>NC_044040.1:10646866-11266119 GCF_901765095.1 Microcaecilia unicolor | reverse complement strand
ATAATGCCTCATTCCACCAGTAAGAGCCAACCTCGTCAGTGATGTCACAATGGCTTGATTATCCTGTACTTGGCTCACTTTTATTACATATAGCAGTGATTTAGTCACTGATATTATGATGTCATAATGCCTCATTCCACCAATACCTAAGAGCCAACCTCGTGAGGTCACAATGGCTTGTTTGCCCTGTACTTAGCTCACTTTTATTATATGTAGCAGTGATTTTGGTTTCTAGAGATTTCTTTCTTTAATTAAAGGGGGAAGTTATCAACATGGACTACTATTAAGACATATTTTACTGAACCTCAGTTATTAGTAACTAGGTCTCATTGCATAAAATGGGACCTGTGTTAAAATAGTACAAATTAATGTTCGTTTATTAAGGATTTGATGAATCACTCCTTAGTCTGGTTAGTATTGAATTTGTCGTGCAAATGACTGAATTCTTGCCTCACTTCTCCCTCACCCTGTGTTTGTTCATGCTGCCTCCATAACATCTCCTGATGGTCCCAAGAGCAAAAGCTGGCGCCTTTTATGACTGGTGTGGCATCAGTTGGCACAGCTGCTGAGCCTGTAGGCTGACCAAATCTCTGGCGATGCACTGAGAAAGCCATACCGGTTCCTAATGAAGACGGTGACTTAGAGACAGAGAGCAGACTGACTGACTTTTCCCTTTCTCTAGAAGTTGGGACACACTACTGATGATGGCACTGGTGGCTCTTGTCTTCCCAGGTTCAATCATGTACAAAAACGGCTTACACTGCTCAACATATTATGACATTTCAAATTTCCCCCAAATTTTCAAAAACAAAAATGCGTAGAAGGTTGCAAGCGACGTGACCAGATCACAACATTTTTTTGCAAAAACTTCATTGGCTACCAGTACAATACAGGGCTAAATTTAAAATTCTATGTCTGATCTTCAAGGCCCTGAAAGGAAATGGCCCTGAGTACCTGAAAAATAGGATGATCCTCCACACACCGCCAAGGACACTAAGGTCCTCCCAAGGACTATCACTAACCACACCCTCTCCAAAAGACATCACATGATGTGATACCCGCAAGCGAGCCTTCTCCGGAGTAGCCCCCACACTCGGAATCCACTGCCTGAAAGGCTGCGCTTAACACAAGACTATCTGTACTTTTGGAAGCAGGTGAAAGCTTGGTTCTTCAACCAGGCCTTTAATGGAAGAAGTAACTAACGTGTTAGTCTCACTCACACACACAAGGATTGACTGGGGCTGCACGTACTGCAGCGGGACATGTTTATCCATTCCTACCCTAGCGAGAGAATATTTAACCATCTCTCTGACTCATGTGCAACTTTCTCTAAATCAGTCACTTACTTTTTGACTCTTCTTACCTATCTATATGTTCCATCTTTGCTTTACCCTTCTATATCAATTAAAATGTTCTGTTACGTATTGTGTTAACATTGTAAGTAGTATACGATGCCATACTTTGTATTGTATTTGAATATTTTTACTGCTGTAAATGGCTGCCAGATGTTCATCTCTCCTAAGTCAGCAGTCTATATGACACAGCTGCAAATGCCTCACTTATCTGGCAGCCTGTTGTCCGCTTTGGTTTCAGAGCCTGGCTCTTTTGCTCAACTAAATCGAGCCACCTGGGAGCCATATCAACTCGGCTCCTTTAGTGGCATACAGCAGCGGCCGTCTGGAAGACCTATCGTCTCAGCTTCTTGAGTGACGAGCAGCAGTAGCCAGCTGTATGGAACGGAATTTAGCCTCTTGCTCAGTACTTTGCCTACTGTTGGCTTGTGGTTGCCGTGGCACCAACCGACTGTGTACACAGGAGAACAGTGCAGACCAGAGTGAAAGTAAGAAGTACACTCTTTATTAAAATTGGTTGCCTGACATGGCCACGTTTCACCTCTCAAGAGGCTGCGTCGGGGGCTTATCATTCCGCTATAAAAAAATACGCAAAAATAAATAATAAAAAACATATTAATGAAATAAGTGTCATAAATTATTAATCCAGTTAAAAGTAAATAATCCAAATAAAAACTAACCCCAAAACAAGTACAGATATGTTAACAACATAAGCATAAGAATATTATTCAGTCAGTATGTTAAGACACATTCAATTATTAATCTTAAAAAAACAGATATTTTTATGCTTTGTTGTTAACATACAGTGGTGGAAATAAGTATTTGATCCCTTGCTGATTTTGTAAGTTTGCCCACTGACAAAGACATGAGCAGCCCATAATTGAAGGGTAGGTTATTGGTAACAGTGAGAGATAGCACATCACAAATTAAATCCGGAAAATCACATGTGGAAAGTATATGAATTATTTGCATTCTGCAGAGGGAAATAAGTATTTAATCCCTCTGGCAAACAAGACCTAATACTTGGTGGCAAAACCCTTGTGGCAAGCACAGCGGTCAGACGTCTGTAGTTGATGATGAGGTTTGCACACATGTCAGGAGGAATTTTGGTCCACTCCTCTTTGCAGATCATCTCTAAATCATTAAGAGTTCTGGGCTGTCGCTTGGCAACTCGCAGCTTCAGCTCCCTCCATAAGTTTTCAATGGGATTAAGGTCTGGTGACTGGCTAGGCCACTCCATGACCCTAATGTGCTTCTTCCTGAGCCACTCCTTTGTTGCCTTGGCTGTATGTTTTGGGTCATTGTCGTGCTGGAAGACCCAGCCACGACCCATTTTTAAGGCCCGGCGGAGGGAAGGAGGTTGTCACTCAGAATTGTACGGTACATGGCCCCATCCATTCTCCCATTGATGCGGTGAAGTAGTCCTGTGCCCTTAGCAGAGAAACACCCCCAAAACATAACATTTCCACCTCCATGCTTGACAGTGGGGACGGTGTTCTTTGGGTCATAGGCAGCATTTCTCTTCCTCCAAACACGGCGAGTTGAGTTCATGCCAAAGAGCTCAATTTTTGTCTCATCTGACCACAGCACCTTCTCCCAATCACTCTCGGCATCATCCAGGTGTTCACTGGCAAACTTCAGACGGGCCGTCACATGTGCCTTCCGGAGCAGGGGGACCTTGCGGGCTCTGCAGGATTGCAATCCGTTCTGTCGTAATGTGTTACCAATGGTTTTCGTGGTGACAGTGGTCCCAGCTGCCTTGAGATCATTGACAAGTTCCCCCCTTGTAGTTGTAGGCTGATTTCTAACCTTCCTCATGATCAAGGATACCCCACGAGGTGAGATTTTGCGTGGAGCCCCAGATCTTTGTCGATTGACAGTCATTTGTACTTCTTCCATTTTCTTACTATGGCACCAACAGTTGTCTCCTTCGCCCAGCGTCTTACTGATGGTTTTGTAGCCCATTCCAGCCTTGTGCAGGTGTATGATCTTGTCCCTGACATCCTTAGACAGCTCCTTGCTCTTGGCCATTTTGTAGAGGTTAGAGTCTGACTGATTCACTGAGTCTGTGGACAGGTGTCTTTCATACAGGTGACCATTGCCGACAGCTGTCTGTCATGCAGGTAACGAGTTGATTTGGAGCATCTACCTGGTCTGTAGGGGCCAGATCTCTTACTGGTTGGTGGGGGATCAAATACTTATTTCCCTCTGCAGAATGCAAATAAATTCATATACTTTCCACAATGTGATTTTCCGGATTTAATTTGTGATGTGCTATCTCTCACTGTTACCAATAACCTACCCTTCAATTATGGGCTGCTCATGTCTTTGTCAGTGGGCAAACTTACAAAATCAGCAAGGGATCAAATACTTATTTCCACCACTGTATGTCTGTACTTGTTTTTGAGTTAGTTTTATTTGGATTACTTAAACTGGATTAATAATTGATGATATTTAATTAATATGTCTTATTTTTATGAGTATTTTTATAATGGAATGATAAGCCCTTTCACTCTGGTCTGCATTGTTCTCCTGTGGATTATCTGCGTGTAGATCACAGCCTCTGTTGTTCCATAATATTACCAACCGATTGTATGACACACCTGATGCTTCTGTACATGGCCACTGGGGGGGGGGACAAAATACCCGGGCTTCCAAGGGGGGCCCGGTGCCGTAGTCCCACCCGCCCGCCCTTGGCTCCGTCAATCGTCCACCACCGGGCCGGGCTCCCTCCATTCAAATTACAGTGCCTCACCACCTCGCTCCGTGTGAAAGCGCAGCAGTGGCAGTCTGCAGATCGCCTCCCTTCGGGCCTTACCTCCCTGTGTCCCCGCCCTTGTCTGACGTAGCTTCTGCGAGGGCGGGACACAGGGAGGGAAGGCCGAAGGGAGGTGCTCTGCAGACCGACGCTGCTGCGCTTTCACACGGAGCGAGGTGAGGCGCTGTGATTTGAATTCAGGGGGCCCGGTGTGGTGGTGGATGGAGGGGGGTGGCGACGACGATGATGACCTAAGGGGGGGGGGGGGTCCCGGCCTTGCCCCAGGCCCGGCCTAGTCTCTCGGCGGCCCTGCTTCTGTATCTGAGGATTCTTCCTGAGCTGTGGGGATATGCTACACCAGCTGGTCCTTGACTCACTCTTTTATCAGTTGCTCTATTTCACTGCCTATATAGTTTGCTGTTCTTTGGCTTCCATCTATGGTGGCACTAGATGACTCTCAATCTAAAGGCAGGTCTTTTTAGGCTCCATTGCTCGGCAAGACTGGTAACGGAGTTGCAGCCACTGACTTGCTGGGATCCTTCCTACAGTTTTCGGAAGCGTGGGTTTCCACTTTTCAGCTCAATCAGCGAATTTCTCTTTTTTTCTTTTTGTAGGGTGGATTATCTAGTTGAGTTTCATTTGCTTCGGTGTTTGGATATCAGTAGGATTCTGGTGAAATACTTGGAGATCGCCAATGAGTTCGGGCATTCTGAGTTTCTCTTTATTTGGGTTGCTGGTCCCAGGATTGGTGAACAGTCTTCCAGGCTACCTTTGCTTGGTGGCTCATGGTCGCCTGTTCTTCGGTGTACATTCTGGCTGTTAGGAGCCCTCCTTTAGATCTCTAGGCATATTCCTTGAGGGCTCCAGCTACTTCTTTTGGCCAAGTTGCAATTGTTGCCAGCATGTGCCGCTCTCTTGGTTTTCTGCTCCCACTTCTCTGAAGCATTGCAGTTTGGAGGTTGTTGGCAAGGGAGGCTGCGGCCTTCAGGTCAGCAGTCCTTCTTATATAGGGATTGCCATGTTCCACCTCACTCGTGGACTGCTTTGATATGTCCCACACAACTCTGAAGTGATCTGTGGGAAGTAATAGAAGAAAAAATTAGTTCTTACCTGATTAATTTTCTTTCCTTTAGTCCCAATAGATGAATCCAGAGGCCCACCCTTGGGTTCTATGGCTGCATGCTGTTGTACGTGTTGCTTTCCTTTGAGTTTTTAGATCCGTTTTGTTTGCAGACGTTTTTTTCAAAGAAAACGAGAAGCAGGGAAGAAGAGGACAGTTGGTTTGTACTGTTGGTTTGCCACATTTTCTGCTGGTTCTCCCTTTTTGTGTCAGTGGCAGGAGATTTCTCCTTTTTTTCCCCCGTTGTCTCCTTACTGCTTTGTAATCGAAAATACTGAAAGTCAGGCTGCTGCACGGTATCCTTTATGGCAGAACTCTGACGTTCTCTCTATCTCCACCTGCTGGTAGATGGACATAATGTGCATGTCTATAGATTGGTATGTTGGGACTAAAGGAAAGAAAATGATCAGGTAAGAATTAATTTTTCCATTACTCTGTCTCTTCCTCCCCCCCCCCCCCCCCACCATATCCTGCATTGTCACATCTCTTCACCTTCATTCCACCCACCCCCTGTAGTTTGCATTGCCTCATCTGTCTCCCTTTCCTCTCCCCTGCTGGCTCACTCACTTTGTGTTCTAGCACACCTGCACTGAGCCCTCTGTTTCTGTCGGTCTTCACAGCAGCTGTGGCATCAGCAGCAAGAAGAAAGCAGGCACAGGGGATGTTTCCGGGTGCGTGTTGCTGCTGGCTCTTCTGGACCCAGAAACAGGAAGTTGTGTGCAACCCTACTTTTTTTGCATATGATTGAATCTAGGTACTAGGTATTCCAACCAAAAATTGTTTTTGATAATTAGATATTTTCTGTTTCTTCTCATACAGAAAATCTTTTCATCAAGGACCCCTTTATCAAAGTGTGGGTAAACCACAAAGGCTTTTTGGTTTAAAAGGCTATGCGGCTAATGTGGAGGACAAGGAGTTGGAAGCAAAAATTGCAGTGGTGGAAAAATATAATCTCGAATTCCAGAGCTGGTGAACAGACTGCACTGCAGTCACATACAAAACCCAGAGTTTGCAGGTGAGGCGATCACACACTTGTTCTTTCCCTGAGAGCTAAAGGGTCATGAATTTGATATAATGCATTTTTGTGGGGTACAACCAAAGCAGTTTACCTATATTATATGCAGGTACTTTTTCTGGCCCTATTGGGCTCCAGGGCCGGTCTTGGCAAGTGCGGGGCCCTGTGCATACCAATTTGGTGGGGCCCCATCCTAGCCCTACCCCTACCATAGCTCCGCCCCCACCCTAGCTCCACCCCATTGATAAGATTATTCCATTTTTAGAAAAATTTTTATTTATGCAATTTCAAATAAAGACAAATGAAGCTAAACTTGTACAACTTGTACAAAAAAACTGATTGAAATAATAAGCCCAATGCTATCATGAAACCCCCCCTCCCCAGAAATTCAGTTCAAGTCCACTACAATTAGTAGTTCCAATTCTCATAACAAAGGAGAATAAAGGAAAAATACTAAGAAAAAATCCAGTACTTTCAAATTCCCCTATTTTTTTAATTTAAAAAGGTTCCTTGGAAATGGATTTTATATGTGCTCTTTTCCTCTCCTGACATACACGCACCACTTTAGCCAACCTCTTGATCTTTTCCTGTCACTGCCCTTCATAAAACACTGAATTTTGACTTAATCACTGATGGGAGCATAATAGACTACTGCAATAGTATTTACCTTTAAAATGGCACTAAAGGGGTTTGAAACTTCCTGCTTCCTTATAAGAAAAGCTATCATCATACCTGGCTTGCCTTTGAATGGCAGTGGCACAAACTTGCTCCAGCTCCACTTGACTGTCTTTATTTATTTTTAAGTCACACTCACTCTCACACCGGCTCACCTCCGACCAGGCTCCAGGCAGCTTTCCGCTCAGTGACTCCTGCCCGCCAAACAGGAAATACCTCATCGGAAGGTGGGACATTGAGCGGGAAGTGAAACGCTGGGGTAAGCCGTCACTGCAACTCTCTGTTGGGAGCCGGGGCCATTGCGCTGGCACTGCAACTGTCTGTTGGGGCCGTCGGTGCAACTGTCGGGGTCCGGAGGTGGGAGGCTGCTGACGGTGGGCGGGCACCATGCCGTAATGTGGCGGGGAGCGGAGCGGCGGCGGCCGAGCGGGATCATAATGCGGTCGTCCGAGCCAGGGTCGGTCGGAGTGAGGCAGAGTTGAGGCACTCTGCGCGGGGCCCCCTAAGCGCGGGGCCCTATGCTGCCGCCTTGGTCGCCTCTGCCTAAGACCAGCCCTGTTGGGCTCACAATCTTAAGTTTGTTTTTTTTGTACCTGGGCAATGCAGGGTTAAGCGACTTGCCCAATGTCACAAGGAGCTGCAGTGGGAATCAAACCCAGTTCCGCAGGATCAAAGTCCGCTGCACTAACCACTAGCAACACTCCATGTAGAAGCCTGCCCTTGCAGATCACCAATGCGGCCGCCAGGCTTCTGTTTCTGTGAGTCTGACGACCTGCACGTACGTGTAGGACGTCAGACTCACAGAAACAGAAGCCTGTGCGGCCGCGTTCCTGATCTGCAAGGACAGGCTTCTACATGGAATGTTGCTGGTGGAATAGCAACATTCCTTGTAGAATCTCAAATAGGGAAAGGGAAATGGGACTTGATATACATACCGCCTTTCTGTGGTATTTGTAACTACATTCAAAGCGGTTTACATATATTGAGGTACTTATTTTGTACCGGGGCAATGGAGGGTTAAGTGACTTGCCCAATGTCACAAGGAGCTGCAGTGGGAATCAAACCCAGTTCCGCAGGGTCAAAGTCCGCTGCACTAACCACTAGCAACATTCCATGTAGAAGCCTGCCCTTGCAGATGAGCAACGCGGCCGCGCAGGCTTCTGTTTCTGTGAGTCTGACGTCCATGTAGAATCTCGAATAGTAGCAACATTCCATGTAGAATCTTGAATAGGGAAAGGGAAATGGGACTTGATATACCGCCTTTCTGTGGTATTTTGCAACTACATTCAAAGCGGTTTACATATATTCAGCTACTTATTTTGTACCGGGGCAATGGAGGGTTAAGTGACTTGCCCACAGTCACAAGGAGCTGCAGTGGGAATCAAACCCAGTTCCCCAGGACCAAAGTCCGCTGCACTAACCACTAGGCTACTCCTCCACTAGCAACGTCCCGTGTAGAATCTCAAATAGGGAAAGGGAAATGGGACTTGATATACCACCTTTCTGTGGTTTTTGCAATTACATTCAAAGCAGTTTACATAGTATATACAGGTACTTATTTATACCTGGGGCAGTGGAGGGTTAAGCGACTTGCCCAAGGTCACAAGGAGCTGCAATGGGAATCAAACCCAGTTCTCCAGCTTCTCAGCCCACTGCACTAAACCATTAGGCTCCTCCTCCAATTGATTTACTTGTAATATGTGCCGTCAGGATACACAGTGTTGAATATCGATGCTACTTTCTCAAATCTGTATCGCACCCTGGCTGGCTGACTGCCGATGCTGCCTCTCGCCTCTGTACCTCACCCTGGCAGTTTTGAATATTTTTCTCGTTACTCTGAAATAGGAAGTTCTTTCAGCCGGACGGACGTTTAGGTAACATTCCTGCATCAAAGAGCAAAGCTCAGGGCAGGTGGTTGGCAATTTGCTAGGCGAGCAGAACTCACTCCTTCTGGGTTTTCTTCTCTCTCTCAGCTCCTGTGCTTCCTGCCAGTCGTTTACAGATCACAGGCTGCGGGTGAGGGGGTTGAATAGCACTGGATTGGAGGGTGGGAAACTACACAGGCTTTCATTTCCTTCCTTTCCTCCCCTCTTTTGTGTGGGTTGTTTTTTAATTTTTTTTATAAATACTTCTTGTAATGTCGCTGAATATTGTCTCTGACCACCCTGGCACAATCCAGGCAGTACTTGGGTTGTCCCGTGGCAAAGCCAGAAGATGTGTATTATTAGGGTTACCATATGTCCGGATTTATCCGGACATGCCCTCTTTTGAGGGCACGTCTGGGCAACCGGGGGGGTTTTTGCCAATCTGCCCGTTTGTCCAGATTTTCTGGACAAACGGGCAGGCCGGTGGGCGGGCCGTCCTATGGACAAACGGGCAGGCTGGTGGTCCTATAGGACGGCCCGCCAGCCTGCCCGTTTATCCAGAAATCCGGACAAAAGGGCAGATTGCTAGCCACCCCCCCCTTACTTACTAGTGCCCTGGTGGTCTAGTGACCTCTTCCGCCTTCGGAGCAGGAAAGAGCCCCCTCTTTCCTGCCCAGAGCGCTGCACTGCATGCATCCTTCCTGTTGGTGATCCTCGACGCGATTCAAAATGGCCGCCGAGAGGTGAAGTGACCTCGCGAGACTTCAACTCTCGGCGGCCATTTTGAATCGGCGCCGAGGGTCAGCAACAGGAAGGATGCATGCAGGGCAGCGCTCTGGGCAGGAAAGAGGGGGCTCTTTCCTGCCCTGAAGAGGTCACTAGACCACCAGGGCAGTAGTAAGGGGAGGGGTGGGTGGGGAGGGGGGGCGACGGGGTATGTGACAGGGGGAAGAGAAAATGTGACAGGGGACAGAGCGAGGGTGTGAAAGGGGGTGGGGCAGGGTGTGAAAGGGGGCGTGGTGGGGAGGGGCATGTGTCCTCCTTTTTGGGGGACAAAATATGGTAACCCTGTGTATCACCAGCCATATTCAGTGTTGATGCTTACATACATAACTGGAGTCAATACAGGACAGGCTTTGATAGAGCCACAGACAGCAGATGTGCAAGAGAAATGCAGATCACTAAAGCAAGCTTTTCCTTATCACCAAGTTTTATTAAAAAGCCCAGCTAGGGCTCGAGGCAGGGTTTAAAACAATAGCGGGATGAACAACAAGTAGGACCCTCTAAGAAGGTTAGGTGCTGGTCCTCCAGGCAACCAACAGACACTTCTAGTACTGCAAGCTTACTGCTGGTTGCCTGGAGGATCAGCGCCTGACCTTATTAGAGGGACCGTGCTTTTCATTCCACTATTGTACTGCCCCCCTGCTGCAGCTCCTAGCCGGGCAAAACGTGACCACATTGGGCTTTGTAATAACACTTTGGTGATTATAAGAAAAGCTTGCTTTTTGTGTTCTGCATTTTTCTTGCACGTATACAACAAGCAGCATAAAATCTGTTTTATTATTCTGGGATCTTGCCAGGTACTTGTGACCTGGATTGGCCACTGTTGGAAACAGGATTCTGGGCTTGATGGACCTTCGGCATTACTTTTGTACTTGGGATTCTGAATGGAATGTTGCTACTCTTTGGGGTTCTACATGGAATCTTGTTACTCTTTAGGATTCCGGAATCTTGCTATTCTTTGCAGTTCTACATGGAATGTTGCTACTCTTTGGGTTTCTGCCAGGTACTTGTGACCTGGATTGGCCACTGTTGGAAACCGGATTCTGGACTTGATGGTCCTTCGGTCTGTCCCAGTATGGCAACGCTTATGTTCTTATAACTGGGCAGATAGGGCTTCATAAAAAAGCAGTTTTATCTTTGCCTGGCAGCCACTTCCTTCCTGGTCTGCCAGCGACACGGATCTTCAATGCCAGTGCCCTGACATGGCCCAGCATTAAATATCTGGGTCTAATTTAACCGATGGCAGTCGGCGTTTAAAGAAACGTGGATTGCTGCTGGCCGAACATTTATAAATGTAACTATGACTGCTCTTTGGTTTTTGTTACTTCTCTGTGCCTCAGATTTGAATATGGCAAGCCCCTTCCCCAAAGAGCTTTAAATGCCCTGAGGTAATGGGGAAATACGGTGACTTGCCTAGAGTCCGAGGAACTTCAGGAGGGGAGAAGTAGGATTTGAACTCTGGCCCCTTTGCTTGCCAGCCCATTGCTCTGAGACCATGCCGCCTCCATTGTGTGTGTGTGTTTGTTTCTTCAGATTTTATTTTGGGCACCGTCCACAAAGCCAAAGGCATGGAGTTTGAGACCGTTCACGTGTCGGACGATTTTGTGAAAGTTCCCTGCGCCCGCCACAACATCCAGAGGCTTCAGTTCCGAGTCGGTAAGGAAGCGACTGACCTCAGCATCACAGCGGTTGCAAATAAGCAAGCCATGCTCGCCTGTGCTGTGCTGCCGTGTTACAGAAAGCTGACGCTATCTGAGCTGGATGTTCTGTGTGCAGCTCTAAAATTATAGTGTTTTGCAGCCAGAGAAAGCAATCTGATTGTAAAGCTATTTTGTCCGTAACGTGAGGCTTGATGTATGTTTGCCCTCTCCATGGCGGTGATAACGCTGTTGGAGTCCCTCCTGCAGGAAGAACTTCTCTGCTTATTAATACTACTACTATTAAACATTTCTATAGTGCTACTAGATTTACGCAGCGCTGTACAAATCAACATGAAAAAGACAGTCCCTGCTCAACAGAGCTTACAATCTAAATTGGACAGACGAACAGACAGCTAGGGGTGGGGAAATTGCAGTGGTAGGGGTGATAAGTGAGGGTGTTGAGTAAGAGAGTCATGGTTAGGAGTCGAAAGCAGTAGCAAAGAGGTGGGCTTTAAGCCTAGACTTGAAGACAGCCAGAGACTGAGCCTGACGTACGGCTCAGGGAGTCTATTCCAGGCATAGGGAGCAGCGAGATAGAAGGAACGGAGCCGGGAGTTAGCAGTGGGGGAGAAGGGGGACGACAGGAGACATTTACCCAGCGAACGGAGTTCACGGGGAGGAGTGTAGGGAGAGATGAGAGCGGAAAGGTACTGAGGAGCTGCGGTGATTTAACCAGAGCTGACATTGTGATGTCATAATGCCTCAGTCCACCAATGCCTAAGAGCCAACCTCATCAGTGATGTCACAATGGCTTGACTGTCCTATACTTGGCTCATACTACTACTATTAAACATTTCTATAGCGCTACTAGACTTACGCAGCGCTGTACAAATGAACATGAAAAGACAGTCCCTGCTCAACAGAGCTTACAATCTAAATTGGACAGACGAACAGACAGCTAGGGGTGGGGAAATTGCAGTGGTAGGGGTGATAAGTGAGGGTGTTGAGTAAGAGAGTCATGGTTAGGAGTCGAAAGCAGTAGCAAAGAGGTGGCTTTAAGCCTAGACTTGAAGACAGCCAGAGACTGACTGACGTACGGCTCAGGGAGTCTATTCCAGGCATAGGGAGCAGCGAGATAGAAGGAACGGAGCCGGGAGTTAGCAGTGGGGGAGAAGGGGGACGACAGGAGACATTTACCCAGCGAACGGAGTTCACGGGGAGGAGTGTAGGGAGAGATGAGAGCGGAAAGGTACTGAGGAGCTGCGGAGTGGATGCACAAAAGAGCATAAAGAGTTTATTTTGTAAGAGGGTGCTAGGTTAAAAGCATAAGTGCCTAAATTTAAGCGTACTTTTTTAAAAGACGCAAAGGTGTTTTTATAAAATACTAGCCGTTGAGCCCCTAAAAATAGGCTAGTAAAGGAAGGGGGGGTTGAAAGGCCCCCCCCCCCCCGGAATCGCCACCCCCCCCCCCCAGAGTCCCCCGCCACCCCTCCACCCGGGCCGGGTACCTGGCTTCACTATTCAAACCGCCGGAACGCAGCACACAGCTCATCTGAGCTGCCGTCGGCCTTCCTTCTTCTCTGCGTGTGTTCCGCCCTCGGGTGACGTAACGTTGGCGAGGGCGGGACACAGGCAGGTAAGGAAGGCCAAGGGCAGCTCAGATGAGCTGTGCTGCGTTCCGGCGGTTTGAATAGTGAAGCCAGGTACCCGGGCCGGGTGGAGGGTGGGTGGCGGCGGCGACTCCAGGTGGGTGGGGGGAGCGGTAGCGGCAACCCGGGGGGGGGAGCGGTGGCGACGGTGGTTCCCTCACTCGCAGGTGCGCAGGTTCCCTCTCTGTCGCGCCCCCGTCATCACGTATTGACGCGGGGGCGGGACAGAGAGGGTCTCTACTGCGCATTTGCGAGTGAGTACGCCTCTTGCCATTTATATGTTTGACTAGCATAAATCCTGTAGAAATGGCAGCTAGATTGAAGGTGTGGGCAGTCTTCCTGCTCGAGAGCAGTTGTAAACGTTAGCAAGTATTTTAGAAAATTTGCATACTCTGCCCTAATTTCCCTCTGAACACATCTACTGTGCTATCATGTGTCGGCTTGCACGGCATGAACTTTTAGGCAGGACCTAATTTTATGCGTATCAGCCTGCTCTGCTTTCAGGTTGGCTAGGTTCAAGTGAAAATGCTTGATTTGGGGGGTAATAGTCCTGTTTAAGGAGCTCATCCCATCATGTGATCACCACAAATAAAACGAAAGGAAAGACTAGCAATTTTTTCCATTGAAATTTAATTTAGGGAGTGCCTAGGAAAGGGGGGACAGTCACAGCCAGCAACTGGCCCAGAGCCTAGGAAAGGGGGGATGCGCAGTGGCCCAGAACCTAGGAAAGAGGGACACACATGTCCAACGGCTGGCCCCAGAGCCTAGGAAAGGGGGATGCGCATGACCCAGCGGCTGGCTGGCCCAGAGCTGACCAAGCCTACATGGTAACCCATGAGGGCTGAAATGTAAAATACCTGGCCCCTCCTTTCCCCCTCCTGCCTTATTCTGAGGCACTTCTAGGTGTCAAGAACCGAAGCCCTGTAAGGACAGCACAGCATTGTATTGCTGGGTAATGGATGCAATTATTCACGAGTCCTAGGCTTTTAACCATTTGTTGGGCATGTGCGTGGCCCTTTCTGGGTTTTGGATGAGGTGCCATGTTTTCTCTTGACTTTATTTCCATTTTTCTACAGACATGCACAATGAGGACGAGTGGAATTTGCTGTATGTGGCAGTGACTCGGGCCAAGAAGCACCTGCTGATCACGAAATCCATTGAGAACATTCTGACTTTGGCTGGGGTAAGACCAAGGAGCTCAACAGCCATCTGTTTAATAATATATGAATGAAAACAAATCATGTAGAAGAAAACACTGTGTGGTGAACTTTATTGCAGTGCTATGTTTGATTTGTATGCGACCTTTGATCCTAGTAAAATCTTATGGCACAGCAGATAATAACCTGTGTGTAAGATTTTTCTGTGTACTTAGCACCGTGCAAGATATGGTTGGCATAGTTCAAACTCCTTTTTCCTAGAGAGTTGGTGAGCGATGGCAGGCAGAATCTTAATTGTGGTTTCCAGCGTTGCAGCTCTGCGTTCTTACCTCTTCTGCCGTATCAAAATGGGATCTGAATCGGGAATCAACAAAGCTGTGTGTTCAAGGGGCAACTGTTGCCTAGTAAGAGGTAGCAAAGTAAAACGGGGGAGCAGCTATTGGGCAAATACGTGCTACCGCATAAGATAAGAGGCAGGTGGAATAAGTCAGAATGAAAATGTGGTCCGGCCTTCTCTCTTAAGAACAGTCGGTGATAGCAGAAGTGGTTAAATGTCCAGATAACGGAATATTCTAGGTCCTGTCCACCTTATTCGCCTGGGCTATATGTCACTACTTTCCCTTCTGCCTCAGGTCACCACCTTCTCGTTTCTAATCCAGATGGTTTTATTAAGTTTCAGAGAATAAAAAAATGTTCTCCATCAACAAGCAAGATTAAAATCAGCCACACATCGCCACAGAAACGGGCCCACGCTCTCAGAACTGCAAAAGACCAAGAAGGCTTTTCGGAAACCTGCCAAGGATTCCTGTGCAGTCACTGCCTCATTCTACCTATTCAGCCACTGTTTCAATCTTTTTCAGTCCATGCTGCCTGCTGTCTGTGACATTTCTTACCTCGTTCCCATCCCTCTAGGTTCATCCATCGAGTAACGTAGGAGACGACACGGCTGGATTTAAGCAGTACTCCTGCAGGTGGAAGATGTGCTTCGAAGACAATCACTCCATCTTCTACTAATCTTTGAAACTGAATCAGATGTTTAAACTATTGTCCTTATGTGCTAAAAGTGTCCCTGAGAGCAAAGGGCCTCCCCGATGTTAGTTAATGCAACGCAGTTGAGAAACCGCAGTTGGCTAAGGACCCGGTGCAGAAATCCACTCTGTGCCTGAGAAGTGGCTCGGTAGGAGAGAGAAATCCATGGGGGTGGGGGAAAGCGACTTGACCCCACGATGCAGGGGGATATTTGGCACCAATGAACATTCTTCAGTACCAAGAGTATCTCCTGGAGCTTGATTTGGGAGTCGAAAAGCACATGACACCAACTGCTCGGTTTATTCCTCTGCCTTGGGTATCCTTTGTGCAGATATCTGTTTCCTTGTTTGAATTAAATACAGCCCCACTTGTCAGTGCCTCCATCACCCTTTCTGTAAAGAAATAATTCCTTGGATTTCTCTAGGTCCTGCCTCTTGTTCTGGAGTCTCCTTTCCATCAGTCCGCACAACTCATCTCCTCTGATCGTAACAGGAAAGGATCGTTGTTGAACCAGACATCCAGCTTCAAGTGGGGAAGCAATTCTCCATCTGGCATAGGCAGGAAGATCTAAACCCTTTCACCTGCTCACTTTAAAATCAGCTTCAATTTATTGCATCTTTCTTTATCTGGCTTTCAAGCTTCATAAACTCTGAGCGCACTACCCAAGGTTTCCCGGCATCCACTGCAGATCATAAGTGGCTTATTTATTTAACACATTTATAACCCCACGTTTTCCCACTAGTTTGTAGGCTCAATGTGGCTTACACATACCGTAGTGCAGGCTACAGTTAGTAAAATACAATTAAACAATGTAATAATAAGATAGTAATCGAATGCCGCAGCTAGACTCGTTTTTGGAAAGGTCAAAATATGAAAGTGCAAAACCCCTAAGAGAAGCTCCATTGGCTCCCAGTTAAGGAACGTTCTGTGTCAAAGTTTGCACCACTGGTTCATAAAATCATTCACGGAAATGCTCCGGCATACATGTCAGACCTTATTGATTTACCCTCCCAGGAATGCTAAAAAAATCAGCACATACATTCTTGGGACTCCACTTCCCTAGTTGTAAAGGTTTAAATACAAACTAGTTCATGCATCCTGCTTTTCTTACATTGGCAACTGTGGAATACACTACCACTTAACGTAAAAATATTCGTGACCTTATCAACTTCCGAAAGTCACTAAAGACCCTACCTTTTTAAACAAGACTTACCATAATAATCATAATAGGAACTTACTTACTAGAGATCTGTCTGTTTTCTCATTTATTGAATTGATTATATCTATTGTGTTACACTTGTTTCTTTTGTAACCAGTGGTTTTATCTACTCTTGATTGGCGATTGTCAGGATGTATTATTGTAAGCCACATTGAGTCTGCAAATAGGTGGGAAAATGTGGGATACAAATGCAACAAATAAATAAATATGCAACGTATAAAACAACAGAGATAATAACAGATAATGAATTTTGCTGTAACAAAGAAGAAGTAAGTTAGGCTGAGTCTGGAAGGTAAGCCTTCTTGAACAGGGTGGTCTTCAGTAATTTCCTGAAATTTAGATGGTTCTGAATTGATCTTAAGATTTTGGGGTAGTGCATTCATAAGTACATAAGTAATAAGTAGTGCCATACTGGGAAAGACCAAAGTCCATCTAGCCCAGCAATCCTGTCACCGAACGTGGCCAATCCAGGTCAAGGGCACCTGGCACGCTCCCCAAACGTAAAAACATTCCAGACAAGTTATACCTAAAAATGCGGAATTTTTTCCAAGTCCATTTAATAGCGGTCTATGGACTTGTCCTTTAGGAATCTATCTAACCCCTTTTAAACTCCGTCAAGCTAACCGCCCGTACCACGTCTCCGGCAACGAATTCCAGAGTCTAATTACACGTTGGTGAAGAAAAATTTTCTCCGATTCGTTTTAAATTTACCACACTGTAGCTTCAACTCATGCCCTCTAGTCCTAGTATTGTTGGATAGCGTGAACAGTCGCTTCACATCCACCCGATCCATTCCACTCATTATTTTATACACTTCTATCATATCTCCCTCAGCCGTCTCTTCTCCAAGCTGAAAGCCCTAGCCTTCTCAGCCTCTCTTCATAGGAAAGTCGTCCCATCCCCACTATCATTTTCGTCGCCCTTCGCTGTACCTTTTCCAATTCTACTATATCTTTTTTGAGATACGGAGACCAGTACTGAACTGAACTGTGTGCCTATGATGGAGAAGCTGGAACACAAAAGGGGCAATTCTATGAACGGGTACCTAGAGGTAGGCGCCACACTTACATGCATGAAAGGTACCGTGAAATGGGCAGCTAACCACCTAGGTACTGTTTTATAAAGTAGCCCTAACTGCGAGGGGATGCAAACATGGGCGGGCCACAGGCATGTCTCCCAGGTAGGCATGTAGCTTATAGAATATTATAAACCAGGCTTGTCCAACTTAGGTCCCGCGGGCCAGAATCCGTCCCATCAAGTGCTTTTTTTTCTGGCCCTCGGAAGCTTGGCAGTTCTTTTGGTGCTTACTTCCTGCTTCCTCACCATTAGTCTGCTCTTTGGTACTGAAGTTCGAATCGGTCTTGCAGTTTCAAGTCTCGCGAGACTTCAAACCATGAGACCAACCTGAACTTCTGGCATCAAGCAGCAGCTCAAGCTTGCAGAGAGGCATGTCGCAGTGGGGAAGCAGGAATCCCGCTGCTTCTGCAGCTGAAGCCAGATAAGGGGAAGAGACTTGGTGAAGACTTGTGCAGGGATACTTGAGAGAGAGAGAGGCTGGGGAGGGGGGACAATGCACCTTTGTATGATACCACTATTTCGTGAAACATCTGGCAAATATGACGGTGCATGTTTTGCCCTTTGAATGTTACAAAATCAGCATATGGATCCAATTTTTCATACTTAAGTGCACAAATGGGAATGTATTACCATAGAGTTTGAAATCAACGCACGATCATCAAACTTCAAGTGAATTTTAAAGACCTATTTATTTTGCAAGGCCTACCCTATTGATTCTACTTAAAAGCCTCAACTCTAATACATTTTTACATACATTGCAATGGATATTTATTTCTTATTTCCTTGTCCCTTATTGTACCCATTTACCCCTACCTTCCCTGACCCTCTTTCTAATTGTATTTGTTTAATACCTACTGTATTTGGCGTCCACCAACACAGTATTTTGTAAGCCACATTGAGCCTGCTAATAAGTGGGAAAATGCGGGATACAAATGTTACAAAATAAATAAAATAAATAACTATAAAATCTGGGCCCTGATAGAAAAAGGTTGGACAAGCCTGTTATAAACTATGCCCATCGCTTGACCACACCTAGGTGCGCCAGCTTACACCTGCCATCCCTTCAGTGTCCAATGTTCCCACCAATCTGTTCCCATATGGCTTATTACGGGAACATTGGACACTAAAGGTTAATAATGTGTTGTATGAGGGCACCCCTATACCTAGATGTGCCATCGCCAACCTTATGCTACTATTTAATAAGGGAATCTTGGCGCCAAGGTACCAATTATAGAATAAGTACTAAATGCACAGCATTGGGGGCACCTCAGTCCTAGATGCCAATTTCTAGAATTGCCCTTAAAGCCGCCTCTTAGGAAACCGGCAAGTCCTTGGGATCTGAGCGTTTTTAGCTCAGCTCGTGAAACACCCCTTTTGAGCCTATGGAAAGAGCAGAGCCAAAAGGATAAGCAAGGTGAAGCACTGGTCTCTTATTTACCACATTTGCAAAATTTTCTGTAACAGGATAGCGCCCGTAACTCCGGCAAATGTGCTACCAACTTTCCACATAAACCGATCTGTAATGCTGACTTGCTTCTTTCTACACTTCTACATAAACGAGTCCTGCGCACGCTGGACTAGCCAAGAGTGTTGACTTACTGTACGAAAAGAGTACAGCTACGCTGTCGGTTCACGCATGTCTCCGTATCCTCTAATCCTAACAAATTAGGGATTCTGATCTTTTGTTTGTTTTATTTATTTATACTTGTGTCCCACAATTATCCAAAAACGAGTTTCGGTTCAGTGTGGCTTCCATTGAACAGTTGTAAGAGATTACATTGATTCAATTTCATTTACAAGGTTGTATGATGCTGTGTTTTACAGTGGTTGGCAAGAAAACTGGTAGTGCGTTATGGAATAGTCATTGGGAAGATGCTTCTTAGTTCATTTCGAGGTTAGAGGTTGTGTTGTTGTTCCAGGATGATTAGTGCATATTTTACTCATAGAATTTCCTGAAGAGGAAGGTCTTTAGGTCTTTTCTGAACTGGGTGCTTCTTATGACTGTGGGAATTCAGTTCCACCATTTTGAGCCCAGGTAGCTAAATCCTGCCGTTAAGGGTGGACTTGTATAGTATTTATTTATTTGTTGCATTTGTATCCCACATTTTTCCACCTATGTTTTTGCAGTTGGGTAGGTGACGTATTAGATAACATCTGGTTCCTAGGTTTGCATTTTTTATTTTTGTTACATTTGTACCCCACACTTTCCACTCATGGCAGGCTCAATGCGGCTTACATGGGGCAATGGAGGGTTAAGTGACTTGCCCAGAGTCACAAGGAGCTGCCTGTGCCTGAAGTGGGAATCGAACTCAGTTCCCCCAGGACCAAAGTCCACCACCCTAACCACTAGGCCACTCCTCCACTGTTGCTACTATTTGAGATTCCACTAGCAACATTCCATGTAGAAGTCGGCCCTTGCAGATCACCAATGTGGCCGCGCAGGCTTCTGCTTCTGTGAGTCTGACGTCCTGCACGTATGTGCAGGACATCAGACTCACAGAAACAGAAGCTTGCGCAGCCTTCTACATGGAATGTTGCAAGTGGAATAGCAACATTCCATGTAGAATGTCCAATAGTAGCAACATTCCATGTAGAATGTCCAATAGTAGCAACATTCCATGTAGAATCCCCAATAGTACCTATTTTATTTTTGTTACATTTGTACCCTGCGCTTTCCCACTCATGGCAGGCTCAATGCGGCTTACATGGGGCAATGGAGGGTTAAGTGATTTGCCCAGAGTCACAAGGAGCTGCCTGTGCCTGAAGTGGGAATCAAACTCAGTTCCTCAGGACCAAAGTCCACCACCCTAACCACTAGGCCACTCCTCCACTGTTGCTACTATTTGAGATTCCACTAGCAACATTCCATGTAGAAGTCGGCCCTTGCAGATCACCAATGTGGCCGCGCAGGCTTCTGCTTCTGTGAGTCTGACGTCCTGCACGTATGTGCAGGACATCAGACTCACAGAAACAGAAGCTTGCGCAGCCTTCTACATGGAATGTTGCAAGTGGAATAGCAACATTCCATGTAGAATGTCCAATAGTAGTAACATTCCACGTAGAATCTCCAATAGTATCTATTTTATTTTTGTTCCATTTGTACCCTGCGCTTTCCCACTCATGGCAGGCTCAATGCGGCTTACATGGGGCAATGGAGGGTTAAGTGACTTGCCCGGAGTCACAAGGAGCTGCCTGTGCCTGAAGTGGGAATCAAACTCAGTTCCTCAGGACCAAAGTCCACCACCCTAACCACTAGGCCACTCCTCCACTGTTGCTACTATTTGAGATTCCACTAGCAACATTCCATGTAGAAGTCGGCCCTTGCAGATCACCAATGTGGCCGCGCAGGCTTCTGCTTCTGTGAGTCTGACGTCCTGCACGTATGTGCAGGACATCAGACTCACAGAAACAGAAGCTTGCGCAGCCTTCTACATGGAATGTTGCAAGTGGAATAGCAACATTCCATGTAGAATGTCCAATAGTAGCAACATTCCATGTAGAATGTCCAATAGTAGCAACATTCCATGTAGAATCTCCAATAGTAGCAACATTCCATGTAGAATCTCCAATAGTACCTATTTTATTTTTGTTACATTTGTACCCTGCGCTTTCCCACTCATGGCAGGCTCAATGCGGCTTACATGGGGCAATGGAGGGTTAAGTGATTTGCCCAGAGTCACAAGGAGCTGCCTGTGCCTGAAGTGGGAATCCAACTCAGTTCCTCAGTTCCCCAGACCAAAGTCCACCACCCTAACCACTAGGCCACTCCTCCACTGTTGCTACTATTTGAGATTCCACTAGCAACATTCCATGTAGAAGTCGGCCCTTGCAGATCACCAATGTGGCCGCGCAGGCTTCTGCTTCTGTGAGTCTGACGTCCTGCACGTATGTGCAGGACATCAGACTCACAGAAACAGAAGCTTGCGCAGCCTTCTACATGGAATGTTGCAAGTGGAATAGCAACATTCCATGTAGAATGTCCAATAGTAGCAACATTCCATGTAGAATCTCCAATAGTAGCAACATTCCATGTAGAATCTCCAATAGTAGCAACATTCCATGTAGAATCTCCAATAGTACCTATTTTATTTTTGTTACATTTGTACCCCTGCGCTTTCCCACTCATGGCAGGCTCAATGCGGCTTACATGGGGCAATGGAGGGTTAAGTGATTTGCCCAGAGTCACAAGGAGCTGCCTGTGCCTGAAGTGGGAATCCAACTCAGTTCCTCAGTTCCCCAGGACCAAAGTCCACCACCCTAACCACTAGGCCACTCCTCCACTGTTGCTACTATTTGAGATTCCACTAGCAACATTCCATGTAGAAGTCGGCCCTTGCAGATCACCAATGTGGCCGCGCAGGCTTCTGCTTCTGTGAGTCTGACGTCCTGCACGTATGTGCAGGACATCAGACTCACAGAAACAGAAGCTTGCGCAGCCTTCTACATGGAATGTTGCAAGTGGAATAGCAACATTCCATGTAGAATGTCCAATAGTAGCAACATTCCACGTAGAATCTCCAATAGTATCTATTTTATTTTTGTTCCATTTGTACCCTGCGCTTTCCCACTCATGGCAGGCTCAATGCGGCTTACATGGGGCAATGGAGGGTTAAGTGACTTGCCCGGAGTCACAAGGAGCTGCCTGTGCCTGAAGTGGGAATCAAACTCAGTTCCTCAGGACCAAAGTCCACCACCCTAACCACTAGGCCACTCCTCCACTGTTGCTACTATTTGAGATTCCACTAGCAACATTCCATGTAGAAGTCGGCCCTTGCAGATCACCAATGTGGCCGCGCAGGCTTCTGCTTCTGTGAGTCTGACGCCTGCACGTATGTGCAGGACATCAGACTCACAGAAACAGAAGCTTGCGCAGCCTTCTACATGGAATGTTGCAAGTGGAATAGCAACATTCCATGTAGAATGTCCAATAGTAGCAACATTCCATGTAGAATGTCCAATAGTAGCAACATTCCATGTAGAATCTCCAATAGTAGCAACATTCCATGTAGAATCTCCAATAGTACCTATTTTATTTTTGTTACATTTGTACCCTGCGCTTTCCCACTCATGGCAGGCTCAATGCGGCTTACATGGGGCAATGGAGGGTTAAGTGATTTGCCCAGAGTCACAAGGAGCTGCCTGTGCCTGAAGTGGGAATCCAACTCAGTTCCTCAGTTCCCCAGGACCAAAGTCCACCACCCTAACCACTAGGCCACTCCTCCACTGTTGCTACTATTTGAGATTCCACTAGCAACATTCCATGTAGAAGTCGGCCCTTGCAGATCACCAATGTGGCCGCGCAGGCTTCTGCTTCTGTGAGTCTGACGTCCTGCACGTATGTGCAGGACATCAGACTCACAGAAACAGAAGCTTGCGCAGCCTTCTACATGGAATGTTGCAAGTGGAATAGCAACATTCCATGTAGAATGTCCAATAGTAGCAACATTCCATGTAGAATCTCCAATAGTAGCAACATTCCATGTAGAATCTCCAATAGTAGCAACATTCCATGTAGAATCTCCAATAGTACCTATTTTATTTTTGTTACATTTGTACCCTGCGCTTTCCCACTCATGGCAGGCTCAATGCGGCTTACATGGGGCAATGGAGGGTTAAGTGATTTGCCCAGAGTCACAAGGAGCTGCCTGTGCCTGAAGTGGGAATCCAACTCAGTTCCTCAGTTCCCCAGGACCAAAGTCCACCACCCTAACCACTAGGCCACTCCTCCACTGTTGCTACTATTTGAGATTCCACTAGCAACATTCCATGTAGAAGTCGGGCCCTTGCAGATCACCAATGTGGCCGCGCAGGCTTCTGCTTCTGTGAGTCTGACGTCCTGCACGTATGTGCAGGACATCAGACTCACAGAAACAGAAGCTTGCGCAGCCTTCTACATGGAATGTTGCAAGTGGAATAGCAACATTCCATGTAGAATGTCCAATAGTAGCAACATTCCACGTAGAATCTCCAATAGTATCTATTTTATTTTTGTTCCATTTGTACCCTGCGCTTTCCCACTCATGGCAGGCTCAATGCGGCTTACATGGGGCAATGGAGGGTTAAGTGACTTGCCCGGAGTCACAAGGAGCTGCCTGTGCCTGAAGTGGGAATCAAACTCAGTTCCTCAGGACCAAAGTCCACCACCCTAACCACTAGGCCACTCCTCCACTGTTGCTACTATTTGAGATTCCACTAGCAACATTCCATGTAGAAGTCGGCCCTTGCAGATCACCAATGTGGCCGCGCAGGCTTCTGCTTCTGTGAGTCTGACGTCCTGCACGTATGTGCAGGACATCAGACTCACAGAAACAGAAGCTTGCGCAGCCTTCTACATGGAATGTTGCAAGTGGAATAGCAACATTCCATGTAGAATGTCCAATAGTAGCAACATTCCATGTAGAATCTCCAATAGTAGCAACATTCCATGTAGAATCTCCAATAGTACCTATTTATTTTTGTTACATTTGTACCCTGCGCTTTCCCACTCATGGCAGGCTCAATGCGGCTTACATGGGGCAATGGAGGGTTAAGTGATTTGCCCAGAGTCACAAGGAGCTGCCTGTGCCTGAAGTGGGAATCCAACTCAGTTCCTCAGTTCCCCAGGACCAAAGTCCACCACCCTAACCACTAGGCCACTCCTCCACTGTTGCTACTATTTGAGATTCCACTAGCAACATTCCATGTAGAAGTCGGCCCTTGCAGATCACCAATGTGGCCGCGCAGGCTTCTGCTTCTGTGAGTCTGACGTCCTGCACGTATGTGCAGGACATCAGACTCACAGAAACAGAAGCTTGCGCAGCCTTCTACATGGAATGTTGCAAGTGGAATAGCAACATCCATGTAGAATGTCCAATAGTAGCAACATTCCATGTAGAATCTCCAATAGTATCTATTTTATTTTTGTTCCATTTGTACCCTGCGCTTTCCCACTCATGGCAGGCTCAATGCGGCTTACATGGGGCAATGGAGGGTTAAGTGACTTGCCCGGAGTCACAAGGAGCTGCCTGTGCCTGAAGTGGGAATCAAACTCAGTTCCTCAGGACCAAAGTCCACCACCCTAACCACTAGGCCGCTCCTCCACTGTTGCTACTATTTGAGATTCCACTAGCAACATTCCATGTAGAAGTCGGCCCTTGCAGATCACCAATGTGGCCGCGCAGGCTTCTGCTTCTGTGAGTCTGACGTCCTGCACGTATGTGCAGGACATCAGACTCACAGAAACAGAAGCTTGCGCAGCCTTCTACATGGAATGTTGCTAGTGGAATAGCAACATTCCATGTAGAATGTCCAATAGTAGCAACATTCCACGTAGAATCTCCAATAGTATCTATTTTATTTTTGTTCCATTTGTACCCTGCGCTTTCCCACTCATGGCAGGCTCAATGCGGCTTACATGGGGCAATGGAGGGTTAAGTGACTTGCCCGGAGTCACAAGGAGCTGCCTGTGCCTGAAGTGGGAATCAAACTCAGTTCCTCAGGACCAAAGTCCACCACCCTAACCACTAGGCCACTCCTCCACTGTTGCTACTATTTGAGATTCCACTAGCAACATTCCATGTAGAAGTCGGCCCTTGCAGATCACCAATGTGGCCGCGCAGGCTTCTGCTTCTGTGAGTCTGACGTCCTGCACGTATGTGCAGGACATCAGACTCACAGAAACAGAAGCTTGCGCAGCCTTCTACATGGAATGTTGCAAGTGGAATAGCAACATTCCATGTAGAATGTCCAATAGTAGCAACATTCCACGTAGAATCTCCAATAGTATCTATTTTATTTTTGTTCCATTTGTACCCTGCGCTTTCCCACTCATGGCAGGCTCAATGCGGCTTACATGGGGCAATGGAGGGTTAAGTGACTTGCCCGGAGTCACAAGGAGCTGCCTGTGCCTGAAGTGGGAATCAAACTCAGTTCCTCAGGACCAAAGTCCACCACCCTAACCACTAGGCCACTCCTCCACTGTTGCTACTATTTGAGATTCCACTAGCAACATTCCATGTAGAAGTCGGCCCTTGCAGATCACCAATGTGGCCGCGCAGGCTTCTGCTTCTGTGAGTCTGACGTCCTGCACGTATGTGCAGGACATCAGACTCACAGAAACAGAAGCTTGCGCAGCCTTCTACATGGAATGTTGCAAGTGGAATAGCAACATTCCATGTAGAATGTCCAATAGTAGCAACATTCCATGTAGAATCTCCAATAGTAGCAACATTCCATGTAGAATCTCCAATAGTAGCAACATTCCATGTAGAATCCCCAATAGTACCTATTTTATTTTTGTTACATTTGTACCCTGCGCTTTCCCACTCATGGCAGGCTCAATGCGGCTTACATGGGGCAATGGAGGGTTAAGTGATTTGCCCAGAGTCACAAGGAGCTGCCTGTGCCTGAAGTGGGAATCCAACTCAGTTCCTCAGTTCCCCAGGACCAAAGTCCACCACCCTAACCACTAGGCCACTCCTCCACTGTTGCTACTATTTGAGATTCCACTAGCAACATTCCATGTAGAAGTCGGCCCTTGCAGATCACCAATGTGGCCGCGCAGGCTTCTGCTTCTGTGAGTCTGACGTCCTGCACGTATGTGCAGGACATCAGACTCACAGAAACAGAAGCTTGCGCAGCCTTCTACATGGAATGTTGCTAGTGGAATAGCAACATTCCATGTAGAATGTCCAATAGTAGCAACATTCCACGTAGAATCTCCAATAGTATCTATTTTATTTTTGTTCCATTTGTACCCTGCGCTTTCCCACTCATGGCAGGCTCAATGCGGCTTACATGGGGCAATGGAGGGTTAAGTGACTTGCCCGGAGTCACAAGGAGCTGCCTGTGCCTGAAGTGGGAATCAAACTCAGTTCCTCAGGACCAAAGTCCACCACCCTAACCACTAGGCCACTCCTCCACTGTTGCTACTATTTGAGATTCCACTAGCAACATTCCATGTAGAAGTCGGCCCTTGCAGATCACCAATGTGGCCGCGCAGGCTTCTGCTTCTGTGAGTCTGACGTCCTGCACGTATGTGCAGGACATCAGACTCACAGAAACAGAAGCTTGCGCAGCCTTCTACATGGAATGTTGCAAGTGGAATAGCAACATTCCATGTAGAATGTCCAATAGTAGCAACATTCCATGTAGAATGTCCAATAGTAGCAACATTCCATGTAGAATCTCCAATAGTAGCAACATTCCATGTAGAATCTCCAATAGTACCTATTTTATTTTTGTTACATTTGTACCCTGCGCTTTCCCACTCATGGCAGGCTCAATGCGGCTTACATGGGGCAATGGAGGGTTAAGTGATTTGCCCAGAGTCACAAGGAGCTGCCTGTGCCTGAAGTGGGAATCCAACTCAGTTCCTCAGTTCCCCAGGACCAAAGTCCACCACCCTAACCACTAGGCCACTCCTCCACTGTTGCTACTATTTGAGATTCCACTAGCAACATTCCATGTAGAAGTCGGCCCTTGCAGATCACCAATGTGGCCGCGCAGGCTTCTGCTTCTGTGAGTCTGACGTCCTGCACGTATGTGCAGGACATCAGACTCACAGAAACAGAAGCTTGCGCAGCCTTCTACATGGAATGTTGCAAGTGGAATAGCAACATTCCATGTAGAATGTCCAATAGTAGCAACATTCCACGTAGAATCTCCAATAGTATCTATTTTATTTTTGTTCCATTTGTACCCTGCGCTTTCCCACTCATGGCAGGCTCAATGCGGCTTACATGGGGCAATGGAGGGTTAAGTGACTTGCCCGGAGTCACAAGGAGCTGCCTGTGCCTGAAGTGGGAATCAAACTCAGTTCCTCAGGACCAAAGTCCACCACCCTAACCACTAGGCCACTCCTCCACTGTTGCTACTATTTGAGATTCCACTAGCAACATTCCATGTAGAAGTCGGCCCTTGCAGATCACCAATGTGGCCGCGCAGGCTTCTGCTTCTGTGAGTCTGACGTCCTGCACGTATGTGCAGGACATCAGACTCACAGAAACAGAAGCTTGCGCAGCCTTCTACATGGAATGTTGCAAGTGGAATAGCAACATTCCATGTAGAATGTCCAATAGTAGCAACATTCCATGTAGAATCTCCAATAGTATCTATTTATTTTTGTTACATTTGTACCCTGCGCTTTCCCACTCATGGCAGGCTCAATGCGGCTTACATGGGGCAATGGAGGGTTAAGTGACTTGCCCGGAGTCACAAGGAGCTGCCTGTGCCTGAAGTGGGAATCAAACTCAGTTCCTCAGGACCAAAGTCCACCACCCTAACCACTAGGCCACTCCTCCACTGTTGCTACTATTTGAGATTCCACTAGCAACATTCCATGTAGAAGTCGGCCCTTGCAGATCACCAATGTGGCCGCGCAGGCTTCTGCTTCTGTGAGTCTGACGTCCTGCACGTATGTGCAGGACATCAGACTCACAGAAACAGAAGCTTGCGCAGCCTTCTACATGGAATGTTGCAAGTGGAATAGCAACATTCCATGTAGAATGTCCAATAGTAGCAACATTCCACGTAGAATCTCCAATAGTATCTATTTTATTTTTGTTACATTTGTACCCTGCGCTTTCCCACTCATGGCAGGCTCAATGCGGCTTACATGGGGCAATGGAGGGTTAAGTGACTTGCCCGGAGTCACAAGGAGCTGCCTGTGCCTGAAGTGGGAATCAAACTCAGTTCCTCAGGACCAAAGTCCACCACCCTAACCACTAGGCCACTCCTCCACTGTTGCTACTATTTGAGATTCCACTAGCAACATTCCATGTAGAAGTCGGCCCTTGCAGATCACCAATGTGGCCGCGCAGGCTTTTGCTTCTGTGAGTCTGACGTCCTGCACGTATGTGCAGGACATCAGACTCACAGAAACAGAAGCTTGCGCAGCCTTCTACATGGAATGTTGCAAGTGGAATAGCAACATTCCATGTAGAATGTCCAATAGTAGCAACATTCCATGTAGAATCTCCAATAGTATCTATTTTATTTTTGTTCCATTTGTACCCTGCGCTTTCCCACTCATGGCAGGCTCAATGCGGCTTACATGGGGCAATGGAGGGTTAAGTGACTTGCCCGGAGTCACAAGGAGCTGCCTGTGCCTGAAGTGGGAATCAAACTCAGTTCCTCAGGACCAAAGTCCACCACCCTAACCACTAGGCCACTCCTCCACTGTTGCTACTATTTGAGATTCCACTAGCAACATTCCATGTAGAAGTCGGCCCTTGCAGATCACCAATGTGGCCGCGCAGGCTTCTGCTTCTGTGAGTCTGACGTCCTGCACGTATGTGCAGGACATCAGACTCACAGAAACAGAAGCTTGCGCAGCCTTCTACATGGAATGTTGCAAGTGGAATAGCAACATTCCATGTAGAATGTCCAATAGTAGCAACATTCCACGTACAATCTCCAATAGTATCTATTTTATTTTGTTACATTTGTACCCTGCGCTTTCCCACTCATGGCAGGCTCAATGCGGCTTACATGGGGCAATGGAGGGTTAAGTGACTTGCCCGGAGTCACAAGGAGCTGCCTGTGCCTGAAGTGGGAATCAAACTCAGTTCCTCAGGACCAAAGTCCACCACCCTAACCACTAGGCCACTCCTCCACTGTTGCTACTATTTGAGATTCCACTAGCAACATTCCATGTAGAAGTCGGCCCTTGCAGATCACCAATGTGGCCGCGCAGGCTTCTGCTTCTGTGAGTCTGACGTCCTGCACGTATGTGCAGGACATCAGACTCACAGAAACAGAAGCTTGCGCAGCCTTCTACATGGAATGTTGCTAGTGGAATAGCAACGTTCCATGTAGAATGTCCAATAGTAGCAACATTCCATGTAGAATCTCCAATAGCAGCAACATTCCATGTAGAATCTCCAATAGTATCTATTTTATTTTTGTTACATTTGTACCCTGCGCTTTCCCACTCATGGCAGGCTCAATGCGGCTTACATGGGGCAATGGAGGGTTAAGTGACTTGCCCAGAGTCACAAGGAGCTGCCTGTGCCTGAAGTGGGAATCAAACTCAGTTCCTCAGGACCAAAGTCCACCACCCTAACCACTAGGCCACTCCTCCACTGTTGCTACTATTTGAGATTCCACTAGCAACATTCCATGTAGAAGTCGGCCCTTGCAGATCACCAATGTGGCCGCGCAGGCTTCTGCTTCTGTGAGTCTGACGTCCTGCACGTATGTGCAGGACATCAGACTCACAGAAACAGAAGCTTGCGCAGCCTTCTACATGGAATGTTGCAAGTGGAATAGCAACATTCCATGTAGAATGTCCAATAGTAGCAACATTCCATGTAGAATGTCCAATAGTAGCAACATTCCATGTAGAATCTCCAATAGTAGCAACATTCCATGTAGAATCTCCAATAGTACCTATTTTATTTTTGTTACATTTGTACCCTGCGCTTTCCCACTCATGGCAGGCTCAATGCGGCTTACATGGGGCAATGGAGGGTTAAGTGATTTGCCCAGAGTCACAAGGAGCTGCCTGTGCCTGAAGTGGGAATCCAACTCAGTTCCTCAGTTCCCCAGGACCAAAGTCCACCACCCTAACCACTAGGCCACTCCTCCACTGTTGCTACTATTTGAGATTCCACTAGCAACATTCCATGTAGAAGTCGGCCCTTGCAGATCACCAATGGCCGCGCAGGCTTCTGCTTCTGTGAGTCTGACGTCCTGCACGTATGTGCAGGACATCAGACTCACAGAAACAGAAGCTTGCGCAGCCTTCTACATGGAATGTTGCTAGTGGAATAGCAACATTCCATGTAGAATGTCCAATAGTAGCAACATTCCACGTAGAATCTCCAATAGTATCTATTTTATTTTTGTTCCATTTGTACCCTGCGCTTTCCCACTCATGGCAGGCTCAATGCGGCTTACATGGGGCAATGGAGGGTTAAGTGACTTGCCCAGAGTCACAAGGAGCTGCCTGTGCCTGAAGTGGGAATCGAACTCAGTTCCTCAGTTCCCCAGGACCAAAGTCCACCACCCTAACCACTAGGCCACTCCTCCACTTTCTCCCATTTCTTGATGATAGTTTGATCATGTCTACCAGTTAGTCTGGTGACATGCCAAACAGTATTATTTATTTATTTATTTATTTTTAACTTTGTCAAATTGGTTGTCCTGCATTTCCCGCTGCTGTGGCTTAACATGATCATGACTAAAGCATCCAGGCAACACCGATTGTACTCCTGTATACAGTTCAGTAGAAGAAGTACTTAGAACTGGAATATGGTCACCCGTACACACCTAGAGAGCGGACAAGGATTTCTATAAGGCCAGCTTAAGTTGGCTCCCCCTACAAGATTCACCTTCAAACAAGATTGGAGCAACCCACAGCTCCCCCTTTGTGTGGCTGATCCATCCTGCGTGTCGTAAAAAGAAGGTCAAGTTACTTAACCTGTAGCAGGGAGTCTGTGTAGGCAGAAGAATAAATCGGAGACATCCCTGGAAGTTACTTCTTTATATACACCGAGGGACTCATAAATAGCAGCCATGTTGTGGCTCTCTTGTACGTGCTCAGAAAAAGCTTCCAAATTTTTTTTTTTGAGTTCGAAGACTTTTTCCGTATCTGCACTATCACCTGAAGTCAGTTGTGTACCCAAGAACCCCTGTTGCAGGTAAACAATTTCACTTTCCACCATCTGCCTCGCCTCACCCCATGCTTGGAATCAAACTCCCTGAGCCCATACGCCAGGCCCCCTCCCTACCCACCTTCAAATCATTGCTCAAAGCCCACCTCTTCAATGTCGCTTTCGGCACCTAATCACAACACCTCTACTCAGGAAATCTAGACTACCCCAACTTGACATTTCGTCCTTTAGATTGTAAGCTCTTCTGAGCAGGGACCGTCCTTAGTTATTAATTTGTACAGCGCTGCGTAACCCTAGTAGCGCTCTAGAAATGTTAAGTAGTAGTAAGTAGTCTGTCTGTGTTTACTGGAACCTGTTTTTTTTTATAGGGAGGGGGAGTTGGAAATTCAGTTCAGAACCTGAGATCTACTGTATTACATGCGTGTAACGTACGTGTACCCCCCGCGCACTATATGTCTGGGTATGCTGTACCAGTGTATAGCACACCTGCGCTATACACCGGTATAGTGAAATTAGCACACTTTGGTTTTAAAACAATTTAGATTTTTTTGCAGGTTATGTGCAGTCATAATGTCTGCAAGAACCTAAAAAGAAAAGCACTTAAAAACAAATGTGTTAGTTTGGCAATTAGCACGTCTTAGAAATAATAAACTGGTTTAGCGTACGTTATACGCGTGGGTGTGTTTATTTTTTACATAGCCTCACAATTTGTGCCTATTATCTGTGTAAAACTATGGTGGCTGGGTGTTTCTGTAATGCCCGTCCCTCGGCTCACTGGAGGCTTTGCTTTGTCACCTTTTAGGAGTATTTCTTAAGGCCGGAGCTGAAGACCAGCCTGTTCAAAGAAAAGGGAGGAATCTGTGCCATCACAGAATGCAGGAACACTGTGCCAGAGGAATCGATGCTGGCAATGAAGAAGTTGCCCGTCACCTATGTAAGTCTTCCTTGGAAACCAAGAAGGGATCTAGGCGTCGTCGTCGATGATACGCTGAAACCTTCTGCTCAGTGTGCTGCTGCGGCTAAGAAAGCAAATAGAATGTTAGGTATTATTAGGATAGGAATGGAAAACAAAAATGAGAATGTTATGCCTTTGTATCGCTCCATGGTGCGACCGCACCTCGAATATTGTGTTCAATTCTGGTCGCCGCATCTCAAAAAAGTTATAGTGGAATTAGAAAAGGTGCAGAGAAGGGCGACGAAAATGATAAAGGGGATGGGACGACTTCCCTATGAGGAAAGGCTAAAGCGGTTATGGCTCTTCAGCTTGGAGAAAAGGCGGCTGAGGGGAGATATGATAGAGGTCTATAAAATAACGAGTGGAGTTGAACGGGTACTACCACTACTACTACTATTTAACATTTCTATAGCGCTACAAGGCGTACGCAGCGCTGCACAAACATAGAAGAAAGACAGTCTGTTCACACTTTCCAAAAATACTAGGACTAGGGAGCATGCGGTGAAGCTACAATGTAGTAAATTTAAAACGAATCGGAGAAAGTTTTCTTCACTGAAGGTGTAATTAAACTCTGGAGTTCTTTGCCAGAGAATGTGGTAAATGCGGTTAGCTTAGCGGAGTTTTAAAAAGTTTTGGACGGCTTCCTAAAGGAAAAGTCCATAGACCATTATTAAATGGACTTGGGGAAAATCCACTATTTCTAGGATAAGCAGTATAAAATGCTTTGTACTTTTTTGGGATCTTGCCAGGTATTTGTGACCTGGATTGGCCACTGTTGGAAACAGGATGCTGGGCTTGATGGACCTTTGGTCTTTCCCAGTATGGCAATACTTATGTACTTATATGTACCTATATTTATGGATATGTTTACTAAGGTGCGTTAAGCATTTTTAACGTGCCTTTAAAGTTAAGGTGTGTTAAAGGCTAAAGCACTATTGTTGCTGGACAGATTCCAAATAGCAAAGCCACGAGCCCCCGGCCTGTCTGGATTCTTGAAATGAGCTGTCCTGATGGGGAAGAAAGCAATTCTCCTCAGCTGGCTGGATTCGACAGTGGTGCCTCCATCGCTTTGGAGAGCACAGATGATAACACCTGCTGACAATGGAACGATTGGGAATAAAAAACATAAATTCAGACAGAGGAATCCGATTCCAGTGGGTTTGCGAGTGGTTCTGGGCCACATTGACACCGGTGGTGCGGAGCCGTAACCTGAACCGGTAAGCCCAGGTCCTCCAGGCCTTACTGCTGTAACTTGGAGAAGGGGGGGGACGGGAGAGAGGTAGTAAGGAAGGGATGGTTGGGAGCAGTTAGAAAGGACGTTAGTAGTGGGAACGAAGGAAGCTGTATAGTGATAAATGTTTAAATGCTGTTTGCATGGCATTTGGAATTTTGTGGTCATCAATAAAAATGATTTCAACATAAAAGGCTAATGCACCAATACAGTCCTATAGGTGTGTTAGCGTTTAATGCGTGTCATCCATTAACGTACGTTAAAAATGCTAATGCGCCTTTGCAAACACAAGTCCTAATTTCTTATATGCCACCTGCAAGCCCCAAATGTGTATATTCAGGTACAGTAGATATTCTGTTCCTGGAGGACTCACGCTGCTCTTTTCTCTGTGTTGCATTAATACCTGTTTGGAGGCTCCTGGGCATCAATTATTCCAGTCCAGAGTTCCCACGGTTTCATTTCCATGTTTTTAGAAGCAAGAGAATGTAATAGAATCATTTTAAAATTAAACCACCGCCCTTCCTTCCCCCCCCCTCCCCCACACTGTCCACTTCCCCTTTTCATCCTGCTGCTGTGTGATTTTTGTTTTTTGCCTTTGAATTGAGATGTGCTGAAGTGCTGATTCAGGGGTTTTAAGCCTATCGTCACATTTTGGGATTGGGCATTTTACTCACAGTGCTGCAGAAATGACTAGGGACCATTAAGGATTTTTCTTTTGCTCTGGGTTTTACCCCATGGAGTGTTGTACTGTTTAAGTCCTGTTAGTTTCGCCTTAAAGTTCTCTTGGCCTCACACCTCTGCTTGCCGTTCTTTTGCATATTAACTGGAGAAAAATAGCTTTCGGTCTGACAGCATACAAACTTGCCTTGACAACATTTATTTATGTCATTTTAACCCACCTATTTGTGGATAAACTTCAGTTGTGATTTATTAGTTTATGTAATGACTAGCCGTTAAGCCCGTTAAAACGGGCGAGATTTCCAGTTACCCTCCTCGCCGCCGCTCCCTCCCCCGTCCGTGCTGGGCCCCCTGCACTGACCTGACAGCGCCTCTCACCTCCGTGTGAAAGCGCTGCAGGCAGCAGCAGATCGCTCTGCTGCTGCCTGCAGCACTTCCACACGGAGGTGAGAGGCGCTGTCAGGTCAGTGCAGGGGGCCCAGCACGGAGGGGGGCGGGAGCGGTGGCGGGGGGGTGAAGGTTGGTGCGCACGATGTTTGTTTCCAGGCTCCAGCAGCAGCGTCCGACAATCCGACTCCGTTTCCCTCTCTGTTCCGCCCTCTGACATCATCGCATCTTGACGCGAGGGCGGGACAGAGAGGGAAGTCTCTACTGCGCATTTGCAGGTGAGTCAGTCACTTGCCATTTATATGTTTGATTTTATGATGCTGAATTGTTCTTCGCCAATGTCTTGTTTGAAAAATGCAATGCTCTCCCTTTCTTAATGCTGTTAAGCAGTTTGTCCCCAGAATGAGCAAATGGTTACCACTACAGAATGGACGCCTTTATTTAAAAAGATTAGTACAATTTATGTCGGTTTTGGGAAGCAGATAGTGTATTGAAAGAAGTGAATGATTTACTCTTTTTGTGACTCTTGATATTTATCCAGTGCTTGTGTCCCATTTTTTGCAGAGTGACAAGAAAGAAGACAGAGGGGGTTATCTTTGTCACGCTTGTGTTCAGCAGCGGCTTGGTCCCATGACCTACCTAATAGCGACTCCTGAATTAGTACAATCTATGGAGTTCACCATAGAAAACTTAGTGATCCCACTGCATGTCGCACAACTTCTGGAAATGATTTGAGGCCTGCAGATTCTGAACATCTCACGGGACATAAGGCCCAACCTCTCCCTTTGTTTTTCAGAGCCATCGATTCTGTAGGGAAATTGCACCTTTGTTTCTAGAAGGTACAGTGCGGGGGACAGTAGTAAAAGGCCAGTCCCTCTGGTCCTTCGCGCTAGATAAAAGTACGCACTGGTTATAGGTCACGGATGAACACCTTTCCTGTTGGCAATTGGGAGCATTAAAACTTTTTTTTTTTTTGGCTAGCGGCCACATCCACGGAGGTATTCAACACCATAACGGAAATCCTGTGGTTACTAGCCACCATAAAACGATTTGCTATCAGTTTTCATTGGTAGGTTGCCAGGTGCCAGTAAGCTTCAGATTGGCTGGTCCTAATTTTATTGAGTTATCAAACATATGTGTCATATGCTTCTGAGTACCACTAAGGCTTGAGAAAAGAAAATAAGTTAATCTAATACGTGTGAAAAAAAATGGATTAGCTTATTATAAGCGAGTCCTTAGCATGGAGTCTTACTGTACATTGTAATATCTGACTTTTTATGGTTTTATCTCGTGCATTAAAAGAACACTTTTTAAAAACGGTGTATGATGTAACTTATGCTCAAACGTGAGCTGTGGTGAATAGTTAGATAAGAATCAAACAAATACTGTAAACGGCAGCTTGTGCTAAACAGTAGGGAATAGGCTGTTTAAAATGTTCTTGAGTCTTATGTTTCTTTATTTATTTAGATCATTTATACCCCGCCTATTACCACATAAAGCAGCCCCTAAGCGGCTTACAATGAACTAATGAATCAGTACAATGACAGTGGGAGGAAGAAGGGAAAGGAATATAGCTACAAATTTAATCAAATAGGTAGGCAAGGAAAAGGAAACGAAAAGAAAAGTCATTTGGATAATGTTGTCTCCTATGGAAACATACAGTGGTGGAAATAAGTATTTGATCCCTTGCTGATTTTGTAAGTTTGCCCACTGACAAAGACATGAGCAGCCCATAATTGAAGGGTAGGTTATTGGTAACAGTGAGAGATAGCACATCACAAATTAAATCCGGAAAATCACATTGTGGAAAGTATATGAATTTATTTGCATTCTGCAGAGGGAAATAAGTATTTAATCCCTCTGGCAAACAAGACCTAATACTTGGTGGCAAAACCCTTGTTGGCAAGCACAGCGGTCAGACCTCTTCTGTAGTTGATGATGAGGTTTGCACACATGTCAGGAGGAATTTTGGTCCACTCCTCTTTGCAGATCATCTCTAAATCATTAAGAGTTCTGGGCTGTCGCTTGGCAACTCGCAGCTTCAGCTCCCTCCATAAGTTTTCAATGGGATTAAGGTCTGGTGACTGGCTAGGCCACTCCATGACCCTAATGTGCTTCTTCCTGAGCCACTCCTCTGTTGCCTTGGCTGTATGTTTGGGTCATTGTCGTGCTGGAAGACCCAGCCACGACCCATTTTTAGGGCCCTGGCGGAGGGAAGGAGGTTGTCACTCAGAATTGTACGGTACATGGCCCCATCCATTCTCCCATGATGCGGTGAAGTAGTCCTGTGCCCTTAGCAGAGAAACACCCCCAAAACATAACATTTCCACCTCCATGCTTGACAGTGGGGACGGTGTTCTTTGGGTCATAGGCAGCATTTCTCTTCCTCCAAACACGGCGAGTTGAGTTCATGCCAAAGAGCTCAATTTTTGTCTCATCTGACCACAGCACCTTCTCCCAATCACTCTCGGCATCATCCAGGTGTTCACTGGCAAACTTCAGACGGGCCGTCACATGTGCCTTCCGGAGCAGGGGGACCTTGCGGGCACTGCAGGATTGCAATCCGTTATGTCGTAATGTGTTACCAATGGTTTTCGTGGTGACAGTGGTCCCAGCTGCCTTGAGATCATTGACAAGTTCCCCCCTTGTAGTTGTAGGCTGATTTCTAACCTTCCTCATGATCAAGGATACCCCACGAGGTGAGATTTTGCGTGGAGCCCCAGATCTTTGTCGATTGACAGTCATTTTGTACTTCTTCCATTTTCTTACTATGGCACCAACAGTTGTCTCCTTCTCGCCCAGCGTCTTACTGATGGTTTGTAGCCCATTCCAGCCTTGTGCAGGTGTATGATCTTGTCCCTGACATCCTTAGACAGCTCCTTGCTCTTGGCCATTTTGTAGAGGTTAGAGTCTGACTGAGTCTGTGGACAGGTGTCTTTCATACAGGTGACCATTGCCGACAGCTGTCTGTCATGCAGGTAACGAGTTGATTTGGAGCATCTACCTGGTCTGTAGGGGCCAGATCTCTTACTGGTTGGTGGGGGATCAAATACTTATTTCCCTCTGCAGAATGCAAATAAATTCATATACTTTCCACAATGTGATTTTCCGGATTTAATTTGTGATGTGCTATCTCTCACTGTTACCAATAACCTACCCTTCAATTATGGGCTGCTCATGTCTTTGTCAGTGGGCAAACTTACAAAATCAGCAAGGAATCAAATACTTATTTCCACCACTGTACGCTGGGTCAGACCAGTGGTCCATCTAGCCCAGTATCCTGCTTCCAACAATGGCCAAGAAAACAACAAAACAAGCGGAAGATATCCAGAAGGAGCAGACTGAAGCCACAGATGTTGGAAACCAGAACAATTTATTACGACCCAACACGGTCCGTGTTTCGGCCGAAAAGGCCTTCTTCAGGGGTCTTCAGACTGGCTTATACTGGTATTCCTCCAAAAAGGATCTCACCAAAGTGAGACGATCTCCCTCATTTGTCAGCACAAATCCTCCTGACATCCACCCACCAGGTCAATCCACCAAGTCTTCATGATGTCAGGAGGATTTGTGCTGACAAATGAGGGCGATCGTCTCACTTTTGTGAGATCCTTTTTGGAGGAATACCAGTATAAGCCAGTCTGAAGACCCCTGAAGAAGGCCTTTTCGGCCGAAACACGGACCGTGTTGGGTCGTAATAAATTATTCTGGTTTCCAACATCTGTGGCTTCAGTCTGGTCCTTCTGGATATCTTCCGCTTGTTTTGTTGTTTTTTTGCGGGAGATTTTGGACTCTCTTTTTTTCCAACAATGGCCAATCCAGGTCCCAAATACCTGGCAGAATAGCAACATTCCATCCCGCTGTTCCCAGGGCAAGCAGTGGCTTCCCCCATATCCATCTCAATAGCAAGACTATGGGCTTTTCTTCCAGGAACGTGTCCAACAAATTCTAAGGATAAAAGGTAACAATACTCATACTTCAGTCACTACCCCATTTAACTTACCCTTAAATACTTATATGCCCCAACACCTTGGGATATAATGGGAAAAGAAACAGCAACTCAACATATATGAAAAGGCTTAACAAGGTTCGTAGCATGATCCATTGCAGTCTTGATTTGGAAACGTATCCATCTGCCCCAAAATGAAACATTTCCTGTCTGCACTCTGCCACTTCAGTTGAAGAACTGCCTTTAGGAGGTCCAGCGCCCTGGATAACAAATGTCCACCACCTTCTTCCTAACAATAGACAGATCTGACAGCTCGGCTAGGAATTCCTTATCACATAACCCTTGCATATTCCACCCTGCTTTGACCTGGTTTATTTCATTTGGTTAGGGTTTCTGATTATATCTTTTTATTGGTTTTTTTTAATTGAATTTGTATTTTGTTGTAAATGTTTTCTCTTTAAATGTTATGTATGTTGCTTTGTACATCACCTAGAAAATACAGATAGTGCAGTTTATAAATATTTTAAATAAATCTGCCTGTAATTTTAACAGAACATTCCCTGTGAACGAGGAAAGAAAGCTAAAATCACATCCTGCCACAACCAAGCTTGTTTTCATTCACACTTGCCCACTGATCATAAGGGAGGAATGTGGGAGATGCACATCTACATGCAATTAGCGGTCAGAACTGGCGAGTTTGTTGTTTCACACGCTTGCCAGCTCTGATCCTGGGTCGCGCAGGCAAATGTAGGCGCTAGTCCAGCGCTAATGGTCTCTAGCGCCTGGGTTTGCTTCTGATCATCTGCCCATTAGTGCCTCATCAATAGGAGGTGGTAAGTGCATCCATGTTAAGCCCACGTCCTAATGGAAAAATTAGCGCACGATTTGGGAAAAAAAAAAAACGCCAAAAACCTTAAGATGCTGGTGCCTTCCCTTTTACCAAACTGTGGCAAAAAGGGGGCCTGCGCTGGCATCGGCATGTGGTTTTCACTCACGCCAAGGCCCCCTTTTACCGCAGCTGGTAAAAGGGAAGTCTCACATTCCTACAGAAAATGGGCGTGCAGCAAGTAAAGCACTTGCCGCATGGCTAGTTGGGGGGGGGGGGGGGGGGGGGGGGGAGGAGCCCTTACCACCACCACCCATTGAGGTGTCGGTAAAGGCTCCCACGTTAACCCAGTCTTTCAAGACGCTGTTGTTCGAGCATCGATTTTTATTGGGTAGTATATTGACACATGGTGGTTTTTCCATAGTCAAGACTGTAAAGACTCCTGAGGCAGGCCAGTTGGCCGAAACGCGGCTGTGTCAAGTCTTTTGAGCTACACCATAAATATGGATTTTTTTAAACATTGTCTCAAGACCATATTCTTGTGTCATCTTCGCTGTGTTGTGTGTGGGTGAAGACTGGTGTTCTTCTATGTTTAAACTGACATCTTTGGAGAACGATGATCTCTTGTAAAAAGCACACCGAGGCTGAAAGTCGTGAGAGCTCCCTATATACAAACATTGTCTTTTGAAAGGAGAATTCAGCCCTCTAACATTTAACAGATATAAATTTCACTTCTGTCATAAACCCCCCCCCCCCCCCCCCAAAAAAAAATAAATAAATAGTGCACTACTACTTAACATTTCTAGAGCGCTACAAACCTTGCTATATCAGATCAACATAGCCTAGTGGTTACTGCGGTGGGCTTTGATCCTGGGGAACTGAGTTCAATTCCCACTGCAGCTCCTTGTGACTCTGGGCAAGTCACTTAACCCTCCATTGCCCCCAGGTACAAATAAGTATCTGTATATACTATGTAAACTGCTTTGAATGTAGTTGCAAAAACCTCAGAAAGGCGGTATATCAAGTCCCAGTTCCCTTTTCCCTATTTGAGATTCTACATGGAATGTTGCTACTATTGGAGATTCTAGATGGAATGTTGCTACTATTGAGATTCTGTTGCTACTATTTGAGATTCTACATGGAATGTTGCTATTCCACTAGCAACATTCCATGTAGAGGCGTGCCCTTGAGATCAGCAACATGGCAGCGCAGGCTTCTGTTTCTGTGAGTCTGACGGCCTGCACGTACGTAGCCTAGTGTTTAGTGCAGCGGACTCTGATTCTGGGGAACTGGGTTGGATTCCCACTGCAGCTCCTTGTGACTCTGGGCAAGTCACTTAACCCTCCATTGCCCCAGGTACAAATAAGTACCTGCAAAAACCACATAGGCAATATATCAAGTTCCATTTTCCTTTCCCTATTTGAGATTCTGTATGGAATGTTGCTAGGGAAGGAGTAGCCTAGTGGTTAGTGCAGCGGACTTTGATCCTGGGAAACTGGGTTCGATTCCCACTGCAGCTCTTTGTGACTCTGGGCAAGCTGCTTAACCCAGGTACAAAATAAGCACCTGTATACATTATGTAAAATGCTTTGTAACCACAGAAAGGCAGTATATCAAGTCCCATCCCCTCTCCCTTATTTACACATTTCTATTCCGCTTACAACTAAGTGGATCACAATAAAACAGACACAATAATGTCACAAACAAAACAACTCTTCATATATTTATCAACGCAGCAATCTCAACCCCATGCTTTCACAAACAGAGGTGTCTTTGAAAGCTTGTGAAACTGTGCCATACTGGCACACATTCTTAAAATCCCAGGCAATGCATTCCAAACCTGTGGACCTGCAATACAGAGTTTTCAGATAAAATATTTCTTCACTCAACATGTAATTAAACTCTGGAATTCATTGCCAAAGAATGTAGTAAAAGCAGTCAGCTTAACAGGGTTAAAAAAAAAGGTTTGGATAGCTTCCTAAAAGAAAAGTCCATAAGCCATTATTAAAATGGACTTGGGGAACCCCCAGTGCTTGATATTGCAATACCTGAGTAATACTTATGAGTACAAGCATAATTTACAGAGTGTAAATTCCCAGTACCTAATAACATCGCACTCTCTGATTGCAAGGATCTGGAGTGTTGATACACAAAAATAACCTCTTTAAAATACCATGGAGCTTGATCAGAATACAACACTTGATGAATCAAACAAGCAATAACACTCTATAAACTGAATAGGCAACTAAGCGGAGTATAGGCGTAACATGCTGAAAATGAGACGTTCAACCCCATAACCATGCCATTGCATTGCCAAACCTTTGATCTAGAGTAACAAATCTTACATCTAATCCCTTGCCCCACCCTCTCCAACCCTATCTGTCCATCCAGCGAACCCCCTTATAAAACACTCAGCTTTCCCCCCTCACCCCATTAGGAGTAGTATCAAAAGGGAAAGGAAATGAGCAGCCACCCTCTCCCCCAAGATCCAACCAGCAGATCTAAGTCAAGCTTATCGCATCATTAAACAGGAAGAAAAAAAACTTAGCTCAGGCATATACAGTGGTGGAAATAAGTATTTGATCCCTTGCTGATTTTGTAAGTTTGCCCACTGACAAAGACATGAGCAGCCCATAATTGAAGGGTAGGTTATTGGTAACAGTGAGAGATAGCACATCACAAATTAAATCCGGAAAATCACATTGTGGAAAGTATATGAATTTATTTGCATTCTGCAGAGGGAAATAAGTATTTGATCCCCCACCAACCAGTAAGAGATCTGGCCCCTACAGACCAGGTAGATGCTCCAAATCAACTCGTTACCTGCATGACAGACAGCTGTCGGCAATGGTCACCTGTATGAAAGACACCTGTCAATTGACAAAGATCTGGGGCTCCACGCAAAATCTCACCTCGTGGGGTATCCTTGATCATGAGGAAGGTTAGAAATCAGCCTACAACTACAAGGGGGGAACTTGTCAATGATCTCAAGGCAGCTGGGACCACTGTCACCACGAAAACCATTGGTAACACATTACGACATAACGGATTGCAATCCTGCAGTGCCCGCAAGGTCCCCCTGCTCCGGAAGGCACATGTGACGGCCCGTCTGAAGTTTGCCAGTGAACACCTGGATGATGCCGAGAGTGATTGGGAGAAGGTGCTGTGGTCAGATGAGACAAAAATTGAGCTCTTTGGCATGAACTCAACTCGCCGTGTTTGGAGGAAGAGAAATGCTGCCTATGACCCAAAGAACACCGTCCCCACTGTCAAGCATGGAGGTGGAAATGTTATGTTTTGGGGGTGTTTCTCTGCTAAGGGCACAGGACTACTTCACCGCATCAATGGGAGAATGGATGGGGCCATGTACCGTACAATTCTGAGTGACAACCTCCTTCCCTCCGCCAGGGCCTTAAAAATGGGTCGTGGCTGGGTCTTCCAGCACGACAATGACCCAAAACATACAGCCAAGGCAACAAAGGAGTGGCTCAGGAAGAAGCACATTAGGGTCATGGAGTGGCCTAGCCAGTCACCAGACCTTAATCCCATTGAAAACTTATGGAGGGAGCTGAAGCTGCGAGTTGCCAAGCGACAGCCCAGAACTCTTAATGATTTAGAGATGATCTGCAAAGAGGAGTGGACCAAAATTCCTCCTGACATGTGTGCAAACCTCATCATCAACTACAGAAGACGTCTGACCGCTGTGCTTGCCAACAAGGGTTTTGCCACCAAGTATTAGGTCTTGTTTGCCAGAGGGATTAAATACTTATTTCCCTCTGCAGAATGCAAATAAATTCATATACTTTCCACAATGTGATTTTCCGGATTTAATTTGTGATGTGCTATCTCTCACTGTTACCAATAACCTACCCTTCAATTATGGGCTGCTCATGTCTTTGTCAGTGGGCAAACTTACAAAATCAGCAAGGGATCAAATACTTATTTCCACCACTGTATACCAAAATATGTAAAAAAAATTCATTTGAGGTAGCACACAGCTACCCATCTGCAAGACACAAAGTCAACAGACGGCAAGTAACCAAAGGATCCACAAACAACCTCAAGATGGTAGCCAAGGAGAAGAAAAAATAACTAAACTCCAGCAAGGCTCTACCGTCAGTCCTCAAGACGGTGGCAGTCGAACAGCTCTGGCGTTGCAGGTGATGTCCTCTGCCATTGGAAATCTGCTGTCACTCGGGATGCTTCCAGATTTTAGTAAGCGTGTGCTGGACCTTATCAGGTGGGGTTCGTGATTGTCCACTGGAAATCATTTCAGCACTTCTCGTTTAGATTTAATACGATATAGCTGGCCACCCTTAGTAAAGGTAAGAGAAAACGGGAAGTGCCAATGATATCCGATGCCCTCTTCCTATAATTTGGCAGTCAAATAGCAGAGCTCTGTTCGTCGACGCAGCATGGCTGCAGCTACATCTTGGTATAAAGAGAGTCCCATCAGTATCCCATAAAGAAGCTGGTTTTAGTGCAGCTTCTTTTACCTTGAAATTTTGAAAGCATGCCACAATATCCCCTGCTGTGCTATATTGGGGCTTTGTCAATAGATCTAGGTGCCCAATGTCCACCTGGTCAGGGGAGACCATTATTAAATTGAATTGGGGAAAATCCCCAAGCAATATAAAATGTATTGAGCTTTTCTGTTATTTTGTGACCCGGATTGGCCACTGTTGGAAACAGGATGCTGGGCTTGATAGACCTTCGGTCTGTCCCAGTCTGGCAATACTTAATGTACTTGGGATTCTGAACGGAATGTTGCTACTCTTTGGGGTTCTACGTGGAATCTTGCTACTCTTTAGGATTCCGGAATCTTGCTATTCTTTGCAGTTCTTCATGGAATGTTGCTGCTCTTTGGGTTTCTGCCAGGTTCTTGTAACCTGGATTGGCTACTGTTAGAAACAGGATGCTGGCCTTGATGGATCTTTGGTCTGCCCCAGTGTGACAATATTTATGTACTTATCCTCCGCAAGCAAATAAGAAGATAGTTTTTGTATAACTTGCTCACAGTTGGCATGCCCTGGTAGTTCAGGAACACCTCGACCCGTATGTTGCATCAGCCGGATCTATTTTACAAATGCTCTGGCTTCAAAGCTAGCTCCTGTGTATCTTCCTTAAAAGCACTCCCTTGTTTACCTAAAGTTATAATATCCTCAGAGTGTTCCTCCATTCAGAGGCCTAGGTCCGTGATTTCTTTTCCAAGGGCTGCTCCCAGCGTTAAAAAATTCAAATGGCTTTAACATCTTTAATTTTGCACAGCCAGGCTCAGCTTTCCCCCTCTGGATCTAGGAATGCATCTCTTGCAGGACATGGAGACTCAGCCTGACCCAATATTCCCTTATCTCTTGTTTGTCTGGCCTAATTAGATTGTAAGCTCTATCGAGCAGGGACTGTCTCTTCATGTTCAAGTGTACAGCGCTGCGTACGTCTAGTAGCGCTATAGAAATTATAAGTAGTAGTAATTCTGTCCACAATACATGCTGACCGTCCGCCATCTTGGCAGGGTCTCACTTTAGGTATGAGAGGGATGGGTAATCCATTTCCTGTGCAGTCTTTGGTCACTCTGCTCAGATTGCCAGGTAGTGCCATACTGTCCCATGAAACCAGTGCCTGGCCCAATGCTCTGTAATACATGTGTATGGAGTCATTTCTTTAGGTTAATAACCTGCTGGAACATGTCACAGGCTCCTCCCAAAACAGTTTATTTTTAGTGGATTTTCTTTTTTTTTTTCTTTTTTTTTTACAATATAAAGTAATTGTTTTCTGTCTTTGGAAGTTTCCTAAAAAAAAATATGTATGTTCCTTGTTTCATTTCCTGTGAGGCAACATGGCTTTACCAAAGGAAAATCCTGCCAAACGAATCTCATTGACTTCTTTGCCTGGGCGACAAAAGAAATGGATGAAGGCCGTGCGCTAGATGTAATCTACTTGGATTTCAGCAAAGCCTTTGATACGGTCCCCCGCAGAAGACTCGTGATTAAGCTGAAAGGGTTGAACTTAGGACCGAAAGTGGTGAACTGGATAAGAAACTGGTTGACCGACAGGTGGCAGAGGGTTGGTGGTAAATGGAATCCGCTCGGAGGAAAGGATGGTGAGCAGTGGGGTTCTTCAGGGGTCGGTGCTGGGGCCTATTCTGTTTAATATATTTGTGAGAGATATTGCTGAAGGGTTGGAAGGAAAGTTTTGCCTTTTTGCGGATGATACGAAGATAGCCAATGGAGTGGATACCCTGGAGGGAGTAGAAACGATGAGAAGGGATCTCCGAAAGTTAGAAGAATGGTCAAGGGCCTGGCAGTTAACATTTAATCAATGTAACAATTGCAGAAAATGCTCCTATATCTTATTTAGTGTGTTTAATTTTTAAAAATTATTTTTTATCTGCAGTGCTCAGTATTATGCTGTTGTGCCTAATAACCATATGTTACGGAGTTAGCAAACAGCCATCAAACATCACAGCACTGACCCTTCCTGCCTCCCTTTCTCATTGAAACACACTACTGTGCTGTGGTCAGCTGTGATGTCAATATTAAGTAAATAAATCCACTTATCTTGGCTGATTTATATAGTTATATGATGAATCTAGGTCTGTTGCTGCTACTCCGTTACCCCCGTGCTTTAGTGAACTGCGATTAAAATCAGAACCTCATGAAAGACTCCAGAGGAAATTGGAGAGTCATGAGATAGGAGGTTCTGTCCTATTGTGGATTAAAAACTGGTTAAAAGATAGAAAACAGAGAGTAGGGTTAAATGGTCAATATTCTCAATGGAGAAGGGTAGATAGTGGGGTACCCCAGGGGGTCTGTGCTGGGACTGCTGCTTTTTAACATATTTATAAACTAGTAAAAGAGGCCCGTTTCAGAGCAAATGAAATGGGCGCTAGCAAGGTTTTCGTCGCCAACACCCCCCCTCCCTCCCTCCCTGGCCAACCCCTTCGTTGTTCTGCCATTGCTCCGCCCACAACGTCATGACGTTTGACGCGAGGGCGGGGCCCGGAGCGATTTCCCCCCCCCCCACCCCCGCCTCCCTCCCTGCCAACCCCTTTGTTGTTCTGCCATTGCTCTGCCCTCGACGGCGGGGCCCGGAGCGATTTTGGTGGCTTCACCACTTCGAACCTTCGAACCTTTTTGAAGGAAGTCAGGGCTTGGCTTCACTGACGTCAGTGTCCTCAGAACGTTGAGAGTGAGTTTTATTATAGTAGATGATCTAGAGATGGGAGTAACTAGTGAGGTAATTAAATTTGCTGATGACAAAGTTATTCAAAGTAGTTAAATCGCAGGAGGATTGTGAAAAATTACAAGAGGACCTTACGAGACTGGGCGTCTAAATGACAGATGACGTTTAATGTGAGCAAGTGCAAAGTGATGCATGTGGGAAAGAGGAACCCAAATTATAGCTACGTCATGCAAGGTTCCACGTTAGGAGTCACGGACCAAGAAAGGGATCTAGGTGTCGTCGTTGATGATAAGTTGAAACCCTCTGCTCAGTGTGCTGCTGCGGCTAAGAAAGCAAATAGAATGTTAGGTATTATTAGGAAAGGAATGGAAAACAAAAATGAGGATGTTATAATGCCTTTGTATCGCTCCATGGTGCGACCGCACCTCGAATATTGTGTTCAATTCTGGTCGCCATATCTCAAAAAAGATATAGTGGAATTAGAAAAGGTGCAGAGAAGGGCAATGAAAATGATAAAGGGGATGGGACGACTTCCCTATGAGGAAAGGCTAAAGTGGCTAGGGCTCTTCAGCTTGGAGAAAAGGTGGCTGAGGGGAGATATGATAGAGGTATATAAAATAATGAGTGGAGTTGAACAGGTAGATGTGAAGCGTCTGTTTACTTTTTCCAAAAATACTAGGACTAGGTGGCATGCAATGAAGCTACAAAGTAGTAAATTTAAAATGAATTGGAGAAAATGTTTCTTCACTCAACGTGTAATTAAACTATGGAATTCATTTCCGGAGAATGTGGTAAAGGCAGTTAGCTTAGCAGAGTTTTTAAAAGGTTTGGACGGCTTCCTAAAGGAAAAGTCCATAGACCATTATTAAATGGACTTGGGGAAAATCCACTATTTCTGAGATAAGCAGTATAAAATGTTTTGTACTTTTTGGGGATCTTGCCGGGTATTTGTGACCTGGATTGGCCACTGTTGGAGACAGGATGCTGGGCTTGATGGACCTTTGGTCTGTCCCAGTATGGCAATACCTACAGTGGTGGAAATAAGTATTTGATCCCTTGCTGATTTTGTAAGTTTGCCCACTGACAAAGACATGAGCAGCCCATAATTGAAGGGTAGGTTATTGGTAACAGTGAGAGATAGCACATCACAAATTAAATCCGGAAAATCACATTGTGGAAAGTATATGAATTTATTTGCATTCTGCAGAGGGAAATAAGTATTTGATCCCCCACCAACCAGTAAGAGATCTGGCCCCTACAGACCAGGTAGATGCTCCAAATCAACTCGTTACCTGCATGACAGACAGCTGTCGGCAATGGTCACCTGTATGAAAGACACCTGTCCACAGACTCAGTGAATCAGTCAGACTCTAGCCTCTACAAAATGGCCAAGAGCAAGGAGCTGTCTAAGGATGTCAGGGACAAGATCATACACCTGCACAAGGCTGGAATGGGCTACAAAACCATCAGTAAGACGCTGGGCGAGAAGGAGACAACTGTTGGTGCCATAGTAAGAAAATGGAAGAAGTACAAAATGACTGTCAATCGACAAAGATCTGGGGCTCCACGCAAAATCTCACCTCGTGGGGTATCCTTGATCATGAGGAAGGTTAGAAATCAGCCTACAACTACAAGGGGGGAACTTGTCAATGATCTCAAGGCAGCTGGGACCACTGTCACCACGAAAACCATTGGTAACACATTACGACATAACGGATTGCAATCCTGCAGTGCCCGCAAGGTCCCCCTGCTCCGGAAGGCACATGTGACGGCCCGTCTGAAGTTTGCCAGTGAACACCTGGATGATGCCGAGAGTGATTGGGAGAAGGTGCTGTGGTCAGATGAGACAAAAATTGAGCTCTTTGGCATGAACTCAACTCGCCGTGTTTGGAGGAAGAGAAATGCTGCCTATGACCCAAAGAACACCGTCCCCACTGTCAAGCATGGAGGTGGAAATGTTATGTTTTGGGGGTGTTTCTCTGCTAAGGGCACAGGACTACTTCACCGCATCAATGGGAGAATGGATGGGGCCATGTACCGTACAATTCTGAGTGACAACCTCCTTCCCTCCGCCAGGGCCTTAAAAATGGGTCGTGGCTGGGTCTTCCAGCACGACAATGACCCAAAACATACAGCCAAGGCAACAAAGGAGTGGCTCAGGAAGAAGCACATTAGGGTCATGGAGTGGCCTAGCCAGTCACCAGACCTTAATCCCATTGAAAACTTATGGAGGGAGCTGAAGCTGCGAGTTGCCAAGCGACAGCCCAGAACTCTTAATGATTTAGAGATGATCTGCAAAGAGGAGTGGACCAAAATTCCTCCTGACATGTGTGCAAACCTCATCATCAACTACAGAAGACGTCTGACCGCTGTGCTTGCCAACAAGGGTTTTGCCACCAAGTATTAGGTCTTGTTTGCCAGAGGGATTAAATACTTATTTCCCTCTGCAGAATGCAAATAAATTCATATACTTTCCACAATGTGATTTTCCGGATTTAATTTGTGATGTGCTATCTCTCACTGTTACCAATAACCTACCCTTCAATTATGGGCTGCTCATGTCTTTGTCAGTGGGCAAACTTACAAAATCAGCAAGGGATCAAATACTTATTTCCACCACTGTATACCAAAATATGTAAAAAAAATTCATTTGAGGTAGCACACAGCTACCCATCTGCAAGACACAAAGTCAACAGACGGCAAGTAACCAAAGGATCCACAAACAACCTCAAGATGGTAGCCAAGGAGAAGAAAAAATAACTAAACTCCAGCAAGGCTCTACCGTCAGTCCTCAAGACGGTGGCAGTCGAACAGCTCTGGCGTTGCAGGTGATGTCCTCTGCCATTGGAAATCTGCTGTCACTCGGGATGCTTCCAGATTTTAGTAAGCGTGTGCTGGACCTTATCAGGTGGGGTTCGTGATTGTCCACTGGAAATCATTTCAGCACTTCTCGTTTAGATTTAATACGATATAGCTGGCCACCCTTAGTAAAGGTAAGAGAAAACGGGAAGTGCCAATGATATCCGATGCCCTCTTCCTATAATTTGGCAGTCAAATAGCAGAGCTCTGTTCGTCGACGCAGCATGGCTGCAGCTACATCTTGGTATAAAGAGAGTCCCATCAGTATCCCATAAAGAAGCTGGTTTTAGTGCAGCTTCTTTTACCTTGAAATTTTGAAAGCATGCCACAATATCCCCTGCTGTGCTATATTGGGGCTTTGTCAATAGATCTAGGTGCCCAATGTCCACCTGGTCAGGGGAGACCATTATTAAATTGAATTGGGGAAAATCCCCAAGCAATATAAAATGTATTGAGCTTTTCTGTTATTTTGTGACCCGGATTGGCCACTGTTGGAAACAGGATGCTGGGCTTGATAGACCTTCGGTCTGTCCCAGTCTGGCAATACTTAATGTACTTGGGATTCTGAACGGAATGTTGCTACTCTTTGGGGTTCTACGTGGAATCTTGCTACTCTTTAGGATTCCGGAATCTTGCTATTCTTTGCAGTTCTTCATGGAATGTTGCTGCTCTTTGGGTTTCTGCCAGGTTCTTGTAACCTGGATTGGCTACTGTTAGAAACAGGATGCTGGCCTTGATGGATCTTTGGTCTGCCCCAGTGTGACAATATTTATGTACTTATCCTCCGCAAGCAAATAAGAAGATAGTTTTTGTATAACTTGCTCACAGTTGGCATGCCCTGGTAGTTCAGGAACACCTCGACCCGTATGTTGCATCAGCCGGATCTATTTTACAAATGCTCTGGCTTCAAAGCTAGCTCCTGTGTATCTTCCTTAAAAGCACTCCCTTGTTTACCTAAAGTTATAATATCCTCAGAGTGTTCCTCCATTCAGAGGCCTAGGTCCGTGATTTCTTTTCCAAGGGCTGCTCCCAGCGTTAAAAAATTCAAATGGCTTTAACATCTTTAATTTTGCACAGCCAGGCTCAGCTTTCCCCCTCTGGATCTAGGAATGCATCTCTTGCAGGACATGGAGACTCAGCCTGACCCAATATTCCCTTATCTCTTGTTTGTCTGGCCTAATTAGATTGTAAGCTCTATCGAGCAGGGACTGTCTCTTCATGTTCAAGTGTACAGCGCTGCGTACGTCTAGTAGCGCTATAGAAATTATAAGTAGTAGTAATTCTGTCCACAATACATGCTGACCGTCCGCCATCTTGGCAGGGTCTCACTTTAGGTATGAGAGGGATGGGTAATCCATTTCCTGTGCAGTCTTTGGTCACTCTGCTCAGATTGCCAGGTAGTGCCATACTGTCCCATGAAACCAGTGCCTGGCCCAATGCTCTGTAATACATGTGTATGGAGTCATTTCTTTAGGTTAATAACCTGCTGGAACATGTCACAGGCTCCTCCCAAAACAGTTTATTTTTAGTGGATTTTCTTTTTTTTTTCTTTTTTTTTTACAATATAAAGTAATTGTTTTCTGTCTTTGGAAGTTTCCTAAAAAAAAATATGTATGTTCCTTGTTTCATTTCCTGTGAGGCAACATGGCTTTACCAAAGGAAAATCCTGCCAAACGAATCTCATTGACTTCTTTGCCTGGGCGACAAAAGAAATGGATGAAGGCCGTGCGCTAGATGTAATCTACTTGGATTTCAGCAAAGCCTTTGATACGGTCCCCCGCAGAAGACTCGTGATTAAGCTGAAAGGGTTGAACTTAGGACCGAAAGTGGTGAACTGGATAAGAAACTGGTTGACCGACAGGTGGCAGAGGGTTGGTGGTAAATGGAATCCGCTCGGAGGAAAGGATGGTGAGCAGTGGGGTTCTTCAGGGGTCGGTGCTGGGGCCTATTCTGTTTAATATATTTGTGAGAGATATTGCTGAAGGGTTGGAAGGAAAGTTTTGCCTTTTTGCGGATGATACGAAGATAGCCAATGGAGTGGATACCCTGGAGGGAGTAGAAACGATGAGAAGGGATCTCCGAAAGTTAGAAGAATGGTCAAGGGCCTGGCAGTTAACATTTAATCAATGTAACAATTGCAGAAAATGCTCCTATATCTTATTTAGTGTGTTTAATTTTTAAAAATTATTTTTTATCTGCAGTGCTCAGTATTATGCTGTTGTGCCTAATAACCATATGTTACGGAGTTAGCAAACAGCCATCAAACATCACAGCACTGACCCTTCCTGCCTCCCTTTCTCATTGAAACACACTACTGTGCTGTGGTCAGCTGTGATGTCAATATTAAGTAAATAAATCCACTTATCTTGGCTGATTTATATAGTTATATGATGAATCTAGGTCTGTTGCTGCTACTCCGTTACCCCCGTGCTTTAGTGAACTGCGATTAAAATCAGAACCTCATGAAAGACTCCAGAGGAAATTGGAGAGTCATGAGATAGGAGGTTCTGTCCTATTGTGGATTAAAAACTGGTTAAAAGATAGAAAACAGAGAGTAGGGTTAAATGGTCAATATTCTCAATGGAGAAGGGTAGATAGTGGGGTACCCCAGGGGGTCTGTGCTGGGACTGCTGCTTTTTAACATATTTATAAACTAGTAAAAGAGGCCCGTTTCAGAGCAAATGAAATGGGCGCTAGCAAGGTTTTCGTCGCCAACACCCCCCCTCCCTCCCTCCCTGGCCAACCCCTTCGTTGTTCTGCCATTGCTCCGCCCACAACGTCATGACGTTTGACGCGAGGGCGGGGCCCGGAGCGATTTCCCCCCCCCCCCACCCCCGCCTCCCTCCCTGCCAACCCCTTTGTTGTTCTGCCATTGCTCTGCCCTCGACGGCGGGGCCCGGAGCGATTTTGGTGGCTTCACCACTTCGAACCTTCGAACCTTTTTGAAGGAAGTCAGGGCTTGGCTTCACTGACGTCAGTGTCCTCAGAACGTTGAGAGTGAGTTTTATTATAGTAGATGATCTAGAGATGGGAGTAACTAGTGAGGTAATTAAATTTGCTGATGACAAAGTTATTCAAAGTAGTTAAATCGCAGGAGGATTGTGAAAAATTACAAGAGGACCTTACGAGACTGGGCGTCTAAATGACAGATGACGTTTAATGTGAGCAAGTGCAAAGTGATGCATGTGGGAAAGAGGAACCCAAATTATAGCTACGTCATGCAAGGTTCCACGTTAGGAGTCACGGACCAAGAAAGGGATCTAGGTGTCGTCGTTGATGATAAGTTGAAACCCTCTGCTCAGTGTGCTGCTGCGGCTAAGAAAGCAAATAGAATGTTAGGTATTATTAGGAAAGGAATGGAAAACAAAAATGAGGATGTTATAATGCCTTTGTATCGCTCCATGGTGCGACCGCACCTCGAATATTGTGTTCAATTCTGGTCGCCATATCTCAAAAAAGATATAGTGGAATTAGAAAAGGTGCAGAGAAGGGCAATGAAAATGATAAAGGGGATGGGACGACTTCCCTATGAGGAAAGGCTAAAGTGGCTAGGGCTCTTCAGCTTGGAGAAAAGGTGGCTGAGGGGAGATATGATAGAGGTATATAAAATAATGAGTGGAGTTGAACAGGTAGATGTGAAGCGTCTGTTTACTTTTTCCAAAAATACTAGGACTAGGTGGCATGCAATGAAGCTACAAAGTAGTAAATTTAAAATGAATTGGAGAAAATGTTTCTTCACTCAACGTGTAATTAAACTATGGAATTCATTTCCGGAGAATGTGGTAAAGGCAGTTAGCTTAGCAGAGTTTTTAAAAGGTTTGGACGGCTTCCTAAAGGAAAAGTCCATAGACCATTATTAAATGGACTTGGGGAAAATCCACTATTTCTGAGATAAGCAGTATAAAATGTTTTGTACTTTTTGGGGATCTTGCCGGGTATTTGTGACCTGGATTGGCCACTGTTGGAGACAGGATGCTGGGCTTGATGGACCTTTGGTCTGTCCCAGTATGGCAATACCTACAGTGGTGGAAATAAGTATTTGATCCCTTGCTGATTTTGTAAGTTTGCCCACTGACAAAGACATGAGCAGCCCATAATTGAAGGGTAGGTTATTGGTAACAGTGAGAGATAGCACATCACAAATTAAATCCGGAAAATCACATTGTGGAAAGTATATGAATTTATTTGCATTCTGCAGAGGGAAATAAGTATTTGATCCCCCACCAACCAGTAAGAGATCTGGCCCCTACAGACCAGGTAGATGCTCCAAATCAACTCGTTACCTGCATGACAGACAGCTGTCGGCAATGGTCACCTGTATGAAAGACACCTGTCCACAGACTCAGTGAATCAGTCAGACTCTAGCCTCTACAAAATGGCCAAGAGCAAGGAGCTGTCTAAGGATGTCAGGGATAAGATCATACACCTGCACAAGGCTGGAATGGGCTACAAAACCATCAGTAAGACGCTGGGCGAGAAGGAGACAACTGTTGGTGCCATAGTAAGAAAATGGAAGAAGTACAAAATGACTGTCAATCGACAAAGATCTGGGGCTCCACGCAAAATCTCACCTCGTGGGGTATCCTTGATCATGAGGAAGGTTAGAAATCAGCCTACAACTACAAGGGGGGAACTTGTCAATGATCTCAAGGCAGCTGGGACCACTGTCACCACGAAAACCATTGGTAACACATTACGACATAACGGATTGCAATCCTGCAGTGCCCGCAAGGTCCCCCTGCTCCGGAAGGCACATGTGACGGCCCGTCTGAAGTTTGCCAGTGAACACCTGGATGATGCCGAGAGTGATTGGGAGAAGGTGCTGTGGTCAGATGAGACAAAAATTGAGCTCTTTGGCATGAACTCAACTCGCCGTGTTTGGAGGAAGAGAAATGCTGCCTATGACCCAAAGAACACCGTCCCCACTGTCAAGCATGGAGGTGGAAATGTTATGTTTTGGGGGTGTTTCTCTGCTAAGGGCACAGGACTACTTCACCGCATCAATGGGAGAATGGATGGGGCCATGTACCGTACAATTCTGAGTGACAACCTCCTTCCCTCCGCCAGGGCCTTAAAAATGGGTCGTGGCTGGGTCTTCCAGCACGACAATGACCCAAAACATACAGCCAAGGCAACAAAGGAGTGGCTCAGGAAGAAGCACATTAGGGTCATGGAGTGGCCTAGCCAGTCACCAGACCTTAATCCCATTGAAAACTTATGGAGGGAGCTGAAGCTGCGAGTTGCCAAGCGACAGCCCAGAACTCTTAATGATTTAGAGATGATCTGCAAAGAGGAGTGGACCAAAATTCCTCCTGACATGTGTGCAAACCTCATCATCAACTACAGAAGAGGTCTGACCGCTGTGCTTGCCAACAAGGGTTTTGCCACCAAGTATTAGGTCTTGTTTGCCAGAGGGATTAAATACTTATTTCCCTCTGCAGAATGCAAATAAATTCATATACTTTCCACAATGTGATTTTCCGGATTTAATTTGTGATGTGCTATCTCTCACTGTTACCAATAACCTACCCTTCAATTATGGGCTGCTCATGTCTTTGTCAGTGGGCAAACTTACAAAATCAGCAAGGGATCAAATACTTATTTCCACCACTGTATGTATTTAAAAGTATTATAGTAATATTAATTACTGTATATCTGTTATTAGACTTTGAAAAAAATGTATATTAGCAAAGATTCCGGGATAGTATTGTTCCCAAGTGCAAGATACGCAAGAAATAAATTTATTATCCTATGCCAGTTCAAGCCACTGCCACATTACCCAGTAGCTGTTTTGATACAAAACAAAATTATAATTATTTACTGTAGACAAAAAAAAAAAACCCAAAAAAAGATTATCCCACTGCTGCAAGCAGCCCACATCACAGCTGCTTTGGCAGAGACACTGTATGAGTTTGATCCTGCTCTTCTGTTGCCATACAGACAAATGTATAAAGTTTATGCTGACCTCTCCAGTAGAAGAGAAATCCATTTGGAATGCTTCCTATTTTTCTTTTTTTGTTTAATGTCCAGTATTGATGACACACTGCTTCCTGTTTTATTGTTCCAAATCTGTAACACTGACCACAGACATCTGCTTTCTCTGCTCCTGGCTTCACAGGTCAGAAGTGAAACAATTCACCCTGAAAGTTCACCTTGCTGGAGTGCAATTCAGTGGGAGTGGGCATGGCTAAGTCACACTTTCCCTGTCCCTCTTCCAAATCATTTCCAAACGTTGGCAAGCAAGGGAAGCAGGGCCTGGGTGCGACTGGAGTCTGTGTTCTTATTCTGTCTCCCATGCAGGCAGGTTTTGTTTCGGATCCTCAGATACGTGAATCATTTTCTTTAAAAAAGTGAGGCTTTTGCATTTCCCTGAATGAGGTCCTTCTATGGCTTAAAGCTTGATAGTCGCAGCTGCTGTAAAACAAAAAGTACTCTGAACAAGCAGGGGATGCTTTCAGGAGTGGACATCATAACGCAAGGGCAGTCGTCCCCGAGGTCTGCCGTTTGGTGCAGATAATTTCTTTTGCATGGCGGGTCTCGTTAAAATGCCTTGCCGCAGAGGCCGGGAAAGCAGACCTTGTAATGGTAGAATGACTGAACTCAACTGCTCAACACTGGGTTACAATATTGGTTTTTTCTCCGATGTTCTGGTTTGGAACGTCTGGTGAAAGGAAAGCAACTGCAAGCATGTTTGTCATTTCGGATTCCTCTGATGTGTCGTGGTCCGTCGGTCTTTCCATCTGAACCGTGGCATGCCGCTGCCTGTCAAACAAATACAATGAGAAGAATATTAAGGATACTCACGGCTCCTTTTAGTAAGTGGCGGTAAAGCCCAATGCGGGCTTACCGTTCCCTAAATAGTAAGTACCGCCAGGCTACCACAGCAGCCCGGCGGGACTCCCCCCTCCCCCCCCCCACCAGCACGCTGTCATTTCCAGCGCTACAAAAATGTATTTATTTTTGTAACGCTGGAATGTACCCGGCGCTAATATCCAAGATGATTTCCTGAGCATTATTACGTGATTTTTGGATCTCTGATTAGACCACGGCAAAGTCTCGTCCCTGGTTTACTAAATATTTCTAAAGTACAGCTGGGTCACATTTTGTTGATACGACCTTAGACATTAATACTCACACCCGTGTCTGTGAAATGACGCAGATTCCCAGTAACGCAAGAATCAGGACAACGATCAAGGCACCCAAACCACCTGGAAAACAGGAGCACACGGAAGTTTTATGTTGGGCTTTAAACGACGGCACAGAAAAAAAGGATGAATGCCAATAAATGTGACTGAACTCTTACCAAGGGAATACAAGCGTTTCAATGGATCTGCCTCTGCAAAAATTAAAGAGATGTTTAATAAGACTTGATATACCGCATATTCCCAAGTACAAGGGACTAAGCAGTGTACAATAAAACGAGAAGCCCAATGTTGCACGGGGCACCTACATCAGAAACTGGAAGACCAAGCCGGGACGTTCACAATTTCCTGGCTATTTTACAAATGGCCTGCTGAACACGGAGCTTTTTGTAAAATACGCCTAGGTCCATGGGGAAACACAGGTGTATGTCCCGAAATGTGAAGTGGGAGCAAACATTAAAAAAGTGTATGTTCCTAAAAAGAGCAGGCATCACTTAGAAGCTTCTCCCTGCAAACGTCAGTTCTTATGCATAGAAGTGCTGATTTTGCAACCTAGATGTATGTGTGAACGCTGTATCTCGGAAAACTAAACGTATAGCAGTAGCCATTTAAGGAACAGGGGCAGCCCGACCACTAGGCCACCTGAGGCGGGGGCCTCAGGCGGCACTCTTCAGGAGCGGCATCTTGGGGGGGGGGGGTGGCGGCTTCCTGGTGTTTTCCAAACCCGACAGCAATTCTCATACGCCTCCTCCAACAACATTTTTAAAATATTTTAGTGCGCAGGTAACATGCATAAATTTGGAACTTACCACAGGACCAGGAACTGGCCCAAGGCAAGATGTTGCCTGAGGCAGAGCTTACACGCCGCCCCCCCCCCCCACCCCACCGGGCCAAGATAACCCCCTTCCGGGCATTTTACTTCGTCATGGTGATGTTCCAAACCCAGCAGTGGAGGCGATTTCCATACGCTGCCCTGCCGCCACAGCACCCGCCTCTTCCCTTTACTGCGGCCGCCTGAAGTAACTTCCTGTTTTGCTCAGGCAGCCGCAATAAAGGGAAGAGGCGGGTTAACAGACGAACTAGCACACGTTAATAGCTGTCCAAGCATGCCAACTGGTTTTGTGTTATTTTGAAAACACTCTAATTTACCCGTTAAGGACACAGGCAGAGAACGGGAGAGGAGAATATATTGCAGTTATTTCGTATCAGCTACCATGAGCTGACAATTTTTCAGTTAACACAGATCCAATTAGTGCCTCCTAAATAGCAAATGCTAAGTAAATCCATGCTAACTGCGACCAGGGTACCACATGCTAATGGACACTTTAACGTCTGGCCTGCAAAAGAAGTGCTGGGCACATCCCCAATTAGAAGCCGACTGAATTTTGGCTTCGGTTTTAGATTCGGCACGAAACTGACCCGAAATCTGGGTTCAGGTTTTGGCCGAAAATGCCTTTGCATTTTCAGTAGAAACCGAACCGTGGCCCCGCCCTCTGCAGCTGCCACGGGAGGTTGCAGCCGCCATTTTGGGATTGGAACTACCATGGGCAGGAGCAATCCCCAGTCGCTCCTGCTCATGCCATTTCCAAGGGTGGCTCGGGTGGGGGGGGGGGGGGGGGGGGGGGGGGAGGCTGGCTGAGGGGGACGGATTTGTGGCAGGGCGGGGCCACCATTTCAGCCGAAACCAAGTGGTGAATTTCAGCTGTGGATTCTGTTGTGGCTGGAACCAAAACCGCTGGTTTCAGTCAGCCTCTACTCCCAATAGCTGCTGTGTTACATTTGCAATTATCACACGTTGATTTATGGCATTAGGGCAATAACTGAAAAATCTAATGCACTTCAGTAAAAGGTTACGTGAGCATCCATCAACTTTGCCTCAGTGAAAACTACTACTACAAAACACTTCTAATATTAAAAAGTGGAATTTTCTTTAATACTGAGAAATTATGGGGTCCTTTTACTAAGGTGTGCCGAAAAGTGGCCTGCGCTGGTGTAGACACAGGTATTGGACGCGCGCAGGTTCATTTTTCAATGCACCTGCAAAAAAGGCTTTTTTTTGTTGGGGGGGGGGGGGGGGGGTTCTGAAAATGGACATGCGGCAAAATGAAAATTGGCATGCGTCCATTTTGGCCCTGACACCTTACCGCCACCCATTGACTTAGCAGTGACGAGCGACCACCAGGACCCTGACAACGGCGCCACGTGCTCGCATCGCCAGACGCGGAGTCGAAAGAAGCACGGAACGCAGCGGCGTAGGTGCCCACAAGATGGGCCCCAGGTGACCCGGTGCACACCAGCAGTGGTAACCCGGGGCTGCTAACCACACTCGCTCGTATCATGGAACCCCTGCGTCCTACATTCTCCAATGAAGATATAGTACTCTCCAGCCACCCAACCCTGATCAAAAATTGTTCTCGTCCTGCAATTTAACTGTCTCCCTTAGACCCCTACCTCAAACCACAGATACAGCATTCAGAATTACGGAGTCTCTGCGCCCTGGAGCATCACTTCTGAACATCTGACTGTGAGTAAAATATCTGCATCTATTCACTAAAGAAACCCACGATAAGAAAGTGACCCAGGTGTGTTTGGTGTGCCACTGCTCACTCCAATGAGACCGTCTCCTCACAGTGAAAACAATTAGCCGATAGGAGACAATTTAAATAAGAACCTCACCCCTCCCTATTGTACACGGTCTACTACCAGCCCAAACTGTGCCAATCCAAAATGAATACCATCAAATCACTCCTAGTAATCTACTCTTTATCACTGATCCACATTGACCACCCCACTCGCAGAAAACAACATCATACCGATATTACACAATTATCAAAGACTGTCCAGATACCCCACAACCCACCAAACTGACAATAAACAAAACAATGGAAGAATACCAACATGCGGACAACACCAACAGAACAGAAAGAAAGGTCATAACAACCACACAACACCAAACTTAGAAGCCCCATACCAAAAAACTCAAGTGGGCTACATCAACGCCAGATCCGTTGTAAACAAAACAACAGTAACAGACAGGATCACATCAGAAAACCTTGATCTAATTTTCATCAACGAAACCTGGATCCATGATCAAGAGGACCCCATAATCTTTGACCTTTGCCCCTCAGGATACAAAATCACTCACTGGACCAGAAAGGAAAAGAGAGGCGGAGGTATAGCATTAATCTACCGATCCCACTTCACCACCGAAACCATTGCCGAGTCCATAACATCCCAACTTGAAATTGCCTCATCCAGAATCCACAACAAATCCCTGCTTGATCACCTGAACTGTGTCTTGTTCTACAGACCACCAGGTAACTGGAACGAAAGCCAGTCAAACTTCACGGACTTCATCTCAAATACTTGCATTACCAACTCCAATATACTAGTATTAGGAGACATCAACCTTCACCTAGAAGACCCAAACTCTACCAACGCATGTGAATGCAAGGAATTCCTCAACCTATGGGATCTCAAATGGCCACGCATGCAAACAACCCACGTCAAAGAGCACACACATGGTTCACAGACCAGAACCTGATAATAACAGACATTAAATGGTCAGAAACACCTTGGACCGATCACTACAAACTAAACCTATCCCTAAATTGGCGGAAGAAGGGCTCATACCATATACAAGAACATACAACCTACAGCACAAGAGACTAAACAGACCCGAAAACATTCTGGCAGCAGATATACAATAACGAATGGACAGCACATACAGACTCCATAAACTACCTCTCTGAATGGGACAAAAGATGCAGAAGCATACTAGACAAAATAGCACCCCTACGAACAAGAACATCACGAAGACATAACTCAATACCATGGTTCAACGACGAACTGAAAAAACTAAAAACACAAACCAGGAAGCTTGAACGAGCATGGACAAAAATAAAAGATGATCACACACTCAACGCTTGGAAACAATTGCAAAGAAAATACAAATACGCAATAAGACAGACCAAAAAGGTCATATTATAAAACTAAAATAGAACCAGCTTACAAAGACACGAAAAAACTATACCAACTCGTACACAAACTACTAGACACTACCTTGGTCACCACAACCAATACAGACATCCCAACGGCAGACAAACTTGCCAAATACTTCAATGAAAAAATTGTAAAACTATGCAACACACTTCCTCAGAACACTACCAATATCGAAAACTTCATCAATGGTCTGGACCCAACCTTAGGAGAATACCCAGTGGACCAAACCTGGTTAAACTTCACTCTCCTCTCGGCCGAAACAATTACCCATGCGAGCCATTGCAAATTGGACACCTGCCCCATCTATCTAATAAAATCCACCCCCTGACCACTTCATAACAGACTTCACACATCCCACCTAAACTTCATGCTCCAACAAGGTCTCTTCCCTAAGGAAAATGGTAACATTCTACTCACCCCTATACCAAAAGATACCAAGAAAAATATAAATGAACTCACCAATTACCGCCCAGTAGCATCCATCCCACTAGCAGTCAAACTGATGGAAAGTATGGTAACCAAACAACTTACTGATTACATAAACAAAATCTCCATATTACATGAATCACAATCTGGATTTCGCCCCCTCCATAGCACTGAAACAGTACTAACTACTCTCCTAGCCAAATTCAAGCAGGAAATAGCAACAGGTAAAAGCATACTTCTCCTCCAATTCAACATGTCTAGTGCATTCAACATGGTAAACCATAATATAATATTAAGACTCCTAGACTATTTCGGGATTGGTGGAAATATACGTAGCTGGATCAAGGGTTTCCTAACCACCAGAACATACCAAGTGAAATCAAACTCAAACATATCATCACCGTGGAAAGCAGACTGCGGAGTACCTCAAGGATCACCACTATCACCTATCCTCTTCAACCTAATGATGACCCCACTAGCAAAGTCCTTAGCCATCCAAGGCCTCAACCCATTCATCTATGCAGACGAAGTTACAATATACATTCCTTTCAAACATGACCTGACAGAAATCACCAACGAAATCAAGCTCAGCTTGAATACCACGAACTCATGGGCAAATGCATTCCAATTAAAACTCAACACAGAAAAAACACATTGCCTCATCCTCTCATCCCAACACAACAAGAACAAACCCATAAATGTAAACACCCCAGATTACACCCTCCCTATCTCAGATAGCTTGAAAATGCTCGGGGTCACAATCGACTGTAACCTTACACTCGAGAGCCAAGTGAACTCTACAACCAAGAAAATATTCCACTCTATACAGAAACTCAAACGCGTGAAAATTCTTCCCGAGGGAAACATTTCGCAACCTGATACAATCAATGGTATTAAGCCATGCTGACTACTGCAATGGAATCTATGCGAGATGCAAAGAGCAACTCATAAAGAAACTTCAGACCGCTCAAAACAAAGCAGCCAGACTTAACTTCTGGAAATCACTAAAGACCAACCTATTCGAAAAGGCATACCCTACCAACCCAACTTAAGTGCCTGAACCCTACAACACAACGTAACCAAAGCTCGTAATGAACACTATATAACTCTCCTTCCCTATGATTCCCAATGTGTCTGTAACATATGAACATTATTCGATTACAACATCACTTTGTATTTGTTTCTCTACTGGAGTTGGAGAACGCTTTCACGGTACTATGTAAGCCACATTGAGCCTGCAAATAGGTGGGAAAATTTGGGATACAAATGTAACAAATAAAATGTGTTAACCGAGTGGTATTCATCAGTGTGACTATAATGCCGATTAAAGCCCGGTTAGCGCCACACGCCAGAAATTTTCTGGCATGCGTAAAAGATTAAATTACCACCCGTGCCACGTGGTAGCTGGGCGGTAGTTCCGAACTGTCGAGCGTAGGCGCCTATGTAGCTTAGTAAAAGGGCCCCCATGAGTAGTAGCTCTCTGTGCTACAGCACTGTAGTGTCCATGGGACGTCTATTTCTCTGTTAAAGGGCTTTGCAGATATTCTTAAGTGAACTTTCCAACCTTGAAGGGCAGAGCTGCTGGTTGCGATCCTCGACGGGGAGCTGTCTTCAGTAAATGGCTGTGGTGTGCTCTGCTCCATGGGCAGAGAGCTGGGGCCCGTCGGGGGCCAGGAGGTAGCATTTGCTGTTGTTGATGGAGTGATGGCTTCTCTTGGGACTACAGACGTTCTTGTCATCGCTTGAGTAGAGCTTGCCCTCGACGGCTGAGAGGCATAGCCTGTCGGCCGTGGAGTGATGATGTCTGTAGGAGATGGAGGGAAAGTCTTTGTTGTCAGGTAAGTAGGTTTTGTGGTTGGCAAACCTTCCACAAAGGCAGCAGTTGTTGCAGATGCCAGTGATGTATCCCCTAGTGAAATAAATCACAGTTCTTAATTTCATCCAAAAAAAAACATTGCAGAATTCCTAACTGTAGTAATACAGATGCTTTTTGGTTTCTAGACAAGGTGGACACAGAATACGAGAGCAGATAACGACCAGACATGTCATGTCCGTTTTCCTATCCTGTTACAGTGCCACAGACCTTACTGCATCTCTGATCTTATCACCTCCCTCACAGGCAGATGATCAAAAGCCCCACGCTGTTCCAAACAGTGCTCTAACAATAGCGCTGGAACAGTGCAGGGCTTTAGCGCACCTATGATCAGAGATAATTGCATGCAAATTTAAGCACACAATTCTCTCTGATCATGGGGTAGAAGTGCGGGAGGATTGTGCCTGAGCCCCTTTTACACCCCGGTCATCCAGCGGGCCAACCGATTCTTTTGCCGGTTTCCTGCTTTTAATGTATCTAAAAAAAATTCTTACTATCAGTTTTCGCCTCTAACGCTATCTTTCTTTCAAAATCCTTCTTTGCCTGTCTTATCAGCGCTTTGCATCTGACTTGACATTCCTTATGCCACTTCTTATTTTCCTCATTCGGTTATTTATTTATTTTGTTTTTATATTTTATTTATTTATTTGCATTTGTATCCCACATTTTCCCACCTATTTACGGGCTCAGTGTGGCTTACAATACATTGTGAATGATGGAAATACAATTTGTTGCAGTACGATTATGGGTTACATTGTGAAGAGTTATGGGAAGACAGAGTAAAGTCAGGATATCATTTAGGAACAGAACATCATTAGGGAATAGAACAATGGAATATAACAGTGGGGAATTGAGAGGGCGATAAAACAGTATCAGGGAACCTAAAGGTCTACAATTTTGTCTGTGGGTAGAGTTTTAAGAGTGGTGAAGATATGGGGGAAGAGAATTCAGAAGAGAATGTATTGATGCGTATCTATTAGTGTGTATGGACTTCATGTGTTTTGATCCTTGCAGTAGATTTTCTCAAAGAGATAAGTCTTTTTTTAATTTTTTTTTTAATTGACCGTTTGTATTTATTATATACACACACATATTTGTATTTTCTTAATGTATGTCAATTGTTTATAGATCCCTGACGTAGGCTTTTTGATTTATTGTAAGCCACATTGCGCCTGCTCATGTGGGAAAATGTGGGGTAGAAATGCACTAAAATAAATAAACACAGTGCTGTGTCGGATCCTGAAGAAAAAAAAAAAAAAGATTGTTTTCCATTATATTCCTCAGCCTGCTGTCTTTCTATGGAACTGCTGATCACACTACTCCTTCCTTTGGTATTCTTTGACATAGTGGTACACGGTCCTCCGCTTTTGCGGTGTTCCTCCTATGTTTTTAGCTACATAAGTATTGCCACACTGGGACAGACCAAAGGTCCATCAAGCCCAGTATCCTGTTTCCAACAGTGGCCAATCCAGGTCACAAGCACCTTGCAGAAACCCAAAGAGTAGCAACATTCCATGAAGAACTGCAAAGAATAGCAAGATTCCATGTAGAACCCCAAAGAGTAGCAACATTCCATTCAGAATCCCAAGTACAAAAGTAATGCCGAAGGTCCATCAAGCCCAGAATCCTGTTTCTAACAGTGGCCAATCCAGGTTACAAGCACCTGGCAAGATCCCAAAAAAGTACAAAACATTTTATGCTGCTTATCCCTGAAATAAGCAGTGGATTTTCCCCAAGCTAACCACTCTGAACTGTTAATTTATTTATTCGTTTGTTGCATTTGTACCCCACATTTTCCCACCTATTTGCAGGCTCAATGTGGCTTACATAGTACCGTCAAAGGCATTTGCCCATTCGGTTGATAACAAGTACAAAGTTGAAAAGTGATCGTATGAGGTATATGTGGAGGGTCGGGAGGGATGAAGATTGCGTGTTGTCCAATACGGTCAAAGTCATGCTGTGTTGCTGGGTGAAGAGGTTTACATGGGGTCACTGGGGTAGGCCTCTTTGAAGAGGTTGGTTTTTATAGTGATTTCCTGAAGTTTAGGTGGTCGTGGATTGTTTTCAGGGCTTTTGGGAGGCCATTCCATAGTTGTGCGCGTATGTAGGAAAAGCCGGATGTGTAAGTTGTTTTGTATTTCAGTCCTTTGCAATTTGGGTAGTGTAGGTTTAAGTAGGATCTTGACAGTCTGACTTTGTTTCTTATTGGTAGATCAATAAGGTCTATCATGTATCCTGGGACAACGCCGTATATGATTTTGTGGACTAAGGTGCAGATTTTGAAGATGATCCGTTCTTTGATTGGGAGCCAATGCAACTTTTCACAAAGAGGTTTGGCGCTTTCGAAGAGTGTTTTGCTGAATATCAGCCTGACTGCTGCATTTTGGACGGTCTGGAGTTTTTTTACGAGTTGTTCTTTGCAACCCGCCTAGATTCCGTTGCAGTAATCTGCACGACTTAGAACCATTGATTGTATTAGGTATCGAAAGGTTGGTCTTGGGAAGAAAGGTTTTAATCGTTTGAGCTTCCACATTGAATAGAACATTTTCTTTGTTACAGAGTTTATTTGACTCACAAGAGTAAGGTTGCGGTCGAGTGTGACGCCAGGTATTTTCAAACTGTCTGAGGTGGGGAGTGGTATGTAAGAACTAGCAAACAGATTAACTACCTCCCTCCCCGGGAACTTGTTTAGACCTGGAAGGCCCTTTATTTCATGCATATGAAAAAGCCATCTTGTACTTACTTATGCATGTTATATTCGGCACGGTCCAGTACATTTTCCCACTCGTTTCGTTTTTCTTGCAGATAATGAGGCTGGAGGTCCCAGCTTTCCTCTTGTAACCAGTTTGGCATGCGTACCTCAGTTTCCGTCCTTCAGAGAAATCCTCGTCTTCGAAAGTATTGGTGTTAGTAACCATCTCTGGATGTCCACATATTTCTGTCATAGAAATGGAACATGTTAAACGGCACAGACCAAGCAGACCAGATAAAAAAAGTCAAACCAAATATTTATGGGAAGAACATAAATTCAAACTGCCCGACACAGGCTGTGTTTCGCCCACATTAGGGTTGCGTCAGGGGGCTCTAAGTGCTGGCACCGAAAAATATCGCCACTATGGTTTGACTAAAACATCCTGAAGATGATAGCATCAGCTTAAAAAAAAAAAAACAGAGTCTCTGCAGGCAGTGTTACCGTAGCCACAGGTGGGCCTGGGTGGGCCGGGGCCCACCCAACATTAGCACACGTTTAGCGGTAGCCTGTGCAGATCCCAAGCTCCACCAGCTGAAGACTTCAACCTGATGGTAACAAAAACGCGACTGTCCACAATACTGGCACCTGCGCATGCCTGCTACAGACTGCCAAGGTGGAAAGAAGCGTTTTTTTCACCAGCTGAGATCATTTTTTTTTTTGGTGGGGGGAGAGGGTGAAGGGAACACTTGGTGCCCACCTACTTCTTGCCTAGGCCCACCCAAAATCTGTTGTCTGGCTACACCTCTGGCATAACCTGATCTGCTTGGTCCTGTGCCATTGTTTTGGACTTTGCAGATGGTTTGTCCTGTTGGTTTTCTGAGGTAGCTGAAGGCAGGACACCTACAAATTACGCCTGCTTCTGTTTCAGGCTGGCTTGGAGTCCCCTGTGACATGGGGGCCCAGAGAAATTGCCCTGGCTGCCTGCCCTAATGTAGGCCCTGTCTGAAGAGGGTGGGGGGGGGGGGGGGGAGGAGGACAGACATTTTTCTGGTTAAAAGTTTCTTGTTTGTGAATCAGTTCCTGGCTGCAGTTTTCAGTTAGCTTTTTTCCTATGTGGTGGAGTGGAACTGGGTTCAATTACCACTGCAGCTCCTTGTGACTTAACCCTCCATTGCCCCTGGTACAAAATAAGTATCTGAATATATGTAAACCGCTTTGAATGTAGTTGCAAAAACCTCAGAAAGGCGGTATATTAAGTCCCTTACCTTTCCCTATTTGAGATTCTACATGGAATGTTGCTATTCCACTAGCAATATTCCATGTATCTGTGAGTCTGACGTCCTGCAGGTACGTGCAGGACGTCAGACTCACAGAAACAGAAGCCTGTGCGGCCGCGTTGCTGAACTGCAAGGGCAGGCTTCTACACGGAATGTTGCTAGTGCAGGAGTAGCCTAGTGGTTAGTGCAGTGGACTCTGATTCTGGGGAACTGGGTTCAATTCCCACTGCAGCTCCTTGTGACTCTGGGCAAATCACTTAACCCTCCATTGACCCTGGTAGAAAATAAGTACCTGAATATATGTAAGCCGCCTTGAATGTAGTTGCAAAAAAACTCAGGCTTTATATCAAGTCCCATTTCTCTTTCCTGATGGATCTCATGCTTTAAAAAGCAGTATGAATGACAATTTTAATCTAGGGATCTTCTTGAGGATGGGATTTAGTGGCTTGTTGCTACAGATCACACTACTACAATGGTTCTCAACCAGTAAGTTTTTCAGGGTATCCACAATGAAAATGCATGAGATATGCAAGATTTGTATACTTCGCCTCCACTGTAAGCAAATCTTCTGCTCAGTGTATGGTGGAAGCCAAAAAAGTAAACAGGATGCTAGGAATTATTAGGAAAGGAATGGTTAAATAAGACCAAGAATATTATAATGCCCTTCTGTATTGCTCCATGGTGTGATCTCACCTTGAGTATTGCATTCAGTTCTGTTCGCTGCATCTCAAAAAAGGTATAGAGGAATTAGAAAAAATTCTAAATAAAGCGACCAAAATGATACAGGGGATGGAACTCCTCTCATATGAGGAAAGGCTTAACAGGTTAGGGCTCTTCAGTTTGGAAAAAGAGACGATTGAGGGGAGGTATGATTGAGGTCTACAAAATCCTGAACAGGTAAAAGTGAATCGATTTTTCTTTTTTTTTTTTTTTTTTTTTTAATTTTTAAATATTTTATTGAGTAACATCACAATACAAACATTGGAGTCATGAACAGTTTTTATCCCAGATATATCTCCCTTCCCTCCCTCCCCACCCACCCCTTCTCCCCTTCCCCCCCCCTCCCCCTTACTCCAACTGTCCTGCTTGGGTTAAATGATGAAATCGAGACCACAGTTCAGAAGCTGGGTTGTACATGCCCACTCGTTTGTCCGTAAGCTGCTCAAATTCTCCAACCATGGAGAGTTTCAAAATCCAGTCCAGTTGTGATGGTGCTCTTTGCTGTTTCCAATGCAGAGCAATGACACTCTTAGCCGCTGTTAGGCACATCCTCTTAAGACGCCTCTGCCATTTATTACCTCTCCTGTTACCCAGTCCGAGCAGACACCATTGTGGCGTACACTTGAACTGCGTATTCGTGTTTTCAGAGATTTTTTTCGTCACAAATGTCCAAAATGGTCTCAGGATACGACAAGACCACCATATATGGAGAAAAGTCCCCTCCTCATCACCACATCTCCAACAGAGTGAGGAGACCAGGGGAAACATGGCGTGTAAACGCTGTGGAGTATAGTACCACCTTGACAATACCTTAAAAGCATTTTCCTTTAACAATACACAGTTTGAAGCTTTTTTAACTTCTGTTACTATAGCTTTCCACTCATTTATCGTAAATTCCTGCTGGAGGTCGTGTTCCCATTGCATCATGTAATTACATTTCTCAAAAGATCGACCTCTAATAAATTTATACAGCAAGGAGATAACTTTGCCCATTTTCCCCAAGGACCCCCACAAATTTTCCAATTCTTCATAATCTTCCGGATCCCTCCTCAACCACCCTTGTTGGCTCATGTAATGTTTGACTTGTAGATAGAAGAAACTATCCCCTGCCCCACCCCCACATTGTTCCTGAATCTCATCTAGTGGCCTTAACTCCCCGACATCTAAAAGATCTCTAAAGCATAACAGCCCCTCATCCGCCCACCAGCCCGCGACCCGATGTCCCTTACCTGCTGGGAAAGCTGGTTCCCCCCCTATATGTGCTAATGTGGAGGTGTGTCTATTCTGCCAAAACCGTGTTCTAAAGGAGGCCCATAATAACAACAAGTGTTTAACAAAGGGGTTCATTGTCATCTTTCCATATAGCCTCGTCTCTATTGAGGCCCAGAGAACTGATTTTAGATTATGTCCCCTTACCATTCCTTGATCTAATAGAGCCACCACCGATGGAGACTCTTGACTCCATGCCACTACAAACTTCACCTGTGCAGCCCAAAAATACCATTCCAAATTTGGTACACCTCTACCCCCCAGGTCCACCGACCTCCACATCAATTTCTTATTTAATCTATGTGTTCTGCCCCCCCATATAAATTTCAAAATCTCCCTCTGTATCCTTTGTAGTTCTTTTTTAGGTATCTGTATGGGCAAGGTCTGAAACAGGAACAGGATTCTGGGCAAGATATTCATTTGTACTGAGGCTATTCTTCCCCACCAAGATAACCAAGTCCCTTTCCAACCCACCATGTCTCTACAAACCTGTTGAAATAAAGGATCATAGTTAAGATGGTATAGTTGGCTCAGATCCGCGGGTATCTGAACCCCTAGATATTTAATACTCCTCTTATTAAGGCGAAACGAAAACCCCCTAATAACCTCAGAAAGGCGATCTTGTGAAATAGCCACCCCCAGCACTTCAGACTTATCGTAATTAATTTTATACCCCGAGATCTTACCAAATTGATTTAGCTCCTTTACTAGATTTGGAAGGGTCAGTATTGGATTCATAACAAAAAATAGGATGTCATCAGCAAATAAGGCCAACTTATGTTCTCTGCCAGCTACTGTAATTCCTTTTACATCTCTCATCTCCCTTATCCTTTGCGCCAATGGTTCAATCGCCAACGCAAATAACAAGGGAGACAACGGGCAGCCCTGCCTTGTCCCCCTCTTTACCTGAAAAGCTTCCGAATAGCCCCCATTCACCTTAATCCGCGCTATGGGTCTCTCATATAGGCGTTGTAACCATCCTATCAAGCCCTCCCCAAATCCCAGATGTTTCATGACTTCCCAAAGATAAGACCACTCCACCCTGTCGAAGGCCTTTTCGGCATCTGTACTTAACAATACCACAGGCCTCCCTCGTTGTTGGGCCTCCCAGACAAGATGAAGTGCCCTACGTATATTGTCAGCCACCTGTCTCCCTTCTACAAACCCTGATTGATCTGGGTGTATCAACTTTGGTAATATCTTCCCCACCCTATTTGCAAGGACTTTGGATAAAATCTTTACATCTAAATTGATTAATGAAATTGGCCTATATGACCCACAGACTGATGGATCCTTGCCTGGCTTCAGGATTAATGATATTCCCGCTTCATGCATACTGGTTGAGAGTGAGCATCCTCGAAAGCATGCATTCCCCACTCTCATTAATAGGGGACCCACCTCTCCAACAAATATCTTATAAAACTTGGCAGAATACCCATCCACCCCCGGGGCTTTCCCCCCTTTAAGCCCTTTAATAACCTGTTTAATCTCTTCTATATGGAAGGGAGCCTCCAATTTTGCGCAGTCCACCTCCGATAGCTTAGGTAAATGGAGATGGTGCAGTACTCTTCTAATTTCGTCTTTTTCAACGCCTAATTCACTCGTATACAATGTTTGATAAAATTGCAAAAATTGATCCCTGATGTCCTTGTCTTTATACATCAGCTGATCACCCTGTCCCTTGATTTTCGTGATCAGTGAATCTCTCTGTCTGTGGCGCAGACAATTAGCTAACATCTTCCCCGATTTATTCCCGAACTCAAAAAATTTGTGCTGGAGGCGCTTTCGCATAAATTCCACCTTTTCTACTTGTATTTGATCTAGAACCCCCCTCCACTTGCGAACCTCCCGCAGCTCCTCCTCCGTACCCCCCTCATGATGTTGGTTCTCCCAATACGCTAACCTCTCCCTGGCCTCCAGTTCCTTAGCCTCCCGTTCTCGTTTTTTCCTAGCCCCCCATTTAATTAGATGCCCTCGTACTACTGCCTTTAAAGCATCCCATAATGTTCCCTCTGAAACCACCCCTATATCATTCGTCGTACAATAATCTTTAATCACCTTACGGATGTCCTCACAAACCTTTTTCTCTCCTAGGAGCCCCTCGTTAAGTCGCCAGTATCGCTGCCTACCTTCTACTCCCAACCCTTTCAGGTCTATTTCCACTGGAGCATGATCTGAGATGGAAATAGATCCCACATCTGCATCTTTAATATGTTCCCAAAATGAACGGCTACACCATATCATGTCGATCCTCGTATAGGAACCTTGAGGATGTGAAAAGAATGTATATGCCTTCTGAGTCGGGTGCAGAAGTCGCCACACCTCCAGTAAGTCCAATGTCGAGGTAAGCGACTTCAGCCTCCGCGCATGGGACATATGTGGAGTGGTGGACCCCTTTGAGTGATCACTGGCAGTATTCCAAATGTTAAAATCTCCCCCCATAATCATTCCCCCCCTTTGAAAGTGAAGGAGCTCCTCCTTAATATGTGCAAAGAACTCTCCCTGTCCTGAATTGGGCGCATATATATTCACTATGGTCACTGCTGTCCCGTGCAGTCGCCCTCTAAGTGCTAAGCATCGTCCCAATTCATCTCTGTAAATGTCTTCAACTTCAAATGCAACCCCTCGTCGAATATAGATGGCTAATCCACCCACTTTACCCCCTCTTTTATCAAAATGCATTATACATTCACTATATGTCTTCTGATGTAAAAGATGGGCTTCCCTGCGCCTAATATGTGTCTCCTGCAGCAGGGCAATATCCCAGCCACTTTTCCGTAGTTCCCGAAACACCAGATTTCTTTTCCTTTGTGAATTTAACCCATTCACGTTCCAAGTCCCCACCCTCAACCCTCCCCCCCCCCCCCCCCCCCCCCCTTTGTTGCTGAGCGGTGTTGCTATCCGCCAGCTTAGAGACCTGAGGAAATAACCCCTCGCCAGAGCTGTCGCCCACAAACCTCCCTGTTTCTCCTTCCCCCCTCCCCCTAAGCCCTTCATTCCCCAGCCTCCAACATGTAACAAACTCTTTCTTAAAGCAAAACAGTGCAGTGCATTAAACAACCAACATTTCTACTCAAAACTGGATATTTCCAATAAAAGCTCGCCTTGTGACCTTTCTGGGCCTCTTGCAGCTTAAAACTTTATCTGACTAGAACCGGCAGTCTCACATACTTCCCTTCAGGGCACTCTGTCCTTGTCAGGCCTCCGTGGACCAGATTTTTTACTAGTTCCCGCCTTCTGCCAGGAAGTTCCTCTCCGTCCATTAGCTGTAGTGCCTGGGTTCCCTGTCTCGTCCTCTGGAGGCATGTTAGTACACCCCAACTCTTTCAGACATTTCCACGCTTCCTTCAATGTAGCTACTCGCCGCGTCTGGCCCTCCACTGTAAATTGGAGGCCGAAAGGGAACACCCAGCGGTATCTGTAATTTGACTGTTGAAGGTACTTGGTCAGATCCCGAAACTCTCTTCTTCTTTGCAATGTCCCCAGAGCCAGATCCTGGAACACTAATACTTTTTGATTGTCCCACGGGATCTCTCCCAGCTTGCGTGCTTTGCGCCAGATTATGTCTTTAATCCGATAGTCTTTAAAGCATACCACTATATCTCTGGGCTGCTTATCTCTTCGAGGTCCCAGGCTCCTGTGTGCTCTATCTAGCAATATCACAGTGTCTTCCTCAGATATTGGTGCCTCCTCAGCTGCTGTCAGAATATTTGCACAGATTTCTTTAACAACTTTGGCACAGTCCATATTCTCTTCTGTTTCAGGGACCCCCTTGAATCTTAAATTATTCCTCCTGGACCTATTCTCTAAGTCCTCCAGGTCCAGTTGCATTTTTTCTTTTTCTGCACGCAGTGCTTTAACTTCCGATTGTAGTTCCACTATGTCTCCCTCCACGTGCTCCAGCACCTCCTCTGCCTGCTCCACCCTGGATCCGATGTCTCTCACCTCCTTTTGAATATCAGCCACTGCATCTTTAATCGTTTTCCGCACTGCCACCATCTCCGCTTTGAGCGCTTTAAACCATCTCGCTACCTCTTGCTTGGATAGCTCGGATTCGCTTTCCTGCTGCTCCATCAAACCCTCAGTCTCGGAGCCCGAGTCCGCATCCGCCATTTTGTTTTTTACTTTGCGCGGTGTGCGGCTCGAGGTCGCCGCTCCGTCCCGCTGATCCGCTATAAATTTAAATTTTTCCAGGCGTTTGCGAGTCGCCATCGGTCCCCGATCTCCACCACTCGATTTCGCGGTTGCGATCGCGGTATTTATGGGGAAATTCTCTGTTTCTTCTGCTGCTCCGACGGAGCTTAAAACTTAGGCAGCCATCTCTGCCGATGACGTCACTTCCTCCCCTCGATTTTTCACTCTTTCAAAACATTACAAAGACCAGGGGACTCACAATGAAGTTACATGGAAATACTTTCAAAACAAATAAGAGGAAATATTTTTTCACTCAACGAATAGTTAAGCTCTGGAACTCATTGCTGGAGGATGTGGTAACAGTGGTTAGGGGATCTGGGATTAAAAAAGGTTTGGACAAGCTCCCGGAGGAAAAGTCCACAGTCTGCTATTGAGATAGACAAGGGGAAGCCACTGTTTCCCTGGGATTGGTAGCCTGAATCTTGCTACTATTTGGGTTTCCCCTAGCTGTCTGTTCGTCTGTCCAATTTAGATTGTAAGCTCTGTTGAGCAGGGACTGTCTTTTCATGTTAATTTGTACAGCGCTGCGTAAGTCTAGTAGCGCTATAGAAATGTTTAATAGTAGTAGTAGTACTTGTGACCTTGATTGCCACTGTTGAAAGCAGGATACTGGGCTAGATGGACCATTGGTCTGACCCAGTATAGCTGTTCCTATGCTCCAATGACACTCACTGTCACATGCACAGGTAGGATATACCTGCTTAAAATTAAATCAAATACATCTGGCACCTCTGCTCTAGTCTAACATAAGAACATAAGTGTTGGAATGCTGGGACAGACCAAAGGTTCATCAAGCCCAGTATCTTGTTGCCAACAGTGGCCAATCCAGGTCACAAGTAACTCGCAAGATTCCAAAACAGTAAAACTGATATTATGCTGCTTATCCACAAATAAGCAGTTGATTTTCTGAAGTCCATCTTAATAATGGCTTATGGACTTTTCTTTCAGGAAATTGTTTAAACTCTGCTAAGCTAACTGCTTTTACCACATTCTCTGGCAACAAATACCAGAGTTTAATTACATGCTGAGTGAAGAAATATTTTGTCCAGTTTGTTTTAAATTTACTAATTTACGTGCCCCCTAGTCCTACTATTTCTAGAAACAGTAAACAAATGATTCATGTAATTTGAGATCCTCAGCCCACAATGCAGTGGCGTTCCTAGGGGGGCTGACACCCGGGGCGGATCGCCGATGCGCCCCCCCTCCGGATGCAGCGCCCCCCGGATGCAGCGTGACCCCCCCCCCCGGCGAAAGGACCCCCCCGTGAAGGAACCCCCCCCCCGGGGTGTACGCCGCTGGGGGGGGGGAGGGTGCGGCGCGTGCCTGTCCGTCATTCGTTCCATGCTCCTGCTCTGCCCCAGAACAGGAAGTAACCTGTTCTGGGGCAGAGGGAGCATGGAACGAACGATGGACAGGCGCGCGAGGCACCCCCCCCCCCCAGCGGCGTGTACCCGAGGCAGGCCGCACCCACCACCACCCCCCCCCCCAGGAACGCCACGGCCACAATGCCTGCGGCAGAGCATTCCACAATAAGGGCCCAACATTTAATATCATCACAGTGACAATGAGGGGGCATTTTCGACCGGGGGCGCCCATCTCCGAGGACGGCGCCGACCGTATTATCGAACGAGATGGGCGTCCCATATTTTGTTTCGATAATACAGTTGGGGGTGCCCAAATCTCAACATTTAGGTCAACACTAAAGATGGTAGACCGAAATGCTGAGATCGCCGGATTTGTAGATGGGCGCCCTCGGTTTTCACCAATAATGGAAACCGAAGGTGCCCATCTCAAAAACGAACAAATCCAAAGCATTTGGTCATGGGAAGGGTCAGGATTCGTAGGGCACTGGTCTCCCTCACATGCCAGGGCACCAACTGGGCACCCTAGGGAGCACTACAGTGGACTTTGCAAATTGGTCCCAGGTGCATAGCTCCCTTACCTTGGGTGCTGAGCCCCTCAAAACCCACTCCACACAACTATACACCACTACCATAAGCCCTAAGGGGTGAAGGGGGGCACCTACATGTGGGTACAGTGGGTTTCGGGTTGGGTTTTGAATGGCTCCTATTTTCCACCACAAGTGTAACAGGTAGGGGGGATGGGCCTGGGTCCACCTGCCTGAAGTCCACTGCACCCACTAAAACTGCTCCAGGGACCTGTATACTGTTGCGATGGACCTGAGTATGACATTTGAGGCTGGCAAAAAAAGTTTTTAAAGTTGTTTTTTTGAGGGTGGGAGGGGGTTAGCGACCACTGGGGGAGTCAGGGGAGGTGATCCCCGATTCCCTCCGGTGGTCATCTGGTCAGTTTGGGCACTTTTTTGGGACTTGGACCTGAAAAAAAAAGGGACCAAATAAAGTGGACCAAATTCTCGCCAGGGACCCTTCTTTTTTCCATTATCGGCCGAGGGCACCCATCTCTTAAGCACGCCCCTGTCCCGCCGTCGCTACCCTTCTGACCCGCCCCCGGGAACTTTGGCCATCCCAGCGACGGAAAGCAGTTGGCACCGGCCAAAATCGGCTTTCGATTATACCGATTTGGCCGGCGATCTCCTTCGAAAATAAGCTGGCTTGCGTTTATAACTCCCATCACTGTACGACAATATTAAATGATTATTTCAAGACAGAGGGGCACAGAGCTGTGAAAGTTCTGAAGCCTTTTCTCCTCCACATTGGTATACCCCACTGGAATGCAACTTTTGATTTCAGTATGTTGCTTTGTCATTAATTTCCTGCACAGTAACAGGTTGACTAAAGTCAGAAAGAAAAGAGGGCTCAATTTTTGCCCGTTTCCTTTTTTCACTTTGAGGACAGTGCACCTAAGGACAGCGACTTCAAAACAGTGGCATAGCCAGACCCAGTATTTTGGATAGGCCCTTCCACGTTCCCCCCCCCCCCCCCCCCGGCTTCCTGGAGATACAAAAATTAAAGGTTTTCACCTATCTTGCATCCAACATCTCTCCCTTCCCTCCTGTCTCTGAACCCCGTCCCTCCCTGTTGTACCTTAAAGGCATCCCCGGTGCCTGCAGTGATTCGTTTTTGATGCTTGCACCGGGCCCGCTGGCTTCCATCTGTTGCATCCCGCCAGACAGGAAACAGGAAATGATGTCAGCGAGGGAGGGAAGAAGCAGATGGAAGCGGCCAGCACACAAGCAGCAAAATTGCATTGCTGCAAGCACCGGGGACACCTGAAAGGTACACCGAGGAGAGATGGGGTTCAGAGACAGGAGGGTAGATGCCAGGATGCCATGGAGGAAAGAGAGGCGAGAGCAGTGTGGTGGGCCTGTGCTCATCCAGGCCCACTGTTTTAAAAGCGTAAATTATTACACAGAAACATAGAGGACCATAGAAAATGACAGCAGATAAGACCACGGGGTAAATATTCAACTGGTGGTGGTCAGTACCAAGCCCTGACATCGAATATCTGGGTTTGTGCAGCAGGGTAGCACTTAACTGCCTAAGTGAAACCAAAGACAGGACTGAGTTTGATGTGGTCTACTTTGGCCAGCTAACTTTTTTGAGTGCTGAGTACTGGCACATGGAGGGGGGGGGGGGGGAGGGGGATGGGACTATTCAGGAAATCTAGACTGCCCCAACTTGACATTTCGTCCTTTAGATTGTAAGCTCCTTGGAGCAGGGACTGTCCTTCTTTGTTAAACTGTACAGCGCTGCGTAACCCTAGTAGCGCTCTAGAAACGTTAAGTAGTAGTAGTGATATACTGCCTTTCTGTGGTTACAATCAAAGTGGTTTACATATTACATGCAAGTACTTATTTTGTCTTTAGTTAGGGCAATTGAGGGTTAAGTAACTTGTCCAGAGTCACAAGGACCTGCAGGGGGAATCAACCCCAGTTCACCAGGATCAAAGCCACTGCATAAAACGCTGACTCTGCTCCCCCCCCCCCCCCCCCCCGACCACCCACAAAATTGAGACTTTCAAGGTAACACAGTGGTTCCTGCAGGCACCCCAGCTAGTCAGGTTTTCAAGATATCCACAATGAAAATTCATGAGACAGATTTGCATGCAGCGGAGGTAGGCATGCAAATCTCTCCATTCATTGTGGATATCCTGAAAACCTGAGTGGCTGGGGTGCCTCCAGTCCAGGATCAGGTTTGGGAATCACTGGCCTGGCAGTTAAGTGGTGATATCCTGTCGCAATATACCCCCCCCCCCCCCAAGCAATTTAAGAGCCTGGAGGCTAATCCTGCATGATTAAATAACTTTTGAACATAGACTACCCAAGCTGCCCATCCATATGAGGGCAGTGGCATAGCCACAGGTGGGCCTGGATGGGCCAGGGCCCACCCACTAAGGGCTCAGGCCCACCCACTAGTAGCACATGGTAATGAAAATGCTGCTCTCCACAATACTGGCACCTTTGCATGCTCAGTTTTCAGTGCATGCCTGCTACAGACTACCAAGGTGGAGACTGGAGAGAAGCATTTTCCCACCAGCTGAGATATTTTTTTGATGTGGGGGAGAGAACATTTGGTGCCCACCCACTTCCCCCCCCCCCCCCCGGCTAAAAAAAATCCTCTCCACGTCTTCGCTCAGCTGCAGCAGCACTCCCTAGGCTAGGTTGCCCTCAGGTGGGTGGGACAGTTCAGTAAGTGAGCAGGCTGCCTTCGACTGCCACTGCCGGGTGATTTTAAGGTGGGGAAGGGCGGGCAGCACAAGGAGGAGGAGGAGGGGGGGAGAGAGATGCACCCCCTGTAAAAACTTCCTGGTTATGCTACTGATTTCCCCCCGATGTGTTTGTTTCGTGCAGACCAACGAGGGGGTAAAATTCAGAAACTAGGTAGGTGCGACTTTAATCTCTCAGGTCTCCTTAAACCTTGCATTATGAGGAGGAGGAGGAGGAGGAGTGCGGTCGGGGGATGGAGGAAAGGGGGGGGATGGAACAGGGCGAGGTAAAGGAAGAAGGGACAGAGATGGCGTAAGGAAAGGAAGAGGGTAAAAAAAAGTTATACAGGGTGGGTGGCGTAGAAGACAGAAGGAAGAGAAACTGGGTCGCTGTTGAAAGGAGGGAGGGGGAGGGAGAGGGAGAGGGAGAGGAGTTGTTCCTACCTGGCCGCGGCGACGGCTGGCTTTGCAGACCCAGGTGGGACAGGAGGATCAGGAGGAAGAGGGCACAGAGCAGAGCTCCGGGGGCCATTGGGGAGGAGGGGGGGCTTAGGGCTTCCTGCAGCCGTTTTCCTCTCCCGATCTCGGCCAAGAGCCCTTCAGCCAGGCCTGCAGCATGCAGGGGCAACTCCGCCCGTGCAGGGCAGCAGCGGCTGAGGTCCCATTCCCGCCCCTGCTTGCTGGACCCCACGGGCTCCAGAGACTCGGAGGCTGAGTTTGCACAAAGGGCTCCGCTTTCACTTTCTTTTCTGCAGTCGCCAGGGGAGATGGACTTGGAGAGAGGGGGCAGCGAAGTTAGGGTGGTTTATTAGAAGAATGAACTGGTGGCCGGTGTTGAGAAACACGTTTTAATTTGCCTGTGACAGCAGGAAGGGAGGGAGGGGCTGGGGCATGATGAATTTCACTTGACAAGCTGCAGCTGATGTTACATAGAAACAGAGAACATGACGGCAGATTTTCAAAGCACTTAAGCCTGCCAAAGTTCCCTAGCTTTGAAAATATGCAAATGACCCATCCAGGCTGCCCGTCCTCTGTAACCCTTAATTCTTCCTGTTCCTAAGCGGTCCCACATGCTTATCCCATGGCTTTTAAGATTCTGACACTGTCCTCCACCGGGAGGCCTTTCCACGCCTCCATCACCCTTTCTGTGAAATAATACTTCCTTAGGTTACTCCTAAGCCTATTCCCTCTTAACTTTGTCATATGCCCCCTCATTGATTTGAAAAAGGCTCTCTTCCTGTACATAAAAGCCCTTGAGATATTTAAATGTTTCTATCATGTCTCCTCTCTCCCTCCTCTCTTCCAGCGTATACACGGGGGTGTGCTGGTAAAATTTTAACAAGGGGCTCTCTCTCCGGCCCTGAAATTTGGGGGGAGGGGGGAATACATGCCTCTCTCTCCCCTCCCTTGTGCGGGCATGCTAGGCATACCTTTGCCGAGCCCCACCAGCCAATAAATGGACTGCCACCATTCTCTGCTGCTTGTTTCTGGCTCTGAGCAGCATGATGGAACCTTCTTGCGCTTGCATGAAAAGTCCCAGCCTGATGCTCAGAGTCAGAAACAAGGAGCGGGGAGCAGCGGCAGTCTATTTACTTGGCTGGTGGGGCCAGCATCACTGCCAGCAAAGTAAAAGAGAATTCAGGAGGGGCCCAAGCCCACATTTTGGGAGTCACTTGTTAAAGTAGCCATGGGGAGGCCTACTTTAACAACCGGCTCCCAAAATTCTTAAAAACTTAACAAACGGCTCTCGCGAGCCCGCTCCAGCACACCACTGCGTATACACGTGGAGGTTCATAAGCCTGTCCCTATAATTTTTGCACAAAGCAATTAACATAGGGCAGCCTTGTTAAACATACACCTATTACTGGAGTGGCTTTGGGAGCTGGAGAATCCCCTTAGATCTCTGATTGAGGGGGTGAGGGGGCTTCTCAGAACTGCGTCCAGTCAGTGAGGGATATCCACTCACCCACTTAGTCTGTAACCTAAGCATCATTGCACACTGCGATTATATAATACGTTGAAGCGCTATGTGTGCGCGCGACGATACCAGTGCGTAAGTCATATAGGTCTCAACACGGTAAATGGTGCCGAAACAAAATGTGCGCAGAGTGCTGTTCTATGAACAGCGCTGCAAGTCGGGCAGCGTTTATAGAATAACATGTAGCGCCGGGATCCACGGCCACCTTTTACGTACGAGAATTTACACCATCTGAACCCAGATGTAAATCCTTGTGCATAAATTAGGCGTAGATCCTGTGAATTCTGTAATACTGTGCGCATCTTCAGCGAATGCCCCTGACCCGTCTGTTCCCTCCTACGGCTACACCCCTTTTTCAGTTGCACGCTAAAGGATTTGCGCACGCAACTTTACAGAACGGCGCTTAGCAAGATGCGTGTGCAAATCCAAATTGTTGCCAATTAACGCCAATAATTGATCCGTAATGCCCAGTTATTGGTGCTAATAGGCTCGTTACTCAGATTGTGCACGTGCCCAAAGTTGCGTGCACAATTATAAGTGCTGTCCATAGAATTCCTCTGCTAGTGTGTAAATGCAAGGCGGAGTTGACAGAGGGAGGTGCATGGGCGGGGCATGGACGGGGGAGGTGCATGGGCGGGGCACTGTTATTTACATGCTAAAGTGCTACTTTTAGGCACATTTATGCAGGGTGGCCCGATCATTAGGCCACCTGAGGTGGGGGCCTCAGGCGGCACTCTTCAGGAGCGGCATCTCCCCCTTCGCGGCATTTTAGCTCGTCACAGTGACGTTCCAAACTTAGCAGCAGCAGTGATTCTCATACGCTGCCCTGTCGCCGCCGGCACCCGCCTCTTCCCTTTAGTGCGGCGGCCGCCTCTCTGATGTAACTTCCTGTTTTTTTCAGAGACTCAGGCAGCCGCTGTAAAGTGAAGAAGCGGGTGCCGGCGGCAGCAGGGTATGGGAATCGTTTCCGCTGCCGGTTTTGGAACATGATGAGGTAAACGCCACCCAGGGGGGTGGCATCTCGGCCTGGAGGGGGCATGTTAGCTCCGCCTCAGGCGGCGTCTTGCCTTGGGCCGGCCCTGCATTTATGCCTCTATTGACAGGGCATAAGTAGGCAGTCCTAAATATTGGTCTGTAAATGCTGATTTCCACTAGTATTCTACATTTATTTATTTTACTTTATTTTATTTTGTTACATTTGTATCCCACATTTTCCCACCTATTTGTAGGCTCAATGTGGCTTACATAGTACCGGAGAGGCGTTTGCAGGCTCCAGTGTGAACAAATACAAAGTGATGTTGTGGTAAGATAAAGTTCATGTGGCCCAGCCACACTAGGGAATCGTACAACGGAAGAGTTGTGTTATGTCCGTTACGTTCTTTAGTTTTGTTGTGTTGCAGAGATCAGGCATTTAAGCTGGATCGGCAGGGTGTGCCTTTTTAAACAGGTTAGTTTTTAGTTTTTTTCCGGAAGTTTAGGTGGTCGTTAGTAGTTTTTAAGGCTTTTGGTAATGCGTTCCACAGTTGTGTGCTTATGTAGGAGAAACTGGATGCGTAAGTTGATTTGTATTTGAGTCCTTTGCAGCTTGGGTAGTGCAGATTTAGGTACGTTCGTGTTGATTCGGATGTATTTCTAGTTGGTAGGTCGATCAAGTCTGTCCTGTATCCCGGAGCTTCACCATAGATAATTTTGTGAACCAGAGTGCAGATTTTGAAAGCGATGTGTTCTGTGATCGGGAGCCAGTGTAGTTTTTCGCGGAGGGGTTTTGCGCTTTCGAATCGCGTTTTTCCGAAGATAAGCCTAGCTGCCGTGTTTTGAGCAGCCTGAAGTTTCTTTACATGTTTGTTCTTTGCATCCCGCATAAATTCCATTGCAGTAGTCTACCTGGCTTAGTACCGTTGATTGTACCAGGTTGCGAAACGTTAGAATCTGGGCAGCCAGATGCCGTTAGAGAATGCTCACTCGGGCCCTTTTACTAAGCGCAGTAAGCACACCGCAGACTTACTGCACACCAGTCTGTAATAGTTATATTTTTGAAGTGGAAGTTCCTTTTTTTTAAAAAGATTTAGATGTAAAAATTATGTTAACACTCAATTGGGAAAGAGGTTTTTTTTAATGCTGCCGCAGCTTCATTTGACAAGACGTTGAAGTAAAATGTCCTGCAGTTTCTGAGGTTTTTTTCCTCTTCCTCTTTTTGAGTTTATTGACTGTAGTCTTGCAAACAATTATAGCTGAACAAGATACTAGTGAAGTGTTTTTTTGATTTTGGTTTGCTAACTTCACTCCTCATAGTATAGTTTCTAATTTAACTAGCCGTTAAGCCCGTTAAAACGGGCGAGATTTGTGTTTTGCAAAATGTAATAATTCTCACCTCCATCCATCCATGTGCAGCAACCATCCTCTCTCCCCTGCCCTCCCCCCCATGTCCAGCAGCCCTCGTCTCTCCCCTGGCCTCACCCCGTCCTCCGATCCTCCTCTCTCCCCTGCCCTCCCCCCCCATATCCAGCAACCCTCCTCTTTCCCCTGGCCTCCCCCCCCCCCCGTCCAGCAACCATCCTCTCTCCCCTGCCCTCCCCCCCATGTCCAGCAGCCCTCGTCTCTCCCCTGGCCTCACCCCGTCCACCGATCCTCCTCTCTCCCCTGCCCTTCCCTCCCCCGATCCATGTCCAGCAACCCTGCTCGCTCCCCTGCCCTCCCCCACTATGTCCAGCAGCCGTCCTGTATCCCCTGGCCTCCCCCCCCCCAGCAACCATCCTCTCTCCCCTGCCCTCCCCCCCCCCGTCCAGCAATCATCCTCTCTCCCCTGCCCTCCCCCCATGTCCAGCAGCCCTCGTCTCTCCCCTGGCCTCACCCCGTCCACCGATCCCCCTCTCTCCCCTGCCCTCCCCCCCCCCGTCCAGCAATCATCCTCTCTCCCCTGCCCTCCCCCCCATATCCAGCAACCCTCCTCTTTCCCTTGGCCTCCCCCCCGTCCACCAACCCTGCCCTCCCCCATGTTCAGCAACCCACCTCTCTGCCCTACTCTCTCCCCATGTCCAGCAACCCTCCGTTCTCTCCCCTGCCCTCCCCCCCTCATGTCCAGCTACCCTCCTCGCTGCCGCTCCCTCCCCCCTCCGTGCCGGGCCCCCTGCACTGACATGACAGCGCCACTCACCTCCGTGTGAAAGCGCTGCGATGTTCGTTTCCAGGCTCCAGCGTCAGCGTCCGACAGTCCATTTCCCTCACTGTTCCACCCTCTGACGTCATCACATCTTGACGCAAGGGCGGGACAGAGGAAAGTCTCTACTGCGCATTTGCAGGTGAGTCGGTCACTTGCCATTTATATGTTTGATGTGTGGCAGCTGCAAAACCCCCCCACAAAAAAACACAGGAGCACGAGCACTTACTGCCTCATATTTAGGGGTTGCTGAGTGCTCCCATGTTAACCCTGCATTATCCAGTTTGTGTACGATAATGCAAATGCTCGAGCTGGATAGCGCAGGAACGCTCACTCTGCATCCGTGACACGCCCCCTCTTAATAATATTTTTTACAAAATAGTTAACATGCGGTTAGTGCACGCAAACAGGCAAAGCGGTAGCCTGTTTTTCCTGCGCTAAGGGGCCCTTTTACTAAAGCGCGGTAGTGCATGGCGAAACAGCACTACCACGGGGCATGGCCAGGCGCCCTGCAGTAGTTCTGGCTTCCGTGCAAGCCATTTCTCACGGGGAGTAGGTGTTCCTGGTGGTAATCAGGTAGCGCGCATCCGTGGTTGCGCTCTGCCCAATTACCGCCAGATTAGCGTGTAAGCCCTTACTGCCAAGTAAATAGGTGGCGGTAAGGCCTCAGGGAGTAATGGCCGCATGCTAATTGTGAAATTAGCGCATCGCTGTTAAGGATGCCAATGGGGAAAAAAGGATTTTTACAGTCGCGGTAAAAAGTGGCCCCGGAGCACAGCCATCCCAGGCACCAACACTACCACTGGCCACTTTTTACTGCGGCTCTATAAAAGGACCCCTAAGTGCACTGTAGGGTTTAATACCCATTATTAGAAGACCCCTATTATGTGTTTTATACGCTTTTACAGATTTATGAGTTGATTGTGGAATGAATTGTTTTTGTATTTTTGACATGGACATTCAAGTTGAATGGCAGATTTTGTGCTGCACGCCAGTGGCGTAGCCAGTATGGGACCATGGGGGCCTGGGCCCCCGTAGATTTGACCCTGGACCCCCCTGCCGACGACCCTCTCGACCCCCCCTCCCGCTGTCGCCAACCCGCCATCGCCTGCCTTTGCTGGCGGGGCACCCCAACCCCCGCCAGCCGAGGTCCTCTTCTTCCCAATCCCGTGCAAGGCTTCGTTCTAGTCTGACGTCAGACTAGAACGAAGCCTTGTGCGGGATTTGGAAGAAGAGGACCTCGGCTCGGCTGGCAGGGGTTGGGGTCCCCCGCCAGCAAAGGTAGGCGATGGCGGGTTGGCGGCGGGAAGGGGGGTCGAGAGGGTCGTTGGTGGGGGGGGGGGAGTCAAAGTTGGTGGCGGGGGGGGGGGTTCAGCAATGGCAGGGGGGTTGGCGGCGTGGGGGGGGCTAAAATGTGCCCCCTCACCTCGGGCTCTGGACCCACCTCCCGCCGAAGTCTGGCTACGCTCCTGCTGCATGCACATTTTTATTGAAAAAAAACATGTTCATAATTTGAGGCATATGATCAGGGCTTTTTTTGAGGGGGTACTTGGGGGTTCTGCGTACCGGCACCTTTTCAATTTGTCTGCCAAAATTGACCCATGGTCTCCAAGTTTTAATGAAAGCGCTCAGGCTCTACACACCAATTCTGCCTTGACATAGATTCTGTGACTGGTTGCAGGGGGCCTGGCTATTGTGGGGGGTGGGTCCCTCAGTGATCACCCCACCCCTGAAGGGTGGCCTGGCATTTGAGTACCGGCACCTTTTTTGCTAGAAACAATGCACTGCATATTATTATCATTTATATGGCATTTGGTCACAATAAAGGCCCCTTTTTTTTTTGTTACATTTGTACCCCGCGCTTTCCCACTCATGGCAGGCTCAATGCGGCTTACATGGGGCAATGGAGGGTTAAGTGACTTGCCCAGAGTCCCACTAGCAACATTCCATGTAGAAGTCGGCCCTTGCAGATCACCAATGTGGCCGCGCAGGCTTCTGCTTCTGTGAGTCTGACGTCCTGCACAGAAGCCTGCGCAGCCTTCTACATGGAATGTTGCTAGTGGAATAGCAACATTCCATGTAGAATCTCCAATAGTAGCAACATTCCATGTAGAATCTCCAATAGTATCTATTTTATTTTTGTTACATTTGTACCCTGCGCTTTCCCACTTGTGGCAGGCTCAATGCGGCTTACATGGGGCAATGGAGGGTTAAGTGACTTGCCCAGAGGCACAAGGAGCTGCCTGTGCCTGAAGTGGGAATCGAACTCAGTCCAAAGTCCGCCACCCTAACCATTAGGCCACTCCTCCACTGTTGCTACTATTTGAGATTCTACATGCAATGTTGCTATTCCACTAGCAACATTTCATGTAGAAGTCGGCCCTTGCAGATCCCCAATGTGGCTGTGCAGGCTTCTGCTTCTGTGAGTCTGACGTCCTGCACGTCAGACTCACAGAAACAGAAGCCTGCGCAGCCTTCTACATGGAATGTTGCTAGTGGAATAGCAACATTCCATGTAGAATCTCCAATAGTAGCAACAGAACCTCAAATAGTAGCAACATTCCATGTAGAATCTCCAATAGTAGCAACATTCCATGTAGAATCTCCAATAGTATCTATTTATTTTTGTTACATTTGTACCCTGCGCTTTCCCACTTGTGGCAGGCTCAATGCGGCTTACATGGGGCAATGGAGGGTTAAGTGACTTGCCCAGAGGCACAAGGAGCTGCCTGTGCCTGAAGTGGGAATCGAACTCAGTTCAAAGTCCGCCACCCTAACCATTAGGCCACTCCTCCACTGTTGCTACTATTTGAGATTCTACATGCAATGTTGCTATTCCACTAGCAACATTCCATGTAGAAGTCGGCCCTTGCAGATCCCCAATGTGGCTGTGCAGGCTTCTGCTTCTGTGAGTCTGACGTCCTGCACGTCAGACTCACAGAAACAGAAGCCTGCGCAGCCTTCTACATGGAATGTTGCTAGTGGAATAGCAACATTCCATGTAGAATCTCCAATAGTAGCAACAGAACCTCAAATAGTAGCAACATTCCATGTAGAATCTCCAATAGTAGCAACATTCCATGTAGAATCTCCAATAATATCTATTTTATTTTTGTTACATTTGTACCCTGCGCTTTCCCACTTGTGGCAGGCTCAATGCGGCTTACATGGGGCAATGGAGGGTTAAGTGACTTGCCCAGAGGCACAAGGAGCTGCCTGTGCCTGAAGTGGGAATCGAACTCAGTCCAAAGTCCGCCACCCTAACCATTAGGCCACTCCTCCACTGTTGCTACTATTTGAGATTCTACATGCAATGTTGCTATTCCACTAGCAACATTCCATGTAGAAGTCGGCCCTTGCAGATCCCCAATGTGGCTGTGCAGGCTTCTGCTTCTGTGAGTCTGACGTCCTGCACGTCAGACTCACAGAAACAGAAGCCTGCGCAGCCTTCTACATGGAATGTTGCTAGTGGAATAGCAACATTCCATGTAGAATCTCCAATAGTAGCAACAGAACCTCAAATAGTAGCAACATTCCATGTAGAATCTCCAATAGTAGCAACATTCCATGTAGAATCTCCAATAGTATCTATTTTATTTTTGTTACATTTGTACCCTGCGCTTTCCCACTTGTGGCAGGCTCAATGCGGCTTACATGGGGCAATGGAGGGTTAAGTGACTTGCCCAGAGGCACAAGGAGCTGCCTGTGCCTGAAGTGGGAATCGAACTCAGTCCAAAGTCCGCCACCCTAACCATTAGGCCACTCCTCCACTGTTGCTACTATTTGAGATTCTACATGCAATGTTGCTATTCCACTAGCAACATTCCATGTAGAAGTCGGCCCTTGCAGATCCCCAATGTGGCTGTGCAGGCTTCTGCTTCTGTGAGTCTGACGTCCTGCACGTCAGACTCACAGAAACAGAAGCCTGCGCAGCCTTCTACATGGAATGTTGCTAGTGGAATAGCAACATTCCATGTAGAATCTCCAATAGTAGCAACAGAACCTCAAATAGTAGCAACATTCCATGTAGAATCTCCAATAGTAGCAACATTCCATGTAGAATCTCCAATAGTATCTATTTTATTTTTGTTACATTTGTACCCTGCGCTTTCCCACTTGTGGCAGGCTCAATGCAGCTTACATGGGGCAATGGAGGGTTAAGTGACTTGCCCAGAGGCACAAGGAGCTGCCTGTGCCTGAAGTGGGAATCGAACTCAGTCCAAAGTCCGCCACCCTAACCATTAGGCCACTCCTCCACTGTTGCTACTATTTGAGATTCTACATGCAATGTTGCTATTCCACTAGCAACATTCCATGTAGAAGTCGGCCCTTGCAGATCCCCATGTGGCTGTGCAGGCTTCTGCTTCTGTGAGTCTGACGTCCTGCACGTCAGACTCACAGAAACAGAAGCCTGCGCAGCCTTCTACATGGAATGTTGCTAGTGGAATAGCAACATTCCATGTAGAATCTCCAATAGTAGCAACAGAACCTCAAATAGTAGCAACATTCCATGTAGAATCTCCAATAGTAGCAACATTCCATGTAGAATCTCCAATAGTATCTATTTTATTTTTGTTACATTTGTACCCTGCGCTTTCCCACTCGTGGCAGGCTCAATGCGGCTTACATGGGGCAATGGAGGGTTAAGTGACTTGCCCAGAGTCACAAGGAGCTGCCTGTGCCGGGAATCGAACTCAGTTCCTCAGGACTCAGTTCCAGTCATAGGGACCCCTGTTCACTGGCAGCTTTGGGTCAGCCAGTTTGTCTACTAAAAAGGTCTCGCTTACAACTTCCTTGTTGACCTCTCTTTCTGTTATTGAATGGTTGTGTTTCATTGTGGAACTTGAGCGATAGGACTGCATTTAATCAGGTCTGTCATTGTTCTTTTTATTGAAAGAAAAGCCTTACTGTGTACATTAATTTGCAGGAACTCTTGGCTGAAGCGTTAAACATTTTTATTTACAGAGTAACCCAAACGGACCGCAAGCTTTTATGTTCAGCATTTCCTTAAAACCCAACCTAGTGACATAGTTAGTGATGGCAGATAAAGACCTACATTGTCCATCCACTCCGCCCAACAAGACAGAATCAAAACCGCCTCCATTCCTCTGTGCAGGCTACATTGCTTCATGATTAAACACTGGCATCACACACAGGGCAGTCTGGCATATAGGCAGTTTTATCTAATTTTCTTTTTTTTTTTTTTTAATAGCTTTTATTGAAAAATATACAACTTAACATAGTAACATAGTAGATGACGGCAGAAAAAGACCTGCACGGTCCATCCAGTCTGCCCAACAAGATAACTCATATGTGCTTGTGTATACCCTACTTTGATTTGTACCTGTGCTCTTCAGGGCACAGACCGTATAAGTCTGCCCAGCACTATCCCCGCCTCCCAACCACCCGCCCCTCCTCCCAACCACCGGCTCCGGCACAGACCGCACAAGTCTGCCCAGCACCATCCCCGCCTCCCAACCCCGGCTCCGGCACAGACCGTACAAGTCTGTCCAGCACTATCCCCGCTTCCCAACCACCAGCCCCGCCTCCCGATCCTGACTAAGCTCCTGAGGATCCATTCTTTCCATTCTTAACACATTCTTAACACAGCATCTCATTGTCCACTGTAGGCACATCAGCAAAGATAGACATAGAGGGGCATAATCGACCAGAAACGCCTATCTCCATGGGCGTTAATCTCCGAGAACGGGTCCGTGAAGGGGCGGAGTGAACCGTATTTTTTAAAAAAAATAGACGCCCATGCTTTATTCGCCAAGGTGTGAGCTGGGCGTTTTTTGCTTTTCACCGATAATGGAAAATGAAATCGCCCAGCTCAAAAACGAATAAATGCAAGGCATTTGTTCGTGGGAGGGGCCAGGATTCATAGTGCACTGGTCCCCCTCACATGCCAGGACACCAACCGGGCACCCTAGGGGGCACTTTTACAAAAACAAAAAAAAAGGTAAAAGAGCTCCCAGGTGCATAGCACCCTTCCCTTGGGTGTTGAGCCCCCCAAATCCCCCTCAAAACCCACTGCCCACAAGTCTACACCAGTACTATAGCCCTAAGCGGTGAAGGGGGGCACCTACATGTGGGTACAGGGGGTTTGGGGGGGGTTGGACGACTAGTAGCATTAAGCAGCACAATTGTAACAGGTAGGGGGGGGATGGGCCTGGGTCCACCTGCCTGACGTCCACTGCACCCCCTAACAACTGTTCCAGGGACCTGCATACTGCTGCTTGGGAGGAGGGTATGACATTTGAGGGTGAAAGTAAAAAGTTGTGAAACATCATTTGTTGTGGTGGGAGGGGGTTAGTGACCACTGGGGGAGTCAGGGGAGGTCATCCCCGACTCCCTCTGGGGGTCATCTGGTCATTTAGGGCACGTTTTGGGGCCTTATTCGTCAAAAAACAGGGTCCAGGAAAAGTGCCCTAAATTCTAGCTACAAACGCATCCATTATCGGCGAAGGGCGCCCATCTCTGTTCGGGTGATAACCACGCCCCAGTTCCGCCTTCACCACGCCTCCGACACTCCCCCGTCAACTTTGTCCGCATCCGCGACGGAGTGCAGTTGAAAGCGTCCAAAGTTCGGCTTTCGATTATGCCGCTTTATTTGTTTTTGTGAGAAGAACGCCCATCTCCCGATTTAGGTCGGAACTTGGGTGTTATTCTCGTTCGATTATAAGCTGGATATTGACATAATAACATGATGGACTACCTGCCAGTAACTAGAAATATTCCGTTTAATCCCCTTACCCAAACCCACAACCCCTCCCCCCCAAGAAAAACCCCTACCCAATCTCCCTGCACCTCTCACGCAAGCAGGAGGGAGGAGTCCGGACAAGAAGGCCACCTCACATAACTGTAGGCAGTTATATCTGAGCAATCTTGAAACACACTATCACAGTGATGGCGAACCTTTCAGAGACCGAGTGCCCAAACAGCAACCCAAAATCGAATTATTTATCGCAGGTGCTGGTACTCATTATGAGCGGGGTCACCACATACGACTCCACCCCTATGATAGCCACAGCCCTTACACCAGCCATGGCGCATATAAACAGACATCATAGGAGATTTTTTTTCATTATAAATCATTTCTGTAAGCTGTTACAGCTCCAGTATACCCAGTGCAAAATAAGACAGCAGATGTTGGACATATTCCAAACACTAAAATGAAAATAAAATGATTTTTTTCTACCTTTGTTGTCTGGTGATTTTGTTTTTCTATCCATATTGGTCCTAGTCGCTGATTCTGCTGCTCTCTATCTGTTCTCTTAACTCCATTTCCAGGGCTTCCTTTCCATTTATTTCTTTACTTTTCTCCTTTCTTCTTCATTTCTTGCCCTCCATCCATGTCCAGCAACCCTCCTCTCCCCTTCAGTCACCCATGTCCAGCCATCCTCTCTCCCCTGCCCTCCCAGCACCAGGCATTCCTCCCTCCCACCCAGCACCAGGCCTGCCTCCCACCCAGCACCAGGCCTCTCTCCCTCTCACCCAGCATCCAGCATCAGGCAGGCCTCCCTCCCTCCCTCCCTCCGAGCACCAGGGCAGTTTAGTAAAAGCGGCTCAAAATGTTGTTAACAATATTGTTGGTTTCATCAAAGTTGTTGCAGCATTAACAATGCCACTCTTTGGACTATATTTATTGTGATAGTGCAGTGATGGCGAACCTATGGCACGCGTGCCAGAGAGGGCACACAGAGCCCTCTCTGTTGGCACCCGTGCCATCCCTGGTTGGTCCGTCCGCCCGCCCTCCCACCCACCAGGCCGCCCGCCCGCCGTCCCTCCGAGCATCAGGGCCCCTCCTCCGAAATTTAAAAGGCATACCCGGTTGGGGTTAAGGCGGCGTCGGCAGTGAAAAGTGTGTTTGCTCGGCGCACCTTCGGCCTTCCCTTCTGTCTCTCAGGGCGGGACCAGAGCTTGAGAGACAGAAGGGAAGGCCGAAAGCGCGCCGAGCAAACAACACACTTTTCGCTGCTGCTGCCGACGCCGCCTTAACTCCAACCAGGTATGCCTTTTAAATTTCGGAAGGGGGGCCCTGATGCTCGGAGGGACGGCGGGCGGGCAGCTTGCTGGGAGGGCGGGCGGATGGACCAACCAGGGACGGCACGGGTGCCAACAGAGAGGGCTCTATGTGCCCTCTCTGGCACGCGTGCCATAGGTTCGCCATCGCTGCACTATCACAATAAATATAGTCCAAAGAGTGGCATTGTTAATGTTGCAACAACTTTGATGAAACCAACGACATTGTTAACAACATTTTGAGCCGCTTTTACTAAACTGCACTGACGTTCGCGGCGCAGCAAATGCGCCACAGCCCATTCATTTTGAATCGCTAGCACGGTTTAGTAAAAGAGGCCCTTTTACTTGCTGATTTCAACCTTAGGGTGTTTTCTCCTCCCCCTACTGAGATACTCAACACCCACGTTCCTAGCATATGATCTGAATGTAATATAAAATATGCATCCTTGATCCTGAGCTGCCTTTGCCTTACTTGCCAACTACTTCCAAATAAACATTTTGTTGCTGGGATTATTTGTAGGCAATGGCATATGCGTTGAAGGTGCCTTCGTTGTGTACGCACCCTCTATCGGTCTCTCCCTTCTCCCTCTCACTGCTGGTGTTGGTGCAGCTCAGGCGAAGACTGGAGGCGATTTTACGGTATGGGGGGTGGGGCGAGGGAAGGAAGGAAGAGAGAGATGCAACGGGAAGGAGAAGGGATGGAAATGCAACATGAGATGCACCCCCTGTTGAAAATTCCTGGCTATGCCACTGTTTGTAGAAGCTGATTAAATCATTAACTGATGCTGAACTCTTAAATGTATAAGTTTCCCTGTCTTGCAGGTAAAGAACATAAGAATGGCCATACCAGGCCAGACCAATGGTCCATCTAGCCCAGTGTCCTGTTTCCAATCCAGGTCACAAGTACCTGGCAGAAACCCAAATAGTGGCAACATTCCACGTAGAACCCCAAAGAATAGCAAGATTCCGGAATCCTAAAGAGTAGCAAGATTCCGTGCAGAATCTCAAAGAGGAGCAACATTCCGTATAGAACCCCAAAGAATAGCAAGATTCCAGAATCCTAAAGAGTAGCAAGATTCCATGCAGAATCTCAAAGAGGAGCAACATTCCGTATAGAACCCCAAAGAATAGCAAGATTCCGGAATCCTAAAGAGTAGCAAGATTCCGTGCAGAATCTCAGAGGAGCAACATTCCATATAGAACCCCAAAGAATAGCAAGATTCTGGAATCCTAAAGAGTAGCAAGATTCCGTGCAGAATCTCAAAGAGTAGCAACATTCCATGCTACCAATCCCAGGGCAAGCAGTGGCTTCCCCATGTCTATCTTAATAACAGATAATTGATCTTTCCTGCAGGAACTTGTCCAAACCTGTTTTTAAGCCCAGATACAGTGGTGGAAATAAGTATTTGATCCCTTGCTGATTTTGTAAGTTTGCCCACTGACAAAGACATGAGCAGCCCATAATTGAAGGGTAGGTTATTGGTAACAGTGAGAGATAGCACATCACAAATTAAATCCGGAAATCACATTGTGGAAAGTATATGAATTTATTTGCATTCTGCAGAGGGAAATAAGTATTTGATCCCCCACCAACCAGTAAGAGATCTGGCCCCTACAGACCAGGTAGATGCTCCAAATCAACTCGTTACCTGCATGACAGACAGCTGTCGGCAATGGTCACCTGTATGAAAGACACCTGTCCACAGACTCAGTGAATCAGTCAGACTCTAACCTCTACAAAATGGCCAAGAGCAAGGAGCTGTCTAAGGATGTCAGGGACAAGATCATACACCTGCACAAGGCTGGAATGGGCTACAAAACCATCAGTAAGACGCTGGGCAAGAAGGAGACAACTGTTGGTGCCATAGTAAGAAAATGGAAGAAGTACAAAATGACTGTCAATCGACAAAGATCTGGGGCTCCACGCAAAATCTCACCTCGTGGGGTATCCTTGATCATGAGGAAGGTTAGAAATCAGCCTACAACTACAAGGGGGAAACTTGTCAATGATCTCAAGGCAGCTGGGACCACTGTCACCACGAAAACCATTGGTAACACATTACGACATAACGGATTGCAATCCTGCAGTGCCCGCAAGGTCCCCCTGCTCCGGAAGGCACATGTGACGGCCCATCTGAAGTTTGCCAGTGAACACTTGGATGATGCCGAGAGTGATTGGGAGAAGGTGCTGTGGTCAGATGAGACAAAAATTGAGCTCTTTGGCATGAACTCAACTCGCCGTGTTTGGAGGAAGAGAAATGCTGCCTATGACCCAAAGAACACCGTCCCCACTGTCAAGCATGGAGGTGGAAATGTTATGTTTTGGGGGTGTTTCTCTGCTAAGGGCACAGGACTACTTCACCGCATCAATGGGAGAATGGATGGGCCATGTACCGTACAATTCTGAGTGACAACCTCCTTCCCTCCGCCAGGGCCTTAAAAATGGGTCGTGGCTGGGTCTTCCAGCACGACAATGACCCAAAACATACAGCCAAGGCAACAAAGGAGTGGCTCAGGAAGAAGCACATTAGGGTCATGGAGTGGCCTAGCCAGTCACCAGACCTTAATCCCATTGAAAACTTATGGAGGGAGCTGAAGCTGCGAGTTGCCAAGCGACAGCCCAGAACTCTTAATGATTTAGAGATGATCTGCAAAGAGGAGTGGACCAAAATTCCTCCTGACATGTGTGCAAACCTCATCATCAACTACAGAAGACATCTGACCGCTGTGCTTGCCAACAAGGGTTTTGCCACCAAGTATTAGGTCTTGTTTGCCAGAGGGATTAAATACTTATTTCCCTCTGCAGAATGCAAATAAATTCATATACTTTCCACAATGTGATTTTCCCGGATTAATTTGTGATGTGCTATCTCTCACTGTTACCAATAACCTACCCTTCAATTATGGGCTGCTCATGTCTTTGTCAGTGGGCAAACTTACAAAATCAGCAAGGGATCAAATACTTATTTCCACCACTGTACACTAACCACTGTTCCTACATCCTCCGGCAAAGAGTTCCAGAGCTTAACTGTTCGATGAGTGAAAAAATACTTCCTCCTATTTGTTCTGAAAGTATTTCCATGTAACGTCATTGAATGTTCTGTAGTCTTTGTACTTTTTGAAAAAGTGAAAAATTGATTCACTCTTACCCATTCTACACCACTCAGGATTTTGTAGACCTCAGTCATATGTGCCCTCAGCTGTCTCTTTTCCAAGCTGAAGAGTCCTAACCTCTAGCCATTCTTCATATGAGAGGAGTTCCATTCCCTCTATCATTCTGATTGCTCTTCTTTGAACCTTTTCTAATCTTGCTATATCTTTTTTGAGATACGGCGACCAGAACTGAATGCAAGTACTCAGGTGAGGTCATACCATGGAGTGATCCAGAGGCACTATAGTATTCTTGGTCTTATTTATCATCCCTTTCCTAATAATTCTTAGCATCTTGTTCGCTTTTTTGGCTGCCGCTGCACATTGAGTACAAGATTTCAGCATATTGTCTACAATGATACCTAGATCTTTTTCTTTGTAGACCCTAGCATCAGGTAACTATGATTCGGATTATTCTTCCCAATATGCATCACTTTGCATTTGTCCACATTAAATTTCACCTGCCACATGGATGCCCAGTCTTCCAATTTCCTAAGGTCTTCCTGCAATTTTCACAGTCCGCATGTGTTTTGACAACCGTGAATAGTTTTGAGTCATCTGCAAATGTAATCACCTCACTTGTCATTCCGATTTCCAGATAATTTATAAATATGTTAAATAGCACCAGTCCCAGTACAGATCCCTGTGGCACTCCACTGTTCACCCTCCTCCATTGAGAAAAATGGCCATTTAACCCCAGCCTCTGTTTTCTGTCCAATAAGCAATTCCTAATCCACACCAGAACATTGCCTCTTATCCCATGACTCTTTAATTTTCTCTTGAATTTATACTGGAAGAATCTGTGAACCTGTAATTTTATCCAGCACTGTAGTCTGAATCATGGGGAGTTTCCAATGAACATGTGTTAGGGTTAATCAAGGACAGATGGAGGAAGTGGGTTGTATTTTTAGCATTGGACACATTCTTATTCCACGTGGATTACCGTACAAGAACTTTTATCAAAGTCTCACATCACTGGTGTCATTTCTAAGCATCACAAATATGTCTCCCAATTGAATCCGTCTGGCAGTAGATAGTGAGAACAGCGTGGAACTGTATTTTAGTGGTTATTAATATGTTCAAATCCTACTGCCATGTCTTGTAATGTTGGGCAAGTCACGTCAGCCTCGTTACCTTAGGTACAAACTTAGGAGCCCTTTTACTAAGCCACTTAAGCGTCTGTGCGTGCCCAACGTGCACCAAAATGGAGTTACTGCCCAGCTACCGCATGGCTCTTGTAATTTCATTTTTGGTGCGGGCCAAAAAAATAATTTTTATCAGACGTGCGTATCAGATGCGCGCCAAGTGGCATTTGACATGCGTAGGTCATTACCGCCCGGTTACCGCTTGAGACTTTACCGCTAGGTCAATGGCTGGCGGTAAGGTCTCAGACCCAAAATGGACACACGCCAATTTTGATTTTGCCGCACGTCCACTTTCGGCAAAAATGTTTAAAAAGGCATTTTTTGCAGGCGCGCTGAAAAATGGATCTGCGCGTGCCCAAAACACGTGCCTACACTACCTCAGGCCAGGGCTGCTGGGGGGGGCAGGGGGGGGACAAAATTCCACGGGCCTCCAAGGGGGGCCCGGCGCCGCAGTCCCCGGTCTCACCCACCCGCCCTTGACTCCATTGACCGTCCGCCACCATGCCAGGCCCCCTGCATTTAAATCACAGCGCCTCACTTCCGTGTGAAAGCGCAGCAGCGGCAGATCACCTCCCTTCGAGCCTTCCCTCCCTGTGTCCCATCCATAAACTAGCTGTGTAGGATCGCAGGTTCCTTTTACCTGTAGTTTACCAGCAGCAAACACACAGGCTTTTTTCTTCCTGCCACTCAGGGCCAATGCAAGGTATATTAACACACTAGGTGAATCTTCAGGCTTGCACCCCCTCACTTCATTTATTAGGCTCCTCCCCCTGCTAAGCAGGGCTGTAGCTAGCAATGTGTGGCTGGGGCGCTAAAATTGTGCCCCGTCCTTTGACTTTCATTGTTGATGTCATGCAAGTGGGCGGAGCAAGAGCACGACAGGAGCATTGGGGGGGGGGGGGTCACACAGGGCGTGTTTCGCTTGTGATGTTCCTGCTGTTAAGACTTTCATAATTAAGCTCAACGATTGTGTTTACCCCATCATCATCCCTCCCAAAATGATCCTGTCAGAACACATACAGTACAGTCTCGATTATCTGACGTAAATGGGACCGAGCCATTGTCAGATAAGTGAAAAGTCAGATATTACAGAAAACAAAGATAACCCCTTAAAATGGAAAACATACGGCCCTGTATTGGCCGGCCATGGCAATGTCTCCAACGTAGCTTACAGAGTTGCCACCCCAGGCGAGACTGGTAAGAGAATAAATACCTTGTAGACACAGCAGGGATGAAGAGAAATGCTGAAGATGTGGGGGTTCAATGATGGACACCCTAGTCGGGTGGGGGGGGGGGGGGAGAAAAGGAGAGATATGCTGAAGGGGGAAGGAAAAAGAGTAGAGAGATCCTGAAGAGAAGAGTGTGAGGGGAGGGGAAGGGAGAGATGCTGAAGACTATGGGGGTTGAGAGAGAGAGGAAAGGAGAGAGATGCTGGAGACCATGGGGGTGGTGGAATGTTGGATACCACAGGCAGAGGGGGGGATAAGGGAAGTATACAAATGCTGAAGAGAGGAGGGGAGGAGCGAGATAATGGAGACCATGGAGGGTGGTTGGAATGCTTGAAACACCACAGGCAGAGGGGGGATAAGGGAAAGAGAGAGACCATGGGGTAGAATTTGGACATCACAGGTGGAGGGGGGAAAGAAGCGGAGGAGACAGATTCTGAAAGGGGAGGGAAGGAGAGAGATGTTGAAGAGAGGAAGGGAATAGAGAGATTCTGGAGACAATGGGGTGTTGAAGGGAGGGAAGGAGAGAGATGGCTGGAGACCATGGAGGGTGAGTTGCTGGACACTGCAAATGGGGGAAGTAGAAGGGAAGAAGCTGAAGAGGGAGGGAAGAAGAGATCTCGCGAGGTCACTTCAACTCTCGGCAGCCATTTTGAATTGGCACCAAGATCACGAACAGGAAGGATGCGTGCAGGGCAGCGCTCCAGGCAGAAAGAGGGGGCTCTTCCTGCCCCAAAGGCGGAAGAGGTCACTAGACCACCAGGGCAGTAGTAAGGAGAGGGGAGGCTAGCAAGCTGCCCGTTTGTCCGAATTTCTGGACAAACAGGCAGGCTGGCGCCCACCAGCCTGCCCGTTTGTCCAGAAATACGGGCAGATTGGCAAAACCCGCCCAGTTGCCCAGACATGTCCTCAAAAAGAGGACATGTCCGGGAAAATCCGGACATATGCATGGTAACCCTACTCAAGCCATCCCCATGCCATGCCTCTTCCTTCCCTGTACTGAGCACTGAAATCACTTCCTGCCTCCGCCCCCCCCCCCCCAAAAAAAGGGGCAAGTTTCTCCAACACATAAAAAGGCCTGAAAACAATTTGTTCTTAAAAATGTAAATGATGCAAATGTGTGACAGAATTTCAGAACTTTGCCCCAGAAATTTCTAATTTTTGCTGCAGAATCTTCCTCTGAGCTTCCACAGGAAACTGATGACTCTGCCTCAGTGGCGTTCCTAGGGGGGGGCGGTGGGTGCGGTCCGCCCCGGGTGCACGTCGCTGGGGGGGGGGGGGGGGTGCCGCGTGCACCTGTCCTCCGTTGTTCCATGCTTCTTCTCTGCCCCGGAACAGGAAGTAACCTGTTCCGGGGCAGAGAAGAAGCATGGAACAACGGAGGACAGGCGCGCGCGGCACCCCCCCCCCAGCGGCGTGCACCCGGCGGGGGGGTTTTCCTTCGCGGGGGATGTCCTTTTCGCCGGGGGGGGGGGGTTTCCGCGCTGCATCAGGGGTGGGGGCGCTGCACCCGTGGGGCGATCCGCCCCGGGTGCCAGCCCCCCCAGGAACGCCACTGCTCTGCCTACTGGTGACACATATTCCCAAATTCTGTGCTCTGTGACCTTTTTCTCACACATGCAATAACTTATTTTCATTCACAATGCATCAATTTGTTGTAGCCAAAAGTGATTTTCTTTTATTAAGTTTATGAAATTGTACATGTCAAACGTGTAGGGTTACCATATTTGCAGAGATGGAAAAAAAGGACGCAAAAAATAAAAATCGTAGCAAATGTGTAATTGACTTTTAGTTAATGAACACACATCAAACAGTGACTGATTTACTGTACAGTACAGCGGCAGAGAATACTTTTCAAAATTTGGCTGAGTCTGAGCCCAGGCGTACTTATCAAAAGAACGGATATCCCTGAACAACTTTGGCTGGCTTCTGAGATATGTGTGAGAAAGTCATTGGATGACATAAAGTTGTGCTCTATGAACAAACTTTCTTTGCCAGATTCAACCATCAGCAATCAAGCAATGCCTTTCTCTATCTCTAGCGCCCCCGTGTGTCCAGACTGACTAACAGGCCAGAGATGTTTTCTTTCATTATATGGGTAGGTGTGTTGGTCATCTACTATAGTAAAACTCACCCTCAACGTTCTGAAGACAACGTTCTGAAGTCACTCAGTCACTCCCTGAAGGGTTCATGGATTCATGGTGGTGAAGCCACAACACTGACCATGTCTCTCTGCCCCGCCCTCGCATGACGGACCAATCAGAAAAAACACCCTCAACATTCTGAAACATAAAGGACCATCACAACACCGTTCCCAGGCAACACTAGGCAACGTAAGACTGACCAATCAGAGGAAACTACGTGACAATAAGGGAGGAGCATTCCCCAGCAGAATGGCTCATTATCTGTGCAGCACGGAGAGCACAGAACCACCGCTGGAACGAGAGAAGAATATTCCTGCTGTGGGTATGTGCAAAAATAGACCGGGGGGGGGGGGGGGGGGGGAGGAGAAACACTCACACACACACACACAAAATAACTCTGTGACACATACACACACACACAAAAAAAGCCACATGCTAGCGCCCGTTTCATTGGTTTCGGAAATGGGCCTTTTTTACTAGTAGGCACATAAAAGAAAAAGAGGATATTTTCCTAAAAATTAAAAAACCTGGAGGACGTAGCTCAAGAAGTCCGAAAGGAGGACATGCCCTCTTAAAAGAGGACATTTGCCAAGAGGCATATTTTCAAAGCACTTTGGGAGGCTAAGTTCCATAGGTTTCTATGGAACTTTGGGAGGCTAAGTGCTTTGAAAATATGCCTCTATAGTAACCCTAGAAATATGAGAAGGAAAATAGATAACATCATATTCCATATTATAAGCTTAGGAAAACGTAAAGAAAGAACAAATGATTTCCTAAAGAGCACATTGAGAGGAGAGAGTGAAAAATATAATGATAGAAAAAATAAAAATTCAACAATTTTTTAACCAGGGGAGCTCTGTTGGTTATGAGAGAAAAATGTTGAGGGTAATTCTTCATGGGTAAGCGACACATTAAACAAATACTTTACTTTATGGAAAATGGCTTTTAAATGTAATTGTATAATTGGTCGATTTATCCCTAGTGACACTGTGGCAAGTTTGGGATCTCACACAGCTAGAAATAATTCAGAGAGAAGAAGGAAGCAACCAGCCAGGGTCAGCACAGGGGTGTTGGACATCCTAGGTGAACCATCAGACATGCACTCCCAGCCCCCACAGCCCCACCTGTTTCCAGTATCAATTCTTCCCTACCTCCCAGGTCTCCAGCATATCTTCTTCCGTACTCCCTCCCCACTCCATGTGTTAAGCATCTCCCCTTCCCTACACCAGCCAAGGGAGATCTTGCCTCACCGATTTACTTCATTTCTTTGAAGGCGTGCATAAACGTGTCGATAAAGGCGACCCGGTTGATGTCGTGTATCTAGATTTTCAGAAAGCTTTTGACCAGATACCTCATGAGAGACTCCTGAGAAAATTAAAGAGTCATGGGATAGGAGGCAATGTGAATTGGTTATTGGACAGAAACCAGAGGGTAGGGTTAAATGGCCATTTTTGTTTTCAATGGAGGAGGCTGAATAGTGTCGCAGGGATCTGTACTGAGGCCTGTGCTATTTAACGCATTTATAAATGATCTGGAAATCCGAACGACGAGTGAGGTGATTAAATTTGCAGAGGACCTGAAACTATTCAAAGCTGTCAAAACGCATGCAGATTGTGGAAAATTTGAAGGAAGACCTTAGGAAACTGGAAGACTGGGCATCCAAATGGCAGATGAAATTTAATGTAGACAAATGCAAAGTGATGCACATTGGGAAGAATAATCCGAGTCATAGTTATCTGATGCTAGGGTCCACTTTAGGACTCAGCACTGAACAAAAAGACCCAGGTGTCACTGTAGACAATACACACTGAAATCTTCTGACCGGTGTGTGGTGGCGGCCAAAAAGCAAACAGGCTGCTAGGATTATTAGGGGAGGGATGCAAAGTAAGACCAAGAATATTACAATGCCTCTGTATCGCTCCATGGTGTGACCTCACCTTGAGTATTGCGGTCAATTCTGGTCGCAGTATCTCAAAAAGATATAGCAGAATTAGAAGAGCAACCAAAATGATAGAGGGGTTGGAACTGCTCCCATATGAGGAAAAGCTAAAGAGGTTAGGGCTCTTCAGCTTGGAAAACAGATGGCTGAGGGGAGATATGATTGAGGTCTGCAAAATCCTGAGTGGTGTGGAGCAGGTGGAGGTGAATCGATTTCTCACTTAGTCAAAAAGTACAAAGACCAGGGGACACTCAATGAAATTGCATGGAAATATTTTTAACTCAAAGAATAGTTAAGCTCTGGAACTTGTTGCTAGAGAATGTGGCAATTAATGGTGGTTAGCATATCTGGGTTTAAAAAAGGTTTGGACAAGTTCCTGGAAGAAAAGTCCATAGTCTGTTATTGAGATGGATATGGGGGAAGCCACTGCTTGTACTGGGATTGGTAGAATGGAATGGTGCTACTAATTGGGTTTCTGTCAGGTACTTGTGACCTCAGCTCGAAGCAGGATACTGGGCTATATGGACCATTGGTCTGATCCATTATAGCAATTCTTATGTTCTCCCCAAGTGTCCAGCATCTTTCTCCTTCCCTTCCCCTAAGATGTCCAGCATCTCTCTCATTCCCTTCTCCCCCCCAGGTGTGTAGAATCGTCCCCTCTTGCATAGGAGCCAACTTTTCAAAACTATTGGGGGTGCTAAGCCCAATGGAAATAACCCCTCCCTGGACACATACAAGGAATTTTCTCAATATTGGGAGTGCTCAAGCACCCACAGCACCCACAGAGTTGGCTCCAATGCCCTCTTCCCTTCCCCCTCCAAGGTGTTCAGCATCTACCCTTCTTCCCTTCCCCCTCCAAGGTGTCCAGCATCTCCCCCCTCTTCCCTTCCCCGTATAATGTGTCCAGTATCTCTCCCCTCTTCCCTTCCCTGTGCTTTGTGAGGGCGGTAGCATGGTGCCAGCATATTAAGTAAGGACAGGAATAAGAAAGCCCTTTAATAGCCACTTTGAACAGTGGACCATCCTAGAATGTGTGCTCAAGGTTTGCCATTTCCCACCACCTCCTATGTGCTGTAAGAAGGGATGGGATGCTGCAGGCCATGAGTGTGCATGTACATGCTGGGATGCTAAAAAGCTTGCTTCTGACCGAGGCTCTTAAAGGACTTCCCTGTTGCTGACAGTGTTGGGGCATGCTTCTTCCTTCTTCCAAGCTTCCTTAGGCAGGTACCTAGTCCACCTAGTGGTAGGGCTGGACCTACAGCCAGCCAGAGACAGAGGGCGCTGTAATGGAAAGTCCATATGGGATTATGAAGGTGAGCTGAGAAACAAGAAATATTGCCACTTTAAGATAGAGAAGGGAGGAGAAGATGCAGCTGGGAATTGTAGTTCAGGAGAAACAGGACCTGGATCCAATTAGAAGAAACTGGAGCTAGGAAGGGCTGTTGGGCTGAGATAAATTTTGGAAGGGTTAGGTGCCATTTACATGTTCTCTGGTTTTGGCTTTAGCTGCCACGGTTCACAACAGTGACATAAATACCACCTTAGCAGCCCCACAGTGTGAGGGTGACCCTTTCAAGAAGGGACCTGTGGAGGGGCATAATCGAACGAGGCGCCCAAGTTTTCCTGGGGCTGTCCTCGCAGGACGGCTCTGTGAAGGGGCGGGGAAACCCGTATTATCGAAACAAGATGGGCGTCCATCTTTCATTTCAATAATATGGTCGGGGACGCCCAAATCTCAACATTTTGGTCGTCCTTAGAGATGGTCGTCCCTGGTTTTCAGCGATAATGGAAACCAAGGACGCCCATCTCAGAAACTACCAAATGCAAGCCATTTGATCGTGGGAGGAGCCAGCATTTGTAGTGCACTGGTCCCCCTGACATGCCAGGACACCAACCAGGCTCCCTTACCTTGTGTGCTGAGCCCCCCAACCCCCCCCCAAACCCCACTCCCCACAACTGTACACCACTACCGTAGCCCTTACGGGTGAAGGGGGGCCCCCTACATGTGGGTACAGTGGGTTTCTGGTGGGTTTTGAAGGGCTCACATTTACCACCACATGTGTAACAGGTGGGAGGGGGGGATGGGCCTGGGTCCGCCTGCCTGAAGTGCACTGCACCCACTAAAACTGCTCCAGGGACCTGCATACTGCTGTCATGGAACTGGGTATGACATTTGAGGCTGGCAAAAAAAAAAAAATGTAAGTTTTTTTTTTAGGGTGGGAGGGAGTTGGTGACCACTGGGGGGAGTAAGGGGAGGTCATCCCCGATTCCCTACGGTGGTCATCTGGTCAGTTCGGGTACCCTTTTGAGGTTTGGTCGCAAGAAAAAATGGACCAAGTAAAGTCGGACAAGTGCTCGTCAGGGGCGCCCTTTTTTCCATTATTTTTATTACATTTGTACCCTGTGCTTTCCCACTCATGGCAGGCTCAATGCGGCTTACATGGGGCAATGGAGGGTTAAGTGACTTGCCCAGATTCACAAGGAGCTGCCTGTGCATGAAGTGGGAATTGAACTCAGTTCCCCAGGACTCTAACCACTAGGCCACTCAATGTGGCCACGCAGGCTTCTGTTTCTGTGAGTCAGACTCAAAGAAAGAGAAGCCTGCGCGGACGCGTTGCTGATCTGCAAGGGCAGGCTTCTACATGTAGAATCTCAAAGAGTAGCAACATTCCATGTAGAATCTCCAATAGTATCTATTTTATTTTTGTTACATTTGTACCCCGCGCTTTCCCACTCATGGCAGGCTCAATGCGGCTTACATGGGGCAATGGAGGGTTAAGTGACTTGCCCAGATTCACAAGGAGCTGCCTGTGCATGAAGTGGGAATTGAACTCAGTTCCCCAGGACTCTAACCACTAGGCCACTCAATGTGGCCACGCAGGCTTCTGTTTCTGTGAGTCAGACTCAAAGAAAGAGAAGCCTGCGCGGACGCGTTGCTGATCTGCAAGGGCAGGCTTCTACATGTAGAATCTCAAAGAGTAGCAACATTCCATGTAGAATCTCCAATAGTATCTATTTTATTTTTGTTACATTTGTACCCCGCGCTTTCCCACTCATGGCAGGCTCAATGCGGCTTACATGGGGCAATGGAGGGTTAAGTGACTTGCCCAGAGTCACAAGGAGCTGCCTGTGCCTGAAGTGGGAATTGAACTCAGTTCCCCAGGACCAAAGTCCACCACCCTAACCACTAGGCCCATCTCTTAATCACGCCCCTGTCCTGCCTTCGCTACGCTGCCGACACGCCCCCGGGATCTTTGGTCATCCCCGCGACGGAAAGCAGTTGAGGGCGCCCAAAATCGGCTTTCGATTATGCCGATTTGGGCGACCCTGAGAGAAGGACGCTCATCTCCCGATTTGTGTCGGAAGATGGGCGCCCTTCTCTTTCGAAAATAAGCCTGAAAGGGTTGCCAACTTGATCCAGATTCTCCCGACAGGGTTGATGCAGTCCTGGGCTTACCCTAATGCATGCAAGGACTTGTAGCCTTGCTTTTCTTAGGGGATCCAATGGGGGAAATCAGAACCACAAGTCCCTGCATGCAATGTGGTAAGCCCAGGACTGCATCAACCCTGTCAGGTGAATCTAAATGTAGTTGGCAACCCTAGGGATCGAGGCAGAGCACAGCATACACTGTACTCCCCTCTAATGGGGTTCTTGCACTGCTTCCTAGCCCCCTTAAGGATCTGAACGTGTATACCCTGGAGGAAAGGAGAGACTGGGGTGATATGATAGACATTCAAATATTTGAAAGGTATTAATCTACAAACGAACCTTTTCCAGAGACGGGAAGGTGGTAGACCTAGAGGACATGAATTGAGGTTGCATGGGGGCCAACTCAGGAATAATGTCGGGAAGTACTTTTTCACGGAGAGGGTGGTGGACATGTGGAACGCCCTCCCGCGGGAGGTGGTGGAGTTGAAAATGGTAACGGAATTCAAAAATGCATGGGATGAGCACAAAGGAATCCTGTATAGAAGGTGTGGAACCAATTAGATGTCAGCACCAGTAATTGGGAAGCAAAGCCAGTGTCGGGCAGACTTTTACAGTCTGTGCCCTGATCGTGGCTTGACAGGTTTGAATGGGTGGAAAGGGGCTTCGATGACAACTTCAGTAGTTGGAGAACAAGGACAGTGCTGGGCAGACTTCTATGGTCTGTGCCCTGAAAATGGTGGATACAAGTAAAGATAACTCTAAATGTCAAATTAGGGCTTGGATTATCATCAAATATCTATCAACGATAAAGTATACAAAGATATCCAATTACTATGTGTACGTGATGCATTGATTTAAACGAGGAAAAGCCTCAAATGCTAAGGAGAACTCCTTTGTTGGTGAACCAACTTAAGGGAGCCCCCTTTCATTCATCATAGGCTGAAAAACCTCTAAATATACAATTTCAAACTTGAACCTGATTGATCCATATCTTAAAGGTTCTAAGATGCACTTACCTCAACAGCCTTGTAGTCGTATTTCAGGTTCAAGTTTGAAATTGCGTATTTAGAGGTTTTTCAGCCTATGATGAATGAAAGGAGGCTCCCTTAAGGTGGTTTACCAACAAAGTTCTCCTTCGCATTTGATGGATACAAATCAAGGTCAAGTATAGACATAAAGTAGCACATATGAGTTTATCTTGTTGGGCAGACTGGATGGACCGTGCAGGTCTTTCTCTGCCATCATCTACTAGTGCCCACGTGTTAGGTCACCTAAAGATAGATGTCAATCTTCAATTTACCCCTAAGTGGTGGGGATAGGGGGTAGGGGGAAGGGTGGCCCATGGTTGGGGGAGGGGGATGTCTTCTGAAAAGTTGTGCTTGGGAACCCAGAATCTGAACTTTCCACCTCTGGTTCTCAATGTGTTTTTGCCAGCAGTGGCTCTCTGAATCTTTTGTCTCAAGGAGCTTGTCCAGCAAACATCTGCTGATATTCACCTGGAGTCTAGGAAGAAATATTTTGCCATTTCCTCATCCGTGACACACACCCTGAAGTATTCCTATGTGAAATGAATTCCACAGGCTGAAATGAGATGTATAAACCCTCCGTGAGTGCACTCGTCCCACATTCCCCTATGGCCCTGAGAGCAGTCCATTTCCAGAATGCAGATGTTATAACATCTGGCCTGTGCTGTTACATACAGCTCTTGTTCCGCTTCCCAGTAAACATACACAGGGAACAAGCTGTACTCTGACAGTCCAGCAAACAGAACTGAAATATCTGATTCTCTCCGGCTCGGATCAGCCCGTTATGCCAGACCAACCATCTTTTCTGTCTCCGTACTTCTGTTTTCCCTCAAGGGTTTCTTCTTCCTGCCGTGAACGATGAAAGGTGCGTTAGCATCTTCTTGCAAAGCTTAAATGAACACATTTAGGGGACTTTTTACTAAGGTGCACTGAAAAATGGACTGCGCTAGTGTAGTGCGTGTTTTGGGCGTGCGCAGATCTATTTTTCAGGGCGCCTGTAAAAAACAATGCCTTTTAAAAATGTTTGCCAAAAATGGACGGGCGGCAAAATTTAAAATTGGCGCGAGTCCATTTTGGGTCTGAGACCTTACCGCCAGCCATTGACTTAGCGGTAAGGTCTCTCGTGTTAACCGTGCGGTAATCACCTACGCACATCAAGTCAGAGTTACCGCCCGATTTTCGCCATACGCAATCTGCGCTGTGTACTATCTATCCTCTGGAGCGACGATTGTGCGCCGATTGCGCTGTGTACTATCTATCCTCTGGAGCGACGATCGTGCGCAGATTACGCTGTGTACTATCTATCCTCTGGAGCGACGATCGTGCGACGATTGTGCTGTGTACTATCTATCCTCTGGAGCGACGATCGTGCGCCGATTGCGCTGTGTACTATCTATCCTCTGGAGCGACGATCGAGCGGAGATTTTTTCTGTTGATGACCAATTTAGGAACATTTACTGGTTGACAGTTTCCTAGACTCCTGATGCAGGCCGGTTAGGCCGAAACACGAGTCATGTCGGGTCATTCTTATAGTTTCCAATAAAGACAATTTTGAACACCAGCTGTGAGAGGTTCCATCGCTCTACTGTTTTTCTATTTGGTGTCTCCCTTCCAGTGGAGCATTTTGCCTTCTGTTTTTGACAGTTTTGATTAAATATAGGTGCACCATTGCGAGTTTGCATAAGTATTCTAAGACCGCGTAGGTGCCCAGATGATGTCATAGAACTGGCACCCAGTGCATGCCACTAGGGTACATCAATTGAGGTGCTATGTTATACAATTGCCCCTTTAGGGCTTTATTCTATAATGGTTATGCTCCTAAATTTATAAGTATAATTTGTGCTCCTAAATTTACGCTCATAAATTTAGGAGCATAAATGCTTATGCATAGAATAGGCCCCAAATTAGCAACATAAATTTAGGAGCGTAGATTACACTCGTAATTTAGGAGCATAAATTTAAGAGTGTAAATTTAAGAGCGTAAATTTAGGAGCATAAATTTAAGAGTGTATATTTTAGCAGCGTAAATTTAGGAGCCTAGATTACACTCGTAATTTAGGAGCATAAATTTAAGAGTGTAAATTTTAGGAGAGTGAATTTAGGGGCATAGATTACACTCGTAATTTAGGAGCATAAATTTAAGAGTGTAAATTTTAGGAGCGTGAATTTAGGAGCATAGATTACGCTCGTAATTTAGGAGCATAAATTTAAGAGTGTAAATTTTAGCAGCATAAATTTAGGAGCATAGATTACACTCGTAATTTAGGAGCATAAATTTAAGAGTGTATATTTTAGCAGCGTAAATTTAGGAGCCTAGATTACACTCGTAATTTAGGAGCATAAATTTAAGAGTGTAAATTTTAGGAGAGTGAATTTAGGGGCATAGATTACACTCGTAATTTAGGAGCATAAATTTATGAGTGTAAATTTTAGGAGCGTGAATTTAGGAGCATAGATTACACTCATAATTTAGGAGTGTAAATTTAAGAGCGTAAAGTTAGGAGCATAACCTTTATAGAATAAGGCCCTTAGTGTGCTTGTCTATCAGGCAAAGTGGGTGACGGCATTTTCTACAATATTTGTTTTGATGCAATGCTTGTGCATTTCTATCCAATTGTGACTATGGTTTCACAGCTACTCACTGCTGTTTTCCGCACAGGATCCAAACCAGTAGGATGCCAATAACCAGGGCAACAGCACTTGAAGCTAGAAGGAAGGAAACAGAAGACAAACGTGACAAGATGCTTTCTCTTTACCATGCTGCTGTGAGTAGCATCCACCACTCTCCTGGTGACCTTGCGACCTTTCCTCTTCCCTACCTAGCCCGCTACTGTGTGTTGGGCTGGTTTCCACTGTGTGCGTCTTAGATACATGACAGGAGATAGATGTGCAATCTTCTGTCTACTTCCCTTGAAAGATTTGTCACCCGTGTATGGAGATTTTGTTCTCATGGATATTTCCTGTGCATATTCTACAAGCCCAGCTGGCTGTGAGTCCCCTGGACATGTTTGGAAAGCCCTGCCTTAGCTCCTTAAATCACTTTTTCCATGGCCTCTCTTTCTTGGTGATAATACTTCTTAGGTTATCAGATTTTTGGTGAGCAAATGTGAAATACTTGTTTTCCATGGTACCAGTAAGGAAGTAAGCAGCTCGCATTGGGAGACAGTGTCCAGGTGACTGCATAAGCACATTTGAAAGAATAAGAGAGAGCAGGACCCCTATGGGACTCCACATGGAAAAGTCCATTAATCTGAAACTTACTGTCCCATTTTCATCTTCTCAGAGAAAAAGGACACAAAACATATCACAGTTCCCCTAGTGCCCCCAGGCCAACAGGAAAGAGTGATATACAACGTTAATACAGAAACTAACCCCTCTTTTATCTACCATCAGGTGAAGGTGATTTAACACTACCAAAATGGTTTCTCCGCTGAAACCATGCCTGAAGCTAGATTGATTCCTGAAGCCAAATTACGTATTTGATTCTAAGTAGTCTTGAAGTTATGAGACCACTGACTCCATCAATGCGGCCAAGAAGGGGAGGTGGACAATTGGTTTCGTTAGGACACATAATTTTTAGTGTGATGGCCCCCTCTTTGTGGAATTCCCTCCCCTAACACCTTCTTCATTTAGAAAGTTTGTTTGATAGGTTTAAATCAGGATTGAAGGCCTTTCACTTTGCAGACATCTGGGTTTGAAATGTAGGGATCTGTCGTGTGGAACCCTTTTCTCTTTTATTTCCTCTCTAAGGATGTATAGTTCTTTTCTGCCTTTTCTTTTCTTTTTTTAAAATTTGAATTAACTTTTGTAAACCATCCTGAAAGGCTTCCTCATTGGGCGTGTATTAAGATTTTAATAAACTTGGAAACTTCTAGTTGTACCAGTAGCATAGCTAGGACTGAATGGACCTTGGGCAATGAGAGATGTGGGGAGAGACAGATGGGGCAATGCTGGATGGTGGGGATAAGGGAAAGAGACCGAGACAGAGAAGAGATACTGGATGGTGGAAGGGAAGGGAAGAGAGAGACAAGAGAGAGGATGCTAGCTGGCAGGGGGAAGAGAGAGATGAGAGGTGATGCTGGATGGTGGTGGAAGAGTGAGAGACCGAGAAGATGCTGGATGGGAGGGGTAGAGAGGAAAGATTAGTGGAAAAACTGGGGAATAAGAGAAAGGAGAATTGGAGGGAAAGAGATGGAAAACTGATGGAAGAGGTGAAGAAGACAGAAGGAGAGAAAAAAAGACATATGGACGGGAGACCCTTGGAAAGAGTTAAAAGAAGACAGGAAAGCAGTAACCAGAGACAATTAGAAAAATGGCCAGACAGCAAAAGTAGAAAAAAGAATTTTATTTTTAATTTAGGATGAAGTGACACGGGAGCCATGTTAATCCACTTTAAAGAGTTAATAAATATAAAGAAAAGAAAAATAAATTTTTTTGACTAGCTTTCAGAGACCAAAACCTAATTTTCTACGCCAGGTCAGTAAACATGGAAAACACATGTCACCTCCCATATCTCATTCTAATTTTAACAGTCTTTTTCAACTTCTCATCCCCAGCAATGTCTCTCTCAGGTTTCAAGCTTAGTCTGCAGAAGTGTCTCTCTTTCTCTCATCCATCTTTCCCCCTCCCCAACCAGTCTCCCTTTTCTTTCTCTTTCATCATGGGGAAGAAAAGAGGGGCATTAAAAAAGAGACAGACAGGCAGCTGGGTGGACAACAGTATAATAATTGTCTGTCCATGTTAACCTCAGACTCTACCAAAAACTCAGTTTTTCTGCCCTTGGTCAGGGTCTGAAGCCAGAGTGTAAGATACCCTTCATGAACTGAAGAGAAACCTAAACTCTCCCATACCTGCAGCAATAAACGTGACCCAGGGCACAAGATCAGAGGAAGGGGTCTTCAGTGAAGGGCTGGGTTTTTCAGGTCCTGGGAAAGACAGAAAGGTCACACTTTAGTTATAATACTATATAGCTTCTCAGCTCAGTTTTATCCTGTTTTACATTTGAATGTGACCTGGGGAGCTTCCTGGAGATCTTTTGCACCTCACCATTTTCCAGCACAAAAAAAGCGCCTCTTTTCCAGGCACGCTGAGCAAATGGATATGCGTGCGTCCAAAACAACGTGCCTACTCCAGTGCAGGCCACTTTTAGGCACCCCTTAGTAAAAGGTTAAATTAGGCTGCTTGGCAGTGCAGGCAGTGGGACTGAATATTGCTGGCACCCGCATAACCCCGGGCCCCTTTCCCAAACACCGCCCCCAGTACCACCCCTAACCTGCCCACTTTCTCTGAGGCTGGTTAGAGGCGATATTCAGCGGTTTAGTGCCGCTGAATATCGGGGGTTAGGTCACCCCAGGGGATTTTAGCGGGCAGAAGCCTCTCGTGTCCGCTTAAATTCCTGTGAACATCGGGGGGGGGGGGGGGGGGGCAGTTCTTCTGGCCTTTGTTCAGGGTCTGATGCCAGAGTGTAAGATACCCTTCTTAAAATTAAGAGAAACCTAAAATCATTTACAAAGAACCCTTCCCTCATACCTGCAGTAATAAACGTGACCCGAGGCACAAGATCAGATGAAGGGGTCTTCAGTGAAGGGCTGGGGTCTTCAGGTCCTGGGAAAGACAGAAAGGTCACACTTTAGTTATAATACGATATAGCTCCTCAGCTCAGTTTTATCCTGTTTTACATTTGAATGTGACCTGGGGAGCTTCCTGGAGATCTTTTGCACCTCACTAGTGAGCCCCTGGATAGAAAAGACCAATTAATAATGTCACCTTACCCTGATCATCCAATCCTGGATTTTGCCCCAGGACCTGGAGGAGATGTAATCTTGCTGTTCTTCTTTAACATAGCAACATGGTAGATGACAACGAAAAAAGACCTTTACACCTTATCCAGCTGCCCAACAAGATAAACTCTTTGCATAAGGTACGATGCAATACTACACATGTATAAGAAAATAAGAATAGCCCAGTATCTGCCTCCAACAGTGGCCAGTTCAGCTCACAAGTACCTGGCAGAAACCCAATTAGTAGCAACATTCCATGCTACCAACTCCAGGACAAGCAGTGGCTTCCCTCATGTCCATTTCAATAACAGACTATGGACTTTTCTTCCAGGAACTTGTCCAAACCTTTTTTTTTTTAACCCAGATACGCTAACCGCCAGGTACTTGTGACCTGGCTTGGCCACTGTTTGGAAAACAGGATACTGGAATAGATGGCCCATTGGTCTGACCCAGTATGGTAACTCTATTATGTTCTAAATTCTAGAATCCAAGGAAACGGCAAGGCAAACGATCCACAAACTCAAAGGTAAAAAAAAACAACGAAGCAGATCAGTGGTAAATGTAAACAAGCTTTATTAATAAAAACGCATATAGAGTATACTGCCCGACACAGGCTGCGTTGCACCCAGCAGGGCTGCGTCAGGGGCTACTCAGTGAACCTTACTGTAAATACTTTCTGACAAAAGTGTGTTCCAGTAACAATTAATGCTCAAGAAATAGAGGGAATAAATTCTCACAAGCTCAGAGTTCAGCCACTACTGAGACGCATAGGCGCAGACTCCGTGGGTGCTGTGGGTGCTCGAGCACCCCTAATATTTCACCCACCGGAAGTTCCCTTCGTCCCTTCTCCCTCCCTCCCTTCCAGGCCCCCTCCCTGCGAATTTGAAAAGTCATCATTGTATCTCGTCGGGGTTACTGCGGCAGCAGCGGTGAAAAGCGTGCAGGCTTGGCGCTTAGTTCAGTCTTCCCTTCTCTCTCTCTCAACTCTGGTCCCGGGAAGACTGAACTAAGCGCCAAGCCTGCACTCTTTTCACCGCTGCCGCCGCCGTAACCCCGATGAGGTAAGATGATGACTACTGCCTAGCTATCGCGTTCCCCGGGCGGTAATTCCATTTTTGACACACGCCCAAAACACGCAGTAGAAAATATTTTTGCTCTTTTCTACCACGTGGCGCATACCCAGCGATAATCGGCAGTTCGTGCGCGCTGGCCGCTTACCACCCGATTAGCGTGTGAGACCTGGTAGTTAAGGTCTCAGCCCGAAAATGGACGCGTGCTGGTTTTAATTTTGCTGCACGTCCATTTTCCAGCACAAAAAAGCGCCTCTTTTCCAGGCACGCTGAGCAAATGGATATGTGTGCGTCCAAAACAACGTGCCTACACCAGCGCAGGCCACTTTTAGGCACCCCTTAGTAAAAGGTTAAATTAGGCTGCTTGGCAGTGCAGGCGGTGGGACTGAATATTGCTGGCACCCGCATAACCCCGGGCCCCTTTCCCAAACACCGCCCCCAGTACCACCCCTAACCTGCCCACTTTCTCTGAGGCTGGTTAGAGGCGATATTCAGCGGTTTAGTGCCGCTGAATATCGGGGGTTAGGTCACTCCAGGGGATTTTAGCGGGCAGAAGCCTCTCATGCCCGCTTAAATTCCTGTGAACATTGGGGGGCCAGTTCTTCTGGCCTTTGTTCAGGGTCTGATGCCAGAGTGTAAGATACCCTTCTTAAAATTAAGAGAAACCTAAAATCATTTACAAAGAACCCTTCCCCCATACCTGCAGTAATCAACGTGACCCGTGGCACGAGATCAGGAGAGGGGGTCTTCGGTGAAGGGCTGGGGTCTTCAGGTCCTGGGAAAGAAAGAAAGATCACACTTTAGCTATAATACTATAACTACACTTGAGACTATTTAGACGGAGGAGATTGGGGCAACTAGAAGTCCCGAGAGTGAAAAGCACTAGTGAGCCGATGATGATCGGAAGCAAGCGCAGGTGCTGGAGGCTGTTAGCGCCATACTAGCACCTGTGTTTGCTACTGCCAGGGGCGTAGCCAGACCTCGGAGGGAGGGGGGGTTCAGAGCCCGAGGGAGGGGGGCACAGTTTACCCCGCCTCCCCCAGCCGCCGACCCCCCTCCTGCCGCCGATCCTCCCCCGTTGCTGCCGTTGCCAGGGGCCGTCGCTAGACGAAGTGTTCTTCAGCGCCGGTCTCCGGCGCCTTCGCTGATCTGTTTCTGACTCCTGACGTCCTGCACAGGGCTACATACAGGACGTGCACGCAGGACGTCAGGAGTCAGAAACAGATCAGCGAAGGCGCCAGAGACCGGTGCTGAAAAAGACTTTAGCTGGTGGGGGTTGGGGACCCCCGTCAGCAAAGGTACCTGGCGGCAGCGGGGGGGGGGGGGGGGAGGGGGGGTCAAAAGTAGAGGGGGTAGGGGCTAAATCTGTGGGGTCCCATGCTCCCGTGGCCCCACCTGGCTATGCCCCTGGCTACCGCCCCATGATCAGAGCCCCCAAGTGCGTGCAACAACGTGCTCGTGGGCTCTGAACGCAACTAGCATGCAAAACAGGGCTTTTAGCGCAAGTAGCATGCAAATGCATGCTAAACCTATTCAGCCTGAATGATCAGTGACCATGCCGCCAAAGATTGGCTTGCTGGCCACGGCAAACCCTAGGCCAGCTCAGAGCTGGCGTTAGGGTTTGCAGACCATTGAGGAAGAATGGTGAGCCCTGTCCAGCATTCAAATGCATGCTAGCTGGCCGTTCCCCCCAATGCAGCAGCACCCCCATAGGAACCCCGACCCAACCCCCTCCCCCAGCAACAGGGGGCTGGAGGTCCGGCGGAGCTCTCATCCACCCAACCCCCCCCCCCCGAACACAGGTTCAGGGAGGGCTGGAGATCTGGTGGGTCTTCAGCCCCTCCTAACCCCCCAGCATCTCCTCAGATGTCCCTGGTGGCCCAGTAGTAGACCGCAGGTCAATCCCCCCCCCCCCCCCACACACACACACCTGGTGGTTTAGCGGCCCTTCCCCACCCCTACCTTCAGTTGGAGGAGGGAGGTGGCCTCCTTCCTCTTCCATCAGCGCCGCCTCGAAAATGGCGGTGCCCAGCCCTGTCCAGTGCATCCTCTCCCACCCCCTTCTACTTGAGTTGCAATGGGGAAAAGCAAGCAAGTTCCGAAAGGTTGGCGACCTGGGTGAAATTCACCACTGATTCTGTAGCCCTTGTTATCCAGATGACTAGTGAGATAGGTCCATCTCTCCCATACTTACCACTATCCACACATTCTCTGCTTGGTTTTTCCCAGAGGGTCATTCCTTTCTCCTGGATACACCTGATGGTCCCTGAGCACTGGGGGCTTGATTTACATCCATGCTTACACACATAAAGCAGTTCCTGTCCTGGGGGATATTTTCCCGCGATTATATTTACTCTTGCATGCTTGATGGACTTACTCCCACAGTAATCTGTAACCAAAAAGTAACAGCAATTCTATTACAGTGACTGGCTTATCATTAATCAAGATGCTGTAGAATCCCTTTCACATAAGAACAGTGGTCCCCAGCAGGGGCGTAGCTAGGTGGGGGCATGGGCCCCCACAGATTTAGTCCTGGCCCCCTCTACTTTCGACCTGCCACCGCCGCAAGGTACCTTTGCTGGCGGGGGTCCCCAACCCCTGCAAGCCTTAATCTTCATCAACGCCGGTCTCCAGCTCATTCGCTAATTTGCGCGACTCACAGCACAGATCAGCGAATTCACCGGAGACCGGCGCTGAAGAAGACTATGGCTGGAGTTGGTTGGGGTCCCCGCCAGCAAAGGTATCTTGCTGCGGCAGGGGAGGGAGGGTCGAAAGTGGCGGATCGGGGTCGGCGACTGGGGGAGGTGGGCTAAAATGTGCCCCCCACCTTGGGCTCTGGACCCCCCTCCCGCCGAGGTCTGGCTACGCCCCTGGACTCCCCAGTGCTGTACTATTTACCCTACACCTAGTCAGATTATCAAGATCAATATACATGAAAGAAATTAGTGTATAATGAATCTCTACTGCACGCAAATAACACTCTTTTGTCTAGTAGACACAAGAGGATGCAGTACCATCAGTGGCCACAAAGTGTCAGTATCGCTTATCCATTTCAAAGGTGTTTATCTTTTGATCATGGTGGTACATTTATAAAGAAGGAAAAGATCCACGTCTTTTTTTTTGGGGGGGGGGGGGGGGCAGGGCAGAATAATGAGGAGATATTTTCCAATGAACTAAGGCAAAGAATCCTATGTTTTTGAAAAGTTTATTGATACCAACAAAAAAAACACAAGGTACTTTCACTCAACTACAAATGCTGGAGGCATAAAAAATATTCAAACTCAAAAGCAGACTCGACATGGCCGTGTTTCAGCGGTGATGCCTGTGTCAGGAGTCACTCAATCCAATATTGTTGTCACGCAAATATATTATAGTGAGCCTCTACTTATGGTCAAACCAGTTACGCAATAACCAGATGCGCCTGGATAGCATACAAGGGGGCATTTATGCGAGCAGGGCACGACGAGGCATTGGTGTCTCTCATAATTGCATGCATATTATAGAATAGTTACACAAAATACAGTCCTCAATTAAACTGAAATCTGCATTAGACAATCCACTATGAGGAATGGCTAAAGCGGCTAGGGCTCTTCAACTTGGAGAAAAGACAGCTGAGGGGAGATATGATAGAGATCTATAAAATAATGAGTGGAGTGGAATAGGTAGACATGAATTGTTTGTTTACTCTTTCTGAAAATACTAGGACTAGGGGGCACACAATGAAGCTACAAAGTAGTAAATTAAAAACGAATCAGAGAAAATATTTCTTCTCTCAATGTGTAATTAAACTCATTGCCAGAGAATGTAGTAAAAGCAGTTAGCTTAGCGGGCTTTAAAAAAGGTCTGGATGGCTTCCTAAAGGAAAAGTCCACAGACCATTATTAAAATGGACTTGGTGAAAATCCACTGCTTGTTTTTAGTATAAGCAGCATAAAAGGTATTGTACGTTTTTGGGGATCTTGCCAGGTATTTGTGACCTGGATCGGCCACGGTTGGAAACAGGATGCTGGGCTTGATGGACCTTCGGTCTGTCCCAGTATGGCATTACTTATGTACAAGGGTGATGAAAATGGTAGGGAGGACAGACCACCTTCTTTATGAAGAGAAGCTAAAGACATGAGAGCCTTTCAGTTTGAAGAAAAGGCAACCAAGAGGGGATATGATAGAAGTTTATAAAATTATGAGTGGGGTGGAATGGTTAAATTTATTTTATTTTAGTTACATTTGTACCCTGCGCTTTCCCACTCATGGCAGGCTCAATGCGGCTTACATGGGGCAGTGGAGGGTTAAGTGACTTGCCCAGAGTCACAAGGAGCTGCCTGTGCCTGAGGTGGGAATTGAACTCGGTTCCTCAGGACCAAAGTCCACCACCCTAACCACTAGGCCACTACTCCACTGTTGCTACTATTTGAGATTCTACATGGAATGTTGCTATTCCACTAGCAACATTCCATGTAGAAGTCGGCCCTTGCAGATCACCAATGTGGCCGCGCAGGCTTCTGCTTCTGTGAGTCTGACGTCCTGCACGTACGTGCAGGACGTCAGACTCACAGAAACAGAAGCCTGCGCAGCCTTCTACATGGAATGTTGCTAGAGGAATAGCAACATTCCATGTAGAATCTCCAATAGTAGCAACATTCCATGTAGAATCTCCAATAGTATCTATTTTATTTTTGTTACATTTGTACCTCCCCCCATGCTTTCCCACTCATGGCAGGCTCAATGCGGTTTACATGGGGCAATGGAGGGTTAAGTGACTTGCCCAGAGTCACAAGGAGCTGCCTGTGCCTGAAGTGGGAATCGAACTCAGTTCCCCAGGAACAAAGTCCACCACCCTAACCACTAGGCCAGTTGTTAAGACGTTTAAATAACACAAATAAAAAAATAAAAAAAAACAAGAGAATACTCTAAACAAAGCATACAAAGTTTTTTTTCCCATACTGTAATTAACAAATAGACTCTTTTGCTTGTTGATGTGGTCAAGGTGACCCACACAGCAGGGTTCAAAGGAGGCTTGGATAAGTTCCTGTAGGGAAGCCCATAAAAAAACTCTTAAGAGAGCCAATACTTATCCCTGGAAAGGACCTATAAGAAGTAAATTTATTATGTTTTGGTGTTTTTATTAAATTATGTTTTGATTTTGATTGGTTATGTACCGTTGGAGAAGGGATACAGGGCTGGTCTGTCTTGGTATGGTACATCTTATGTTCCTATGGACTGAGGCTAGGGTGGGTGGGTATATTTCAGAGGGCATCAGGGAGGGGTGGTGAAGAGAGAGAGCAAAGTGTAGGGGAACGAGGCAGAGGATGACTAGAACTGGGGACAGACACCGTCCTGCCCCCCCCCCCCCAGTCTTGATTCGTCCTTCTATCTTAACATCATCCTCCCCTGAAATTTCGAGTCTGTTAAAGTCATCATTGGAAGAGCGGCTAGAAATCCTGTATATTTACATATGTGGTGTTGCAATACACATACTACTTTGACCTCCGCTTGTGTTTGGGTAAGCTGAGACGTATGGAGATACCGTTGGTGATGAGGCAGAGCAAGGTTTGACTTTGAGTCTCAGGAATCCTCCTGTTTTAACGGACCACACTTCCTCCAGATAAACTTTACAGAAGCCTTTGCATAACATTTTTACCTGTGATGTTATATCTATTGCTGGTTTCTTCTTCTGCATTCTGTTTGTCTTCTGAAGTTGTTATGTTACCTGAAAAAAGAGAGAGAAGGATAGAATTTAACATTGGTACTTTGTGTAAGGCGAGTACAGTTAAAAGTGTGATTATTTCATAGCAAAAATAGCACATGAATGTATTGTGCATTTCAAAACAACTTCAGTGCTAAAATCAGTATTTTATCATCATGTCCACTTTCTGGTGATTTCTGGTGGCCTTTCTAAACCTCATTATCCTGGCTTGTGCAAATTCTAGTATGGAATATGCTACCAGTGAATGCCACGCCTCTTAATTCACCCTCATAAGGCAAGTCACCACCTCACACAATCGGTCTTCTCCAAAGACCTCTCCACTGCATGCTTTAACTCGAAAAGCTTCAGTTGCATCCCCTTGAGAGCTCCTCAACGGCCTAAGAGGCGTGGTGCGGGTAATGTCTTGGTTTTTCCCTCTGTTTTGATGGCAGGTGGCTCTGAGTGGCCTGTTGAGTGGAAGTGATGATTTTAATGCGGATAGGTCTGATCTCAACTGAGTCTATGACCTGTTGAGTGAAAGTGATGATTTTTACGTAAGTTTGATCTCAGTTGAGTTCTGTGTACAGCATAAAATGTATTGTACGTTTTGGGGATCTTGCCAGGTACTTGTGACCTGGATTGGCCACTGTTGGAAACAGGATGCTTGGCTTGATGGACCTGTATTGTACTTTTTGGGGATCTTGCCAGGTACTTGTGATCTGGGCTCGGTCTGTCCCAGTATGGCAATACTTATGAGTGACAGTGATAATTTTATGCTGGTAGGTTTGATCTCAGTTGAGCGAAAGTAATGATTTTATGCAGGGTAGGTTTGATTTCAATTGAGTCTATGGCCTGTTGAGGGACAGTGATAATTTTATGGGACAAGAAATTTCTAGTGCAACAATAGTTCCAAAAATATGGAAAGTATGGATAGTCAACTTGACCAAAATATAACTAAGTGACTCCCCAAAATTTTAACAGTACGCTCAAATTATAATCATATCAACATTTTATATTTCATTATTAATCTCTCTATATAAAAGGCAACACCAACGTTCTATGAAGCCTCCAGCCGGAAGTGTGAAGGGGGCGAGATATCCGGTTTCCCTATGAGTGTCTGCCCCGCCCTCTCTGTAACACAGTCAGTGAAGGAAAACAGCAGAGCACGAAATCAAATCAAATCGCTGGCTCTGTAACAGTGAAGGACTCAGAGGGGGGAGGGGAGAGAGGCCAGAGGGCAGGGACACACACACTCCCACATGCACACAGAAGAAAACATTGCTAGCCCCCGTTTCATTTGCATCAGAAACGGGGCTTTTTTACTAGTCTCTCTATATAAAAAGCAACACCAACGTTCTATGAAGCCTCCATCCGGAAGTGTGAAGGGGGCGAGATATCCGGTTTCCCTATGAGTGTCTGCCCCGCCCTCTCTGTAACACAGTCAGTGAAGGAAAACAGCAGAGCACGAAATCAAATCGCTGGCTCTGTAACAGTGAAGGACTCAGAGGGGGGAGGGGAGAGAGGCCAGAGGGCAGGGACACACACAGTCCCACATGCACACAGAAGAAAACATTGCTAGCCCCCGTTTCATTTGCATCAGAAACGGGGCTTTTTTACTAGTGATCTCATAATTATTAATCTTTTGCATTTCTTCAATGTCAACTTTTTCTTGCGGGAGGAATAAAACCTCAGAAAAGTCAAGCGTACCACAAAAGCAGTGCACCCATTCTTCTTTGGTAGCGATACGTGTGGGGAGATCAGGGGAGGGGGAATCAGGGCCCCCCCCCTCCTTAATTTCTGCCCTGGGCCCCACCATGTCTAAAACTGGCCCTGCTGGCTTCAGATTTATGAGATTCTTGACATACTACCTTTCTGTGGTACAATCAAAAGAGTTTGCAAATTGCAGTCAGACATTTTCTCTGTCCCTAGTGGCCTCACAATATAAGCTTTGTACTTGGGTGCAGTGGAGGGACAAGCTCAGGGTTACAAGCAGGGGCGTAGGCAGACCTGACATTTTGGGTGGGCCCAGAGTTAATCTGGGTGGGCCCTTCTCACCCCCACCCCTACCCCTGTACAAACATACAATATAGTATTTTTTTTAAATGACCCGACGTCTGCCCATTTCTCCCTGAACCCCCTCCCCTGGTCCTACCTCAGAGCCGTTGTCTGTAGCAATTCCTATGGACAACCTGCACCAGCCCCTGCAGGCTTCTCTCTACCAAATTCTCATCAAAAAAACAAGAAGTGACATCATTGAGGGCAGGACATGATAGAGAGAAGCCTGCAGGGCTGGCGCAGGATGCCACCGGCAGTCTCTGAGGTAGACTGGGAGGGGGGTAGAGAGACAGGCAGATGCCAGGCCACAAGTGGAGAAGAGGGCAAGAGAGTAATGAGGCGCTGCCACTGAAGACTTTTGGGGGCCTCATGGGCAGCTGACGGCCCACCCTTAGCTACGCCACTGGTCACAAGGACCTGTAGTAGGACTAGAAACCAATCCCCCATGTTTGTAGCCTACTGCAGTAACCATAGTAACATAGTAGATGACGGCAGAAAAAGACCTGCATGGTCCATCTAGTCTGCCCAAGATAAACTCATATCTTGAATTTGTACCTGTCTTTTTCAGGGCACAGACCGTATAAGTCTGCCCAGCAGTATTTCCCGCCTCCCAACCACCAGTCCCGTCTCCCATCACCGGCTCTGGTACAGACCGTATAAGTCTGCCCTCCCCTATCCTAGCCTCCCAACCACCAACCCCTCTTCCCCCCACCTGCTCCGCCACCCAATTTCAGCTAAGCTTCTGAGGATCCATTCCTGCTGCACAGGATTCCTTTATGCATATCCCACGCATGTTTGAATTCCGTTACCGTTTTCATCTCCACCACCTCCCACGGGAGGGCATTCCAAGCGTCCATCACCCTCTCCGTGAAAAAATACTTCCTGACATCTTTCCTGAGTCTGCCCCCCTTCAATCTCATTTTATGTCCTCTCGTTCTACCGCCTTCCCATCTCCGGAAAAGATTTTTTTGCGGATTAATACCTTTCAAGTATTTGAACGTCTGTATCATATCACCATTAAGCTACTCCTTCCAGGGGCGTAGCCAGACACCCAATTTTGAGAGGGCCTGGGCCCAAGTTGGGGGGGGGGGGGTGGCAGAAGAACTCTGCCTTGGCCAACAAGTGATTTGGTCTCTCCCTTGCTCGCCTGCATGCCATATGGTCTCTCAAATATCCCCCTCCCTTGCATACCTTGTAAATAGCAGATTTTCACCCGCAGCGAGCAGCAGCTAATACACACTGCTCATGTTGGCCCCACAGCCTTCCCTCTGATGCAACCTCCTGTTTCCGCATAGGTGGGAATACGTCAGAGGGAAGGCTGTGGGGCCAGTGCAAGCAGTATGTATCAGTCGCTGCTCACTGCAGGCTAAGATCTGCTACTTAAAAGGAATACAGGCAGGACAGTTGTTGGGAGTTTTCGGCTAGTGGGGCTCGGGGATCCCTGCCAGCCACATCATAGGTATGTTGTTACTGGGTGGGCCTGAGCCCAAAGTGGATGGGCCTGGGCCCACCCGGGCCCACCCTTGGCTATGCCACTGACTCCTCCACATCAGACTCTTATACAGCAGGTTCCAAAAGAAATTATGCTGTGTCCTTCCATCATGAACAGCTGCTGATGATTAGGTGACGAGCGATCAGATCTTCTAGCTACAGCAAAGTGTATCCTGCTCTGCAGGGCCGCTGAGGGGGGGGGCAGGGGGAACAAAATTCCCCGGGCCTCCAAGGGGGGCCCGGCGCCGGGGTCAAGCCGCCGGCGCTGCAGTTCCCTGTCTCACCTACCTGCCTCCTCGGCTCCGGGCCCCCTGCATTCGAAGCGGCAGTCACAGATTGCCCCCCCTTCGGGCCTTCCCTCCCTGTGTCCCGCCCTCATGGAAACCGGAAGTTCCATCAGATGAGGGCGGGACACAGGGAGGGAAGGCCAGAAGAGAGGCGATCTGCGACTGCTGCCTTGAATGCAGGGGGGCCCGGAGCCATGGAGGCAGGCAAGTGAGACCGCGGACTGCAGCGGTGGGGGGGCGGAGGTGGGGCGGCCTTGCCCCGGGCCCAGCCTAATCTCTCGGTGGTCCTGCTGCTCTGCGATGGTTGTAAGTGCTGCTAGGACACTGTATTACTCTGGGGCCTTTTTACTAAGGAGTGTAGCTGCCTACATGCATCTAACGCGCGTCAAATTAGAACTACCACCCGGCCACCACGTGTTTCGGGCAGTAATTCTATTTTTGACGCGCGTAGCAAACATGTGGCAGAAAATATTTTATATTTTCTACCGCGTGGCGCTAACCGGGTGGTAATCTGCAGCGTACGCGCACTGAGAATTACCAGCAAGTTAACGCGCGAGACCTTACCGCTAAGCCAAAGGGTGGCGGTAAGTTCTCAGGCCCAAAATGGACGCACGCTGGTTTTAATTTTGCCGCACGTCCTTTTTCGGCCACAAAAAAAGGCCTTTTTTTTTGCAGGCAGGCTGAAAAAAATGGACCTGCGCGCGTCCAATACACGCGACTACAGCAGCGCAGGCTATTTTTCGGCGTGCCTTAGTAAAAGTGCTCCCTCAGTGTTTGTTGTCCATGAATTCCCAGAGAAACGTGGAATCTCTCTCATCTGCTTTACCGTTTGCATTCTACTCGATGCTGGAGATGCCATCAAATGTATCTGAATCTGTAGCAAAAACAATTAGTATTCTGCCGTACAAAATGAATCAATCCAGAGTTCCAGGAGTCAAATCAACTTACCTATGCATTTAAGAGCTTTAGCGTTATTGATCCACTGCATCTTCCCTGAACTGTTTTTGCACTGAAAGTATCCTGTTGACCCAGCCGATCTCTTGTAACCAGGAAGACAGTCAACCTTTATTATGCTGTCCAAAATAAATTTTTCTATGGTGATTTCGGCAAATTTGACAATACTTTCAGGGGTGCAGATTTCTGCTAAAAAGAAAAACAGGAGATGAATGTCAGCAGCTTTTAGTGCAAGAGGCTTCTTGGAGACGGACAGAATCCGGGAATATTAACAACTAGTAAAAAAAGGCCCGTTTCTGACACAAATGAAACGGGCGCTAGCAAGGTTTTCCTCGGAGTGTGTATGTTTGAGAGAGTGTGTGTGAGTGTGTGTGTGTGTGTGAGAATGAGAGTGTGTGCGAGTGCGAAGTGCGTATGTGAGACACAGTGAGTGTGAAAGAGAGAGAGTGTGTTTAACACAGATACAGTGTGTGTGAGAGAGAGAGAGAGAGTGTGAGAGAGTATGTGTGCGATACACAGACTGTCTGTGAGACCAAGACAGTGTGAGAGTGACTGTGTGACACATAGAGAGTGAATATGATACAGTGTGAGAGATAGAGTGTGTGAGAGACAGTGTGTGAGAGTGAGAGAGAGAAAGACACTGACTGTGAGAGAGAGAGTGTGTGTGTGTGTGAGAGAGAGAGTGTGTGTGACAGAGATACCTCCCACCCTCCCACCCTCCCCCCCAATCAGAGCCCCAGAACACTCCCCAAGCTTTCGGGCTTCCCCTCTTGCCATGGCTCCGCCCTGCCAGACAAACAGCTGACCCACGCCGATGCCTGCAGGCCCGGCCCCAACAGGATTGCCGGCTTCCAACACCCCGACGCTGCCCCTTTCCCAAAAATAAACGGGTCACCGTCGCCCCAGTGGAAGCGCCCTCCTGCCTGCACACGGCTCCAATGTCTGTCGCCGACCCCGCAGGCCCAACATCGCCGCTCCTTCAAGACGCTTTCCCTCTCACTGTTCCGCCGTCGACGTCATCACGTTTTGACGTGAGGGCGGGACAGAGAGAGATGGTGACAGACTGACAAACCTTACGAACCCTTCACTTCAGTGTGCCACGGAGTCAGCTTCAGAACGTTGGAGGTGCAAATTATTATAGTAGATAGGGAGAGGGCGTGGCCTAGTGGTTAGTAGGTTATGGGCACCCAGAAAATATGTTTTCGTTTTCTTTATTTCTTTTTCAGTTTGATATGAATGTCGTTAAGAGTACGTATTATTTGCACATATTCCCCCGGATTCTGTATAGCGCGCTTAGAGATATGTGCCGAAATCCAGGCGTATTCTATAACAACATGTGTAACTTAATTGGCTTAACAAGCTAATTAGCATTGATAACAGCAGTTAAGTCAAAATTAGCACTAATTGGCAATAATTAGAACTTACATGCACAATTCGCTAAACGTATTCTGTAAAACAGTGAGCCTAACTTCTTACGCGTGCATGCAAAAAAAGGGCGTGGTTAAGGGCAAGGAAATGGGCATTTTGTGGGCTTTCTGAAATTTACGTGTGTAGTTATAGAATATGGCTCTCTGCACCTAAATCTACGCACCGGGATTTATGCCACATCTCTCTCCTGGACAGCTCTTGCCTCGGGGCTTCTCTGATCCATTCTACTCCAGGGCATTTAACCACCTCCCGGCCTGAGCCCCACCCCTCTGACTCCGTTTTTGACATGACAGGTTAGTGCCACCTGCTGTAAGGAGGCTAAACTGCAACCTCAGTGAGGGAGTGTTTAGGGACACGTGCCTCTATACCACTCACTCCCTCACAGTTCCCCTTGAACATTCACACTTAATGAAATGCCCGTATACATTATATGATTGCGATTAGCAGATCTACGGGTAACTACATAAGAACAACCATACTGGGTCAGACAATGATCCACCTAGCCCAGTATCCTGTTTCCAGCAGTGGCCAATCCAGGTCACAAGTACCTGACAGAAACCCAATTAGTAGCAACATTCCATGAAGAACCCCAAAGAATAACAAGATTCTGGAATCCTAAAGAGTATCAAGATTCCATGTGGAATCTCAAAGAGTAACAACATTCTATGCTACAAATCTAGCCTAGTATCCTGCTTCCAGCAGTGGCCAATCCAGGTCACAAGTACCTGGCAGAAACCCAATTAGTAGCAACATTCCATGAAGAACCCCAAAGAATAACAAGATTCTGGAATCCTAAAGAGTATCAAGATTCCATGTGGAATCTCAAAGAGTAACAACATTCTATGCTACAAATCTAGCCCAGTATCCTGCTTCCAACAGTGGCCAATCCAGGTCACAAGTACCTGACAGAAACCCAATTAGTAGCAACATTCCCGGGGCAAGCAGTGGCTGTCCCCATGTCCATCTCAATAACACACTATAGACTTTTCCTCCAGGAACTTGTCCAAACCTTTTTTAAACCCAGATACGCTAACCGCCGTTACCCATTAGTGTCACCTTTTACCATATACGTGCCAGCATTCTGTAACATATGCATGTATTTGGCACCTAACCGTAGGGGCTTATTCATATAACTGCCTTTTTTGTGTTTTAGCCTCAACTACTTCTGCTGAGCAAAGGTTCCAAAACAGACCAACCCAGTGGTTTGTTGATAGGTCTTCTGCATAGCAGTGTAGTGCTGAGTCTGATTCCCAGATCAGCCAGATATATGCGTATGTTCAGGGCTGCCGAGAGACTGAACTGGGCCCTGGGCAGGGCTGCTACCGCCGCTGGACCCGGAGCAAGGCCGCCCCCCTCCAGGATCGCCGCCAGTGCCTTCCCCCCCCCCCCCCCCCCCCCAGATCGCTGCTGCAATTTAAATACCTTGTTGGCTTAGTGAGTTACATGGATAACCTAATCGAACCCTTTGAGAAAGAAAAATTGATACAGCAAATTAAGTTCTACAGGAGCAGGAAACGGTTAAGATTTTGAAAATGATAATAGACCAGAAATTTGAACAAAATGAATATTATTACAGACTAGTAAAAAAAAAGCCCGTTTCTCATTGAACTGAAACGGGCGCTAGCAAGGTAATCACCTTCTGCCATTAATGTTTTTAAGGGAAGTTCCAGCGTCCCCCCCTCCCTCCCTCCCAATTCCAGGGTCCCCCCCTCTCTCCCTCCCTCCCAGTTCCAGGGCCCTCCCTCCCAGTTCCAGGGTCCCCCCTTCCTTCTTCCAGGGTCCCCCCTCCCTTCTTCCCAGTTCCAGGGTCGTCGTCCCTCCCTCCGAGTTCCAGGGTCGTCATCCCTCCCTCCCTTCCAGTTCCAGGCCCCCTCCCTCCGAATTTTAAAAGTCATCCTGACTTACCTCGTTGGGGCTACGGCGGCCGGCAGCAGCGGCAAAAAGTGTGCAGGCTCGGCACTTCAGTTTTCCCTTCTCTGTCTCTCAGCTCTGGTCCCGCCCTCATTTCCTGTTTCCGCAAGGGCGGGACCAGAGCTGAGAGACAGAGAAGGGAAAACTGAAGTAAGTGCCGAGCCTGCATGCTTTTTACCGCGTGAGGTAAGTCAGGATGACTTTTAAAATTCAGAGGGAGGGGGCCTGGAACTGGAAGGGAGGGAGGGAGAGAGGGAGGGAGGGGGGACCCTGGAATTGGGATGGAGGGAGGGGGACGGACGACGACCCTGGAACTCGGAGGGAGCGAACGAACTTCCGGTGGGTGAACATTATATGCAGCCTTCCCTTCCCTCCGAGGGCGGGGCACTGAGAGCAAGTGTGAGGCCTGTGGTTGGTCCCTTCTCATTCTGACGTCGCGTTTCTTTCCCTGGCAACTATACAGAGTTCCCTCGAGGGCGGGGCGATTACGAACCCTACGAACACTACACGGCTTCACTGCCACACTGCCACGGAGTCAGCTTCAGAACATTGGAGGTGCGAATTATTATATCAGAAGATGATTAATATTGAGATTGTGTTACAGAACACTAGAACATGCATGGGTAAAAGGTGACACTAAATGGCAAATACCCTCGTATCTGCTAGCCACGATTCTATAACATATGCAGGCATTTCATTAAGTGCGAATGTTCAAGGAGGGTATAACTTTTCAGAATAAAGGTCTTTGATCTATAACATCTGGGCCTGAAGTCTTACACCCTACCCCTACCCCTGATTGGGAGGATATCACATGCTGAAGATAAGAATCAAATTTTGCTTCAAACAGATCTTTTGGCTGTGTTTCCTTACCTGTGAGCACTGTGGTCAGAGACTGACTTTCTGTTTTTTTATGGTAGAGACACGAAGGTACTAGAAAAATATAGAGGCAGCAAAGCAATAGAAATCGGACCATAAATAGAGAGATTGAGAGAAAAAAAAAACAGATTCTGGATGAAGGATTACCAGGCGTCAAAAGGGAAGAATGGAAAGATGGGGAAAAACCAGAGAGAGGAGAAGGAAATTTACCAATTCCAAAAGAAAATCACAGTATAAAAACCACGTCAGTGAAGACTTCCAAATATGTCATAAGACTTTGTGAATTAAAATGTTGTAGTGTTCAAGGTATCGGCCTGTTTATCCGACATTGCGGCATGGATGTCCAACCGCCACCTGAAGGTGAATATGTCCAAGACCGAGCTCCTCGTCTTTCCTCCTAAACCCACTTCTCCTTTTCCTCCACTCTCTATCTCTGTTGATAACACCCTCATGCTCCCCGTCCCATCTGCTCGCAACCTCGGAGTCATCTTCGACTCCTCCCTCTCCTTCTCTGCGCATATCCAACAGACTGCCAAGACCTGTCGCTTCTTCCTCTTCAACATCAACAAAATTCGCCCTTTCCTCTCTGAGCATACCACCAGAACTCTCGTCCACGCTCTCATTACCTCTTGCCTTGATTACTGCAACTTACTCCTCACCGGCCTCCCACTTAGCCATCTATCCCCCCTTCAATCCGTTCAGAACACTGCTGCACGTCTTATATTCCGCCAAAACCGATATACTCACATCACCCCCCTCCTCAAATCACTTCATTGGCTTCCGATCAGATATCGCATACAATTCAAGCTCCTCCTCCTTACCTACAAATGCACTCAGTCTGCGGCTCCTCACTACCTCTCCACCCTCATCTCCCCCTATGTTCCCGCCCGCAACCTCCGCTCACAGGACAAAGCCCTTCTCTCAGTACCCTTCTCCACTACTGCCAACTCCAGGTTCCGCTCATTCTGCCTTGCCTCACCCTATGCCTGGAACAATCTTCCTTTACCCATACGCCATGCCCCCTCCCTACCCATCTTCAAATCTCTGCTTAAAACTCACCTCTTCAATGCTGCCTTCGGCGCCTAACCGCTCGAGAAATATAAAATACCCCAATCTATCCACCCTATCAGATTAACTGTTCACTCGTCCTCTAGATGGTTCACTTGTGTTTAGATTGTTCTCTTGTCTTTTAGATTGTAAGCTCTTTGAGCAGGGACTGTCCTTCTATGTTTAAATTGTACAGCACTGCGTAACCCTAGTAGCGCTTTAGAAATGTTAGTTAGTTAGTTAGTTAGTTAGTTAGTTAGTTAGTTAAACTTACTTCTGAAGTCTTACTTCCTTTTTAAGTGAAAGAGAAGCATATTATCACTAAAAGATAAATATCTAAGGTTTTTTGGGGTTTTTTTTTTTTTTTTACTAAAGATTAGCTCGAGTTATTTGCAGCAGAGACTACAGCAATAAAATGGGCCCTGCTGCAGATAACTTGAGCTAACCTTTAGATAAAGACCCCCCTAAACCTTCTAGTTTGTGACACAGTGGCTTGCCGCTTCATGCTTCGCCCAGAACTTGGTTTCTCATATCCTTGGATTACTCCTTTTATTGCTGCTTTGCTCCTTTATGTTTTTATCATTCTCCTGATCTCTATCATTTTGTTAAAACTCTCCCTTTTGGTCACCACTCTCATTCTCTGCTTTTTGGTTTCATTTTTATCTTCTCTCATCAGCCTCTGCTCTTTTCACAGTCTCTCCCTCCCCCTTTCCCCAAGTCATCTCCTCCCGTATCTCATCAGCCCTATCTTTTCTCTATCATCGCCATCTCTTTTGCTGCCCTCTACCCCCAAAATAGTAGATACAGACACGATGGAGCTAAACACGAACTATTGGTTAATATTTGCACAGCGTTTTAAGAGTTAACATTAATGAAGTATGGACAGATCAAAAGAGCCAACTGTTTTGCACATAATATCATAAGACTTTTTCCTTCACCTCCTCCCCTCCCCCCCCCCCCCCCCCCCATTTTAGGAAAATATTTGTGTCACAATCCAAGAAAAAGTACCAAGGACATCAAAAGACTTGAGGTGGTTCAGAAGAAGGTGACAAAAATGATATGCGTGGGATAAACATAAAGGAATCCTCCTCAGAAGGAGGGATCACCAGAAGCTTAGCCGGCAGTGGGAGGCGGGGCTGGTGGTTGGGAGGCGGGGATAGTGCTGGGCAGACTTAAACGGTCTGTGCCAGAGCCGGTGGTGGGTGGCGGGGCGGGTGGTTGGGAGGTGGGGGTAGTGCTGGGCAGACTTATACGGTCTGTGCCAGAGCCGGTGGTGGGTGGCGGGGCGGGTAGTTGGGAGGCAGGAATAGTGCTGGGCAGACTTATACGGTCTGTGCCAGAGCCGGTGGTGGGAGGTGGGGATAGTGCTGGGCAGACTTATACGGTCTGTGCCAGAGCCGGTGGTGGGTGGCGGGGCGGGTGGTTGGGAGGTGGGGGTAGTGCTGGGCAGACTTATACGGTCTGTGCCAGAGCCGGTGGTGGGTGGCGGGGCGGGTAGTTGGGAGGCAGGAATAGTGCTGGGCAGACTTATACGGTCTGTGCCAGAGCCGGTGGTGGGTGGCGGGGCGGGTGGTTGGGAGGTGGGGGTAGTGCTGGGCAGACTTATACGGTCTGTGCCAGAGCCGGTGGTGGGTGGCGGGGCGGGTAGTTGGGAGGCAGGAATAGTGCTGGGCAGACTTATACGGTCTGTGCCAGAGCCGGTGGTGGGAGGCGGGGCTGGTGGTTGGGAGGCGGGGATAGTGCTGGGCAGACTTATACAGTCTGTGCCCTGAAAAAGACAGGTACAAGTTTATCTTGTTGGGCAGACTGGGTGGACCATGCAGGTCTTTTTCTGCCGTCATCTACTATGTTACTATGTTATATGAGGCTTGTGCCAAATAACATATGAGAAGAGACTTGAAGACCTCAATATGTATAGCCTAGAGGAAAGAGGGATGGGGAATATATGATACAGAAGTTTAAATACTTAAAAGGTTTTAATATGCAAACTAATCTTTTTCAGAGATGGGGAAGTGGTAGAACTAGAGTTCATGAGTTGAGGTTGCAAGGTGGGAGACTTAGGAGCAGCGTCAAGAAATACTGTTTCACAGAAAGAGTGGTGGATATCTCGAATGCCCTCCTAGGGGAGGTTGACGGAATTCAAGAATGCACGGAATAAACACCAAGGATCCCTATATAAAAAAAAGGATGGAATCCAATTGAAGCAAAACTTGAATGATCTCATAACTGGAGCGAGCTTTGATGGTAGCTTCAGAGGTTGGGAAGTAAGACCAATGCTTGGGTCCCGTACATGGCAAAAACAGATCAGGATCAAGGCTGGAGTGGGCTTGGATGGCAACTCCAGTAGTTGGCAAGTAGGACTGATGGCCAGGCAGACTTCTATGGTCTGTGCCCCAAAATTGGCAGGGAGAGATGGAGAATTAAGTAAGCCTGCTTTTAATCAGGAAGAAGCAGAATCTGTGCAGAGTGCCGAATTCAACTCTGGCCACCATGTTTGCAAGGAGGGCGTATACATGGGCGGAGCCTAGGCAGAACTCACACTTGCCTCCAGATTCTATATAAGGCGTGGTGAGTTGCACCTATTAAATTGGGTGTGCCCCCAGTTTCTGTTCACACCTTGAGTAATGAGCCAATCAGTGATGATAATTGACCAACAACCAATTATCAGCACTAATTGGCAATAATTGAAATTTACACATGCATCTTTTTAAACATAAGTGTTGCCTTACTGGGACAGACCGAAGGTCCATCAAGCCCAGCATCCTGTTTCCAACAGTGGCCAATCCAGGTCACAAGTACCTGGCAAGATCCCAAAACACTACAATACATTTTACGCTGCTTATCCTAGAAATAAGAAGTGGATTTTCCCCAAGTCCATCTTAATAATGGCTTATGGACGTTTCTTTTAGGAAGTTATCCAAACCTTTTTTTAAACCCCCCTAAGCTAACTGCTTTTTACCACATTCTCTTGCAACGAATTCCAGAGTTTAATTACACGTTGAGTGAAGAAATATTTTATCCATGTGGGTTTTTATCATCTGACATTTACTATGTTACTATGTAAATCCTAGAAATTGAGTTAAACTGTCTACCAAAAAGTCCAGTTCACGAAGATTCATATGCAGCAAACCACATCTTTTCTATCATACCATACACCAGAGAGCCTACTGTGATATTATTTGATCTAATAGTGAGATATATTATACACATTTTTAAGAAGTCAGTATGGATGGATTGAAGAAACATGATAACACAATAATTGTATATTACAGAGCCACTTTGTCCAGCGGGAGCCTTGCTCTGGTATATCTAAGTTCTCCTGAAGATGCTAAGAATAGCGAAACACACGTGGTGTTGAGAACGAGAGAGAGTACCGGAGTGGACCTTGTTGGAATGTAATTGTATTTTGCATGCATTGCCTGTCACCTATTATTTCTCTGTGATTACTCTGTGACCTCTGATGTGAATTACTTAGAGAGGTCACACTGCTATGCAACTTCCTGTGGGGGTTAGACACAGCAGATGCAGCACATGGAGCTCATGATCTCTCCTAACCTGAGAGGATCTATGGTGGTGTGAGCATCCATTACCATCTAAGCACATGGAAGGAGCTGATAATACAAATGTATAGTAATATGTATATATAAGCCTGTCTGATTATAATCTAACTACAAACTGTGAGTAAACAGATGTTTTGTTACTTCAACTTTAAAGTGACTCAGCAGTGAATTATTCAGGGGTGAATGAGAGAGAGATGAAGAAAGAAATTAACATTTCTAAAGCTGAAGCTGTGTGTACTAAAATCTGCTAATTATTTACTACAAATAATCCAACAAAAGGGTTATGGGCCCAGGGTCCAGGAATTGAAAAAGAAGAGAAATATTACCAGGCAGAAAAAAGGCCACATTTTTCTCTTAAGTTTTAAAGGAAAGATTCAGTCTGTCTCTCTCTCCCCCCACACAGCAGACAGAAGGCTAAGAAAATGGCTGAGGGAAGAAATTCACCATTGTTCTATTCTCTCAAGGTGCCTAGATTAACTGAGTTTAATTATCAGCAGTGGGAATTAAGATTCATATGTTTCCTTCGAGCAAAAAGATTAGATATATGCTTAGATCAAGACAGAACAGCTGAAAATATGGCTGAATGGGACAATGCAAACTATTATGTGAAGTGCATGCTTTTGGAAGCTCTCTCAGAGAAACAAGCCATATTAGTGGAGGGAAAAGATACACCAAAGGACATTTTATATAAGCTGAGAACTATGTATGCAACTACATATGCAAAGCAGCAACCAATTTGGCTGGCAGAGTTGAATGAAACCAAATTAAGGGATAAAAGTAAATGTAATGATCACATTATGTATCTTATGTCTTCATTTCAAAAGCTAGAACTTTCTGGAATTCCCATGTGTGATGCATTGAAAAGAGCATTTCTTTTTACCTCACTATCAAAGAAGTTTGATGTTTTTAGGTCTGTAAATGAGGCCATTGAAGGGCAATCTTTTGAACAGGCAACATCAAAACTAAGGCAGGAATGCATAATAAATGATTCTGAGGAGATGTGTTCTCAAAGCAAGTCAGAGAGAAATGAAACAAATTTCTTGGCAAAGAACAGAGGAAGGCGGAGCTATGGGAAAACTCCACCCAAGGGCAAGCTGATTTGCTACTCATGTGGAAAGGAGGGACATGTATCTAAATGGTGTAAGGAAACACAAAACACTCCCTCTAGCTCACCTAAGCCAATGGAACTAAAGAATTTTCAAACCAGGAAATGTATGAAGGACAAAGATAAACACAAGGGCTTTCTAATGACAGAAAAATCTTTGACTATGGTAAATAATAATTCAAATGAAAGTACTTGGATTTTGGATTCGGGGAGCACATGCCATTTAACCAATTGTAAGGATTTCTTTCAGGAAATGTGTCCAGAGGAAGGTATTCTTAAAACTGCAAACGCAGGGACTGCTAAGATCCAAGCAAAAGGTATTGGATTCTTAAAATGCAAAGTGTCTAATGAAGTTAAAGAAATTCCTGTAAGTGATGTCTTGTATATTCCCCAAGCAGTTTGCAATATGCTTAGTGTATCTACATTAGATAAGAAGGGATTTGTGATTCATTTTGAAAACAGTAAGTGCACAATCTCTAAAAATGATGAAGTGTATGCTGAAGCTTTTATGCATAATGATGTTTATAAACTGAGCATTTCAGGTGAAGCCTCACATATGGCGCAAGTAAGGAAGAATGCTGGTAAAATGGAGAAATGCATAGACTGTGTTACTCAAAAAGGTGTGAGACCCTCATTTCCTGCATACACAGGAAATAGGAGTAATAAAGTGCTGGACTTAATACACAGTGACTTATGTGGACCGTTTAATATCCCATCATTGGGAAATAACAGATTTGTGCTAATATTCTTGGATGATTTCTCTAGATATTGTGTGGCCTATTTGCTGAAAGAGAAAAGTCAAGTCACAGACATGCTGAAGAAATACGTAGCCATGGTGAGCAATAAATTTGAAAGAAAACCAAAGGTTCTTCAGACCGACAATGGTGGTGAGTTCACTTCACAAAGCATGCACACATTTCTAGAACAAGAAGGCATTCAGCATATCACAACAGTAGCTTATACACCAGAACAAAATTCTGTTGCAGAGAGAAAATTTAGGTCACTTGTGGAAATGACCAGATGTATGCTGTCAGATAGCAATCTCCCTAAAAGACTATGGGGGGAAGCCATTCTCACAGCAGTGTACCTACAAAACAGAATGCCAACTAAGGGCGCTGAGCGCACACCACATGAGACATGGCATGGTAGGAAGCCAAACCTGTCACACATAAGAACATTTGGAAGTACAGCATATGCTCATGTACCAAAGCAAAGAAGGCATAAGCTGGATTCCACAACAGAAAGGGGCATTTTAGTTGGCTATGCTCCAGGACACAAAGGATATAGAATTTTGAATCTGAAAACTGGCATTGTTGGCATAAGACATGTTACATATTTTGATGAAAACAAAAGGGTTGATAAAGGCTGGATTATCCCAGATGAGCCTTATCATCCAGAATATGAAACTAGAACCATAATAGACATGCCAGTGTATATAAATGCCATACCAAGGCAGATGTCTGAAAGCAACTCATCTGTATCTAACGAGGAACAGGCAGAGGAAGCAGACACAGAAAGGATCATTGAAGAAGACAGTACAGTTGGAGAAGGGGAATCAATTGGAGAAGTACTCTCAGATATAGAGGATGCAGAAAGGTCAGACCAACCTGTTGTCAGACGCTCATCCAGGGAAAACAAAGGTGTTCCACCCCCAAGACTGTCTTACCTAACAAAGTCAGCAGAAGCTCAAGAGCCCTTAACATGGGATGAGATTGAGAAAATGCCAGCAGAAGAAGCTGCTGAATGGCATAAAGCTGCACAAGAAGAAATTGATGCATTGAATAAAAATAATACTTGGATTCTTACAAAATTACCTCCTGGCAAGAAAGCTATAGGATGCAAATGGGTATTCAAGTTAAAAAGGAATGCACAAGGAAAAGTGGAAAGGTATAAAGCCAGATTAGTCGCAAAGGGATATCTTCAAAAATATGGAGAAGATTTTGATGAAGTGTTTGCACCTGTAGTGAAACACACGACAATAAGAACACTTCTGAGCATTGCAGTCTCAAAAGGCATGCAAGTCAACCACATTGATGTGAAAACAGCGTTTCTTCACGGAGATATAACTGAAGATTTGTACATGGAACAGCCAACAGGTTTCATAAATACAAAACAAAGACAGCTAGTGTGTAAATTAAACAAAGGTCTTTATGGATTAAAGCAAAGTGCAAAATGTTGGAATGAAAAATTGCATGAAATATTGACAAATTTAGGATTTAAGCAAGGTGAAGCAGATAAATGCTTGTACACTAGGTGCACAAATGGACAATATGCATACATTTTAGCTTTTGTTGATGATCTGCTCATTGCAAGCGAAAGTGAGCAAGAGTACAAGGACATTGTAAAGTGTTTAAACCAGAATGTTGAGATAAAAGAACTTGGTAATGTGTCATACTATCTTGGTATAGAAATTGAGAAACAAAATGATGGTTCTTATCTTCTAAGCCAGAAGCAGAAAATAAATGAGCTTATTGAAAGTTTAGGTATGCAAGATGCCCAAGTTGTAAGCACTCCCATGATCACTGATTTTCTGAAGGATGAAACAGTAAGAGAACCTTTACCAGATAACATCCAATATAGATCAGCCATAGGTAAGCTTTTATATCTAGCTACCACATACAGGGCTGATATAGCAAATGCAGTAGGAATTTTGAGCAGAAGAGTCAGCTCACCTACCAAATCAGATTGGACTGCAGTTAAAAGGATGGTAAGGTATTTAAAGGGTACCATTGATTGTAAATTAAAGGTTTCAGCCAATAGTAATCCAAAACTAATATGTTACTGTGATTCAGATTGGGCAGGGGATCATTCTGATTATAAATCCACAAGTGGATATGTGTTTATGTATGGAAATGTACAAATTTCATGGGCCAGTCATAAACAAAGTATTGTGAGTTTGTCTTCTACAGAAGCTGAATACGTGGCTGTATCGGAAGCGTGCAGAGAACTGATGTGGATTGAAAAACTTATGCTGGATTTTGGAATAGCTGAAAAGAGACCAATCCAGATAATGGAAGATAATCAGAGCTGCATCCGACTGTCACAGAATGACAAGGTTCAGTCACGCACCAAGCACATCGCAACGAAATACCACAACGTGCGAGAGTTGGTGAAAGAAGGGGTCATCAGTCTACACTATTGTCACACCAGTGAGATGACAGCTGACATCATGACCAAACCGTTACCCAGAGAACATTTTGTGAATCTGCGTATAAAGCTTGGACTTTGTATGAATAAATAATTGCATGACAGTTATGCATGAGAAGGGGTTTGTTGGAATGTAATTGTATTTTGCATGCATTGCCTGTCACCTATTATTTCTCTGTGATTACTCTGTGACCTCTGATGTGAATTACTTAGAGAGGTCACACTGCTATGCAACTTCCTGTGGGGGTTAGACACAGCAGATGCAGCACATGGAGCTCATGATCTCTCCTAACCTGAGAGGATCTATGGTGGTGTGAGCATCCATTACCATCTAAGCACATGGAAGGAGCTGATAATACAAATGTATAGTAATATGTATATATAAGCCTGTCTGATTATAATCTAACTACAAACTGTGAGTAAACAGATGTTTTGTTACTTCAACTTTAAAGTGACTCAGCAGTGAATTATTCAGGGGTGAATGAGAGAGAGATGAAGAAAGAAATTAACATTTCTAAAGCTGAAGCTGTGTGTACTAAAATCTGCTAATTATTTACTACAAATAATCCAACAGACCTGAGTACGATTGAGTGTGATATGCATTAATGAGCTATTAAGAAGTGTCAAGAAGATTTTGCATTTCATTTTTATCACGAGCACATGCACCTTTCAACTGGGCTCAGCTGGTCCACAGCACGGCACCCAACAGCAGTTTGACACGGTAGTGAATCCAGCCCTAAGCTAAGTACCATCTGGCATATATTTTCTATTTTCGTCTCTATGTTATGAGATGTGTACTATTGAGCAAGATGTAGGGATGGTAGGTAGGGCTGAGTGCGATGATGTTGGGTTCTGCCTGTTGTAACTCTGTAGACCAGCCTGAGCAAGTGGCATTTTACTCAGCACTTATCAGTCAATATATATATCATATATCAATATATATATAAATGGCGAGTGTCGTACTCACTCGCAAATGCGCAGTAGAGACCCTCTCTGCCCCGCCCCCGCGTCAATACGTGATGACGAGGGCGGAACAGAGAGGGTCTCTACTGCGCATTTGCGAGGGACACCGCTGTCGCTAACGCTCCCCCCACCCGGAGTCGCCACCGCCACCACCCACCTTCCACCCGGTTGGGCCCTCGCTCCGCTATTGAAACAGCGAGGGCACGCAGCACACAGCTCTGCTGAGCTGCCGTCGGCCTTCCTTGTTCTTCTCTGCCTGTGTCCCGCCCTTGACGACGTTACGTCACACGAGGGCGGGACACAGGCAGAGAAGAAGCAAGGCCATGGCAGCTCAGCAGTAGAGCTATGTGCTGCGTGCCCTCACTGTTTCAATAGCGGAGCGAGGGCCCGACCGGGTGGAAGGTGGGTGGCGACGGATCTGGGGGGGGGGATGAACTCGGAGGGGGAGCAGCAGCGGCGAACTCGGCGGCGGGGTGGGGGGCCTTTCAACCCCCCCTCCTATACTAGCCCGTTTTTACGGACTGAACGGCTGGTATATATATATATATATATATATAATTTTTTTATTTGTCAATTCACTGACACAGCATATTAAAAATCAGAAAAATTTTGTGACATATTTTCATAACGGTTTCTCATTTGTGATGTTTAAAATAAAATTAGGTCAAAATGGCCCCCAATCAGTTTTAGAGCTCGTTTCTAAATGAAGCAGCTATTTATTTATTTATTTGCTGCATTTGTATCCCGCATTTTCCCACCTATTTGCAGGCTCAATGTGGCTTACATTATGCCGCAATGGCGATCGCCATTAACGGAATGAAAAGTTCAGATTATTTATACAATTAAGGTACATAAAAAATATCAGATAAATTGGGAGTAAATGAATAAATAATTCATATCAGGTCTATGATATCAAGGACAAGGTATAACATACAGTAATAATAATGTGATTAAAGTAACCTGATAATTGGTTTGTTCTGGTGTACTTTTGAAGTTAAGTCATTTATGAAGGATTCATTTCATAAGTCTCTTTAAACAGATTAGTTTTCAGTAGCCTCCGGAAGGTTGTCAGATCATGCGTTGTTTTTATAGCATTCGGTAATGCGTTCCATATTTGCGTGCCGATGTAGGAGAAACTAGATGCATGGATTGCTTTATATTTAAGTCCTCTACAGTTGGGATAGTGGAGGTTCAAGAAAGTACATGATGAACTTTTTGTATTTCTTGCTGGTAGATCTACTAGGTCTGACATATATGACGGGGCCTCTCCATGAAGCTATGAAGTCTTGATACCTTTTCTTGGATTGTGTCACATTTAAAGAAGATTCTGAGAAGTTTGGCGTCACCACATAAAACTAGTTAAGCCACTGCATGAGTAATGATTTCTCACTGTTTAAACAGTAGCGTTATTAACACTTTGGACTGCGGATTACAACAGATATTTACAACGTTGGCTGCAGAACTCCAGACACTGCATCCAGGCTCTGTCCCACAGCTGTTGTGGAAAGTGAGGTGCTTCCACTGCACCTGACAATAGAGTGCGGTTGAGCGTTTGCAATTTGATGTGTCTTTCGAGCTCTTCACAGACCAATCATGAGTAGAAGGAAACAAGGAGAGGAAGAGCTGAAAGAAATACATCTTCACATCTTCAAGACCTGCCTTGCTTGCATGGATTATATCTGATGGTCTAGCAGCACTTTGTGGCTTCCAGACAAGAGGCTTGAAAGAGTTAACCACAGTCTTACCACGAACTGGTAAACTGATTTCACTAATGGCTTATCAGATGACAAACATCTAACAAAAAAATCTATTATTAGTTATCACTTTCTTGTTAATGACAGCAGTACTAATGTGTGTACTGTGAAATACTTAAAAAATGCACATTGGGAGCAGTAAATATTCACTCAGTACCGATTAAGAATATTACTGGTAAATTGCCACATTGAGATTCTTTAACCATCTCCCACAATTCCCTAGGAGCAACTATGCTGGCACAAAAGTCACATTCGCTGCATTTGATTGGTTCGGCGTGACTATGATGTCACAAAGGATCTCACACACCAGTTAGATCTCTTTCCACATGATGAAATAGACAACCCAACTCCATCAATGGCTGCCATCAGGGTTCCATATGAACTGCAAGAGAAATTCTAAAAATAAAGGGCTCCGTTTTCTATAACAGTTTGCAGCTGGATAAAGTAATGCACCATTTAGGAGGCGATAAGGGCTCCTGTACTAACCCGGCGGTAACCAGGCAGCTCGCGGCACTGACTGATTACTGCCGGGTACTCACCGGCGCTACAAAAATTTAAATATTTTTGCAGCATCGGAAATGGCGTGCCCTGAGGGAGGAAACTTCCCTTTTAGTGAGCAGTAAGCCCGTGTTGGGCTTACCGCCACTTCATGAAAGGGCCCCCTGCACTGGAGAGCCAACAAAAATTCTTCAGAGTAGGGATGGACCAAAAGAGTTGCCACAAAAAAGCGAGGAACTCGAGGTGCGGCAAAATAAAATTCTTTAATGAAGTGTAATAAACACAAAGTCAAAATACAATATCCAAAATCGCAGCAATGTTGTATTTTCCATCAGACAATAACATGGTTCAACCGAGGAACCTGACACAGATCCGTGTTTCGGCATTCAGTCTCTTAGTTGCACACAGTCCTGGGACGTACGCAAGCACGCATGCTGCCGGAAGTGAATTTCTGATGCGATTGGTTGGGTTATCCTGAAGGACTCCACATTCAGCAATGTTGAATTAAATGTAGCCTCTCTGGGAATGAGGGATAGTCAGTCACCGTGTGCATTAAAGGCTTGGGAGAAGACTGCTATTCTGTAAATATGCATGTGTCTTGCATAGTGTGTATTTGGCAGGGTCTGAGCAAAGCATGGGTGGGGATCATATTTCCATGTGTGCCCTATAGATTATTTCTCTTGGCCTTCCTGGGCTCGTGACTCTGCAGGAGACTCTGCTTGGTCTATTGATTCATTAGCCTCTTTTGGATAATTATCTGTTCCTCTGTTCTATTGTTTTAATGGTGTTCCTTTCTTGATTTGATTTGATTTGATTTGTAAACCATTTTGATGCTCCGGCTAACTGGTATATTAAAAGTGAATAAACAAATTCCCTCAAATTCAAGCAACCTTTTAAAAATTGTCTCTCACCTGCAGCAACTACGAAATAGCTCTCCGTATATGGAAAAGACATCACAACTAGACTACTGTAATGCCCTGTACACTGGTCAAGCCAAAAAGAGTTTGCACCAGCTCCAACTAATTCAGACTGCTGCAGCCTGACGTGACCACATCACACCCTTCCTGTAAAAACTACACTGGCTACCAGTATCTTACAGGTCTAAATTTAAAACTCTACGTTTGATTTGGAATCCAACCGATCTGCGCTTAAGTTAGGTGCAGGTAATTAGGCCTGGTTTTAGAGGGCCTAAATGGATGTGCTTAAATTTTAGTCGTAAAATCGGCGCGCGAGTGTAGTCTATAAACTACACCTAACTTAGGCATAATTTATAGCATCGTGCTAAGCGCGTGGTTTTTTGGCGCTGATTTTTAAGGCGCCATTTATAGAATTTGACCCTATGTGGATAATGGGCTATATTCAGCCTCTGTTTGTAGAGCTGAGTGGTCTAATTTGTCTGTAAGAATTTTCAGAGGCATTAACCCCTCATTCTATAAACGTGAACACTCTACTTGACACAGTGTGCAGATTATAGACTTTATTGTTATTATATAAATATATATTATAAATTATTATAAATCTTTGAGCAGGGACTGTCCTTCTATGTTTAAATTGTACAGCGCTGCGTAACCCTAGTAGCGCTTTAGAAATGTTTGTTAGTAGTAGTATAATAAACTCCCTAAGTTCCCCCCAATTGTACCTACCATACATGTACCTCATTCTACCACAATATCACTTTGTATTCATTCATACCATGTATTTGTTCAGACCGTAATCGGCTAACGCCGTTAGCGGTTATATGTAAGCCCCATTCTTCACAAGGCATTCCCGCTGCAGAGAGCAGATCAGAGAGCACCTCTCTGCAGGGCAGCGATGCTGTGCTGAGCCCTGCAGATCCCAATCCGCTGCCAGCACTTCACAGCAAGATGGAAGCTCAGCAGCAGGAACCAGACCAGAGTTTGGGTGAGCTCAACTGAGGAATAACCCCAGATGGGGCGACAACCTGAAGCACAGCTAGGTTCTCCCCCACTGCTAACTCCCGGCTCCGTTCCTTCTATCTCGCTGCTCCCTATGCCTGGAATAGACTCCCTGAGCCAGTACGTCAGGCTCAGTCTCTGGCTGTCTTCAAGTCTAGGCTTAAAGCCCACCTCTTTGCTACTGCTTTCGACTCCTAACCATGACTCTCTTACTCAACACCCTCACTTATCACCCCTACCACTGCAATTTCCCCACCCCTAGCTGTCTGTTCGTCTGTCCAATTTAGATTGTAAGCTCTGTTGAGCAGGGACTGTCTTTTCATGTTAATTTGTACAGCGCTGCGTAAGTCTAGTAGCGCTATAGAAATGTTTAATAGTAGTAGTAGTAGGTTTTGATGATGGGGGAGCAGATCGTTTGTAAAATAGGTGCCGGTGCGAGGCTGAAGGGCTGAGCCGCCTAGGCGCCATTTTGTTGAAAATCTGGGGGAATGGCTGCTCCCTTTGCACCTCACCTAACTATGCTTAAGGCGGCAACCCTATCTGAGACTACGATTCAGATGCTGGTGTGTACAGAGCAGGGGCGTAGCCAGACCTCGGCAGGAGGGGGGGACAGAGCCCGAGGTGGGGGGACACTGTTTAGCTGCCTCCCCCTGCCGCCGACCCCCCCTACCACTTTGGACCCCCCCTGCCGCCGCAACCGCCGCCCGCCCACCCCCTGCCCAGCGGCGCATCAGGTACCTTGTTTGATGGCGGGGGTCCCCAATCCTTGCCAGCCGAAGAGTCTTCTTCAGCGCCGGTTGACTCCGGCGCCTTGGTGGTGTGATCATCTGTTTCTTCTGACGCCTTACGTCCTGCACCGTGTATGTAGCCCCGTGCAGGACATAAGGCATCAGAAACAGATGATCACACCACGAAGGCGCCAGAGTCGACCAGTGCTGAAGACTCTTCGGCTGGCCAGCAAACAAGGTACCTGATGAGGCGGTGGGGGGGGCGGGCGGCAGGGGGTCAAATGTAGAGGGGGCCAGGGCGTAATCTGTGGGGGTCCATGCCCCCGTGGCCCCACGTGGCTACGCCCCTGGTACAGAGGGTCAGCAGAGTTGTCAAGCAACGTTGAGGAGCCTGCAGGACATCTGAGCTACTTAACTTTACCACCTCTGGTAAGACCATCTGAGATAACATTAGGGGGCCCTTTAGAAAAGGTGCAGGGGGGGGCTACACGCGTACAGCAGGTGCCAAATCGGCACTACTGCCCGGCTAGCGCGTGAGCCAGGCGGTAATTCTGAATTTGATGCATGCCGAATCCTGCGGTAGAAAATAATTTTTTATTTTCTACCGTGAGCTCCTTACCCGGTGGTAAACAGCAGTTGGCGCATGCTGCATGCTTATCGCACAAGTAGCGTGTGAGACCTTACCGCTAGGTCAACGGGTGGCAGTAAGGTCTCAGGCTGAAAATGGATGCGTGCTGGTTTCAATTTTAGCGCACATCAATTTTCCGGCCCCTTAAAAAAAAGGCCCTTTTTCCTAGGCGCAGTAAAAAAATGGCCCAGCGTGTGCCCAAAAGATGAGCTCGCACTACCACTGGCCACTTTTTATCGCGGCTTAGAAAAAGGACCCCTTGACGATATCTGGACTGCACTGGCTTCAATGCATACACTGTGTGTTGCAGGGGCGTAGCCAGATGGCCAATATTCGGTGGGCCTGAGACCAAGGGGGGTGGGCATGGAATTCGCCTCCCCCCGGTCCCCCTCCAGTTTGCTCCTCTTTTCACCCCTCCCTGCCCAGAAACACCAAATATGAAATACTTGAGCTGGCGGAGATCCCCAAACCCTACCAACTGAAGACTTCCTCCTCCTCCTTGAGCAGCCAGCACTCTTCCAAATGGCAGCCGGCAACACTTACCTTAAACTGATGGTGCTGCGGGTAGGCTGTGCATGCTCAGTGCTTTTGCATGTGCAAAAACTGAGCATGTGCAGAAGGGCCGGTCTCAGCATCAGCTCAAGGCTCAAGGCAAATGCTGCTGGCTGGCCATGGAGAGAAAATCTTCAGCTGGCAAGGTTTGGGGATCCCCACCAGCCACAACAAGTGTGCCACAATTTTGGGTGGGCCTGAGTCCAAAGTGGGTGAGCCCCGGCCCACCCAGGCCCACCTGTGGCTACGCCACTGGTGTGTTGGGTTTGCTAAGTTTACCTCTCAGTCACTTTTGAAATCTCAAGCTGCAGAATCTAATTCCTCCACGCTGGCTAAGAAAGTAGGTGCTTTGGGGCAAGACTTAAAGGAAAGTCCAGGATACTCCGTCAGCTTTGGTGTGAGACAGAACTGTAATTCATCGAAAATCAGAGAACATGGAATATATGGCAACACATTTTAACATCAGGATTTCAAATTTTCCACAAGTCTATTCTGTTTCATCTAAGGACTTATTTTGCAGATGTTTAAAAGAGATGCCAAAGTCGCCAGATGGTTTTTTTACCCCCTTTGAATAAAATTTACTGTCTCCCTATGGCCAAACGTAATAGATTAGAAAGTGGTGATGCTTCCGTTCTGGATATAACTGGACTATTAGAAACTTACGGGGACATTGTGGTTAAAAGATCCACTTTACTTGTTTCTGTTGTCTTCATGCAGGATAAAGATTCAGTCATGCATTTGCAATTTCGTTATCAAAATGAGGAATTTCTTGGTTCTAAAGTTCATATTTTTTTTGATGTGTGCAAAAAAACCCTAGCCCTGGGTGCAAAATTGTTCCTATGATTTCCTTGCAAATGTGTGATTCAGCTGAGAGATATTTCTTTTGATTTTATTTTGACCCAGTGCAGTTGAAATCTTTCATACAAAGTCGTACATCGGCACAGTTTCTGGATAGAACATCTTTACAAATGGGAAGATTATTTGATTTGTTAAGACAGGGATGGCAGTATTTTTCTTGGGTTTGTTTCTTCTTTGTAAAGTAAACCATTCTCTGAGGTTTTTCTAGTCTCGGGTCTCTCCCAAATTTGTGGTCTAAGATTCCCTTGACATTTTTTTTGTTTGTATATGAGAGAAAGATTCTCTCTATTGTTCATTACTGTGTGTAATTCTTCTAATTGGGAGATTTCATTTCAAGATGTAATTGTGTTGCTTGTTTTGTATAAAAATGCAATAAATATAAAGTAAAAAAAAATTAGCAGTTACACGTGTAACTGCCATTAGTCGGTATTCTGTAAAATGTGCACACGGATTCGATCACACGCAACTGCAAGAGGATGTAAACCTGGGATGGGTGGGTCAGGGTCTTGCCTAGTACTTACGCATGCAGGTTATAGAATATTGGCAGTTAGATGCGAGCCGTTGAGTTAGCATCAGTGATCGTGACTAAAGTTAGAAGCACAACTGTGGACTTTTACTAGTATTCTTCAATGACAATTGTACACGCAATCCCCATTATGGAATTTGTGTTTAATGAGCACCATCCCAGGACCTAACTTTAGGCAACCTATACAGTTACCCCCTAAAGGGGAAATTCTGTAAGTGGATGCATCCTTACAGGTGCCCCAATGCCATGCAGCAAGAGTCTAGTCTACAGTTGCATCTGGGTACCTGGTTTGTTATATAGAATACTAGCATGACCCAGCATTGGCACATCTACATGTACACTCTCATGTATGAACAAGCCATAGACGAATACAAGCATGACCCAGCATCGACACTTCTATATACACATGCTCATGGTTAAATCAGCCATAGACCTTGATCATCATATAGAATACTAACATGACCCACCATTGGCACATCTACATATACACGCTCACGATTGAACAAGCCATAGACCTGGATGGTCATATAGAATATGAGCATGACCCATCATCGGCACATCTACTGTACATGTACACGCTCACAGTTGAACAAGCCATAGACTTGGACCGTCATATTGAATACTAGCATGACCCAGCATTGGCACATCTACATGTACACGCTCACAATTGAACAAGCCATAGACCTGGATCGTCATATAGAATATGAGCATGACCCATCATCGGCACATCTACATGTACACGCTCACGGTTGAACAAGTCATAGACTTGGACCGTCATATTGAATACTAGCATGACCCAGCATTGGCACATCTACATGTACACGCTCATATTTGAACAAGCCATAGACTAATACGAACATGACCCAGCATCGACACTTCTACATATACATGCTCATAGTTAAACCAGCCATAGACCTGGATCATCATATAGCATACTAACATGACCCACCATTGGCACATCTACATGTACACGCTCACGATTGAACAAGCCATAGACCTGGATCGTCATATAGAATATGAGCAAGACCCATCATCAGCACATCTACATGTGCACGCTCACGGTTGAACAAGTCATAGACTTGGACCGTCATATTGAATACTAGCATGACCCAGCATTGGCACATCTACATGTACACGCTCATATTTGAACAAGCCATAGACGAATACGAACATGACCCAGCATCGACACTTCTACACATATATGCTCATGGTTGAACCAGCCATAGACCTGGATCATCTTATTGAATACTAGCATGACCCAGCATCGGAACATCTACATATACATGCTGATGGTTAAACCAACCACAGACCTGGCGTAACAGTGAGCGTATAAGTGCAAGGGTGCACTTAATTATGTATGCTCACTGTGCCACTTACACATGCCCTTATGGAATGGTGATCAGTCATTTTGCTCTTTTACACATGTAAGTGTACAACTTACCCACAAAAATACAGTATTCGGTACATTTATGTGCACAACTAACCCTTAATGCGGGCACCCATTTACGGAATTGCCCTTCACATCTATAGTTCCCATGAAACTTCAAGGATGGGGGTTGGGGGGGGGCGGTTATACATGTAGCAGCTGCCACTGAATATTGGGCTGATTATTAGGAATAAATAGAGTGAAATGTTCCGAAAGAATTCCGTATTGAATCCAAGAAAACAAAGAACTTGTATGATTTGCCTAAAGATTTTAAATGGAAGGTACAGCAAAATTGTCCTGAAACATGATGCTGGTATCAGTGAACGGTCTAGTGGACTAGAGCAATGGATTAAGAACCAAATTAAACCAAGATTCAAGTTGTACCACAGTTGCTGATCATCTTTGTGACGTTGCATAAGTCACTTTCTCCCATTAAGGGGTACTAATCAGACACAGGAGCTAGCTTGCAGTCCAGCAGGTCCATTCTATCTGTGCATCTGCAATCTCATTTTTAAAGGGATCCCCCCCTCCCCCTGGGGTTCTCTTTGAAAATGAAGCCAGCTATGGAACCAGGGCCCAAACCTTGCCACGTATCTTTCTACCTGCTTTGAAACTGGCACAAACATACCCATGGGAACGTGCACAAGGGGCTTGGAAAATGCAAATCTCATATATTTTGATTACACTTTTTTTCAATAGTAGTTCAAGGTGAATTACATTCAGGTATTACTGGATATTTCTCTGTCCCTGGAGGGCTCACAAGGGTTAAGTGACTTGCCCAAGATCACAAGAAGCAGCAACAGGATTTGAACCCAGCACCGCTGGATGACAAGACTGGTATTACTACTACTATTTATCTTTTCTATAGCGCTACAAGGCATACGCAGCGCTGTACACCATATACAAAAATGACAGTCCCTGCTCAAAGAGCTTACAATCTAGATAAGACAGGTAAACAGGCAGAACAATTAAGGGTAAGGGGATAAATAGGTGAGGATAAAGGACAGGGCAAGTGAGTAGTGGTTAGGAGTCAAAAGCAGTGGTAAAGAGGTGGGCTTTAAGTTTGGACTTGAAAACGGCCAAAGACGGGGCTAGACGCACAGGCTCGGGAAGTCTATTCCAGGCGTGAGGTGCAGCAAGACAAAAGGAACGGAGTCTAGAATTAGCAGTAGAGGAGAAGGGGACGGATAAGAGAGATTTATCTAAGAACGGAGTACCTGAGGGGGGGGGGCATAGGGAGAGACGAGAGTGGAGAGGTACTGGGGAGCGGCAGAGTGAATGCACTTATAGGTCAATAAGAGAAGCTTGAACTGAATACGGAAACGGATAGGGAGCCAGTGAAGTGACTTAAGGAGAGGGCTAATGTGGGCATAGCGACTTTGGCGGAAGACGAGTCGCGCAGCAGTTTTGGATTGATTGAAGAGGAGAGAGATGGCTAAGAGGGAGGCCGGCAAAAAGTAGGTTACAATAATCAAGACGAGAGGTGATAAGAGTGTGGCTAAGGGTTCTGGTAGAGTGCTCAGAGATGAAGGGACGGATAGTGTTCTAACCACTAGGCTACTCCATGTATGCTTTCCCTCTCCCTTCCTAACCTCTTTCATTTTTTTACACCAGCTAAAAGCAGCCATGCTGTGATTAGCATAGAGGCTTTTGTCTCTTACATTTAAAGTTATCAATAGAAATCAAACAAAATAAAACATGGAAAAGAAAATAAGATGATACCTTTGTTATTGGACATAATACATTTCTTGATTAGCTTTCGAAGGTTGCCCTTCTTCCTCAGATCGGAAATAAGCAAATGTGCTAGCTGACAGTGTATATAAGTGAAAACATTCAAGCATTACTATGACAGTAAAATAGATACCATTGGAGATTCTACATGGAATGTTGCTACTATTGGAGATTCTACATGGAATGTTGCTATTCCACTAGCAACATTCCATGTAGAAGGCTGCGCAGGCTTCTGTTTCTGTGAGTCTGACGTCCTGCACGTATGTGCAGGACGTCAGACTCACAGAAGCAGAAGCCTGCGCGGCCACATTGGTGATCTACAAGGGCCGACTTCTACATGGAATGTTGCTAGTGGAATAGCAACATTCCATGTAGAATCTATAGAAATCAAACAAAATAAAACATGGAAAAGAAAATAAGATGACACCTTTTTTATTGGACATAACTTAATACATTTCTTGATTAGCTTTCAAAGGTCGCCCTTCTTCCTCAGATCGGAAATAAGCAAATGTGCTAGCTGACAGTGTATATAAGTGAAAACATTCAAGCATTACTATGACAGTCTGACAGGGTGGGAGGCTCTTACACTGTAAGCTCTTTGGGAGAGGAATTTATTGTGCTTGAATTCAAATACTTCTGTCACTCACCTTGAGCATCACATGGAAAGACAGGCTAAAAATGGAAAACGTGCTTTTTTGTTCATTTCTTTTGCCTGTTAGGAATAAAACTGATCCGGATTACTTGGAAAAGATGGAGTGAGACTACAGGGGAAGGAGGTACCGCCAACATCTTGCAATGGATCTGGGGAACCATTACAAAAATTACATCTTCACTTTTATCATTTTAAGCCCTTATTGTGCAAAGGAAACACACCGATGCAAGAAACACCTCTAGGGCAGTCAATAAATACTGAAGAATTCAGTCCAGGGCATTTTTCTTATGCTGCAAAGAAAGATATTTGGCTAACCTGGGGCGGGGATGTTTCTCTTTAACCTTATGTACAATTATTGGGCCCCCTCTGAATTTTGCAGAATAGATCTCACAATGAGAGACAGGGTGTCCATGACTATTTTATGGTTTCATTTAGCTTCAAAATAAACAAAGGTAATGAACAAACTCTTGGTTTTCCTTAATTCCATTTTCTCTCCACTTTGAAGGCAATCATGGTCTCCCGGCTAAAAGAGACCAGTTTATGAGGGACTCTCTGAAATATATTATGTACTCTTTAAAGAGCAGTTTAATATTCTATTTTTATACTTCCTGAGGTTTTGTATCAGATGGAAAAAGTCTGAATTATTAATCAGCCTTGATGAGACCTAGGGGATCTTTGATCTACCCACTACAGAAGTAACACCTTAGTACAGAGGGGTGATGCGCTACAAAGTCTATGAAATGAGACCTTTTTCTAACATAACATAATCTCAAACTGGGAGTTTGCAAACGAAATTCACTTGCATTATAATGTTTTGTTCAAAGAAACGATAGTGACTTACCTTTTCCCCCTCTTGCACCCACTATGAATGAGGAAATCCCCCAGATCAAAGGCAAGAAGACTTCCATGAATTTGATTGTATCTCTTCTGAGAAACAGACTGTGCAGAAAAGTTTTGGCAGACCTTAAAGTCTACTTTGCTCACTGCGATTTGTCCAGTGGGGTCTCTTGCCCATCGCTCTCTTCGTCACTTGTACCATTTAATCTCAATCATGTAAGAGAAGAAACCCATACTGCAGACAGCATGGACTCACATCGGGTCTTCTGCTATCTTGCCGTACCCGTTGGCTGCAGACACTGAAGTTCTCAGTATAGACATGAGTAACTCTCAGCCAGGAAACCACGTTTACTGCCTACGACCTTAGAGCTTTGTAGGAAGTGGTTTGATGGTACTCACCTATGTATCAGATCATTCTGCGGAATCTGCTATTTTTTTCCTTTTTTATGGTACCTTGCAATGAGATTTCGTGATAGTGGTCATACTTTCTGAGAACTCCAAGACCATGGGGATGATTCTATGAGTCCTCACTGGTGGAAGACCTCCAGAGGCTCCTTCACATTATTTTGGATGCGCAATAAATATCCTAAGTCTTTTCAGTAGTGGCCATGTTGGATATGGGGCAGTTTGCTCAGTGGAACGTATCCCATAAGTGCTGTTGGAAATTTTGTAGGGTGTAGCCACTCCATCAATTGGCCACCAATCTGATGTTTTCTGAAGACAACCTATATGGAAGAAGGTTGAGCTGATACATTTCTGCTCTTCTTTCAACCTAACCAACTCTGTAATGATGAAGGGTCAGAAAATGTTCTGGTAGTGGGTCTCTCTTTGTTATATGAAAAGAAGCCTCATCGCACTCCCTCCGGTTAGTTATCTCCATACTGGTTTCCTTGCTCATGCTATGACCTGAAAGAACCACACTCGGAAGCTCAGGTACATTGGGTACAATTTTGGTCTCTCAAATTTTATTGCCAATGCTTTTCTGAATATTTGCATTGTAGCAAGGAGGGATTCCTTCTGGAATCCAGAGGTATACAGCAGGGATGGGCAACCACAGTCCTCAAGGGCCACAACCCAGTCGGGTTTTCAAGATTTCCATAATAAAATATGCATGAGATCTATTTGCATACAATGGAAGCAGTACATGCAAATCAATTTCATGCATATTCATTGTGGTAGTCTTGAAATCCTTACCAGGTAGTAGCACTCAAGGACTGCCGTTGCCCATTTCTGGTACAGAGATAACACAGAAAAGAACACAGCGAAGGTGACAAGATGGATGATGCCAAACACAGAAGAAATTGGACCTCTGCAATGGAAAAACCAAGAAAAGAACACAGCGAAGATGACAAGATGGATGATGCCGAACAAACTTCTACTGGACTCAGAAAAAGTTCACAGCAAGAGTTTATTCTTAAAAAAACGGACTCGACACGAGTTCTTACGTTTTGAGAACAGTGACGCTCACACTGGCATCAAGAAGTTTAGATAATCTTGTCTCAACGTTTTCAAGGTCTCAATAGGAAAATCCAACATTTAGACGAGACTTTTCCTAAGAGAACCAACAGCATTTTGCCATACAGGGACTCCTGAGGCAGGCCTGAATGGCCGAAACACGACTCGTGTCGAGTCCGGTTTTTAAAGAATAAACTCTACCTGTGAACTTTTTCTGAGTCCAGTAGAAGTTTGTTTGGCATCATCCATCTTGTTACCTTCGCTGTGTTCTTTTCTTGGTTTTTCCATTGCGGAGATCCGCTTTCCTCTGTGTTTGCCGTTCTACAGAGATAACATATCAAGGTGCGCTGGAAAGAATAATACAGACAGAACTTTTGTCTTCCTGCAGCCTCTTGTCCTGTTTCCAGCTCTGCTTCTGCTCCTGCGGTTGTGTCCCTCAATGAGGCAACTGAGAGCACCATTAAGAAGACCTTCTTCTCAGCCTCTGTATGACAGGTTGTTTGACGTAGACTTATTTTTTTACCAGTGTGTATTCTGGGAATATTACTACATTGTAAAATGTGTTCGACGTGATATAACTGTGTGATAAAGTCACCTCCAGGATAGTTGGGTTAAGGCAGTTTCAGTCTGAAATACAAGTCCCAGAAGGCATTGCAGGCAAGGAGCCAGAGGGTGAGATGAAGAACCCGGACTGGACTCCTAGCTGCAATCGGGGAAGACATGGGTGTAAGCTGGCAGGTTATGTAGAGTGGCTGCCACTAGGCGGAAAGAGAGGAAACCTTGTGTGCAGGAGTTCATCATTGGTCTCATTAGTCTAATGCTTAACTCGGCTGGTATGGGTGTGGGGAAGCTAATGGAAGGAGAATGATTGGTTGTGGTAGCTGAAGCCAGGGATTGATTAGGCAGGTGGGAAGGAGTCCCAGCAGTTCAGTTCAGGAGAGAGAAGGAGAGAAGGAGTTGCAGGCTGAAAACCCTTGGGCAGGGAGGTCCCTAAAGTATTTGCAGGCTGAAAACCCTTGGGCAGGGAGGTCCCTAAAGTACTGAAACAGGCTGAAATTCTTTGGGTAGAGGGAGTCCCTAAAGACTCTCCTGAAGGTAAAGAGGATAGAAGGTAGAAACTGCTGCTTGGTGACTGAACTGTGATGATGAAGTGAAAGAACTGTTTGTCTTGGGAATTGAACTACTGTTTATTGTGCACTGGATAAAGAGCCCAGACTGGAGCTGACTGTGAGCCTGTATTGAATCCTGGTATGTGCTGATAGCCTACTGCTTAAAGGGGACTATTGGCCACACACTTTCAGGTGGCTTATATGTGCTTAAGATTGAAGGTGAATGCTGCTGTTGGAACTGTGTACTAGAAACCTGCATGGAATAAAAGTCCTTAAGATTGAAGTTACTGGTGGACATCTATTTCTTCATTGTACCAGAAGCCTGTGGCTGGAGGAGATTGTTCTATCCTTGGCTGCACAAGAAAGGTACCTGGTTACAACTGTGATTTTGTAATTCTATTTATTATGTTCATAAGCTGTTCGGAGGCTCTGTATGAAGACCAGAGTGTAAATTTAAAAGTGAATAAAAATCAGAATGGTCCATCTGGGCTGATTCATCCACACAAGCATTGCACTGTAAATGGTGTGGTACCTAGCCAACACCCATGTGTACCCTTACCAGCCATCAGTGGTGCTTCTCCAAATTTTTGCTTTAGTGAATACTGTTTATGTTTGGCTTTACTGCTTTTTCCTCATCTCTCGTCACACATTGTTAGTTGTCTCCTCATAGGTTTACGGTCTCTGGCCTTCCTCCTTTCACAGGCATTCCCAAAAAAGTCTTGATAGCAATAGGGATAACATGAGCTTACTTTTTTTCTGCTCAAGTTTTGCTTTCCTGACCTCTTTCCTGGTCTCTTTCGGCTTTTCCAGAAATTCTTTCCTATGCTCTTTTTGAGATTCTTGAATGCTAGTCTTTTTGCCCTAACTTTTCAGCACCTCTTACTTGAACTGTCTTTCCTGATGTAAAGATCTGTCTCTTCTTACCTATTCTATAAAGAAAAGTGTGTGCCTACTTTTCTTTATAGAATACTAGCATAGCAGGTCAAAGATGCGCCTAGAATTTCGGTGTGAGCACTAACACCAGCCATAGAGCTGGTGTAAATACTTTAACCTAAATTGCATAAGATCAGACACAGATTATAGTATTTTATGGCCTAGATATAGAAGAACATAAGCATTGCCATATTGGGACAGACCGAAGGACCATCAGGCCCAGTATCCTCTTTCCAACAGTTGCCAATCCATGTCACAAGTACCTGGCAAGATCCCAGAACAGTAAAACAGATTTTATGCTGCTTATCCTAGAAATAAGCAGTGGATTTTCCCCAAGTCCCATCTTCTTTTTTTAAAACCCTGCTAAACTAACTGCTTTTATCACATTCTCCAGAGTTTAATTGCACATTGAGTGAAAAATATTTTCTACGATTTGTTTTAAATTTACTACCTAGTAGCTCCATTACGTGTCACCTAGTACTAGTATTTTTGGAAAGAGTAAACAAGGAATTCACCTCTACCCATTCCACTCCACTCATTATTTGATATACCTCCATCATATCTCCCCTAAGCTGTCTCTTCTCCAACGGCATTTGTTGATGGTAGATCAATGAGATTAAGCATATATTCTGGAGCTTCACCATACATGATCTTGTGTGTGAGCGAACAGATTTTGAAGGTAATACGGTCTGCTATGGGGAGCCAATGTAGTTGAAACCGAAGAGGTTGAGCAGGTTCAAAGCGTGATTTCCCCAGTATGAGCCTTGCAGCCATGTTTTGGACTGTCTGAAGCCTTTTCAGTATGTAATTCCAGCACCCAGCGTAGATCCCACTGCAGTAGTCTATATGTGATAGGACTAGCCAGTGAACAAGGGTACGGAAACGCCCACAATAAAAAATTTGAAGTCACTGACACATGCTGATTAGCAGTGTTGATGCCTCACACGAGAAAGTGTTTGGCTCTTCCTCAGCTCATTTGTTTTATTTATTTGGATTTTGCTCACGCCTTTTTCAGTAGTAGCTCAAACTGAGTTATATTCAGGTACACTGGATGTTTCCTTGTCCCCGGAGGGCTCACAATCTAAGTTTGCACCTATTTGTTTTAAAAGTATTTCCATGTAAAACAAATAGGAGGAAATATTTTTTCACTCAATGAATAGTTAAACTCTGGAACTTTTTGCCGGAGGATGTGGTAACAGCGATTAATGCATCTGGGTTTAAAAAAGGTTTGGACAAATTCCTGGAGGAAACGTCCGTAGTCGGCTATTGAGACAGACATGGGAAGCAACTGCTTGCCCTGAAATTTGTAGTATGGAATGTTGTTACTCTTTGAGATTCTGCATGGAATTTTGTCACTCTTTAGGATGCTAGAATCTTACTATTCTTTGGGTTTCTACATGGAATGTCGCTACTCTTTGAGATTCCACATGGAATCTTGTCACTCTTTAGGATTCCAGAATCTTGCTATTCTTTGGGGTTCTACATGGAATGTTGCTACTCTTTGAGATTCTGCGTGGAATGTTGTCACTCTTTAGGATTCCAGAATCTTGCTATTCTTTGGGGTTCTACGTGGAATGTTGCTACTCTTTGAGATTCTGCATGGAATGTTGTCACTCTTTAGGATTCCAGAATCTTGCTATTCTTTGGGGTTCTACATGGAATGTCGCTATTCTTTGAGATTCTGCTTGGAACCTTGTCACTCTTTAGGATTCCAGAATCTTGCTATTCTTTGGGGTCCTACATGGAATGTTGCTACTCTTTGAGATTCTGCATGGAATCTTGTCACTCTTTAGGATTCCAGAATCTTGCTATTCTTTGGGGTTCTACATGGAATGTTGCTACTCTTTGAGATTCTGCATGGAATCTTGTCACTCTTTAGGATTCCAGAATCTTGCTCTTCTTTGGGGTTCTACATGGAATGTTGCTACTTTGAAATTCTGCATGGAATTGTTAAAGAGTCCCTTAATCCTCCATTGCTTCATGTACAAAATTAGATTGTGAGCCCTCCAGGGACATGGAAATACCTAGAGGACCTGATGTAACTCTTCCTGAGATAATGAAAAAGGTGAGAACTCAATCCCAGATCCTTGTTAAGTCCTTTCTGTTGGGTGTTAAAATAGTCAATCATTCTGACTTCAAAGGTCTTACGTTCTTGTATGGTTTTAAAGTTACCTTTCAGGATTCTCACTGTGAAGTCACTGGTACAGTGTCCTGGTCCTGTAAAATGTTGACCAACAGGGGTGGGAGCCCTACTGGCACCAGTATTGTTCATGTGATGTCTATGTAAATTGAATCTTGTCTTAAGCATCTGGCCTGTTTCTCCAATATAGCATCCTTCGTTACATTTTTTACACTGAATGATATATACCACATTGGAAGATGAGCAAGTGAAAGATCCCTTTATGTTGAATATCTTTCCTTTGTGGATGACTTTGGGGTCCTGTGAAATATTTTGGCATAGTTTGCAACTGGATAAATTACAGGGACACTGTACCAGTGACTTCACAGTGAGAATCCTGAAAGGTAACTTTAAAACCATACAAGAACGTAAGACCTTTGAAGTCAGAATGATTGAATATTTTAACACCCAACAGAAAGGACTTAACAAGGATCTGGGGTTCCTAACCCATTATAAACCAGAAAGCTGTATGTCTCTGTTGATCACCCTCCCCTCACCTATCCACACCCATCCTGTTAGAATATCAATGATATGCTTTGATGTCCCCATGCATACCTCCTACCCACCCCCATCCTCCCACCCTGTCAGACTGTCATAGCAATGCTTGAATGTTTTCACTTATATATACTGTCAGCTAGCACATTTGCTTATTTCCGATCTGAGGAAGAAGGGCAACCTTCGAAAGCTAATCAAGAAATGTATTAAGTTATGTCCAATAAAAAAGGTATCATCTTATTTTCTTTTCCATGTTTTATTTTGTTTGATTTCTATTGCTAACCTTAAGAGTGGACTAACACGGCAACCACACTCCTCTACTTAAGAATACTGAAGAATTTAGAGAAGTTCTAGTGGCTCCGCTGGCTTTTTATTTATTTTTTGTTACAATTGTACCCTGCACTTTCCCACTCATGGCAGGCTCAATGCGACAGGCAATGGAGGGTTAAGTGACTTGCCCAGAGTCACAAGGAGCTGCCTGTGCCGGGAATTGAACTCAGTTCCTCAGGACCAAAGTCCACCACCCTAACCACTAGGCCATTCCACCCACCCTGGAGCCTGACCTTTTCAATGCTTCTCTAGAGCTGGGAGTGGTCCCAGAGTACTGGGGATAGGGTTATCATATGTCCGGATTTACCCGGACATGTCCTCTTTTTGAGGAAATGTCCGGGCAACCGGGCTGGTTTTGCCAGTTTGTCCGGATTTCTGGACAGACGGGCAGATTGCTAGCCTCCCCTCCCCTTACTACTGTCCTGGTGGTCTAGTGACCTCTTCCGCCTTCGGGGCTCTTTCCTGCCCAGAGTGCTGCCCTGCATGCATCCTTTCTGTTCGTGATCTCAGCGCCGACTTCAACTCTCGGCAGCCATTTTGAATTGGCGCTGAGATCACGAACAGGAAGGATGCATGCAGGGCAGCGCTCCGGGCAGGAAAGAGGGGGCTCTTTTCTGCCCCGAAGAGGTCACTAGACCACCAGGGCAGTAGTAAGGTAAGGGGAGGGGGGTAACGGGGAGGGGGAATGACGGGGTGTGTGGCAGGGGGGAGGGGAAAATGTGACAGGGGGCGGAACGAGGGCGTCAAAGGGGGCGGGGTGGGCATGGAAATGGGCGGGGCATGTGTCCTCCTTTTGGGGGGACAAAATATGGTAACCCTAACTGGGGAAGAGCAGATGTGGTCCCTCTCCACACAAAAAACAGAGGTAAGGAAGAGGTTGGGAATTACAGGCTGGTAAGTATGTAGTTGTAGGAGCAAAGTAAGTACTACAGAATACAGTATGGAGCACATTATTCAGCTAACCTGAGTTTGTGAAATACAGACTCTGGCTAATTCCATCTTTTAGTGTTGGGGCCTAGATCTGCTTACAGTCGGCAAATATTCTGAAAACAGCTCCAAGGACTGCAGAATTCCCCTTTGCTAACTGGAGCGACAAATTGGCTGCACATAGTTTACTGAAATCAGCAAGCCAAGATCACAGTAACCTTGCCATATCTTGCACGTGGCATAGTGTTTTGCTTTTCCAAGTCAAAACATATAAAGTCAACAACTTACTGTTCCGGATGAGGAGGGGGCCGTAATATCTAGCAAAAGGGTATAAGAAGCCTCCACAACATCATGGTTTTATCTGGCAGTTATCAGGGACACAGGCCTGATCCGAGCAAGCCAAACTATGGAGACATTATCCTCTCGTTAAAGGTGGCTCTAATGTTTTCTGGGCCTGCTTCCATCGACTGAAGCCTGCTGTTTGCCTGTCTACCAAAGTCAGCTCTAGTCTGCATCACCATCCGCAGAAGGGGTGCAGGAAGCAGCAGCTCGTCTGTCGGCTCCGCCGATTCCCTGCTTCCGTTAATGTTACTTCCTGTTCCGGGGCAGGAAACCGGCGGAGCCGACAGCCAAACGACTGCTCCCAGCACCCCCAGGAGGTGACAGCAAAGCACCGGGGGCGGTGGTGTTGGAGGTGATGCGCTGGGGGCAGGTGATGCACTGGGGGGGGTGTGGGTGTGCAGAGGCAATTCGCCAACCTAGGAACGCCACTGATCATCTGTCAGGTCGTAAGACATAAGCATCGCCACACTGGGACAGACCAAAGGTCCATCTAGCCCAGCACCCTGTCTCCGACAGTGGCCAATCCAGGTCACAATCACCCGACAAGATCCACGGAGCAAAGCATTTTGTACTGCTTGTCCTAGGAATAGTGGATTTTCTCCTACGTTCCTTTAATAACATTCTATGGCCTTTTCCTTTAGGAAGCCGTCCAAATCTTACTTTTCCTACTGCAAGGGATTAGGAGTCCTATTCATTTCAGGACATAGGGTGTACAGTGTGTGTTATCTTTATCTTGCTTTGACAGGTACATAAACACTCATTGTTCGCCATCATGTTGGCTAATTTAGCGTAAGTTCATTATCTCTACACAATTTTCCTTACTGCCAATATGAAAAATTTGCATTTATATTTTTATATATATCTCAGCCTTGACTCTTGTTCTTTTCAGTGATTATTTCAGGCTATGGGCTTAGGTTTTGCTGTTAGAGGGACGTCTAATTACACCTCATTACATTCCAGAGTACTACCTTGTATATTTTGTTACCTGTATATACGTTCCCTCGTTGCCTGTCCTCTACCTGAGGCCAGGCGATCTGTTTAGCTGTGGTAAGTAAATTAATGGAAACACTTTTGAAACAGAGAATAGTAAAGGTTTTGGAATCCAGTGGATTACAGGACCTGAGGCAACATGCAGTAGCGATCCTAGGTCGGCTGCCACCTGGGGCGGATCGCCGCTGCGCACCCCCCCCCAGGTGCAGCGGCGTCCGTCCCCCCAGGGTGCAGCACAACACCCCTCCCAGCGCAATGACACCCCTCTCCCCGGCGCATCAAGCCCCCCCCCCCCAGAGTACATTCTTGGCTGCTGGAGGGTGCAGAGAGCAGCCGCGCACCTGTCGGCTCCGCTGGCTCCCTGCGCCCTCTGCCCCGGAACAGGACCTGTTCCAGGGCAGAGGGAGCAGGGAACCAGTGGAGCCGACAGGCGTGTGGCTGCTCTCTGCACCCTCCAGCAGTGTGCACCCCAGTGGCGTAGCCAAGGGTGGGCTTGGGTGGGCCCATGCCCACCCACTTTGGGTTCAGGCCCACCCAGTAGCAGCATACCTATGATGTGGCTGGCAGGGATCCCCAAGCCCCACCAGCCGAAAACTCCCAACAAGTGCCCCTCCTGCATACCTTGTAAGTAGCAGATCTTCGCCTGCAGTGAGCAGTGACATACTTACTGCTCACACAGGCCCCACAGCCTTCCTTCTGACGCATTCCCGCCTATGCGGAAACAGGAAGTCGCATCTGAGGGAAGGGTGTGGGGCCAACATGAGCAGTGTGTATTAGTTGCTGCTCGCTGCTGGTGAAAATCTGCTATTTAAAAGGTATATGGGAGAGGGGGGATGTTTGAGAGACCATATGGCATGCAGGCAAAAGGAGGAGAGATCAAATCACGTGTGGGACGGGGCGAGGTTCTTCTGCCCACCCATCTTGGGCCCAGGCCCACCCAAAATTGGGTGTCTGGCTACGCCCCTGGTGCACCCGGGGCGGACTGCCCCCACTGCCCCGCCCTTGCTACGCCACTGGCAACATGGTTTCACTACAGGCAGGTCTTGTCAGACAAATCTGATTCATTTCTTTGTCTGAGTGACCAGAAAGTTGGATTGAAGTAGAGCGATAGATGTGGTGTATTTAGATTTTAGCAAAGCCTTTGACACGGTTCTGCATAGACTACTAATAAATAAACCAGGTGCCCTCGGTATGGGCCCTAAAGTGACTGACTGGATTAGGAACAGTTGAGTGGAAGGTGACAGAGGGTAGTGGTAAATGGAACCTATTCTGAGGAAAAGGATGTTACCAGTGGTGTTCCAAAAGGTTTGGTTCTTGGCCCAGTTCTTTTCAATATTTTTGGAAGCGATATTCCTGAAGGGTTGTCTGGTAAAGTTTGCCTCTTTGCAGATGATACCAAAATCTGCAACAGAATAGACACTCCTGATAGGTGGATAACATGAGGAAGGACTTAGTGAAGCTAGAGGTATGGTCTGGAGTTTGACAGCTAAGATTTAATGCTAAAAAATGTAGGGCCATGCATTTGGTCTGCAAAAACCTGAGGAAAACATGTAGTTTAGGGGGTGATTTTGTGAGTGGGACTTGGGTGTGATCATATGTGATGATCTTAAGGTGGCTAAACAGGTAGAAAAGACGACCGTGAAAGCTAGAAGGATGCTTGGGTGCATAGGGAGAGGAATGACCAGAAGGAAAAAGGAGGTGATGATGCCCCTGTATAAGACTCTGGTGAAACTTCATTTAGAATATTTTGTACAATTCTGGAGACCTTACCTTCAAATAGATATAAACAGGATGGAGTTGGTCCAGAGGGCGGCTACTAAAATGGTCAGTGCTCTTCGTCATAAAGCATATGGGGACAGACTTAAAGATCTCAATATGTATTCTTTGGAAGAAAGGCGGGAGTGGGGAGCTATGACAGAGACATTTACATACCTATGCGACATAAATTCACAGGAGGCGCAACTGAAAGGAATGAGGGGGCACAGGAAGAAGGTGAAATGGGACAGACTCAGAAGGAACCCTGAGGAAATACTTCTTCACAAAAAGGTGGTGAATTTGTGGAACAGCCTCCCGGTTGACGTGGCGGAGACGAGAACAATATCTGATTTCAAGAGAGCTTGGGACAAGTATGTAGGATCTCTAAGAGCCTGATAGATAGAGTAGATGGCATGGATGGGCAGACTGGATTGGTCTACATTTTTCTCTGTTTCTATGTAAGATTCAGGGTCTGACATACTCACTGCCACATGGAGGGATTTCAGCTGTTTAGGAACTCCGTTCACTGGGTAAATCTCTCTTATCTGCACCCTTCTCCTCCACCGCTAACTCCAGACTCCGTTCCTTTTATCTTGCCGCACAATATGCCTGGAATGGACTTCCTGAGCCGGTACGTCAAGCTCCATCTCTGGCCGTCTTCAAATCTAAGCTAAAAGCCCACCTTTTTGATGCTGCTTTTAACTCCTAACCCTTATTCACTTGTTCAGAACCCTTATTTTATCATCCTTACGTTAATATTCCCTTATCTCTTGTTTGTCCTGTTTGTCTGTCCTAATTAGATTGTAAGCTCTGTCGAGCAGGGACTGTCTCTTCATGTTCAAGTGTACAGCGCTGCGTACGTCTAGTAGCGCTATAGAAATGATAAGTAGTAGTAGTAGTTCCAACAATATCAGCCTGGCCACCTTAAGACCAGCTAACCATTTTCAGGCTACTTTCTTCAACCTGTAAATATAGATCTCTGGGACTTTCCTGGGGCTTGTGGTTTTTCCATTGAAACTGTTGCTGATAAACTTCCAGGTTAGACCCTGCCAGTTCCAGGATAGCTGTTTAACCTCCACATATGAGGCTCTTGCCAGTTAGTAAGATGCCTAAAAAAAAGTGGTCCAAGTCTCTTCTGTCCACCCTACAAGGGAAGGGAAATGGGACTTGATATACCGCCTTTCTGTGGTATTTTGCAACTACATTCAAAGTGGTTTACATATATACAGCAGGGGCGTAGCTACGGGTGGGCCTGGGTGGGCCCAGGCCCACCCAATTTCAGCTCTGGCCCGCCCACCCACTTTTCCTGGAGCAAAGCAGGGGCAGTGACGTAAGAGACGGGAGGAGCCTGCACAGCCAGCAGCCAATGCTTCGAGGCTGCCTGCGGTGCCGCGTTTTTTTAAAAACATTTTTTCTCGTTGAGTCATCGTTTGCGTTGGCGCTCAGCTCAGTCAGCTGAGCGCTTCTTATTTTTGTAGCACCGGCCCTGCTGCTCATCAGGAAAAGCAGCAGTGGCCGGCAATGGGAGCTGGGGCTGGTGGGCCTGAATCGGGAGAGGGAAAATGGATGGCAGGATGGGGAGAAAGAGGGAAAATGGAAGGATGGGGAGAGAAAGAGGGAAAACAGATGGGAGGATGGCAGAGAAAGAGGGAAAACGGAGGATGGGGAGAGAAAGAGGGAAAACAGATGGGAGGATGGCAGAGAAAGAGGGAAAATGGAAGGATGGGGAGAGAAAGAGGGAAAACAGACGGAAGGATGGCAGAGAAAGAGGGAAAACGGAAGGATGGGGAGAGAAAAAGGGAAAACAGACAGAAGGATGGCAGAGAAAGAGGGAAAACGGATGGAAGGATGGAAGAGAGAGGGAAAACGGATGGATAGGGAGAGAGACACTGGATGGAAGGTTGGGGAGATGGATGAAAGGATACAGAGAGAAAGGGGAGAGACTGGAAGGATGTGGAGAGAGAAGGGACACTGAACAGAAAAGGGTAGAGAGATAGACACTGGTTAGAAGGAGGGAGAGAGACATTAGATGGAAGGATCAGGAGAGAGGGTAGATGGGTGGAAGGATGGGGAGAGAAAGAGGGAAAACAGATGGGAGGATGGCAGAGAAAGAGGGAAAACGGAGGAAGGGGAGAGAAAGAGGGAAAACAGATGGGAGGATGTCAGAGAAAGAGGGAAAACGGAGGATGGGGAGAGAAAGAGGGAAAACAGAAGGATGGGGAGAGAAACAGGGAAAACAGATGGAAGGATGGCAGAGAAAGAGGGAAAACAGATGGAAGGATGGCAGAGAAAGAGGGGAGATGGATGAAAGGATGCAGAGAAAGAGGGAAAATGGAAGGATGGGGAGAAAAAGAGGGAAAACAGATGGGAGGATGGCAGAGAAAGAGGGAAAACGGAAGGATGGGGAGAGAAAGAGGGAAAACGGAAGGATGGGGAGAGAAAGAGGGAAAACAGATGGAAGGATGGCAGAGAAAGAGGGAAAACAGATGAAAGGATGCAGAGAAAGAGGGAAAATGGAAGGATGGGGAGAGAAAGAGGGAAAACAGATGGGAGGATGGCAGAGAAAGAGGGAAAACGGAAGGATGGGGAGAGAAAGAGGGAAAACAGATGGAAGGATGGCAGAGAAAGAGGGAAAACGGAAGGATGGGGAGAGAAAGAGGGAAAACAGATGGAAGGATGGCAGAGAAAGAGGGAAAACAGATGGAAGGATGGCAGAGAAAGAGGGGAGATGGATGAAAGGATGCAGAGAAAGAGGGAAAACAGATGGGAGGATGGCAGAGAAAGAGGGGAGATGGATGAAAGGATGCAGAGAAAGAGGGAAAACAGATGGGAGGATGGCAGAGAAAGAGGGAAAATGGAGGATGGGGAGAGAAAGAGGGAAAACAAATGGAAGGATGGCAGAGAAAGAGGGGAGATGGATGAAAGGATGCAGAGAAAGAGGGAAAACAGATGGGAGGATGGCAGAGAAAGAGGGAAAACGGAAGGATGGGGAGAGAAAGAGGGAAAACGGAAGGATGGGGAGAGAAAGAGGGAAAACAGATGGAAGGATGGCAGAGAAAGAGGGGAGAGACTGGAAGGATGTGGAGAGAGAAGGGACACTGAACAGAAAAGGGTAGAGAGATAGACACTGGTTAGAAGGAGGGAGAGAGACATTAGATGGAAGGATCAGGAGAGAGGGTAGATGGGTAGAAGGATGGGGAGAGAAAGATGGAAGACGCTGGATGGAAGGGTAGGGAGAAAGAGGTGACACGATGGAAGGATGCAGAAAGAAAGAGGGGAGACTATTGGAAGGATGGGGAGAGAGAGGGGAGACACTGGAAGGATGGGGAGAGAAAGAGGAGAGCTGCTGCATGGAAAGGGGGAGTAGTGAAAGATTGGAGAATAAGAGGAAGGGGCATGGGGAGAACAAGGGTGAGAAAAAGATGAAAAGCCATAAGTAGATGAAGGAAATTAAAGAATGGATAGTAAGAATGAATTAAATCTGGACACAGAGAGAGGCAGAAAAATATTGAAGAAAGCAAAGAAAAAGGAGAGAAAAATGACAAATGGCCAGGAAACCCTGGCAGAAGAGTTAAGCGAAAATGAAGGAAAGCAGAATCTAGAGACTGGGAGCGACACAATGAGAAAAAGTAAATGGCCATACAAGAAAGGTAAAGAAAATAATTTTATTTTTAATTTAGGATAAAGTAATATGGTACCTGTGTTAATGAAGTTTCAGAGACCAATACTTCCTTCCTTAGGTCAGGCGAGGATACCGTAACAGCATTATACTGACCTGAGGCAGGAGGTTTTGGCCTCTGAAAGCTCATTGAAAAGGGTGTTAGGCTATTAAATAAATTGTCTGAAATCGGATGCACTGAAAAGCAGCACTTTACCCTGTGTGACAAATGCATCTGAGTGTGACTAAATTTTGCTGGGGGGGGGGGGTAGAGAGAAAATTTTGTGCCCACCCACTTTGGGTTCAGGCCCACCCAAAATTGGCAGTCCAGCTACGCCACTGATATACAGGTACTTATTTTGTACCGGGGGCAATGGAAGGTTAAGTGACTTGCCCACAGTCACAAGGAGCTACAGTGGGAATTGAACTCAGTTCCTCAGGATCAAAGTCCGCTGCACTAACCACTAGGCTACTCCTCCACTAGCAACATTCCATGTAGAAGCCTGCCCTTGCAGATCAGCAATGCGGCCGCACAGGATCAGTTAAGTCATCCAAGTGTTCGTCAGGGATGCCCTCCTTTATTCCATTATCGGTCAAGGACGCCCATGTGTTAGGTACGCCCCAGCCCCGCCTTCACTACGCCTCTGACACGCCCCGTGAACTTTGGTCGTCCCCGCGATGGAAAGCAGTTGGGGACACCCAAAATCGGCTTTTGATTATGCTGATTTGGGCGACCCTGTGAGAAGGACGCCCATCTTAACATAGTAACATAGTAGATGACGGCAGAAAAAGACCTGCACGGTCCATCCAGTCTGCCCAACAAGACAACTCATATGTGCTACTTTTTGTGTATACCCTACTTTGATTTGTACCTGTGCTCTTCAGGGCACAGACCGTATAAGTCTGCCCAGCACTATCCCCACCTCCCAACCACCAGCCCTGCCTCCCGCCACTGGCTCTGGCACAGACCGTATAAGTCTGCCCAGCACTATCCCTGCCTCCCAACCACCTGCCCCGCCTCCCGCCACTGGCTCTGGCACAGACCGTATAAGTCTGCCCAGCACTATCCCTGCCTCCCACCACCAGCTCTGGCACAGACCGTATAAGTCTGCCCAGCACTATCCCCGCCTCCCAACCACCAGCCCCGCCTCCCAACCACCGGCTCTGGCACAGACCGTATAAGTCTGCCCAGCACTATCCCTGCCTCCCACCACCGGCTCTGGCACAGACCGTATAAGTCTGCCCAGCACTATCCCCGCCTCCCAACCATCAGCCCCGCCTCCCAACCACTGGCTCTGGCACAGACCGTATAAGTCTGCCCAGCACTATCCCTGCCTCCCACCACCAGCTCTGGCACAGACCGTATAAGTCTGCCCAGCACTATCCCCGCCTCCCAACCACCAGCCCCGCCTCCCAACCACCGGCTCTGTCACAGACCGTATAAGTCTGCCCAGCACTATCCCTGCCTCCCACCACCAGCTCTGGCACAGACCGTATAAGTCTGTCCAGCACTATCCCCGCCTCCCAACCACCATTTGTGTCGAAAGATGGGTGCCCTTCTCTTTCGAAAATAAGCCTGAAAGGGAGTGGCAATTAAACCTGGCTGCAAACAAAAAAAAATGGCAGCTGCTTATCCCTCACTCCACATTTTGAACTGAGTTTTGACATTCATTGAGTGAGTTTCCGTTTTGCATTGTACGACTTCCACCTTTCACATACAAAAAGTCCATTGTACACAGCCAAGCCACATATGTTACAGCCACAAAATCATCTCCAGGGAGCCTGCTTCTTCTTTCAAAACGCCCAGAGCTAACCTGCCTCAGTATCACAATAAACCACCCCCTGAGTAATGTACAGCCCAGAGATGGAAAAACTGAGACACAGCTTACAAGACGTACAGCCTCTACTCCTGGAAGATGAGTCACTGAAAGAAAGAGAACTAACCTTCTAGCAACCATCAAATCTGAAGCAAAGGTTAGTAAAAATCAAGCTTGAAACAGGAACTCAGAAAGAAGATAATGCTCCGAATACCACGCTGCAATGGGGGATCTCAAGAAACAGCAAGGCAGACTCCAAAGTGGAAATAAATAGAGCAGATTAGTGGTAGATATACTCCAGTGAAATGGCAGCGGCCAGGGCCGCTGAGAGGGGGGGGGGGGGGCAGCAGAGGGGACAAAATTCCCTGGGCCCAGGCCTCCAGTCTTACCTGCCTGCCCTTGGCTCCGTCGACCGTCCGCCACCGGGCCGGGCCCCCTCCATTCAAATCACAGCGCCTCACCACCTCGCTCCATGTGAAAGCGCAGCAGCGGCAGTCTGCAGATCGCCTCCCTTCGGGCCTTCCCTCCCTGTGTCCCGCCCTCGTCTGACGTAACTTCCGCGATGGCGGGACACAGGGAGGGAAGGCCTGAAGGGAGGCGATCTGCAGACTGCCGCTGCTGCGCTTTCACATGGAGCGAGGTGGTGAGGCGCTGTGATTTGAATTCAGGGGGCCCGGTGGTGGAGGGGGGGCAACGGCAACGACCTCGGGGGGCGGCGGGGAGGGGGTGCGGCCCAGTCTCTCGGCAGCCCTGGCAGCGGCGACTCTACTATACTGATCTGCTCTATTTATTTCCACCATGCTGCAATCGGGTCAGCACATACCACAAAACCTTATGAGGAAGACAACTGACTGTTAATGAAATAAAGTAGATGTGAAGAAGGGTGCTACTTACGCTTGGTGGGGGGTGTGGCTCAGTAGAGTGGTAGATGTATGCGCTTGTAGGGTACATAAGTATTGCCACACTGGGACAGACCAAAGGTCCATCAAGCCCAGCATCCTGTTTCCAACAGTGGCCAATCCAGGTCACAAGTACCTGGCAGAAACCCAAATAATATTAACATTCCATGTAGAACCCCAAAGAGTAGCAAGATTCTAGAATTCTATAGAATAACAAGATTCCATGCAGAGTTTCAAAGTGTATAGCAACATTCCATTTAGAACCCTAACGAGTAGCAAGATTCCATTCAGAATCCTAAGTACATAAGTGTTGCCACACTGGGACAGACCAAAGGTCCATCGAGCCCAGCATCCTGTTTCCATTCTCGGGTAGGGTTCTATGAGGGGAGTATGAGTTGGGTGCATGTTTGTATATTTGTGTATGTGGGGGGATATGTATGTGTGTTGGGGGGGGGAAGGGGTTTATCAGGGGCTGTAGGTTTATATTGCCACTCCACCTTCCACACCCCCTTGCTCTCTCTCTCTACTTCAATGCTTCTCAATCTTTTTCTGGCTATGACCCCATAATAAAGGGCAAATAAAATTGTGTGAACCCCCTTGAGGTGCAGAATAAGGATACTCTATGTAGAGCCCATGCAGGTTGTTACCCGGCGGTACTTCCCGTTCGGCAAGAAAAAGGGGGCCCTCAAAAACTTCCCCCCTACAGTTTAAAGAGTCAGCTCACTGGTGCACGTTACATCCACCCAGTCAAGACTACAGGCCTCTGGGTAACTGGTTACAGGTCTCACCCAAACATCTCTTCTGCTCTGAGAAACTCCCCGATGTCTCTTGGTGGTTAGCCTCAGTTGGGAGTTGGCCACTTGTGGGTGCTGCTTACCCTGGTTTAGTGGCTGTGAAGAAGCTTTTTTTTTGGACGCCTGATGTTGCTATATTTTAGCAAAACATAGATCCATGTTGAGTCAAGTTCAGTTCAAACCAGTGCATTTTTTTCTAGCAAAAAAGGTACCAGCACTCAAATGCTAGGCCACCCTTCAGGGGTGGGGTGATCACTGAGGGACCCACCCCACAATAGCCAGGCCCCCCTGCAACCAGTCACAGAATCTATGACAAGACAGAATTGGTGTGGGGAGCCTGAGCTCTTTCATTAAAACTTGGGATCCATGGGTCAATTTTAGCAGACAATGGAAAAGGTGCCGGTACTCAGTACCCCCAAGTACCCCCTCAAAAAAAAGCCCTGATTCAAAAGTAGTTGAGTACGTTCTTTCCTGCATGTTACTCTGATCGTGGAGCTTTTATTTTGAAGCCCTGAGCCGAGGCACCCGGAACTGGCTTTTTTCCGAAGACTGGCTGTGCAGGAACAGTGTGCTGTTTAGTTTGGCGGAGCCTGGTAGGGGGAGGAAGGGTTGGTGGTTGGGAGGCGGGGCTAGTGCTGGGCAGACTTCTACGGTCTGTGCCCTGAAAATGACAGATACAAATCAAGGTAAGGTATACACAAAAAGTAGCGCATATGAGTTTATCTTGTTGGGCAGACTGGATGGACCGTGCAGGTCTTTTTCTGCCGTCATCTACTATGTTACTATGTTTGTCCTCAGAGGGCTTCTGTACCTCCAGGTCCCTGTTATTCTTGCTGAGGGGAACTGAGGTGTTTGGATGACGCCAGAGTGACTTTGGAGTTGAAGTTGGAATTGGCTCCATGACAAGTTGAGTTTGTGGAGTACGGTGCTCATTTTCGAAAGAGAAAAGTGTCATAAAGCACCATTTGGATGTTTTTCGTCTCAAAACGTCCAAATCGGTATTTTCGAAACCTGTTTTGCAGACTTTTATCTATTGGTTAACTTTACTGGTGGAACTTGTAATTGAAGAATTATTCAATAATTGCTGCTTACAAGTAATTCTGTCAGTGTATTATTTTTCTCTGTGTACCATTAAAGTATTATTTATCATTTTTAATTTCGGAGGAAAAAGACTTCAGGTGCTCTGCCGTTCAGTGTTCTCATATGTTTTGAGAACTGGCAGATTGCCTCGTATCTAAGGTAACCCATTTATTTGTTACTAATAGATATGGGGGCGAGCTCCTCATTAGTCAAAAAACCTCCGGTGTAACGTCAAAGGCTATCCTCTTAGTTTTATCGAATAGAAGAGCCACTTATCTAAATTTGCGCGCTGGTGCATAAAATCATCTATGGTGAAGCCCCTGCATACATGGACGCCCTAATCAACTTGCCACCAAGGAACTCTCACAGATCCTCACGAACGTACTTAAACCTCCATTACCCAGTATATAATGGACTTAAATACAAAAGCACCTACGCATCAACTTTCGCCTACTCTAGCGCTCATCTCTGGAATGAACTGCCTAAACTGGGGAAACTTACTACTGATCACCCTACTTTCAAAAAGCGCCTCAAGACCTTTCTATTTGGCAAAGCGTACGCCTCACTCCCGCCAGGCATCTCTACCTTCTGATCTGTCTTTACCCCGGTGTCACATTACTCACCGCTGCTCTTTCTCTGTTACTTTACCTCGCTTTGCCTTTTCCCCATTATACTTCTAGGACCCTGATGGCGAACCTATGACACGCGTGTCAGCACTGACACGCGTAGCCATTTTCGATGAAACGCGGCGCGGCCGCAGTGTGGTCCGCCCTCCCTCCTCGCTCCCAGAAACTAACCTTAAAGCCTCCTTTCACGTCACAGCAAGCAGCAGCAGGGCAGGCCACTCCTTCCTTCCGTGTCCCGCCCTCGCCTGACGTAACGTCCGCGAGGGCGGAGCACAGAAGGAAGGAGGAGAGGTCTGCCCTGCTGCTGCTTGCTGCGACGTGAAAGGAGGCTTTAAGGTTAGTTCTGGGCTTGGTAGCGGGTGGAGGGGGGGCCCAGCGACCTCGGGTGGGCAGCGATCTCGGGTAGGGGGGGGCCCGGGGGCGGTCCTAGTAGCAGTGATTTTTCTCGAAGTGACACACCACCCGAGTTATGCTCGGTTTTTTGGCGAATTTTGACACACCAGGCTCAAAAGGTTGCCCATCACTGTTCTAGGACGTTAATTGTTTGACCCCTGACATGCTGTGTTTTTATGTAGATTGTTGTAAGCCACATTGGACCTAACCATGGGTGGGAAATTGTGGGATATAAATGCTGTAAATAAATAAATAATTAGAGCTGTAGCTGAATTAGAAGGGAACGCTCGACAGAGAGCCCCTGTTCCGTCTCTTCTTCTAAAGGAGCTGGACCCTTGGCTACTTCTAATGTTCTACAAAGAGAATAACGCTGTGAGAGGGGACTAGGTTAAACGTTAACGGGTATCCCACGCAGCGGTAATAGTTAAATAAGCCTACCTTTCTGGAGTCCGACTATTTTTCCTGTGGGACTCTAGAGAGAATCCATTAAAATGGCGCCGGTATTTAAACCGTCGCTGTCTACATTGACCAATCGTAAGACCCTCACCTGCTTGCATTAGCTCTAAAGATTTTTTTTTTAAAAGGGCTAGCTGACCTCGCCCCCCTCTCATAGCGTTATTCTTTTTTTTAGGACATCACCTTTTCTTAAAGAGAGAAACAGGGTTCTGTAGCTCTCACCTACCCCCTTTCATGACAAGGCAGATCCTAGACCTGTCACAATGCACATGTATACACATACACGCACGAACCCACACATATGCACGCACACAAACACACACACTCACATATGCACACAACAATCTCACGCGTCACCCTGTCTTCCTTCAGAAAATAGTCTAGAATGTTAAAATTTCAGGGCCTGATATTCAGCTGGCAGCGATCAGTGTTTTGCTGACTGGCACCAGTGTTAAACCCCAGAAGTTTAATGCCAGGCCATTGAAAAACTGCATGAAGATAGAACTGCATTTAATGCAGTCCTGAAGTGCCAACTTTGCCCCAGGAACACCCCCAAAATAGCCAGTATTGGCTTGAGCTCTAACCAGGCATTTTCAGTAGAACTATCCGGATAAGATAGACGATTTAAATGGCCAGGAACCTCTCCTGACTTACAAAAACTGTGGCACAGATGTACAGAACACACTCAACCCTAAACTGTGCACAAAATTGCTTAAATTCTTGTGGTGCCAACACAATGAATGCACCGAAGCCTTTTTCTTCTATTTTTAATTTTTTTTAGGAGGAAAGACCTCAGAAGCTTAATGTGCTCAGTGCCTCAGCACAGACAGTTTTAAGCACTCCATAGGCAACCTGCTCAATCATTGATCAAAAAACCTCTGTTTTCTGCTTTTTTTTTCTATTTGCAAGTAAAACGTCAAAACGTAATAAAATTTCCGCATTTTTAGGTATAACTTGTCTGGAATGTTTTTGGGGAGCGTGCCAGGTGCCCTTGACCTGGATTGGCCACTGTCGGTGACAGGATGCTGGGCTAGATGGACCTTTGGTCTTTCCCAGTATGGCACTACTTATGTACTTATGTACTTATGTACTTAATGCAGTGTGCCCAACGGGGACCCGTTTCGCCCACCGGCTTTTTCAAGGGACCAAACTGCTCATGCTCATTCTCCATCTGGAAAACAAAAACATCATGAGACCACATAAAATTTCAAAAAAATCCATGGCTAAACTCAAGCAAAAAGCATACCTGCCATTTTTCTGACAGCATGTCTTCAGTGAGAATGTTTCCAAAATGGTGCCTGCTAAATATTGAGACGCCAATCAAGCTGCAGCCAATCAGAACCCAGATGCTCCGTTGGCGACATTCACCTAGCTTTATGCACAATATTCTTCAACACAATGAACACAATGCATCATGCTATTGCATTTCCCTAAGATATTGAGGCCATAGAATTCTAGAATCTTTAAGTGCTAAATCACGGTGCTCCATTGATGGTATTCATAAAACTTTGTATACAAACATTACGTGCTCCAGACATTTAGCAATGATGCTTTATAGGAAAGCCTTCCATTCCACTGAGGTGTTAAGGCCATTGGGTTCTAAAGGCGATGGATCCAGCGCTGTTCTCTCTGCGTTAGTAAACGATTCACATCACCACCTCTTAGAGACGATCTTACTTGCTCTAACACACAACTCTTAAAATCTGCAAAGCAAGACTCTCCTGGCTAATTACTTTGGTAGATTTCCATTTCACAGTTGGAGTAGCAATTTAGAAATGATAAGCTGGGGAACAATTGTTTTACTGTATCCTGTATTAATTTATCCTTTTATAATCGTTACAGGCACTGCCCCTTTCTGTTAGGCTACAGCCCTGAGGCCTTGGTCATCCTTTCACTTTTCTGCTAAAACATAACCTCTGCCGCTGTGGTACGTCTCAGTAGCCCCAGGGTTCTCTTTCTTCTTTCAGTTCCCTTCCTACCTGCCCTAATTTCAAAATGTTACTACCTTTCCCTCTACCCTCCTATGTGGTGAGATTCTTATCTTGTGGTGAAGATGTGTTGCTGGCCTTTTTTTTTTTTTGTGCATATTTCCTTCTCCTGGTTGCGAAAGTCACATGTACAAAAGTAGACCCTGGGGCCCTCTGTGTTGGCTTTTTCCAGTCTTTAGATACTTTCCACCAAGCTTTGCCTTTCTCTACGTTGTGTTGTTGAGAGGAGCAGCCAGGGCACCCATTCCACTTCTTCCACGGGATAGTGTGGGCCTCGAGGTCACGGTAGGACCGTGGCATGTTTTGGCACCTCGTATCCATTAACTTCCATTGCTGCACCAAAGTTTTGGCGCCTAATGTTATGGAAAACCCTTATCTACAGACTATTCCTGGGAACTTTAGCTCGTGTACCAAGTTGCAGGAAAGTGCTAGCATCAATTTACTTTGGTAACAGTTTACAAATAAAGGGAGGCCATGTCTTTGCCCTTTCCCCCAATAACTTGAGGTTCTTATTCATATCTCCTTCCCTGTTCCATGCCCTGGTATGCTGTTCATGTTTCTCCCATAACCCTCCCAAATTTAATCCCTAATCCCAAGCCCTAATCCTAAACTCACCCTCTCAAACCAAAATATCTGATCCACTCATGCTTTCTGCATGGCCACTTCAGTCCCCAATTCAGGGGCGTAGCCAGACAGCAGATTTTGGGTGGGCCTAGGCAAGAAGCGGGTGGGCACCAAATGTTCTCCCCCCCCCCCCCCCCCCAAAAAAAAAAAAATCTCAGCTGTTGAGAAAATGCTTCTCTCCACCTTGGTAGTCTACAGCAGGCATGTGCTGAAAACTGAGCATTCACAGGTGCCAGTATCGTGGAGAGCAGCATTTTCATTACCATCAGGGGGAAATCTTCAGCTGGCAGAGCTTGGGATCCCCACCAGCTACCGCTAAACATTTGCTACCGTTGGGTGGGCCTGAGCCCTAAGTGGGTGGGCCCCGGCCCACCCAGGCCCATCTGTGGCTACGCCACTGGCCATCAAACTCCTTCCACAATCCTCCTGACCCAGGCTATCGGAGGGACTTTTCTTAAGGGTGAGGGTCAGTGTTCTATAAACCCCCTCACAGTTATACGTAAGATAAGTGGGTATTTTCAGAATAGTGCTTAGATGCCCTGCTAGCACGTATGTGGATATGTGCACACATAAGTACTAGTATTCAAAATATTTACACATGCAATTGTGGGCACCTAGATTATAGGATTGCCCTTTATGGACTAGATTCAATACATAAGTACACAAGTATTGCCATACTGGGAAAGACCAAAGGTCCATCGAGCCCAGCATCCTGTTTCCAACAGTGGCCAATCCAGGTCACAAATACCTGGCAAGATCCCAAATATGTACAAAACATTTTATACTGCTTATCCCAGAAATAGTGGGTTTTCCCCAAGTCCATTTAATAACAGGCTATGGACTTTTCCTTTAGGAAGCCGCCCAAATCTTTTTTAAACTCCGCTAAGCTAACCACCTTTACCACATTCTCTGGCAACAAATTCCGGAGTTTAATTTCACGTTGAGTGAAGAAAGATTTTCTCCGATTCGTTTTAAATTTACTACATTGTAGCTTCATCGCATGCCTCCTAGGCCTAGTATTTTTGGAAAGCGTGAACAGACGCTTCACATCTACCCGTTCAACTCCACTCATTATTTTATAGACCTCCATCATATCTCCCCTCAGCCGCCTTTTCTTCAAACTGAAGAGCCCTAGCCGCTTTAGCCTTTCCTCATAGGCAATAGATAGTGTCAAAAATTGGACATCGAGAAAAATCTACACAGAGCGCTGTTCTATCAACGGCACTCCAAGTTGCACACTGTGTACTGAATATTGCTTAGAGCCAATTTCTGTGCCAGACGCTGGACGTGAGGATTTACACCAACTGAAAGCCAGTGTAAATTATGCCACGTAAGTTCGTCTCAGGCCTCTCAAATTCTATACTACTGCTCGCCTCTTTAGTGAATGCCCCGCACCCACCCGTGTGGTGAGGTGCTGCTGCTCTGCACTAAGGCACCGCTGATTGCTGTCTTGGATGCACATTTGCTAAATAAGGGAAAGTTATTTTTAATCCCCTTTTTAGCTTTAACCCCAATGCTGCCCTTTGGGCAAAACATAGCCAAGTTGGGTATTTGTTCACTAAACTGTTCCACTTCACATCTGTTGGTCTGCTTCTTGTTGCTCCCTGCCGCCAGATTACTGCCTTTTGGGTTGTTTGTCATTTTCAGATGAGATACATCCCCTCCAGGCATGGCATAACCTTTTCTTCTTGAAATAAAGATGATTGATATCTGTGCAGTGTGGTTAATGTTCCTAATAGTCGTGAGTCACCACTTCTGACACCAAGTTTGACTCATTCCAGGATCTAACTGGCCAGCAGAAACCTATATTAAAAGTTATAAGCAGGGAGTGGCCATTTCTTTGAAGTTGGTGAAGATGCTACTGATCTTTTACAACTCAAGAAGTTCACATCAAAGCATTTATTTTGATCGTCTTCGTCATGAGGGGGAAAGGGCTATCTGTTAATTGCATATGCTTTCCATAGACTATGATGTCTTGAGTTCTTCCCTATTGGATCTATGTATTACAGGAAAGAGATGTAATGCAGAAGTTCTCAACCCAGTCCTCGGGGCATATCCAGCATCCAGTGGCATTCCCTCAAGACTGCCACTGGAAGTCCCAGAAGCCATTTTGAGGCAGGAGCAGGGATGGGCTTGAGCTAATGGGGATGGCTCCTGCCCCCAATAACCACCAACAACATGGTGGGCCCAGGAGGGGGCTGCCACCAGGGGGGTGGGTTTGGGAAGGGGCTGCTGTGAGTAGTTGGTCTGGGAGGCGGCTCGTTTTGGTCAGGCGGAGGGGAGGGAGTGTGGGTTGTTTGGGGGGGGGGGGGTGAGGCAAGCTTCGTTTTCAGCCTAAGTTTCTGCTGAAACAGAGCAGCCAATTTTGATCACAGATTCGTTTTTGGTGGAAACCAAAGATCCTGGTTTAGGTCAGGCTCTCCTGGCAAATATATTGAATAGATTTGGCCCCAGTACCGATCCCTGAGGTACTTCACTACTCACCTTCCTTTGAGTGGATTCCTTTTATCACCACTCTCTGTCATCTCTCGGTCAACCAGTTTTCAATCCAGTTCACCACTTTGGGTCCTAACTTTAGCCTGCTCAGTTTATGAAGTTAATAAATCAAAACAAAGCAAATCAAATAATTCCAAGGAAGTGGTAATACTAAGATCCTCAGGAAGCTGATTCCACCATTATAAGAATAAGAACATATGAACAAAAGAGTAGCCACACTGGGTCAGACCAATGGTCCATCTAGCCCAGAATCCTGTTTCCAACAGTGGCCAATCCAGGTCACAAGTACCTGGCAGAAACCCAAATAGAAGCAACATTCCATGTAGAACTGCAAAGAATAGCAAGATTCTGGAATCATAAAGTGTAAAAAGATTCCATGTAGAACCCCAAAGAGTAGCAAGATTCTAGAATTCTAAAGAATAACAAGATTCCATGAAGAATTTCAAAGTGTATAGCAACATTCCATTTAGAACCCTAAAGAGTAGCAAGATTCCATTCAGAATCCTAAGTACATAAGTGTTGCCATACTGGGACAGACCAAAGGTCCATCAAGCCCAGTATCCTGTTTCCAACAGTGGCCAATCCAGGTCACAAGTACCTGGCAGAAAACCAAATAGTCCCAGGGCAAGCAGTAGCTTTCCCATATACTCTAGCTGTCCTATAGGTCCATTTGTCTAGTCTCATCTCTTTATTGTAGGTAATATCAAAAGATTATTTCCTAATGAATACAATAATCGCCTATAGTTGCATTCTCTTCCATAACTGCCCTGGTCTCTGATTTTGTAATGTCTTAAATGTCAAGACTAAACACAAAACTAATATCCACCGAGTGAAAATGTCTTGAAGAATGTTTCAAATACTGTTATTAAACAATTTAAGTGGAAGGAAAAAAGGCCTCAACAAGCTCATGAATCATACAGATTTAATAGAGCTAAGCCGATCTTGATGATCTTCTCTTCATCACTGGCCAAAAAAACTTTCCATATTGTGATAACGTCACATCCCGGATAGTTGGGTTAAGGCAGTGTCAGTTTGAAATACAAGTCCCAGAAGGCATTGCAGACAAGGAGCCAGGGGGTGAGATGAGGAACCCGGACTCCTAGCTGCAATGGGGGAAGACATGGGTGTAAGCTGGCAGGACGTGTAGATGGGTTGCCATTAGGGGGAAAGAGAGTTAGGAAACCCTGTATGCAGGAGCTCATCATTAGTCTAATGCTTAACTCAGCTGGTATGGGTGTGGGGGAAGCTAATGGAAGGAGAATGATTGGTTGTGAGAGCAGAAGCCAGGGATTGATTAGGCAGGTGGGAAGGAGTCCCAGAAGAGAGAAGCAGTTGCAGGTTGAAAACCCTTGGGTAAGAGAGGTCCCTAAAGTATTGAAGCAGGCTGAAATCCCTTGGGTGTGCGGAAGTCCCAAAAGTATTTGCAGGCTGAAAATCCTTGGGTAAGGGAGGTCCCTAAAGTATTGAATTTACCAGTGAAGCTGATGCAGGGTGAAATCCCTTGGGTATGAGGAGTCCCTAAAGTATTGAACTCTCCTGAAGGTAAAGAGAGTAGAAGGTAGAAACTGCTGCTTTGTGATTTAACTGTGATGATGAACTGAAAGAACTGCTTCTAGTTGGAATTGAACTACTGTTTATTGTGCACTGGATAAAGAGCCCAGACTGGAGCTGACTGTGAGCCTGTGTTGAATCCTGGTATGTGCTTAAAGGGGACTATTTGCTTATATGTGCTTAAGATTGAAGGTGAATGCTGCTGTTGGAACTGTGTATCAGGTCTACTAGAAACCTGCATGGAATAAAGTCCTGTGGCTGGAGGAGATTGTTCTATCCTTGGCTGCACCTAGAGGTACTTGGTTACAATGTACAAAATCCAATCCTACTTGTCTCAGTTAAATATTCTTTCAATTTTTTGTAATTTTATAGTCTTTTCTTTGTCACTTATTGTAATTTAACTAAACAAACAGGACATAAGTACACTGATTGTGTCTAAGTGGTATCGGCTTATAACATCAACAGTCCGTCATGATATTCAGTATCAATGGAAACACTTATCTTTAGATCCTGTGCCGGACCGTGTTCTCGTCACCCTCTCGCCCCAAGACTAGCATTTTCAATAAACATCTTTCTCTGCTAGGTAGCCAGTGAAGTCTTATCAATAAAGGCCTCACACATTCCCTTTTTTATATGAGTTACCTGCAACATTTTGCAATATTTGCAATTTATGTATTAATGTACTTACCAGATCTACATAAAGTGCAAAACCCAAAGTACTGATCACTGTTTTTAAGGATTCATTCCTAGCTGAATAGGGTTGTTTTTTTTTTTTTTTAATGTTTTTATTAATAAGAGTAACAGACTTCCATCTTACAACCATTTTTCCGCTCAAAGGCACACTGCCAACGTAGAGCGTACATCAACTAGATTTCCAAGTACATTACCAAAACTATACATAACATATGTAGTACAGAGTATTTAACATTGAACGTGAACTCCTAAGCACCTATCAGCCATCTAACAATCCTTAATACCCCAGACCTATCTGGGCTATGTCCCCATGACTGGTGCGATACGTTACCCTCTTCATGTGCTTCTATCCATACACATCCATTCGTTCATGTCCGTTCTCTTAATTTTCTCATTATCCCCCTCCCTTCCCCCCTGTCCCTCCTCCCCTATCCCCTTTCCATTCGTGTGACTGCAGGTGGTTACTGATATTGGTATATATCAGAGATGTGTGAAAGAGGCTGTTATCTGTTGTCTTTGAAAAGAAATATCAATTGAAAAATAGAGATGTGTTTGCATCGGACCATGCTGGCCAGAAGGAGGAGGTGGTACAGGGGAAGAGAGCTGCTGGTACAGGTTGGCAGGATCAAATCAGTAGCGTAGCCAGTCACAGTATTCTGGGTGGGCCTCCCGCATGCACTTTCTGCACCTGCCCCACACCACCGACCCCCCCAAAATAAAATAAATACCTGAGCTGATGGGGGATCCCCAAGCCTCACCAGCTGAATATGTCCTCCTGCAGCCAGAACAAGTGATTTTCCTACCTGCTACAGCCAGCGGCAGTTTCCACCCATTGCTGCCGTGCTGGCTTCTCGGTTTTCAAGTATGTGCAAAAAACAAGCATATGCACGAGGTGGGGGGTTGGCACTGTGGCATTGGATGGAAAGCGCTGCCAGCCGATGCAAGACATCTTCAGCTGGCGGGGCTCGGGGATCCAGCCTAAACTTGTTAGTGTTGAATTGGTATAACAGAGAAAAAAGCCCTCAGAAACCGCTGGCAAAATGCCTGCGGTTTAGTGCATGGTTATATATTATTCAATTTATAACTCACACAGCGTTTCTATCACTGGGCAAAAAAACTCTGTCACCTCTGGGCTATATTATTTAAAAGCCTCAACAATTGTACTAACTGACAGCGGATGTTTTTAAATATCAGGCCCCCGCTAATGACCCGAATCAAATCAGCAAAAAAAGACTTAGCTTTTAAACTGAATTCAAGCACTCTTCATTGTCCGTTCAACGGAGATCACCGTTTCACCTAAGACCATGGCTTCATCAGGAACGGAGTGCTGATTATATGCTGAAATTAAATTGAAGGCATGACTTTTTTCAAAAATGGCGCCTCCAACGCTGTGTGAGTTATAAATTGAATAATATATAACCATGCACTAAACCGCAGGCATTTTGCCAGCGGTTTCTGAGGGCTTTTTTCTCTGTTATACCAATTCAACACTAACAAGTTTAGGCTGGAGCTCTCATATAGTATTGATTTATACGTTTTTGCTCCAGCACACTGCATTTTGTTCTAATTATTGTCTGATATGGGGCTCGGGGATCCCCACTAGCCATAAGGGTGACAGAATTTTCGGGTGGGCCCGAGCTGAGACTGGGTGAGCCCAGGCCCACCCATGGCTACGCCCCTGGATCAAATTAACAAAGGGGAGGGAAGGAGGGGTAAGGAAAGGGAAGGAAGGTGGTGCAGAGGTCAATACTGGAAATATCTAAGGGGATCCACCCATGAACGTTTGCTTAGGGCTCTTTTAAGAGTTAAAGTGGCTTTGACTTTAATTTCTCCCTTATCCCCTTTGTCCTGTACTTTTTCATTCCTGGGTTTCCTGTATATTTCTGTTTTCTCTGCATTCTACTAATAGCCCTCTTCTGCCAGCTATGAAGATATTTTATACAACTTATCAGGTGGATCTTCAAAGCAAGTTATGCTCTCCAGCAACTACTGAGCAAGTAACGTACTTGTATTTTACAAATTAAGCAGACAGGGACACTTTTACTAAAGGCATCAGGCCTGCCGCATGCCAGTCTGGAACTACTGCTGTGCTACCACAGGATCCTGGCGGTAGTTCCCACCCCCAGCACACACCACTTCCAGCGCTACAAAATTATTTTATAGTTTTGTAGCGCCGGTGCTTAACCGGCGGTAATTGGTTACTATCAGGTAAGCGCGGGACAGGGGCGTAGCCAGACAACAGATTTTGGGTGGGCCTAGGCAAGAATTGGGTGGGCACCAAGTGTTCTCCCCCCCCCCCAAAAAAAAAAAAAAATCTCAGCTGGTGGGAAAACGCTTCTTTCCACCTTGGCAGCAGGAATGCACTGAAAACTGAGCATGCGCAGGTGCCGGTGTCGTAAGAGTAGCGTTTTTGTTACCATCAGGGGAAAATCTTCAGCTGGCGGACCTTGGGATTCCCACCAGTTACCACTAAACATGTGCTACTGTTGGGTGGGCCTGAGCCATAAATGGGTGGGCCCTGGCCCACCCAAGCCCACCTGTGGCTACGCCACTGGCGCAGGATCCCTTACCACCACCTCAATGGGTGACAGTAAGTGCTCCCCCCGAAATGGCCGCACGGTAAGTGATTCACTGAGGGGCGTAGCCACGGGTGGGCCTGGACAGACCCAGGCCCAGCCACTTTCCCTCCAGGCCCACCCACCCAGCATCCCCTCGCCCGGGGTTTAAATCTTTTTTACCTCCGTCGAAGCGGCCGCGTCATTGAAAGCCCTGCCCATCAAGCCTTCCCTTCGTGAGTTTGTTCCCTCAGAGTCCCGCCTTCTGACGTCATTTCCTCTTTCCGCAAGGGCGGGACTCTGAGGGAATGAACTCACGAAGGGAAAGCTTGATGGGCAGGTCTTCCAATGACGCAGCCGCTTCGACGGAGGTAAAAAAAAGATTTAAACCAGAGGCTGGCCCCGGTATAGGTGTTCTTTCTGCTAGGAGGAGATCTTCTGCTGACGGGGCTTGTGGATCCCCTGTCAGCTCAGGTATTTCTTTTGGCTTTATTGGGGGGAGGAGAGAACCAGAGGGGGGCTGAGGAGAGCAGGAGAGCACCGGAGGGGGAGAAGGAGGGCAGGGAGAGCACTGGAGAGGGGCTGAGGAGGGCAGGGAAGAGATGAGTTTTCGGGCCCACCTTCTTTGGGCTCAGGCCCACCCTAAATTTGCCAGCTGGCTACGCTCTTGGATTCACTTACCGCATGGCCACCGCTGCGGTAAAAGGGGGCCTCAGCACGCATCAAAAACACGGGCTGATGCAAGCGCAGGCCCTCTTTTACCGCAGCTTAGTAAAATGACCCCCATAACAATTTAAATGGCCCAATATTAACAGCCTGACACAACCATATAAAAAAGAGGCCGTCGGAGGGCAGGCAACATGATCTGGAGTGTGGCAGTATTCTGGGTTAGCTATGCTTTTAAATAGCAGGTCTAAACTAGCCGCTTAATTGCATGTGTAATCTAATTGCTTAATAAGCCAATTAGCACCGATAATCAGGCACTAATCAATTATCGGTGCTAATTGGCAATCATTGGAATTTACACGTGCATCTTTATCATCGCTATTACATAAAGATGTGCACAAACATTTTTCTGCATGGATCCAAAAAGAGGGTGTGGCATTTCTGCAATTTGTGTGCAGTGTTTCAGAATAAGAGAAATGGGACTTGATATACCACCTTTCTGTGGTATTTTGCAACTACATTCAAAGCGATTTACATATATTCAGGTACTTATTTTGTACCAGGGGCAATGGAGGGCTAAGTGACTTGCCCAGAGTCACAAGGAGCTGCAGTGGGAATCAAACTCAGTTCCCCAGGATCAAAGTCCACTGCACTAACCACTAGGCTACTCCTCCACTCATTCCACCAATAAGAGTCAACCTCATCAGTGATGTCACAATGGCTTGATTGCCCAATACTTGGCTCACTTCTGATATTGTGATGTCATAAGGGAAAGGGGGAAAGGGAAATGAGACTTGATATATCACCTTTCTGAGGTTTTTGTACTACATTCAAAGCGGTTTACATATATTCAGGTACTTATTTTGTACCAGGGGCAATGGAGGGTTAAGTGACTTGCCCACAGTCACAAGGAGCTGCCGTGGGAAATGAACGCAGTTCCCCAGGATCAAAGTTCACTGCACTAACCACTAGGCTACTCCTCCACTCAATCTGCACCTAATTTAATTGCAAGGATTCACACCAGGTTTCACTTGGTGTAAATCCTCATGAGTAAAATTTGGTGCGAAGCTCGGCGCCAAATGGTGCCCAATATGGACTGCCCTTTCTAGAATTACACTTAGCGGTCATTTTTTTTTCAGCACCATATACACAATCTACCCTACACGGGTAATGCCAGCACAGCGCCCAGGCTATCCGTATATTCAGTGTTGCTTCCCATGTAAATAGTAACATGGATGGGCTTTTTCCATATGATTTCTAAGTCCAAATTTGGATGGTTTGCTCAAAACATCCAAAATTCAAGTGGGGAATATAGCCATTTTCAAAACGGAAAAATATCAATTTCTTTTCTCCAGAAATAGCTATTTGCTAGATGTTTTTCTGCTCTGTGCATTTATCTTTTTGGTCCATTTTTGAAAAAAAAAAATCCAAGTGAAAAATGCACAAAATCAAGGGGGTCTTTTACTAAAGATTAGCTTGAGATATCTGCAGCAGGGTCCATAGGAACAAAATGGGATCTGCTGCAGCAGGGCCGGTCCTAGGGTCTCTGGTGCCCCCCTGCAGACTATGGGTTGGCGCCCCCCCCCCCCCCCAGCATCTCCTTTCTCTCTTCTCCCACCCTGCCCCTGTCCAACGATTCTCCTTCGCCCCCATCCCCCTCCCATTTATGGCCACCTGCCCGCCCTCTTCTCCCCCCAACATCCCCCTTTTTCTTCTTGCCACCCTGCATGGTTTAAGTCTTTTTTAATTTACCTCCATCCCAGCGGCCACGTCATTTCAAAGCCCTGCCCGTCTCTAGCCTTCCCTCCCTTCGTGAGTTCGTTCCCTCAGAGTCCCACTCTCGAGGAAATGACGTCAGAAGGTGGGACTCTGCGGGAACGAACTCATGAAGGGAGGGAAGGCTAGAGATGGGCAAGGCTTTGAAATGACGCGGCCGCTGGGACGGAGGTAAATACAAGATTTAAACCGCCAAGGGCGGCGTGGTGTGGCAGCACAGTGCTGCAGCGGCGCCCTTGAAGGCAGGCGCCCCCCTGCAGTGCTTACCCCGCTTACTGGGTTTGACCGGCCCTGTGCTGCAGATAACTTGAGCTAACCTTTAGTAAAAGACTCCCCAAGCCAATGGGATGTAGGAGGAGCCATCATTCTTAGTAGACTGGCCACACAGACATCCCAGGAGAGCAATGGGGCAACCTAGGAGGCACTGCAGTGGACATCAAATAAATGCTCACAGGTACACATCTCACTATTGGTCCCTTATCTTGTGTGCTGAGCCCCCTTAAAACCCACTACCCCCAACTGTACACCACTACAATAGCCCTTATGGGTGAAGGGGGCACCTATATGTGGATGCAGTGGGTTTCCAGTGAGTTTTGGAGGGCTCACAGTTTCCTCCACAAGTGGTAGGGTCAGGTATGGGCCTGGGTCCAGCTGTCTGCAGTGCACTGCACCCACCCACTAGACTACTCCAGGGACCTGCAGGCTGTTCTAATGGACGAGTATAACATCTGAGGTTGGCATAGAGGCTGGCAAGTAATGGTTTTCATCACATTTTTTGGGGGGTGGGAAGGGGTTAGTGACCACTGGGGGTGGTCATCCCTGATTCCCTCCAATGGTCATCTGGTCATTTAGGGCACTTGTTTGTGGCTTATTCGTTAATAAAACAGGTATAGACCAAAACATCAAACTTATAGCCCTGGATGTTTTTTTTGTTTTGTTCCATTATAGCAGAATGTCCAAGTGTTAGGAACGCCAAAATCCAGCCCTTAACATGCCACTGACATGCCCCCTTGTGATCTGAATGCACTTCATAGAAAAAAGTCTAAAAATTGGTTTTGAAAATATCAATATGGACATTTTGTCTCTTTTGAAAATGAGCCCCGTGGAGGGGCATAATCGAATGCGAACGCCTATCTCCATGGGCGTCTATGTCCGAAAACGGGTACGTGAAGAGGTGGGACAGACCGTATTTTCGAAAAAAATGGACATCCATCTTTTTTTTTCGATAATATGGTTTGTACGGACCAAATGCCATGGATTTGTTCGTTTCTGAGCTGGGCGTTTGTTTTTTTTTTTTAGCGATAATGGAAACTAAAAACACCCAGCTCAAAAGCGTCCTAATCCGACCCATTTGGTCATGGGAGGGGCCAGGATTCGTAGTACACTGGCCCCCCTGATATGCCAGGACACCAACTGGGCACCCTAGAGGTCAGTGCAGTTGACTTCAGAAAAAGCTCCCACATGCATAGCTCCCTTACCACGGGTGCTGAGCACCCAACCCCCCTCCCCCAAAACCCACTACCCACAAATGTACAACACTACCATAGCTCTTAGGGGTGAAGGGGGCACCTACATGTGGGTACAGTGGGTTTTGGAGGCCTCCCATTTACCAGCACAAGTGTTACAGATGGGGGGATGAGCCTGGGTCCACCTGCCTGAAGTGCACTGTGGTACCCACTAAAAGTGCTCCAGGGACCTGCATACACGCAGGCCTCTAGGACTTGTTGCTGCTGTATAACTTTGGCACACCAGTTGACACCTGAAGACTAATTTCTCCGAAAATGTCCTTTATTGGAATAAGCACGTTTACTCACAGTTAACTGCAGATCAGAGGTTGTGCCCCACTGGCAATGAGTCTCCCTGGTACTGAGATTAGCAGTAGGTCAGAGCTGGCAGAATGCTGTACAATGCCCTCTTTAAGCAACATTCAATGTAAGAACTAGGTTCTGTAACGTGGCTAACACATGAAAGGGATCTAAAACTGGCTTACAAAAATGGCCACTACCTCATGGACTACCGGAAACAAAACTGGACAGACTCTGACCCAGTTAGCAGGGGGAAAAGTACCATGGGAGTACAGCCTACCAACTACCAACATCGTGAGCATTTACCACAAGCTAGTGGAATCATGGAGCCCAATACCCTACACCCATCACAATGCATTGCTGATGTGGCTCTGCAGTGCGCATAACAGAAAAGGTGTCACACTCACCCGAGAGCCACATCAGAACCAGGGAAAGGCTGTCACAGGATAGAACACATTCTGCTGTCCATTTGAGGCTGGAAAAAAAGTTTTTAAAGTGGGTTTTTTTGGTGGGAGGGGGTTAGTGACCACTGGGGGAGTCCAGGGAGGTCATCCCCGATTCTCTCCAGTGGTCATCTGGGCAGTTGGGGCACTTTTTTGGGGACTTGTTCGTGAAAAAAAAGGGTCCAAAAAAAGTGACCCAAAACCGTGGTAAAAACGCCTTTTTTTTTCCGATTATCAGCTAAAGACGCCCATCTCTCCTTGGCCGATAACCATGCCCCAGTCCCGCCTTCACCATGCCTCCGACACGCCCCTGTCAACTTTACCCGTTTCCGCAACAGATTGTAGTTGGAAACGCCCAAAATCGGCTTTCGAATATACCGATTTGGGCGCCCACGGGAGAAAGACACCCATCTCCTGATTTGGGTCGAAATATAGGCGCTTTTCTCTTTCGATTATGAGGCGGATAGTAACACAGTAGCACTGAATATATGGATTAAGTTAAATCTAACTTAAACTAGTTACCACACAAGCTCAATATCAGCCCCTTTGTCTTTACCATATTTGAGTCTTTTTTTTTTAAGGAAATGGGACTTGATTGCTGAGGTTAAAACACTTTTGTTTCGAATAAAATGTGTTTGCTCTTTAAGAGACAGGTTTGGAGAATACCTGGTCTTGGAGCAGTTGGGGGGAAGAGGGGGTGGTGGTTGGGAGGTGAGGATAGGGGAGGGCAGACTTATACGGTCTGTACCAGAGCCGGTGATGGGAGGCGGGACTGGTGGTTGGGAGGCAGGAAATACTGCTGGGCAGACTTATATGGTCTGTGCCCTGAAAAGGACAGGTACAAATTCAAGGTAAGGTATACACATATGAGTTTGTCTTGGGCAGACTGGATGGACCATGCAGGTCTTTTTCTGCCGTCATCTACTATGTTACTATGTTACTATGATTTCATTTTTAACACGTTGCCCTACCAGAATTCAATTCCATGTATCGTTTGTGGTCAAAATAGGATTCAGATAAAGGAATTTTCCAGCGGACCTATTTTCAGATTGCCTTGATACGGCACGTCGTCGTTGTAGCTCTCCCCACTTAAAATTCAAGTAATGGAAGTGTTTTTGAGTATCCTACATTTAAGATGACCACGACGGACAGTCCCCGCAACCCAATCCTTTGGGAAACAATGTTGTACGCTATCTGATCTTTTAAGTAAGCTCCCGTGCAGTGGTGAGGAAGTGAAAATACCTTCTCTGCACACACAAAAAAAAAAGAAAAAGATTAATTAGTTTGTTCTTTGTGATCTGTTTTTAAGGTCAGAGTTGTAGATAGTTTGACAACACTTCCTTTTACGTGCATGTGGTCTAGTGATGTGGCTCAGATAATTTTCTGTTTATACCCAGAGGTTTGTCTAAAGATTTTGAGATTGTTAATTGGGAGAAGTAGGTGTGCTGATATATATCAAGATGGGTGGGGAGGGGGGGGGGGGGATTTTTCCATTGTGGCAAAAGGGGCCAGTGCCTGGAGTCCACTGTCTGCAGCCGTTAAGGGTCCACCAACATCAGTAGTATTTATTTATTTATTTATTTATTTTCAAACCGTCTATACCGCTTAAATCCAAGTGGTTTACAAAAAAACAAACAATATAAATATAAATAAAATTCAAATTAAGAAGATGAAAACACACACACACAAAATTTTAAACACTAACCCCTCTGTTTACTAAGCCGTGCTAGTGGCTGCTGCATGGCAATACCGACACAGCCCGTTCAAAGTGAATGGTTTGCATCGGCATTAGCGCATCGTCAGCTGCTAGCGTGGCATGGAGGGGCATAATCGAACGGGGCGCCTAAGTTTTCATGAGGGCGTCCTCGCAGGACAGCCCCGTAAAGGGGCGGGGCAACCCGTATTATCGAAACAAGATGGGCGTCCATCTTTCGTTTCGATAATACGGTCGGGGATGCCCAAATCATGACATTTAGGTCGACCTTAGAGATGGTAGTCTTTGTCATTTTGAGATGGTCGTCCTTAGGTCGTTTTTGAGATGGTCGCCCCCGAGGACGCCCATCTCAAAAATGACCAAATCCAAGCCATTTGGTCATGGGAGGAGCCAGCATTCGTAGTGCACTGGTCCCCCCCTGACATGCCAGGACACCAACCGGGCACCCTAGGGGGCACTGCAGTGGACTTCAGAAAAAGGTCCCAGGTACAAGGGCCACATGGTAGCTGGGCGATAACTCAAAACTGACGCATGCTGGGCGCGCGTAGGCGCCTACGTGGCATAGTAATAGGGCCCCTTAAAAACCTACTATACCTAAACGTACACCACTACAATAGCCATCAAATTTTCAGGTGTCTTATAAATTCAGGTACAGTAGATATTTCTATGTTCCAGGAGGTCCCACATATTTGTACTACTACTACTATTTAGCATTTCTATAGCTCTACAAAGCGTACGCAGCGCTGCACAAACATATAAGAAAGACAGTCCCTGCTCAAAGAGCTTACAATCTAATAGACAAAAAATAAAGTAAGCAAATCAAATCAATTAATGTGTACAGGAAGGAGGAGAGGAGGGTAGGTGGAGACTCAGTCCACCAATAAGAGCCAACCTCATCAGTGATGTCACAATGGCTTGATTGCCCGATACTTGACTCACTTCTGATATTGTGATGTCATAAGGGGGAAAGGGAAATGGGACTTGATATATCGTCTTTCTGAGGTTTTTGCAACTACATTCAAAGCGGTTTACATATATTCAGGTATTATTTTGTATCGGGGCAATGGAGGGTTTAGTGACTTACCCAGAGTCACAAGGAGCTGCACTGCACTAACCAATAGGCTACTCCTCTACTACTACTACTAGTACTATTTAGCATTTCTATAGCGCTATAAGGCATATGCAGCGCTGCACAAACATAGAAGAAAGACAGTCCCTGCTCAAAGAGCTTACAATCTAATAGACAAAAAATAAAGTAAGCAAATCAAATCAATTAATGTGTACAGGAAGGAAGAGAGGAGGGTAGGTGGAGGCGAGTGGTTACAAGTGGTTACGAGTCAAAAGCAATGTTAAAGAGGTGGGCTTTCAGTCTAGATTTAAAGGTGGCCAAGGATGGGGCAAGACGTAGGGGCTCAGGAAGTTTATTCCAGGCGTAGGGTGCAGCGAGACAGAAGGCGCGGTCTGGAGTTGGCAGTAGTGGAGAAGGGAACAGATAAGAAGGATTTATCCAGGGAACGGAGTGCACGGGAAGGGGTGTAAGGAAGAACGAGTGTGGAGAGATACTGGGGAGCAGCAGAGTGAGTACATTTATAGATTAGTAGAAAAAGTTTGAACAGGATGCGAAAACGGATAGGGAGCCAGTGAAGCGACCTGAGGAGAGGGGTAATATGAGTAAAGCGACCCTGGCGGAAGACGAGATGGGCAGCAGAGTTTTGAACGGACTGGAGAGGGGAGAGGTGACTAAGTGGGAAGCCAGCAAGAAGCAGATTGCAGTAGTCTAAACGAGAGGTGACAAGGGTGTGGATGAGGGTTCTGGTAGAGTGCTCGGAAAGAAAGGGCCGGATTTTATGGATGTTGTAAAGAAAGAAACGTACAGAAATATGAGTTAAAGTGTGAGTTACACCTGAGTCCCGTTGTTCAACATCCACTCCACTGACCACTAGGGTACACTTGCTTGCTGCTCTAATAGGAATGGCCATAATTATAAAGAACAAAATTACCGAGCATATATGTAAGCATAGATTAATGAGACAAAGCCAACATGGATTTAGTCAAGGGAAATCTTGCATCACCAATCTACTACATTTCTTTGAAGGGGTGAATAAACCTGTGGATAAAGGTGGGCTGGTCGATATTGTGTATCTGAAGTTTCAAGTACCTTATGAACGACTCCTGAGGAAATTAGAAAGTCATGGGACAGGAGGTAGTGTCCTATTGTGGATTAAGAACTGGTGAAAAGATAGAAAACAGAGAGTAGAGTTAAATGGTCAGTATTCTCAGTGGGGAAGGGTAGATAGTGGGGTTCCCCAGGGGGGTCTGTGCTGGGACTGCTGCTTTTTAACATATTTATAAATGATCTAGAGATGGGAGTAACTAGTGAGGTAATTAAATTTGCTGATGACACAAAGTTATTCAATCTCAAGAGGATTGTGAGAAATTGCAAGAGCACCTTACGAGACTGAGCATCCAAATGAGAGATGACATTTAATGTGAACAAGTGCAAAGTGATGCATGTAGGAAAGACGAACTATAGCTACACGATGCAAGATTCCACATTAGGAGTCACCAACCAGGGAAAGAATCCCATGTCCTAAGGCCATTTTTACTGCATGGGAAAATGTCCCAAATTTCTAAGTTTTTCTATTAATGGTCATGCGCTAATGTTCCCTTATAACTGTAAATAATTATCACATTGATCCAGGTATCTACCATTGAAACAATAAAGGGGAAAGGGAAATGGGACTTGATATACCACCTTTTTGAGGTTTTTACAACTACATTCAAAGCAGTTTACATATATTCAGGTACTTATTTTGTACCAGGTGCAATGGAGGGTTAAGTGACTTGCCCAGAGTCACAAGGAGCTGCAGTGGGAATTGAACCCAGTTCCCCAGAATCAAAGTCCGCTGCACTAACCACTAGGCTACTCCTCCACTAGCAACATTCCATGTAGAAGCCTGCCCTTGTCAGACTCACAGAAACAGAAGCCTGGGCGGCCGCATTGCTGATCTGCAAGGGCAGGCTTCTACATGGAATGTTGCTAATGGAATAGCAACATTCCATATAGAATCTCAAATAGTAGCAACAGAATCTCAATAGTAGCAACTTTCCATCTAGAACCTCCAATAGTAGCAACATTCCATGTAGAATCTCAAATAGGGAAAAGGGAAACGGGACTTGATATACCGCCTTTCTGAGGTTTTTGCAACTACATTCAAAGCAGTTTACATATATTACAGGTACTTATTTGTACCTGGGGCAATGGAGGGTTAAGTGACTTGCCCAGACTCACAAGGATCTGCAGTGGGAATTGAACTCAGCTCCCCAGGATCAAAGTCCACTGCACTAACCACTAGGCTACTCCTCCATTCAAGATTCAGGACCTGATATTCAGACTGTGGGAGTTAGCCCAGCTAACTCCTGCCGTTGATGCTGAGCCTAGATCTTCAATGCTGGGTGGTGCATCTCAGAATGCACCTCATAGGCAGGGCGCTGCCATTTTGAAGATGACATTTGCCAAAGTAGAAGAAACTGGGAATTGCTCCTACTTCATTGACAGTATGGCTCTGGAGGGGGCCTGAGCAAGGAACTAAAGATATCAGGAACTAAAAAGTTAGGTCTTGTGGGGTGGGGGGGGGGGGGGGGGGGGGGGGGGGGAGAGACTGCCATTAGACACCAGGGAATAACTGGTAAATAATAAGAATGTGATTTTGCAATAGAACTGGGGGGGGGGGGGTGGTATATAAGGATGGTGTTTGAGGGCTACAGAGGGCTCTGGAGCAGAGATGTAATCTATGGTTTTGTTTTTGGGTCACATCAAATTGTCGCTTTTGATCTAGTGTGAGATAAACTTCAGGAAACAAAATTTTTCACAGGTCCCTGACCACAGGATTAAAAAATGTCCAATCTACTTCTTTCTCTTTGGTTGTTGAGCTTGGTCCTCCAGAGCTGAAAAAAGGCAGTTCAGCAAATGTAACCTGAGCCCTAGTCATCTCTCCCCCGGCTGAAGGAAAGCAGTGATCTTCTCTACCTACCTTTTCATCTTCGGCTGCTTATTGTTCCACCCCAAGGAGCTTCATACCAAGGGCAGCTGCCACTATTGCTAACCCCTTGAAACAACCCTGCCAGACTCGTGGAGGGGCATTTTTGATGTGGCACCTAAGTCAGATTTTGGATGTTTTGCGCCAAATGTCCCAAATTAGAATAGCAAATGTAACTATTTAAAAAAAAAAAAAAAAGCAAAACGTCTATCTTTGTTTTTCGAAAATATCGTTTCTAACAAGATTTTGTGCTCTGTGCGTTTATCTTTTCAACCATTTTCGAAAAATCAAGCCATTGGGATGTAGGAGGGGCCAGCATCATTGTCCCCCAGACATCCCAGGAGAGCAATGGCGCACCCTAGGAGACAATGCTGTGGACTTCATATCAATGCTCCCAGGTACACATCTCACCGTTGCTCCCTTGTCTTGTCTGCTGAGCCCTCCAAACCCCACCCAAAACAGACTACCCACAACTGTACACCAATGCAATAGTCTTTATGGGTGGAGGCACCTATATGTGAGTACAGTGGGTTTCTGGTGAGTTTTGGAGGACTCACAGTTTCCACCACAAGCGTAACAGGTAGGGAGAGGTAGGAGTCTGGGTCCACCTGTCTGCAGATCGCAACTTTTGAACTCGAGCAAGAGGGATCGTCTTGGCTCCAATTTTACCGAGCGATCGAGTATATTTCGGCATTTAACGGGACAATTCATCCAACCTGTCATCCTAAAAGGAGTAAGTTCCGTTGCTTCTTAAACGTCACAATTTATTTGACCCCAGACGCAGGTGCTTCGTGCTGAAACACAGCCCATGTTGGGTCACCGAGGGAAGAATTGACGTTCAAGTGATATGATTAAAGAAATTATGTCCCGATCTTGAAGGCTCCTGGTGCTTCTTTTTGCTGTTTTTATTTATTTATTTAACACATTTATACCCCACATTTTCCCACTAGTCGCAGGCTCAATATGGCTTACACAATACCGTAGGGCAGACTACAGATCAGTAAAATACAGTTAAAACAATGTAAAGTAAGGTGGTGATCATATAAGTATCGTATAAAACAGCAAAGATAATAAAAAGATAATAAAAAATCAATAAGGTCCATAAATTTTGCTGTGATAAAGAAGCAGTAACTTGAGTCTGGAAGATAAGCCTTCTGGAATAGGGTTGTCTTTAATAATTTCCTGAAATTTAGATGGTTCTGAGTTGATTTTAAGAATTTGGGCAATGCATTCCATAGTTGTGTGCCTATGAAGGAGAAGCTGGATGCATAGGTAGATTTGTATTTTAGGTCATAGCAATCTGGGTAATGTAAGTTTAAATAGTATCGGGAGGAACTGGAACTGTTTCTAGGTGGTAAATCTATTAAATTTAATATGTATCCTGGAACGTCTCCGTAAACAATCCTATGAACCAAGGTGCAAACCTTAAAGGCAATAGGTTTCTGGATGGGAAGCCAGTGTAATTTTTCACGAAGGGGCCTGGCAGATTCAAATTTTGATTTACCAAAGATAAGTCTTGCTGCCGTGTTCTGGGCGGTCTGAAGTTTCTTAATTAGTTGTTCCTTACGTCCTGCCATAGATTCTGTTGCAGTAGTCTAGATGGCTTAATACCATTGACTGTACCAAGTTGCGGAAAACATCTCGAGGGAAAAAAGGTTTATACGTTTGAGTTTCCACATTGAGTAGAACGTTTTCTTTGTGGTGCAATTTACTTGCAATTTGGACTTTGTTCTGTACTTTGGACACTCTCTGTGCTGTGTTGTTTTGTAATATGGCATCGAGATTAGCCCTGAAAAGATAAAGAGGAGCAGCAGCTAAGATAGCTCAATAGGTCCTGCCGAGCCCTTCGGTCAGTTCTGTTTGGACTCTGGAAATTGTGGCAGAGGTTCGGGCTGCGGTGGAAGCTGCACTGGATGCAAAACTGCCAACAATTACATGACAGAGCGGAGGCCGCCCACGAGTGTTTGTACAGCATAGAATTGGCGTTAGATGCGGAGCAGCGTAGAGTTGGGCGTTTTGGAAGGAAAGGCGCAGTGTACAACATGTGATGTGGCTCAGCTACGGCTCACCGTACAGCGACTGGAATGTAAATTGGACAATTTGGAGGGCAGTTGCAGGCATAATACTTTGCATCTGGTAGGGCTGGCTGAGTCTTTGAAAGATGTGGAGCTCGTGAGAATTCTGGAGTCCTGAATCCTACAGTCTTTTAAGTTCGGATTTGTTGGTCGTTGGAGGATCCTTTCAAAAATAGACTGGGCCTGTAGAGTGGGCTCCAAGAGTAGCAGTCTCCCAGCTGGTGTGGGAACTTAGGCCACCACCTCTTTGAGTTCTGTATTTACCGGCAGTCTTCGTTGTTTTGAACTCGATGATGTTAGACAGGGCCGTGCCAACACGGTAAGCGAGGTAAGCACGGCAGGAGGGCGCCGTCCTCTGGGGGGCGCCCCGCCGTGCCATGCTTACCTCGGCCTCTCCCATGTCCCAACTGCCCGCCCTCTTCTCCCCCCCCCCCCAAGATCCCTTTTAAATTTACTTCCGGCAGCGAACGAAGGCGCAGCGTCAGTGAAGGAGGCAGCGCTCCCGACCTCTCTACTAGTCTTCCCTTCACTCAGTGTTCTGCCTTCTTCTGACATCAAGGAAATGACGTCAGAAGGAGGCGGGACATTGAGCGAAGGGAAGACTAGAGACATCGGGAGCGCCGCCTCCTTCACTGACGCTGCGCCTTCGTTCGCTGCCGGAGGTAAATTTAAAAGGGATCATGGGGGGGGGGAGAAGAGGGTGGGCAGTTGGGACATGGCCCAGGGAGCGGGAGGGCAGCGATCACCTTCACGGGGGGGAGGGGGGTCGCGCGCGCAACTGTTCATCTGCAGGGGGGGGGGGCAGGCGCCACAGACCCTTGGCATGGCCCTGATGTTAGATCTTCTATTCTAAGCATTTCTTTTATGTCTAGTTTTAACTTCTTTTGTAATGTGCATTTTCTTTGTGACCAACAGGAAGGTGGTCTTTTCATTTACTCCGGTCTCCGGTTCTGGCAGAATATTATTAGTCTGATGGGGATACGTGGCTTGTTATAGCGGAGTTTAAAAAAGGTTTGGACGGCTTCCTACAGGAAAAGACCATAGACCATTATTAAATTGGACTTGGGGAAAATCCACTATTTCTGGGATAAGCAGCATAAATGTTTTGTACTTTTTTGGGGATCTTGCCAGGTATTTGTGACCTGGATTGGCCACTGTTGGAAAAGGATGCTGGGCTTGATGGACCTTTGGTCTGTCCCAGTATGGCATTACTTATGTACTTGGGATTCTAAATGGAATGTTGCTACTCTTTGGGTTTCTACCAGGTATTTGTGACCTGGATTGGCCACTGTTGGAAACAGGATGCTGGGCTTGATGGACCTTTGGTCTGTCCCAGTATGGCAATACATATGTACTTATGATACTTATAATGTCTGCTTTGGTCAGAATATAGTGAGTCCCTATAACCAGCCCCTCCAAATGACACAATGATTACAATTTAGAACTAATTACTACTCTAACTGATGAAGCCAATACTTCCTATGTGCATATCCGTATGCTGCACAAGCTGGCATGTTGAAAAATATAAGCAAGATCAAATAAAAATGCCACCAACAATAAAGAATGACAATGTGGATAGAGATGCTCATAGATCTGCTTGCTTTGTTTGGGTAATGGGGGTGATGGGTGCACGGAACAGAGGAGAGGGAAAGAGAGACAAACCTCATAAGCTTCAATTGTCTTAATCTAACCACCTTGGACAGCTCTCTCCTACTCGCTCCCTTAGGTCCGGCTCCCAGCACCGCTGCCTTCTTCATTTTCCGGGCCGCCGGCAGCGTGAGTGAGGTAAGCAAGCAAGCAAGCAAGCACACTGCTTTTGGCAGCTCCAGAAGCTCTCCCTGTGTTACAGCGTCCCGCCTATGCGGGACAGGAAATTGCAGCAGAGGGAAAGCTTCCAGGCCGGTGAAGGCAGTCTGCTTACCTTACTGATGCTGCCAGTGGCCCGGAAAATTGAAGAAAGCAAAGGCGGTTAGCTTGAGAACAGGAGACAGCATGACGGCTGAAGCAGGGAATGGGAGGACAATCAGTAGTGGCCAAAACCCAGGCATTTGTCTGGCCACCAGGTTTGGGGGAGCCTGAGGCTGGAGTGTGTGTGTGTGTGTGGGGGGGCTGGGCCCACAAGGCCCCCTGAGGTTACGCTACTGTAGAATAAGCCACAGGGGAGGAAGAGGACGACACTGAGAGAGGACCTGAGTCACTCGAGCCCACATTGCTCCAAAACACCACTGCCCGTCTCTAAAGATCTATTAAATAAATCCTTAAGAGGTCCCACCAGGACTTCTCTGAGCTCCCTCAGTATCTTGGGATGTATCCCATCTGGCCCCATAGCTTTATGCACATTCAGATTTTCAAGCCGTTTATAGACGCTTTCTTCTGTGAACGGCGCTATATCCACTCCATTCACAGATATATCCTCAGCACCAGACCAGGGTCCTTCTCCAGGATTTTCTTCTGTGAACACTGAAGCAAAGTATTTGTTTATTTAGCAGTTGGCTTTATCTTCATTGCTCTCCACGTGTGAGCGGGAGAATGGACCTGGATGCATGTTTCACATGCCTAAGGACTGCCTTTTCTGGGATGACCTCCCACTTGTGGGCAGAGTGGCCTAGTGGTAGGGTGGTGGACTTTGATCCTGAGGAACTGAGTTCAATTCCCACTTCAGGCACAGGCAGCTCCTTGTGACTCCAGGCAAGTCACTTAATCCTCCATTGCCACATTGAGCCTGCCATGAGTGGGAAAGCACGAGGTACAAATGTAACAAAAAAAAAATCCCCAGTTAAAGGTAAGCAACAATGCTTTATCATTTTTTATTTATTTATTATGGGTAGGGTTGTCGTTGCTTGGGAGATGATAAGATCTCTTTCTGAAAATGGCAGATACAAATCAAGGTCAGATATACACAAAAACTAGCACTTATGAGTTTATCTTAGTAGTAGACTGGATGGACCTTGCAGGTCTTTTTCTGCCGTCATCTACTATGTTACTTGTAACGCCAAATGTATACTTCATCCTGTATGGCGATGCCACACAACAGGTCTTTGTAAGCCACATTGAGCCTGCAAATAGGTGGGAAAATGTGGGATACAAGTGAAATAAATAAATAAGACTTGCGATCTGCAGCCCCTCCTTACCTCTCTACTCTCATCTCCCCTTATGTTCCTACCCGTAACCTCCGCTCCCAAGACAAATCCCTCCTCTCAGTACCCTTCTCCACCACTGCCAACTCCAGGCTCCGCCCTTTCTGCCTCGCCTCACCCCATGCTTGGAATAAACTCCCCGAGCCCATACGCCAAGCCCCCTCCCTGCCCATCTTCAAATCCTTACATAAAGCCCACCTCTTCAATGTCGACTTCAGCACCTAACCACTACACCTCTACCCAGGAAAGCTAGACTGCCCCAACTTGACATTTCGTCCTTTAGATTGTAAGCTCCTTTGAGCAGGGACCGTCCTTCTTTGTTAATTTGAACAGTGCTGCGTAACCCTAGTAGTGCTCTAAAAATGTTAAGTAGTAGTAGTCAGGGGTGTGCTGGTAAATTTTTAACAACGGGCTCTCTGGGCATAGCAGCCCTGCAATTTGGGGGGGGGGGGATAGGTGGACTGGGGGGGACAACGCATGCCCCTCTCTCTCCACCTCATATAGGCATGCTATGGACTGCCACCACACCCCACTGCTTGTTTCTGGCTCTGAGCAACAAGCTGGGACTTCTTGCACATGCAGGAGAAGTCCCAGCCTGCTGCTCAGAGCTGGAAATCAGGAGCGGGGAGCAGTAGCAGTCTATTCACTTGGCTGGCGAAGCTCAGCATCCCCACCAGCAAAGTACAAGAGAATTGAGGTGGGGGCCCGAGCCCACATTTTGGGAGCCAGTGGTTAAAGTAGCCATGGAGGGCCTACTTTAACAACCGGCTCCCAAAATTCTTCAAGCCTGCTCCAGCACACCACTGGTGGTAGTAGTAGTAGTAAATTCTACCCTGCCGAAAAGCGGTACCTCCAACTTCTGGTTTCAAGGTAGGTCAGGTGGCAAAGAGCATTGGCCCTCCAGCCGCTAGGTGTCGCAAGCAAAAGATGAGCTCAGTCCCCACTGGGCGGAGTTCCGCCATTACGCACCGCGCGTACGTTTCCTTGATTCCTCCGTTGCGTCGGGGACGTTGATCGGCTCGGCCTGGGCGCCGCGCTTACGCTAAGCCGGTGGCGGATTTGGGCCGCGAGGGAGGCCGCGCTCTCTCTGCTCGGGCCGGCGCTGTCCTCGGAGTCCCCAGGTGAGCCCTGGACTCGCGCTTCTGCCTCTCCGGCTCTTAGGCCGAGCTCTCCCCCACCCCCACCCCCTTCACTCTGCGGTTTGGATCCGTCACAGTTCTGCACGCTCTCCCTCCTCCCCCTCCCCCCCCCCAGATTTGCCGTTCATTAGATCGAGAATTTTGAATGTGGCCAAAATCAAAAGAGGTGTCAGGAACGTTATAGCAGTAGCAGCCTTTTGGGAAGTAAATGAATATCAGAACGTAGCAAGGAGATCGTAATGATTTAGGGGAGGGGGGATCCTGTCAGCCTTGAAGGTGTGCAAGAAGGGGGGGGATCCTGTCAGCCTTGAGGGTGTGCAAGGAGGGAGGGGGATGGGTTTCTGTCAGCCTTGAGGGTGTGCAAGGAGGGGGGGGGGTTCCTGTCAGTCTTGAGGGTGTGCAAGGAGGGAGGGGGATGGGTTTCTGTCAGCCTTGAGGGTGTGCAAGGAGGGGGGGGGGTTCCTGTCAGTCTTGAGGGTGTGCAAGGAGGGAGGGGGATGGGTTTCTGTCAGCCTTGGGGGTGTGCAAGGAGGGGGGGGGGGTTCCTGTCAGTCTTGAGGGTGTGCAAGAAGGGAGGGGGGTTCCTGTCAGCATTGAGGGTGTGCAGGGAGGGAGTGGGGTTCCTGTCAGTCTTGAAGGTGTGCAAGGAAGGGGGGGGGGGGATCCTGTCAGCCATTCTAGGCTAAGCTCCTAAGAAAGGGATCCTCAGGAGCTTAGCCTAGAATGGGTGGCAGAGCTGGTGGTTGTGAGGCGGGGCTAGTGTGGGCAGACACATAGGGTCTGTGCTGGGGCTGGTGGTTGGGAGGCGGGATTAGTGCTGGGCAGACTTATACGGTCTGTGCCGGGGCTGGTGGTTGGGCGGCGGGGATAGTGCTGGGCAGACTTATACGGTTTGTGCCAGAGCCGGTGGTGGGTGGCAGGGATAGTGCTGGGCAGACTTATATGGTCTGTGCCAGAGCTGGTGGTTGGGAGGCGGGGATAGTGCTGGGCAGACTTATACGGTCTGTGCCAGAGCCGGTGGTGGGTGGCAGGGATAGTGCTGGGCAGACTTATACGGTCTGTGCCAGAGCTGGTGGTTGGGAGGCGGGGATAGTGCTGGCCAGACTTATACGGTCTGTGCACTGAAGAGGACAGTACAAATAAAAAAAAAAGTAGCACATATGAATATATCTTCTTGGGCAGACTGGATGGACCGTGCAGGTCTTTTTCTGCCGTCATCTACTATGTTACTATATGTTACTATGTTTGAGGGCGTGCAAGGAGGGAGGGGGGTTTCTGTCAGCCTTGAGGGTGTGCAAGGAGGGAGGGGGGGATCCTGTCAGCCTTGAGGTGTGCAGGGATGGAGGAGGGGGTTCCTGTCAGCCTTGAGGGTGTGCAAGGAGGGAGGGGGGGGGGATCCTGTCAGCCTTGAGGTGTGCAGGGATGGAGGAGGGGGTTCCTGTCAGCCTTGAGGGTGTGCAGTGGCAATGTACGTATAAGGAAGAACGTATAGTGCCTTGTAATAAAATAAATCTGCTTGGGTTTGGCCATTGGTTTTGTTAACCTGGTCCTTTAACTGTAGCATTGGACAGAGGATCTTGGTATGTCAGAGGTTGTTTGGGGTTGGAAAGGTGGTCACTCCCAGTTGACAAGAGCCATTGATGGTGTGCCGTAGTCAGAACAGGTTAATCTGGGCATGTTATCGTCTGGGAGCAAGAGATGCCAAGGTGCAATATGAGCAAAGGAAAAGTGCAATTTATATTTTTCTCATTTTAAATTTAAGAGAAAATGTCTCTGTATGATGACCTCGGAGTGGAGACCAGCGACTCAAAAACAGAAGGCTGGTCCAAAAATTTCAAGCTCCTGCAGTCACAGCTGCAGGTGAAGAAAGCAGCTCTTACACAAGCAAAGGTAGAGGCAATGACTATCTTACGATCTTATTTGCAAGGAAAATATTCATAGGTTAATTTTACTGCTTCCTAACTGCTATTACCGTATACAACACATGTCGACAGCAGAATGATCCTTGACTCAAGGAGCCTTCAGTTAAAGGGAGGAGTTAATAAAAAAACAGTCAAGAGCAGTGTTGACCATATGATAATCTCAAGTAAAATTGCAGAGATGGCATTTGATCCCGGGAACCTGAGGCATCCCTGTTTTGCATATTGCCATTAAGCATTTTTATTTGCCTTGCTGTCTTTTCGGTTAAAATATTTGTAGTAGATTCTCAAATAGATGGTATGCAATCCTGCTGTATTTGAGAGTTAGAATTCAAAGCTATGTTTTCATAGGCTAGAAAGAGTTTGCTCTTTCTTCAATGAAAAGTTCTTACTAGTTTTTGAGGGAAGCTTTTCATTTTGTTGTGAATAACTGAAGCGCTTATTCTCATATTTGCTGGCTCTTGTGTTCACAATTACTGCTAGTGATGGTACAAGCACTCCCAAATATTAAGTAATACAATCAAAGCCTTTATTAAGGGGCCGGTTTACAAAGCCGCGGGAGGGCTAACGCATGAGTAGCACAGGCCAAATCGACACTACCGCTGCTGGGGTAGCGTGTGTGCCTGGTCGTAATTCAGAGTTTGGTGCACGTCAAATTCCTTGCTAGAAAATACTTTTTCTATTTTCTACCACAGGGGCGTTGCTGGCGATAATTGGTAGCATGGCCATGTTGGCATGCGCTGCATGGTTACCACATGAGCCCTTACCTCTAAGTCAGTGGCTGGTTATAAGGGCTCAGGCCGTAAATCAGCATGCACCCATTTCCCAGCCCATTAAAAAATGGTCTTTTTTCCCAGTTGCGGTAAAAATTGGCCCAGCTCTCACCTAAACAACGCACCACATTACTGCAGGCCACTTTTTTCCCCGGCTTTGTAAAAGGACCTGTAAATCAGGTTTTAACTCCTGTCCTAGTACAGTAAATTAGATTTGAAAAACGCTCAGAACTTACTACATCATCCTCTCCATACTGGCCAAACCTATATAACTTGGTAAGACCTGGTAGAAGATTTTTGTCCTTACGGTACTACAGATTGTTAACGCCAGCCAGCTTGCCGCCTCAGTAAAAACAATACCATCCAGATGAGGGGTGGATTCCACGTGTGAGATCTGTAGCTTATCCAGACCTAGTAACAAAAGAGAGGGTTCAAAAGTACACAAACAGCAAAAGGAAAACAAAACGCAGCAGGGCCTTCAAGACTGGAACAATTGAGAGTCCTTTATTCATAAAGACCCGACACGGGCCATGTTTTGGCTTACCAACGCCTGCCTCAGGGGTCCAAAAGTTCCGATGCTCTTAAAAATAACAAGGGGACAAAAAAAAATCCCAATCCCTTAAGCAATTTTACAAGCAACTGGATAGTTAAGAAACGCCGTAACGTATCTATAGTATCAAACTGTTTCCTGCAACGACAGCAATTCCGAGTAGAATACTGCTACCTCATCAAGTGAAACCTCCATTGCAAACACTGTCGGTTAGAAACAAACTGCCAAAATAGCCTTATCTGATAGAATATAGAATTATTAAAGGTGTGTTGCACTGTAACTAGACTTGCCTGACCCACTATCATCATTCAGTCTGTCACCAAGGTTGATTTATTAACCAGCTCGCAGCGGATCAGCGATTTTTGATCGTTGCCAGCAGTATCCCTGGCTGCACAGTGCTGGGCCATGTCCAGACACCAGCACTTAATTCTGGGTTTTTGTGCGGCCGGTTCTCCCTTATCCAGTTAACTGCAATATTCAGCACTTATCTGCTTAAGTCAAGCCAGATGAAGATAGGACCGTTTCATGCGGCCCGATTTGTCTGGCTAACTTAGGCATTGAAATGAGGAACGTCGGCACTTCACCCACAAAATAGCCGGCTACGACTTTGGCAGTTAGTGCTGATATTTGGCAACGCTAACGGGTTAATTGCCACTGGCTATCAGTGCATGGCCACTACCAGGAGCCTCTTCTGCCCGGTTAAATCGCTTTGAATATTGACCCCCGTATCACAATTTAAAAAAATGATAAAACATTAAAATTCAATACAATAACTTTCAGCCCTCATTCAAAGCATTGTTTAAATATTATTATTATTAGCATCTGTATAGCGCTACCGGACGCACGCAGCGCTGAACAGTAGTTCCAGATTTTTTTTCTTAGTGCAAGTGGGAGCTTTTCAGAGACAAGATCCCGCTTGAGAAAATGCCCTTGAAGTGGATGACAAATAAATCATAGACAGAGGTGGTTGTAGCTGCTTATCCTTGGCTCAGCAATCATGCAGACTTTTTTTCACAGTTGGGGGGGGGAGGGGGGGGGCATTGTCATTGAGCCAAGTACTCTCTTAAGGTGCCCCCTGGAGCAGTGCACTCCGTCCTTTCTACCCAGGAGTACTTGTTCTGTGTTCAGCAGATGATGTGAGATAAAATAGGGAAACTATTGGTGGCCATTAAAGAGAGGTCACTGGGAGGAGTAAGGAGAGAAGGGCCTTGTATGGTAGAAGCAGAATCAAATGATCAAGAGAGTTTGGTTTTTTTTTAATATATGTGTTAGTTCCATCTGCTTTGTGGTGTGGAGCACACATACAAGGTATTGTTCGTAGTACTCCAAACCTTCAGTTTCAGCCCGTGTATAGTCTGCTAGCTCAGCACTACCATGTCTGTGGGCATAAGGAAACTGAACCCAGATTTAAATCGATATTTTCTCTGAGAAAAGGTCTGACAGCAAAATTGCTTTTCTAGCATAGACCTGGGGTTTTTACTCTGTTCTTGTTTGGTTGCAGACCCAGAGGACGAAACAACCCACTGTCCTGGCTCCAGTAGTTGACCTAAAGCGTGGCAGTGCAGGTGATGAAAGGCAAATTGTGGACACACCTCCTCATCTGGCGGCTGGACTAAAGGTAAGGCTAAGGGACCATGATGGACGCACTACTGGCAAGAGCATTTCAGTGGCTTTGAGTTGGATCCCCTGCTCTTCTCTTCCTTTGCTTCTCTTCTCAGTTTCAGTGTTCATGTCTGTTATAAACTGAGAGAGAATTTCTCAGTTTTCAGGCAGTCATGAACGAGATTAATCTTTCTGGCTCCATTATTGCTTGAAGTGTCTCCTTAGCTATTAGTCCTAGCGTTGAGCTAAGGGTGGGCACCTTTTTGTCCTGGGTGATGTGCAGCTAGTATGCATTTTTGAGTGGACACAAAGGTATTAAGCCTTCTAGGCACACCTTCAGCCTAACCCCCCACCTTTACGGTAACTTCTAAGCCCTAAAGCTCACTCTGAAATTTTGATAAAGTGAACATTTATTAATTTATTTACTGCATTTATACCCCACTTTTTCCAGTCAAATTGACTGTTCAATGTGGCTTACAGTTTTCAACAGTTAAACATATTACGTTGTCGTTAGAAGTCAGCGAGTGCTCTGTTTGATTTCTGTTAGTGATTCGAGTTTCATGGTGTGTTGGTGTTTCAGTTTTGCTGCGTGGGATCATCGAATGAAGACTTTCCAAAGAAGTGGGCTTTCAGGTGTTTTCAGAAAGTTAGATAGTCGTATTTTAGGACTTTTGTTATTTTATTCCGTATCTTGGGGACAGATATATGTGAAGCTGGTTGAATATGAAGATTTGTATTTTAGGCCTTGACATCTTGGAAAGTATAGGGCGAGGTAGGTTCTTGCACCTTCTGTTGCGTTGCGTATAGGTAGTTCAATTAGGATTGTCATGTATTTGGTGCAAGGCCGAAAATTATTTTACAGGTCAGGGAGCAAATCTTGAAGGATGTATGTGCTTTGATGGGTAGTGTTTTTATCTACCCCTCTCTAGACCCCCGCAGGACCCTTGCCCACGGAGGTGTACAGAGGGTTTGTTCTTCTAAGATCTTGTTGATCATCCCCTCCCTAAATTCCAGTGACACCCCATTCCATGGTGTTACGAATCAGGGTTCTAAGGAGTGCCTCCGGTCACGGAGGCGTAGGGGGGGTGACAGAAGGCGCAGTTCAAATCTAATTCCCATGACCACAGCTTTCTGTCTCTGGATCTAAGTGAATCTTTGGCCATCTATGTTCCCACATGAAATTTATGTGAGTGAGAGAGAATCTTACTTGTGTGTGTGTAGTATTCTGTGAAACAGGTGGAGGAGGGAGAATGGATTGAAACAGAGACTGAAACAGTTTAGTGAAAGAAATAGTCTTTTATTCTCACCCAATCAGGACTTCAAGTTGGTACATACATCGGTCAGATTCTGGGTTCAACCGGCTAGAGCTTCGCCCTTGTCCGAATCAAGTTGGGGAGGGACTCCGACGATAGCTCTGATGCCCACTTCTTATATAGCATTTTCAGTACATACAACTCAATTAGAGAGGGACTTTTTTCTAATCTTGCTTCATCTCTGAATCATACTTAACCGCAGGTCAGGTGCCCACCTGCCCCTCCTTTCTAAGATTTCTTCATAATGCCAATTTCAACACTTGTAAAACCTCTTTCCTAATATTGAGAGAGATCTGTGTCTTTGTATCTTGTGACTCTGGGAGCCATTTTACAAAGACAAACTCCATCTTAGGAACCAAGCTTTTTACCATTTTTGTCATTATTTCCCTCATCTTAAGTGTTACACTCAATTTGAAAGTTGTACCAGGTTTCAATAAGACTCACCGAGCAGTCCTGCTCTTGCAGGCTCTCTGCTATAAGGCCATCAGCTGATTATCAGGCCTAGTCAGTGCTTTTCAGCTGTTTAAGCTATGTAACTTGGCCCACCACTATTCCAGTGGATAGGTCTCAAGCTAGGACACATATTAACAGTAGCCAGTATAGTTTTTGGAGCAGTGGTTTTGTGCTTTGGAATCGATTTGTTCTGAATATTAGTTTAGCAGTTGTATTTTGTGCTGTTTGTATTTTAAGTAGTTGTTCCTTGTATCCCGCGTAGGTTTCGTTGCAGTAGTCTGCATGGGCGAGGACCGTGGAGTGGTCTAATGTGTGGAATACTTCTCCCGGGAAGTAATTTTTTATGCGTTTCAGGAACATTTTCTTCATAGTGTTTGAGATTTGTTTATCGAAAGATCAATAGTGGTCAATGGTGACTCCTAGGATTTGTAAGTTGTCAGATATTGGGAGGGTTGATTTTTGGGAAGTGTTCAGTGTTGCGTGATGATGTGAGCAGTGTGTTTTTTCCTGGTTCAGTTTAAGCTTGAACGACGATGCCCAGGATTTTTAAGCTTAATAGCGTTTTAATAGTTATATAAAAACTTCCTCAGTTATTATACATAACAATTTCTTAGTATATCCGAATACTTAGCTTTTAGCTTCAGCATCAGCTTTAATTTTATATAACTATTAAAACGCTTAAAAACATTTGAAAAAAGAAACATATAAGAAATGGTTGAAGGAAGTATTCTGTAGGATTGATGAGGATTGCGTTACACCCCTTTATTGACATATGCTAGGCTCATGTAGCCTTATTAGGGGAGGGTACGCTGATCTGACTGATCCATAAAAAAAATATTATGACTTCCTGATCCAGGGGATCCTAGAGAGATATATAGTACACTGGTGAAAAGAAATAGACTGAAGTGATTTTCTTATACACATTGATGGACTGAACAGTTGTGTAATATCACCAGTTGCTGAATAAAAAGACCTCTTTCAAATTAACATACAATACCTTTTTGGTATATCTATTTCCCGTTGAAAGAGCTTGCCGAGAAGCTCTGAAAGAAAAAAAAAACCCCAGGTGAACAGGGCTTGCTTGTCTGAGGTTCTGATTTTCCATGCTCTGTTGTTCCTTTTAGGATCCAGCGCCTGCTGGATTTTCCACAGGAGACGTGCTGATCCCGCTGGCAGACGAGTATGACCCCATGTTCCCTAATGATTACGAGAAGGTGGTAAAACGGCAGAGAGAAGAAAGACAGAGGCAGCGTGAGCTGGAGAGACAGAAGGAGATAGAAGAAAGAGAAAAGTAAGATCATGACGCTGTCATTTTGGCAGCTCTGCTAAGCTTTGCTAGTGGTATCAAACGTGCTAGATGTCCTTCTAAAACGTCAGAGTGTTCCCAATATTAATCTATCGTGAGACGTGTGTAACTGAGGAAAGAAAACATCTGTCTCTCTCAACATCTGGTCTTGGAACATGTTTTTATATTATACTAGTAAAAGAGGCCCGTTTCTGAGCAAATGAAACGGGTGCTAGCAAGGTTTTCGTCGGCAACACCCCCGCCAACCCCTTAGTTGTTGTGGCATTGCTCCGCCCTCAACGTCATGACATTTGACGCGAGGGCAGGGCCCGTAGCGATTTCCCCCCACCTCCCTGCCTCCCTCCCTGCCAACCCCTTCGTTGTTCTGGCCTTGCTCGGCCCTCGAGGGCGGGGCCCGTAGCGATTTCCCCCCCGCCTCCCTCCCTGCCAACCCCTTCGTTGTTCTGGCCTTGCTCGGCCCTCGAGGGCGGGGCCCGTAGCGATTTTGGTGGCTTCACCACCACGAACCTTCGAACCTTTTTGAGGGAAGTCAGGGCTTGGCTTCACTGATGTCACTGTCTTCAGAACGTTGAGGGTGAGTTTTATATATATAGCTATATAAGGCTTCCTATGACAGAAAGGAAGTAGTTTGAGAAATTGGCTACCATGTTATTAATTTTGCTCTTTGAAGTCCTCTGCTGTTTTCCTTTGGATTGTGGTAGCTTTTGGGACACACTTCCATGTTTAAGCAAATCTCAGTTGCAGATGCTTGTGAAATTTATTTATTTATTTAGATTTTGCTCACACCTTTTTCAGTAGTAGCTCAAGGTGAGTTTCATTCAGGTACTCTGGATATTTCTCTGTCCCTGGAGGGCTCACAATTGAAGTTTGTACCTGAGGCAATGGAGGGTTAAGTGACTTGCCCAAGATCACAAGGAGCAGCAGTGCGATTTGAACTGGGCACCCCTGGATGTCAAGCCTGGTGCTCTAACCCCGTGGCCACTCCTCCACAGCTCAGCAGCAGGATCACCACTCCCAGAGTGACTCCTCATTCTGCTGCTATTTGCTGCTACTTTTTATTTAAACTACCCACTAATTATTAGATGCAAGTGCCCTTTGGGACCCCGACACAGCCTCAAGGGAGGCAAAACTTGGCCACGGGGGGTTGTTTAAAGTGGCAGAAATAAAAAGCCTTTTAAAGATCAGAAGACTTGTGTTCTACTTTTGTGGATTGCCTGGTACATTTTGCAGACTGTTTTGTCTTCAGGACTTCCTTGTTAGACTGCTTGAATAAAGCAAGGAAAGCTATAGGCACAACCTTTTGATTGGACTAACTTAATGCGTGAGCTTTTTTGGAGCATAGTAACGTAGTAAATGACGACATATAAAGACCTGTACGGTCCATCCAGTCTGCCCAACAAGATAAACTCATTTTACATGGTATGTGATACTTTATATGTATACCCGAGTTTGATTTGTCCCTCCCTTTCTCAGGGCATAGACCGTAGAAGTTATTATTGTTATTATTATTAACATTTGTATAGCGCTACCAGACGCATGCAGCGCTTGAACACCTGACACAGAGAGTCAGTCCCTGCTTGATAGAGCTTACAATCTAAAAATACAGACAGACAAGACAATTAAGGGTGAGGGAAGTACTGGGTGAGAAGGAACAAGGAGAAGGGAATTGAGTAGTGGTTAGGAGCCAAAACATTCCATCTAGAATCTCCAATAGTAGCAACATTCCATGTAGAATCTCCAATAGTAGCAACATTCCATCTAGAATCTCCAATAGTAGCAACATTCCATGTTCCACTGCACTAACCACTAGGCTACTCCTCCACTAGCAACATTCCATGTAGAAGCCTGCCCTTGCAGATGAGCAATGCGGCCGCGCAGGCTTCTGTTTCTGTGAGTCTGACGTCCTGCACGTACGTGCAGGACGTCAGACTCACAGAAACAGAAGCCTGCGCGGCCGCATTGCTCATCTGCAAGGGCAGGCTTCTACATGGAATGTTATTATTATTAACATTTGTATAGCTCTACCAGACGCATGCAGCGCTGAACACTTGACACAGAGAGAAAGTCCCTGCTCGATAGAGCTTACAATCTAAAAATACAGACAGACAAGACAATTAAGGGCGAGGAAAGTACTGGGTGAGAAGGAACAAGGAGAAGGGAATTGAGTAGTGGTTAGGAGCCAAAAGCAGTGGTGAAAAGGTGGGTTTTCAGCATAGATTTGAAAACAGGTAGAGATGGAGCTAGGCGTACAGGCTCAGGAAGTCCATTCCAAGCATAAGGTGCCACGAGGGAAAAGGAACGAAGCCTGGAGTTAGCAGTGGAGGAGAAGGAGGACGACAAGAGAGATTTGTCCAGCGAGCGGAGTTCACGGGGATGAATGTAGGGAGAGATGAGAGTGGAGAGGTAATGGGGGGCTGCAGAGTGGATGCATTTTAAAGGTCAGTAAGAGAAGTTTGAACTGTACGCGGAAGCGGACAGGGAGCCAGTGAAGTGACTTGAGGAGCGGGCTAGTGTGGGTAAAACGAGTTTGGTGGAAAATAAGTCGTGCCGCAGAATTTTGGACAGACTGGAGAGGAGAGAGAAGTCTGCCCAGCACTGTTCTTGTACTAAGTTCTGAAGCTAACATCGAAGCCCCTTAAAATTTACACTCCAGCCCACCCCTATCTATTCAGTCACGATCAGGGCGTAGACGGTAGAAGTCTGCCCAGCTCCCGTTTTGTTTCCCAATTACCAGCGTCGCCACCCAATCTCCGCTAAGATTCCGCGGAACCATTCCTTCTAAACAGGATCCCTCTGTGTTTATCCCACGCATGTTTGAATTCCATTACCGTTTTCATCTCCACCACCTCCTGCTGCCTTCAGTCAGATCAATGCAGAATCAACAGAGGATGACGACTCCTGCTTATGCAACAGATTGTAGGTTGGATTACAGCATCAGTTCAGACATGAAAAAGGTGTGAAAGGGAGGGAGACCAGTATCGCTGCTATGTCCCTTTGTTTTTAATTTTCCCATACCATCTCAAGGTAGATTACATTAAAATAAATTCAGTATCTTGATCATAAGGTTGTTGCTGCAGTGCCCTGGTCTGGATAAACGTTCCCCTGCAGATGTAACCTTGCTTTTCTCCTCTGACTGTGAATGTTTATTCTTGCCGTTAGCATTTGGAAAGCATCGCTTCCCTCTTCACGTTTCCTGCATGGGATGGTAGATACCACATTAATGGGAGATTCTGTGTTTCTGCCTCTTGTGGTTTACCGTAAGGTCCTGTGATATCTACTGATCAAACACTTTTTTTAAAAGATGCACAGAGGGACTTAAGAGACACTGGGCTCCCTGACTCATTACCAGAGTGAAGACTGCAAGAAACTCCTAGGTTCAGCTTCTCTGCTGCCATCCTTTTACTTCCCAACTCTCTCAGCTCTGAAAACAAATCACCACCATTGTAATGCAGTCTGTAATTTGCTTGTATTATTGGGGAAGACTGTCCCTAGTTCATTCTGCGCTGTCGGGCTGACGAAGAGCAAATCACAGTAAAAATGGTCTCACCTGTAACCTGTTTGTTTCATCTTTTTATTGCAATTTTCCACAGAGAAATTGTTCAAGCATAAAAATTGTACAAAAAAGCACTGTGGAATGTGTTTTTTTTTAAATTGCACAGATTTATATATTATTCTGTGCATCATTTTTGCTGTGGGTTTTTTTTTCTCCTCTTCCAAACTTGAGGCACTTAGAATCATTGGCCAAAAGGTGCAGTGTTTAAACTGATTTGCAAGAGCTTAGTACTTTTTCCAAAAATATAAATCTGATTGTAAAAAATGATATTCAACAGTGTGTCTCTTGTTTGGGTTCAAGACATTGATTAGCACAAAATCACTGTGTCCTGATAATGCATTTCTGTTTATGGTGATGTATATTTTTCCATGAAAAAAAGACTTTTCCTTTAACCTCTATGTTTCAACATTTTTATTAGAATATTTGCAATGTCATTATACTTTACATCATAACTTGGTACCTATACATCTCTGTCAACCAAGTATAACATCAACTTCTGTCAACATCATTTTACATATTCCTCCCCCCATCCCCCTCTTTGGGATTTAGCATTGCTGATGTTTAAGTTGTTGATCATGAATTAAAGGATTGTGTAATAAAGTGAGATCATCTATTAATGTCTCATGTTTTAATGCTATTCCTAATTATTCTAATTCCATTCCCTATCCTCTCTTATCGCTTTAATATCCAATGTTCACATCAATAGTATTTATCCAATCTATCATTATATACTGATATCTCCTTTAACCTAGTTAATATACAGCATGTTTCTATACAAATGATGCTCGGGATTCTCACTGTGGCTGTCCTTGATTTGTTTTATTAGGAGGCGGAAGGACAGGCACGAAGCCAGTGGCTTTTCCAGGCGCCCAGACACAGAGTCCGACGAGGAGGAAGATTACGAGAGGGAAAAGAGGAAACGAAGTAAGAGCTCTCATGTGACTTAGATCTTCCCACCCGGGTCCAGTTTGGTTTTCAAGGTGTCTGTGATGCTAGTAGATTGTTACCATGTGTGAGTGCAGAAACTGGATTCACGTGATTAAGCATCTGCAGTGCAATTCAGATTGCTTTCACTCGTTCCTATTGTTCACCTGGTCCCTGGTGCCAGATAACCAGGTTTGTATGAGGAGAGCAGCTTTCCAGACTGTGGGCTCTAGAAATGAATGGTTCCCTGCGAGTTCTACGAGTACCTGCTGCTGTGGGTGGTGAGATGCAGGATAAAACATTTCAGCACGGACGTATCTGATGACGACGATATGTAACAGTGTTTGTCACATTCTTACTTGCAGCAGGAATAGCAAAGCCTTTAGTGAGCTGGTTACTTAAGCCTCATATGTAGTACTGCAGCAGAGCATAGCAAGTGTATCCACTTGAATGTGACTGACCGTGAGGTAACACCAATGGGAGGCACCAGAACAGCTTCCATATCATCAAGCTGATCAATCCATAGACTGGTGGGTTGTGTCCATCTACCAGCAGGTGGAGATAGAGAGCAAACTTTTGCCTCCCTATATGTGGTCATGTGCTGCCGGAAACTCCTCAGTATGTTCTCTATCTCAGCAGGTGGTGGTCACACACAGCAGCAGCTCTGGCTAGGCCTCCAAGCCTAATCCTTAGGTTTTGTTGAGGCCTGGGGTTGAGGGCTCTTTTGAGCAAGTGCAAACCTGGTGGTGCCAGGTCCCTCCTTTTCTCCCCCCTCCCGCTGGCTCCGTTAAAAAAAAAAAAAAAAAAAAATGTTAAACATCCTTAAAGGCGTTTATTTCGACGTTTATTTAAACGTTCATTGCAGCTACTCACTGGGACACCAGTTCGTTACAGCTCGGAGCGGCAAGCAGGTAATTTTACCTTTTTATAGCGGGCAGGGGGTTCCCCGATTCTTCTCCTCGTGGCATATGGCGTCGGAGGGCGAGGGCGCAAAGGGTCGCTCCCCGGATCGCTTGAGCGCTTCTAGAGGGGATGCGGGGGTCTTACAGCCTGATTCGCCCTTGTTGGGTGACAGTTTCGTGACCGATGAATGTCCCGGTCCTTCCTCCGGCGTGGCGGTTTTTCCCGCCATAAACGCCCATCCCCCGCTCCTCGCCTCCGCCATCTTGGCCGGCCACGCGGCTCGGACGGCTTCTTCGTGGGCCGCCCTTGAGGTTGGAGACATTAATGCCATGAACGCCCTTAATTTGGGCGACGGCACAAAAGCGGCTACAGTTAAGTGCCGTTCTTCCCGCGCGGCTCCTTCGCGGAGTGTCGCGCCGGACGCCATTTTGGATGCGCAGCAGGCCTCTCCCCCGCTCTTGCGAGCGCCGGTTGAGGGTGCGTCTAGGGCTGTTGCCCAGGCTGCGGAAGTGCACAGTCTGGGGGGTTTCTCCCCCGAGTTTGTTTTGCTGCTGCATCAGGCTTTCCTCATGCAAAACGCTGCCCCTGCTCCCTCTTCTGATAAAGAGGTTGAGGTTCCCAGAGGTAAACGCCCTCGGGTTGATTTCCAGGCCTTGGAGGACTTTGTCTCCTCCGATGTAGATGAGGGCAGCGTGTCTGAGGTCTCCCAACGGTCCTTTGCGGATTCCTTGGAGGAGACGGATCCCCGCTCGGATGGAGCGGATGACCCCTCTGCAGCGCGGCTTTTTAGCCCAGAGGATTTGCCCAACCTGTTAGTGCAGGCCATGGGCATTTTGATGATTTCCTCTCCGGAGGACGTCTCTCCCTCAGCCCCTGTTGGCTCTGCCATTATGCTGGGGACGAAGCGCCCGCCTAGAACCTTCCACGTGCATGATGCCATGCACACCTTAATTTCGGCTCAATGGGATGTCCCGGAAGCGAGCCTCAAAGTGGCTAGGGCTATGTCCCACCTCTATCCTTTACCTGAAAGTGAACGTGAGGCCTATCTGTGGCCTACTGTGGATTCTTTAATCACTGCGGTGACTAAGAAAACGGCTTTGCCGGTGGAAGGTGGCACGGCCCTAATGGATGCCCAAGACAGAAGATTGGAGGCGGCCTTAAGGTCGTCCTTTGAGGCAACTGCTTTAAGTTTGCAGGCCTTGGTTTGCGGTTCCTATGTGGCCAGGGCGTGCCTGACTATGGTGCAGCGGGCTTCCCCCTCGGATCATTCCTTGAGGGCTGATTGGCCGGCCCTGGAATCGGGCCTAGCCTATTTGGCAGACTTGCTGTATGATGTCTTGAGAGCCTCAGCTAAAGGCATGGCTCAGACAGTCTCTGCACGGCGGTGGCTTTGGCTCAAACATTGGTCTGCTGACCACGCCTCTAAATCCCGCCTGGCTAGATTGCCTTTTAAAGGCAAGCTGCTCTTTGGGGTCGAGCTGGACAAAATCGTGACCGATCTCGGCACGTCAAAGGGCAAGAAGTTACCAGAGGTCAGGGCTCGGGCTAGTACTCATCCCGGTACCTCCAGAGGACGGTTTCAGGAAGCCCGTCGGTACTGCCCGGGCAGGTCGGGCTCCTCTGCCCCCTCTTCCTTCAAGAGGAATTTCTCCCCCAAGCAGCATTCCTTTCGCAGAGACCGCCGTCCCGGAGGTGCTCCCTCCGGTCCTCCCCCAGGGTCTCGCGCCCAGTGACGGGGCCTTGGTCCACGCCCCAGTGCAGATTGGAGGACGGCTGTCCTCGTTTCTGGGTGAGCGGACCACAGTAACTTCACACGCTTGGGTGCTGGAAGGCATCAGAGACGGCTACAAGCTAGAGTTCTGCCGACCCTTAAGAGACGGGTTTGTACTCTCTCCCTGCAAGTCTCCGGTCAAAGCTGTGGCAGTGCAGCAGACCTTGGACAACCTGATCCGCCTGGGTGCGGTCGTTCCGGTGCCAAAAAATCAGATTGGCAAGGGACGTTACTCCATTTACTTTGTGGTACCAAAGAAAGGAGGTTCTGTCCGGCCTATCCTCGACCTCAAAGGGGTCAATCGGGCCTTGAAAGTGAGGCACTTTCGCATGGAGACTCTCCGCTCTGTTATAGCGGCAGTGAAGGCAGGAGAGTTCTGGGCTTCCTTGGACATCAAGGAAGCGTACCTGCATATTCCCATCTGGCCTCCTCTCCAACGCTTTCTGCGTTTTACAGTCCTGAGACGACACTTCCAGTTCAGAGCCCTCCCTTTCTGGTTGGCTACTGCTCCGCGGACCTTTTCCAAAGTAATGGGGGTCATAGCGGCCTTCCTGCTAAAGGAAGGAGTACAAGTCCATCCTTATCTGGACGACTGGTTGATCCGAGCCCCCTCTTATGCAGGGTGCGGCAAAGCTATGGACCGGGTAGTTGCTCTTTTGAGCTCCCTGGGATGGATCATCAACTGGAAGAAGAGCCAGCTGCACCCGACTCAGTCCCTGGAGTATCTGGGAGTTCGATTCGACACCCAAGTGGGCAGAGTGTTCCTGCCAGACAATCGGATTGTCAAGCTTCAGGCTCAGGTGGACTAGTTCCTAGTAGCCTCTCCTATTCGGGCTTCGGACTACGTGCAGCTGTTGGGCTCTATGACGGCCACGATGGAAGTAGTGCCCTGGGCCAGGGCTCATATGAGACCACTACAGCTATCTCTGCTGCTGCGCTGGACTCCGATGTCGGAGGATTCTGCTGTGCGCCTTCCCTTGGACCCAGCAGTGCGCAAGGCGCTGAGCTGGTGGACGCAGACAGACAAGTTGTCTGCAGCAATGCCTCTGGTGACCCCGGAGTGGATTGTCGTCACGACAGACGCCTCTTTGATGGGCTGGGGAGCCCAATGCTTGGGAAGGACAGTGCAGGGGCTCTGGTCTCCTGCAGAGGCAAGTGGTCTATCAACCTCCTGGAACTCAGAGCCATTCGGTTGGTGTTATTGGAGTTCATCCCGGTACTGGTGTTGAAGCCTGTACGGGTCCTGTCGGACAATGCCACGGCTGTGGCCTATATCAACCGCCAGGGAGGTACCAAGAGCGCCCCTCTAGCCAAGGAGGCTATGAATCTATGCCAGTGGGCGGAAGCGAACCTGGAGCAGGAGCCCGGAGAGCGGCAGCTATCTGCTCAGGCGTTCTTGGACATCACGAAGCGCTGGGGCCAGCCGAGCCTATATCTGATGGCGTCATCGGCCAATTGCCAAGTGCCGCGCTTGTTCAGCAGAGGACGGGACCCTCGATCCCTGGGAGTAGATGCTCTTCTCCAACAGTGGCCGACACAAGAGTTTCTCTATGTGTTCCCGCCCTGGCCCATGTTGGGCAGGGTGCTAGTCCGGGTGGCAAAGCATCCCGGCAGGGTAATCCTGGTGGTCCGGATTGGACCAGATGTCCCTGGTATGCGGACTTGATCAGGCTCTCAGTCGGCGATCCTCTGCGGCTGCCAGTGGAGCAGGGCCTGTTACATCAGGGTCCCGTGGTGATGGAGGATCCCTCCACCTTTGGTCTTACGGCCTGCCTATTGAGCGGCAGCGTCTGAGGAAGAAGGGCTTCTCAGACAAGGTCATCGCCACTATGCTGAGAGCGAGGAAGCGCTCTACTTCTACTGCTTACGCCAGGGTTTGGCGTGTCTTTGCAGCATGGTGTGAAGCAGGCTCACTTTCTCCCTTCACTGCTCCAATTCTTCAGTGTTGGCGTTCCTGCAAGAAGGTCTGGAGAAAGGCCTGTCGCTCAGTTCCCTTTAAGTCCAGATAGCGGCTCTGGCTTGCTTCAGGGGCCGCCTGAAGGGTGCTTCCCTGGCTTCGCAGCCAGATGTGGTGCGCTTTCGCAAGGGAGTTACTCACCTGCGCCCTCCTCCGCACTCAGTGGTGCCTGCGTGGATTCTCAACCTGGTGCTAAGAGCATTGCAGAAGCCGCCTTTTGAACCCTTGGCAAGGGCATCTCTGAAAGACCTGACATTGAAAGCAGTCTTTTTGGTGGCTATCACTTCAGCCAGAAGAGTTTCCGAGCTCCAGGCGCTCTCTTGTCGAGAGCCTTTTCTGCAGTTCACTGAGGCAGGAGTGACTATTCGCACAGTGCCTTCCTTCCTGCCCAAGATTGTTTCTCGCTTCCATGTGAATCAGCAGCTCTGTCTCCCTTCCTTTCATAGGGAGGACTACCCAGAGGAGTACTCTGCTCTTAAATATCTGGATGTGAGACGAGTCATCATCAGATACTTGGAAGTGACCAATGATTTCCGGAAATCGGATCATCTGTTTGTCCTGTTTGCAGGTCCTCGTAAGGGTCTGCAGGCTGCTAAGCCTACAGTGGCAAGATGGGTCAAGGAAGCCATGGCAGCGGCTTATGTGGCCGCGGGGAAGGTGCCGCCTATCCAGCTGAAGGCTCACTCCACAAGAGCTCAGGCGGCCTCGATGGCAGAGGCCGGATCCGTCTCCTTGGAAGAGATATGCAGGCGGCAACTTGGGCTTCGGCTCATACATTCTCCAAGCATTACCGTTTGACGGTGGCTGCACGGGCGGAGGCCCGGTTTGGAGCTTCAGTGTTGAGGTCAGGGATTTCAATGTCCCGCCCTGGGTGAGTACTGCTTCGGTACATCCCACCAGTCTATGGATTGATCAGCTTGATGATATGGAAGGTAAAATTATGTATAATCATACCTGATAATTTTCTTTCCATTAATCATAGCTGATCAATCCATAGCCCCTCCCAGATATCTGTACTGTTTATATTCTGGTTGAATTTTAGGTTCAAGTTTAGCCTTCAGTTACTTCAGGAGGACTTCGTGTTCAAGTTCTTCTTTCACTTGGATTCTTCAAGAGTTGAGACGAGTTGTGTTACAGTGAGCTGCTGCATTCCTCTCCCCTCCGTTTTACGGGGCTGGATTGAGACATAAATTCTGCCGGCACTCCCTCCCGCTTCGTGCGGCTGTAGGGCAGCTTTGTACCCCTCCCGCTTCGGCGGTGTTAGGGTCAGTCAGCTCCTCCCGCGGTTGCGGTTGCAGGATAAGCCAGATCCCCCCGCATTGGCGGGTGTGGTGTCCCTCCCCCGCTCCGCGGGGATGAGCTGGACGGATTCCCCTCCCCCACTTGTGTGGGGATGAGCTGGGTTAATTCCCCTCCCCCGTTTTGGCGGTGGTGAGCTGGGCAGAGTGTCCCTTCGTGGGTGTAATTCTCTTATGTGCTGAGTCCTGCGGATGGAGCTTTGATATCGACATACTGAGGAGTTTCCGGCAGCACATGACCACATATAGGGAGGCAAAAGTTTGCTCTCTATCTCCACCTGCTGGTAGATGGACACAACCCACCAGTCTATGGATTGATCAGCTATGATTAATGGAAAGAAAATTATCAGGTATGATTATACATAATTTTACCTTTTCCCTTCTATATATGAAAGTGAATGGGTTTGGAGAATCTCTGTTTGCAGTGGAGCGGGTCAAAGTACACAGCACAAGCAGTCCAGAAAGAAGCACGAAGGGCTCTCAAGAGTTGGAGCAAGTACACTTTGTTAATGACCCGACACGGGCCATGTTTCAGCGTAAAGTAATGCCTTCCTCAGAGGTCAGTTCAACCAAGCAACACTAAATACTTGAGTTGTTGCTCACAAAGTAGTAAATTTAATACAACTCGGAGAAAATTTTTCTTCACTCAAAGTGTAATTAAACTTTGGAATTCGTTGCCAGACAATGCGTTTCAGGCGGTTAGCTTAGCGGGGTTTAAAAAAGGTCCGGACGGCTTCCTAAAGGAAAAGTCCATAGACCATTATTAAATTGACTTGGGGGGAAAATCCACTGCTTATTTCTGGGATAAGCAGCATAAAATGTATTGAACTTTTTCGGGATCTTGCTGGGTACTTATGACCTGGATTTGCTACTGGAAACAGGATGTTGGGTTTGATGGACTTTTGGTCTGTCCCAGTGTGGCAATACTTATGTTACTTATGTAATATAGTAGCTCATCACAATGAAAGGTCGGAGCAAGACGCCAAGATAATGCGCCAAAAAACTAGCCACCAGATCCAGCCTGTTCTTTAGATTTGCTATCAGTTTGAAATTGTCTTCGTACTAAATCCGGCACCAGCTCCCTTTATTGCTTCGTTAGCTGCAGATGGTGGTGTGGAGGTAGAGGTCACTGAGGACATGGCATTCCCTCATCCGAAGAGAACATCGAAGTGAACAAAAATCAGCAAATACAAAAATCTTTGCTACAGTGGTAACGTCATGGATAGAGAGGCTAGGATATATTTGGAAATTGGGCTGTGCTCATGTCAGGAGAGCTGGAAGGGCCAAAACCGTGAGGCTGCAGAGAAAGGGGTTTACAGGAAATCCTTTCTACACAGGGAGAATTCTTTATATCATTGCTGTAAAAAACTCCTCATTTTCCAAGTGTATAACTATATTTTGTTATTTTAATTGTGCGGAAATGCACAAAAAAAAATGATATGGAATAGCTTGCCCCACTGCTCGTTACACTCTTATTTTTTTTTATTTTTGTTACATTTGTACCCTGCGCTTTCCCACTCATGGCAGGCTCAATGCGGCTTACATGGGGCAATGGAGGGTTAAGTGACTTGCCCAGAGTCACAAGGAGCTGCCTTTGCCTGAAGTGGGAATCAAACTCAGTTCCTCAGTTCCCCAGGACCAAAGTCCACCACCCACCCTAACCACTAGGCCACTCCTCCACTCCACTCTTAGAGATCGAGACTTTGTTATCAAAGTTTTCTCCTACCCTTTTTTCCCACCTGGTCAAAGCATTGGGGTCTTTTGAGGCAGTGGGCATCTGATGCAGTTAGTTACTGCTGATCTAATACCTTTTGAAGAGCTGCCTCATGACTTCTCGATTGCCGCCAAGTGATCGTTTTGCTTATTTGCAGCTCACTCGTTTCTTAACTTCGAAATCTATTAAGCCTTTTGTCACATTGGGAAAACACTTTCCTGGAAGATTTATGTAAAGATTTTCGTAATACACGTAAATTAATTTCAGTGCTGTATCGTTATCTTAGGGAAAGCCTGCTAGAGCTGTTAACTTTCAAGTTATGTATCGTTGGTTTCTTACTCCCGCCGGACTCCATCACATTTTTCTGCTGTTCCGACACTTTGTTGGAGAAAATGTGGTGAGAGAGGAACTATGGGACACTGTTGGACCTATCTCAAGGTGCGTGCTCAGGGGGCGTAGCCAGACAACAGATTTTGGGTGGGCCTAGGCAAGAATTAGGTGGGCACCAAGTGTTCCCCCCCCCTCCTCCCCCCCAAAAAATGATCTCAGCTGCTGGGAAAACGCTTCTTTCCACCTTGGCAGCAGGCATGCACTGATAACTGAGCATGCGCAGGTGCCGGTGTTCTGGAGAGTAGCGTTTTTGTTACCATCAAGGGGAAATCTTCAGCTGACGGAGCCTGGGATTCCCAGTGTTACAAGAAATTATTTATTTTGGGGAAAATAGCTCGAGAGCACTCGCTACTGTTTATAATTTAAGAGCAGATGCTGTATTTATAAGTTTTAGGATATTAATTTCTCCACCAATCACCAAAGGTGATAATTGCAATAAATTAGATAGATTAAGTATATATAAAAGATACCATATACTCAGAACACAAAGAGACCGTATTTTTAGCTTCAAAAAGGTTGATTTAATATACAATTGCACACGAGAGGTAGGTTTTAAGAGATCTTTACAGATAATCTGTGCTTAAGTAAGGCAAAGTAGCAGGTCTAGATCAAAAGTTATGTTACTTACAAGTCCTTGTTACAAGCATGCTGTGGTCCAGCTGATTGATGAGCACATGTTTCAGGAGCAAGGCATCAGTGGACCCCAAAGAGAGCAGCAGGTCCCAAGAGGAGGCAGGTTCCAAGAGGAGGCAGGTTCCAAGAAAGCGAGCTGGGCTGTTTCCAGGCCTTTTATAATGTTAGCAGAGAAGCATGGTGTGTGCATGTCCTGGATATTTTGCAAGGCATTATGGTTAATGTAGTCTGTTCACATGACCACATTATAAGTCCTTCCTTTCTGCACATGTCTGAAAGCTGATGGGAGGGGCAGGTATACCTTTGACAAGCAAATGTCCTGTTTATGGTTTCCCCTCTGAAGTCTTTGTCTTCAATGGGCTCTCCAGACTTTCGGTCTCTTGGGTCTTTGGTTTTCAGAGATGTCCTGATGAGCGTCCAGGTACCCACCTTTTGTTCAGTCTTTTTAGGTGGGAGGGCAGAGAGATTTATATATCTCTCTTTTGTCTTTGTTAAGTGTTTGTAATTAACTATCCCTGCTATCAGAAGTTCCCGGAAAAAGGGATGGGGAGAGAGGGGCTTGAAATGAAACTATTCTCTCTGCTGCAGTGTCAAATATATATATTTAAAAGCTGCACAAATATATTGGTGTATATATAATCCAGCAAAATATAATAAACTGATACCATTACACCACCAGTTACCACTAAACGTGCTACTGTTGGGTGGGCCTGAGCCATAAATGGGTGGGCCCTGGCCCACTGAAGCCCACCTGTGGCCACGCCACTGGTGCTTATTGAAAGATGGTGCAATATAAGCTGTAGTATTAGTTCTGGGTCTTGAGATACCATGTGACCCGGGGATCTGCTTGCTTAATAGATTGGTTCCGGGAGTACACTTGAGACAGCAATGTCTTGTCCTATATTTTCTTAATACAGCCTGACTCACTGTGGCTACTGCCTGGAATTCGGAGACTCTTCCACCTTGACTATAAATGGATCGCAAAACTTTGGTTTATAGCTGATATGGAAAAGATCTTGGCACAGCCTAATAAGACCCTGCCTAAATGGGAGCGCAAATGGGAACCCTTTCTTACTCATTGCATAGTCTGCTGAAGGAGGGTGGGGTTTATTTCATAGATATATAAACATTTGAGGTTCCTGTTTGGACCTGTATGTTTGAGAAGCAATTTGTTTTACATAGTGTAAATTTTGCTTCTTACGTTCGATGTATATTGCCTTTTCTTTGTAACGTTGACTTGAGCTTCTAATAAACAGACCTATAAAAATAAAAAAATTAGATGGAATGATCTGGAAAAGATTTAGGGCTAGGCATATTAGAAGATGCCAACACGAAGTATAATGAGTGTTACCACAGGGCTCATTGTCTGCAACAGAATCCATTTTCAATAATACATATTATAATGATCCTTAGTTTGGAGCACTGACTGTGTGTACTGGGCAGATCTGTAGACAGTGAATGGAACTCGTTACTTGGGATCTAAGCCCAATTCTAGGTGTGGGAAAATGGAATGGTGACATGAGTTGTTCCATACTTTAGAAACAGCCCTCCTGGTGGTAGTGGTGGGGTACTGCAGCCAGGGTGTATAGGAAATTGCTCCTTGTAATTAAATAGCATTTCCAAGGCCCCTGCATTCTTACTTTGGCCTTAAGCTTAGAGGACCTTCTGGACACAGGACACAGATAATATAGTAAATCTGTTGCCATAACCTCAGTTAAGCACAGCCGCAAAATAAAACACACTGAGCCAAAATTGCAGTGTTCTGCTGGATATCTGCTCAAATGCAAAATAATAAAGGAGCTCTGTTTAATACATTCTTCATCCAAGTGAGATCAGACCAGGTTCTCATACCAGCGTTTAATAGTTGTCTTTGTAAAGCTACAGCTCTTCAGATTTTCAGACTGCCACTTCCCATTTTTTAAAAATAAAACGTAGCAGCAAGCAGCATTGTGACTAGCAGACTATTGACTTGGAAATTCAGCTGCAAGTGCTGCTCTTTGCCCTCACCCCCAGTTTGGGAGAAACACATTATCCAGTAATTTGGTCGGCAGGGATTTGTGTTTCATCTTTAAAACGGTGGGATTATCACTTCATTCATTTCTGAGTCTTTGTGATTGCTTTGCCCGATCTCATGACCACCTGCTCTGATATGATTAGCTGCTGTCATATGCAGATTAGAGGCGAAGTGGCTTATTTCAGGTGTTTTGCTATGTGAAACATTTTGAGCGTCCTTTGGGAGAGCAGCTGATTAAGAGTTGCATGGACCAGCCTAGTAAAGAAAGGGGATGGGATTTTTATATGCCACCTTTTTGTGGTTACCATAGACCATTATTAAATTGACTTGGGGAAAATCCACTGCTTATTTCTAGGATAAGCAGCATAAAATGTATTGAACTTTTTCGGGATCTTGCCAGGTATTTGTGACCTGGATTGGCCACTGTTGGAAACAGGATGCTGGGCTTGTTGGACTTTTGGTCTGTCCCAGTGTGGCAATACTTATGTACTTATGTATATACAGATACTTATTTTGTACCTGGGGCAATGGAGGGTTAAGTGACTTGTCCAGAGTCACAAGGAGCTGCAGTGGGAATCGAACCCAGTTCCCCAGGATCAAAGTCTAGTGCACTAACCACTAGGCTACTCCTCCACTAGCGACATTCCATTTAGAATCTCAAATAGGGAAATGAGACCTGATATACCGCCTTCCTGTGGTTTTTGCAACTACATTCAAAGCGGTTTACACAGTATATACAGGTACTTATTTTGTACCTGGGGCAATGGAGGGTTAAGTGACTTGTCCAAAGTCACAAGGAGCTGCTGTGGGAGTCGAACCCAGTTCCCCAGGTTCTCAAACCACTGCACTAACCATTAGGCTACTCCTCCACTCCCCGAGAGGAGCTGTGAAATGGATTGATGCCTTAAATATGTAGAACTTCATGCATATCCATTGTAAACTCATTTCTTAGAGCATCCTAACATGAAAGCTACACCAGTTCAGATCTCTTCTGAGGCTGCCGCACCTTGGGCATTTCACATTGCAGGCACAGACTTTACTGAGTCACATTTTTGTGAAAAGAATGATGCTGTTCATCTCAGCCATCCCTTATCCCTTTTTATAATAATTTGCATTTGTCTGTTTTTATCTCATGTTTTTACCTTGTATGTTATATCCCACCCCCCCTATTTTCAAAACGTTTTTGTTTTTTTAATGTATGCTTAGATATTATTTAATCGCCTTTTTGTATTTATTATATTCATAATAATAATATATATATATTTGTAGTTTCTCAATGTATGTGTGTTATTTATAGACCCCTTCTGAAACACAGTGCTGTGTCGGGTCCTGAAGAATAAAGATTTTATCCATCGTATTCCTCGTCCTGCTGGTTTCTTTATGGAAGAGCTCTGCTGACTACATACTCCTTCCTTTACTGACCTCTTATCCCACATTTCAGAAATACAGCCTACATTAGAGAGCCCAATAATTTGAGTCTTTTAACCTGACTCATAAAACAGGTTAGAATCTAGTTTAGGTTAAAAATGTTGCCTGAATATAAACCTACAGACATCGGCCGGTGTTGCGGTCTGAATTTTTTTTGGAACAATTTCAAGTCCTTACATTAGGGCCCACGTTGCCATTTTTTGTGGATCAGTTTTGTTCCCGTAACAGTAAAGCACAAAACCCCCATTTAATAAGATGGGGCGTGATTTTCTTTGCTCAGTCAATGAGCTCCTGTATCTGGGGACCCACAACAAGCTTTTCTAGAAGCAGGAAAAGCCTAGAGCTGAAAGAACGTTTTTAGTCTTGTAGAACAGCTCCTGAATCGTGCTGCTCCGCTCCTTTCTCCTCTGACTGTTCTCTTTTCTTTCTCAGGTATGGGAGGCGCTGCCATCGCACCACCTTCTTCTCTGGTGGAGAAGGATAAAGAGTGTGAGTACCACTAATTATTTGATTTTAAGGTGATATGTTGCCATTGGACTAATTTAATACATTTGTTGACTAGCTTTTTGGGAGCTAACACTCCTTCCTCGGGTCAGAACAGAATGAGCACAATTTGACATTACAAGAAAAAATCGTACAGAGCATTCCATCAGTAGTCTGAAAGGGAAATCATAAGGTTCATTGGTAAGCAGAAAGTGACAGGCAGTAGAATTTTATATTTATTATTTATTTTGTCACATTTATACCCCACATTTTCCCACATGTTTGCAGGCTAAATGTGGCTCACATTAAACCGAAAAGGCAATCGCCAACCTGGTTATTTATCAATTACAATATGTAGCCCTGGTCTGCTTTATTTTGTTTTGATTAGGGTTTTTTTTTTTTTGTTTGTGTTTGCTACATTTTTTTATGATCCTGTTTTATTTGATGGTTTTGTTTTTACAATAATATTTTAATATTACTTCATTTACTATTCAGATCATAGTATTGTAGAGCAATTTAATAAATGAAAATTTTTATTTTCCTGATTGTGGGGCCCTTTTACTAAGCCACGTAAGGGCCTACGCACACCCAACGCGGGTCAGTTTGGAGTTACTGCCCTGCCCCATTTTTGACGAGCATCCGCTACATGCACCAGAAAATATATTTTATGGCGTGCAGCGAAAATCGGGCGGTAACTTCAACTTGATGCACGTAGGCGATTACTGCACGGTTAACGCGAGAGACCTTACCGCTGTCAATGACTGACGGTAAGGTCTCAGACCCAGAGTGGATGATCGCCAATTTTTATTTTGCTGCACGTCCATCTTCGGCCAAAAAAAAAAAAAAAGGCCTTTCTTGCAGGTGCGCTGAAAAATGGATGTGCGCGCGTCCAATACGTGCATCTATACCAGTGCAGGCCATTTTTCAGCGCATCTTAGTAAACGGACCCCTGTGTTAGTTACCTTTGAATATCCTAATCATTATGAAATAGTCTGAAACAGACACATACAAAATGATGGTAGGTAAAGACTATATGGCCTGTCCATAATATCTACTATCCCTTCCTCTCCCTTAGAGATCTTGTGTGCTTGTCCCATGCTTCCCTGAATTCAGATAGTCTTGCCTTCACCACATCCACTGAGAGGCCGTTCCATGCCTCCACCACCCTTTCTGTAAAGAAGTATTTTCTAGGATTATTCCTGTTCATCCTATGCCCTTCATTCCTTTCAGATATTTAAATATCTGTTATCATACCTACCTTTTTCTGCCTTTCTTCCATATACACTTTATGATGAAGACAACTGACCATTTTAGTAGCTGCCGTCTGGAACAACACATTCTATTTATATCTTTTTGAAGGTACTGTTTCCAGAACTGTACACAGTACTCTTACCCACGTTGAGTACTGTAATAGTATTTTTATTGGATGCAAGGCCCAAGTCCTGAAAAAACTCCAAACTGCCCAAAACACAGCAGCCAGGCTTATTTTTGGTAAATCACGGTTTGATAGTGCAACACCTCTCCGCTTTAAACTTCATTGGCTCCCTATTTTGGAAGGAGCAGAAGCGGGATCATGTTTTATTGCATGCTTTTCTCATGGGGTCTTGTGATAGTGCTGGCGTCATTTGCAATGTGGTATATTTCAGGGACATAAACATTGTTTTCTTCTTGTTAAACTTGATTTTTTACTAATTTTTGCTTTAGACCAGGTGGTTGTCAGAAGGCCAGTGTTGACGGGAATCTTTGTAGCTTTTTCAGGAGTAATGCATTCTCTGATGAAGTGTCGCAGGACGACTGCTAGAAATCTATAACTGGCTGGGGCCCTGAACTTTGGAAAAAGTTATCCAAGGAGATCAGAGAGATCACTTGTTATCATAGCTTTAGAAAGACGATAAAAACTTTTTTGTTTAACTAATATTTAATGGATCCACCTTGAACCTTTATAGGCAAAGCGGAATATAAATGTCCACATTAGATTAGGTCTTCTATGAATATTTTAGTTTAGCCAGTTCTGGATTATGTCACTATGAAGGGTACGTCTCTAGTTTAGTGGAGGAGTAGCCTACTGGTTAGTGCAGCGGACTCTGATCCTGGGGAACTGGGTTCGATTCCCACTGCTGCTTCTTATGACTCTGGGCAAGTGACTTAACCCTCCATTGTCCCAGGTACAAATAAGTACCTGTATATAATATGTAAACCGCTTTGAATGTAGTTGGAAAAAAACCACAGAAAGACGGTATATAAGTCCCGTTCCCTTTCTTTATATTAGTCTTCCTGGAGATGATTAAGTAGGATGAGATTGTAATAGATGCCTTCTTCCAGTAGGTGGCAGATTTTGACTTTGCATGGTCTTAAGATGGGCTGCTGCGTCATGATATTTTTTGTCGTAGGAATCCTGTAAAATGAGCTTTTTTTTTTTTTTTTTTTTTTTAGTTCCAATATTTTTATTGTGTTTTATAAATGATAACAAATGGCTAAAATAAAGCAATTAGCCAGCTTAACAAGTTAACAGTAACAAGCATCAGCATACATGTTCAAGTTAGGGCAAGTCCGGGATTATTTCGATAACAGATCAAAATCATAAGTCACAGGAGTAATACATAATTTCAATTCTGACAAAGGTTATTATGTAGTGAGTTTAGTAAAGGAGACCATATTTTGTTGTGCTTAACAAGTGAGTTATGTTTTTCAGCCGCAGCATATTCATATTTAGCTAAAATACACACAGAATTCCACCATGATAAATAAGTTACTTTGTCAAGATCTTTCCAACAAAAGAAAAGTGTTCTAAGGGCTTGATGTAACATTAAATCCAGTAATTGTGCTTGATATTTGTCTATTGATGATTGTAACATTAGTGATCCACATATAACTATATTATTTGATAAAACATCTTGAATATTCAAGGTGGAAGATATTGTGTCCCATACAGAATTCCAATATTCTTGAATATATGGGCAAGAATAGATGATATGTTTAAGATTTCCAACATCTTTTTCACAGGTCCAGCATTTATTTGCACTGTTTTTTTGGTTTTATTGTGTTCAATTTGGCGAGTTTAGCAGGAGTCCATAGGGCTCTGTGTGCTAAGTAGAACATAGATTGTGAAATGGACGCTGATTTGGTGGTATGAGTAATTTTAAACCAAAATTTTTCCCAAGTTTTTTCATCTAGTTGGGCATTTAGATCGCATTCCCATGATTGCAAGGTATTAGTAGGTACATACTATGTACATCCCAATTTGGAACAATTCAAAATTAACAATTGTTGCATAAATTGGAATACTTGGAAAAAAGCTGGTATATGGACTCTCAGTGATGTTATAAAAGATAATTCTTGGCTACCTTTTGCCCAAATAAGTATAAAATATGGTCTTAAAAGTTCTCAATACTACAAATGGGTTCAACTCAAACACTGTGTAACTAATTCTGTAGATATAAAAAAATTAACTACTGATTACCCTTCTTGTTGGCAACTTTGCAAGTCTTTTATGACTTCCAAAAAAGTCGCATCTAAATGGTACAAAATACTACAGTTAGAAATGAGCTTTTAAACTGTATCTAAAAGCTGAAATTAGAAATAAAGCAAAATAGAGGGAAATCAGAGCAATATAATCAGCCTTTTCATGATAATGCTTTTTGAACAAAAAAAAAAGTACTCCTTTTAAGATGAAACCTGGTCTTTAGATGAGCACTTTCAATAACTTTATTTGAATGCTAGATTGTTTGATCTGTACCCCCTTCACTAGTGTTATGTATGTATGCTGTTGTGAATAGCACCCGGTCTTACATAGGAGGGAAAAAGCCCTTTAAAAGGGACAAAAAGACCCTTGCTGTGTATATCATACAGGCCAGATTATGTGCAAAATATTCACTTTTTGATCCTGTAAATTAGATGATATTTGGTGTGGGAAGGGTCAGATGAAAATGGTATGTTTAAGTTTTTCTCAATTTTTGACATACCGCCTCTTTTGAATCACAAACCGAGGCAGCTTGTCCTGTTGGGCTCACAGTCTTAAGTATATTGTACCTGGGGCAATGGGAGGGCTAAGTGACTTGCCCAGGGTCACATGGAGCTGCAGAGGGAATTGAACCTGGTTCCCCAGCTCCACAACGTGCTGCACCAACCATTAGGCCAGGAATGCAAATGAAGATTACAAAGTGCGTAACAAAATCTATGCACTTACTATGCGAGTATTCTATTTTCTCAAGTGGTCACACTATGTAATGCATAGAGAACAGTGTAACTCTAGTGACGGTGAAAATGAACCTAGTGAATATATTGTATACCTGTAGTAGCTCTTTTGAGGGAAACCTAAGTTTAAAGACACATGATTTGCAGAAAGCTAACATTTTAACGTTTGCAACGTGTTCTGTCTTCTCTCAGCTGCTCCTTATGAAGAAGAGCAGAGGTCCCGAGGTTCAAGCTCTAAAGCTGCTATCCCACCCCCAATATACGATGACTCGGACAGACCGCGATCTCCCACAGGCCCTAGTAATTCCTTCCTTGCTAATATGGGGTAAGCATCAGCCTCTTATGTGTTCATATTTCTTATTTTTTGTTACATTTGTACCCTGCGCTTTCCCACTCATGGCAGGCTCAATGCGGCTTACATGGGGCAATGGAGGGTTAAGTGACTTGCCCAGAGTCACAAGGAGCTGCCTGTGCTGGGAATCGAACTCATTTCCTCAGTTCCCCAGGACCAAAGTCCACCACCCTAACCACTAGGCCACTCCTCCACTTGAGGTTCTACATGGAATGTTGCTATTCCACTAGCAACATTCCATGTAGAAGTCGGCCCTTGCAGATCACCAATGTGGCCGCGCAGGCTTCTGCTTCTCAGACTCACAGAAACAGAAGCCTGCGCAGCCTTCTACATGGAATGTTGCTAGTGGAATAGCAACATTCCATGTAGAATCTCCAATAGTATCTATTTTATTTTCGTTACATTTGTACCCTGCGCTTTCCCACTCATGGCAGGCTCAATGCGGCTTACATGGGGCAATGGAGGGTTAAGTGACTTGCCCAGAGTCACAAGGAGCTGCCTGTGTCTGAAGTGGGAATCGAACTCAGTTCCCCAGGACCAAAGTCCGCCACCCTAACCACTAGGCCACTCCTCCACTCCACTAGGAAATGAATACTCGGCTTTAGTTGGCTGTCTCGTTTTCTTCATTGCTAGCTGTGCCTGTCCTGTCAGCTTTAGAGAAATCTGCTAAATGAGCCAGCTGCCATGCGGGTGACCTAGTGCGATTCCTGGCTTCTGCTCCTTGGAGCAGTGTGTTCACAGAATCCTCTGGGAGCCTCAGCCATTGCGCAGGAGCATCGTCTAGCTCACGGTCACACTTTTACCAAGTTCTGTCAAAAACCATAGCCTTGGTTTCTGAGAAGTAGAATTCGTTCTATCCTGGATGAAGGAGAAACGGAAGGTCATGGATGGCTCCGAGTCCAAGCTCATGGCACCGGAGCCCTTCCAAGGACAGGATCCGTTTGAGCCAGAAGTCAAAAGGTACTACTGTCAGGCATCAAAAATGGCTAAAAATGTCTTTCTTTTTGCTGCAACAGGGGTACTGTAGCCCATAAAATTATGCAGAAATATGGCTTCCGAGAAGGACAGGGGCTGGGCAAACATGAGCAAGGACTGAGCACAGCACTGTCGGTGGAGAAAACCAGCAAGAGAGGAGGAAAGATTATTATTGGAGATCTTGCAGATAAAGGTACTTCAGTCTATTAGACTTTGGTGCTGGGTGGCAGGGTAAAGAATTCAGAATGCTCTTAGCTAGTGCTTGATTGGGGTATTTAAAAGCTAGACACATACCAAAGGTATTCGATTTCAAAAGTAAAATTGGGCTGCAGTTTGGAATTCAGGAAATATTTACACAAAGAACACATTGAACTTTTGTCCTATTCTGCCATGTGGGGGGGAGGCTGGGCTTTGGTTTGCTCTGAACTGACCTTGGCATCCTGCCACTTGCAAGGTGGTTTCACATCCTCAAGCTGCAGGTTGCCTTTAATTTGGAGATCACCTCGCATGTCCCAGGAAACCGTGGACTTGAGGTTATTGAGCATTTGGGTCGGAGCTGAAGTACATCCCAAAATATTTGTTTTAAACCTGCAGACAGAAGAAATATAAAAACACAAAGCAGTTGGACATTCTGAAAGTCCCTTTTTTTAGACCATGTGTGTGTTAATTCTCAGAATAAAAAGTCTTTGAAAGGGTTATTTATTTATTTAGGCAACATTTCTTACTCGGCCATTCCCTTAGAATTTTGCACATGTGTAAAGCTGTGTTGCATTTCTCCACAAACCAATTCTCCTTCTGACAATATGTTGCTCTCCTGTCTACTAAATTGCATTGTTGGCCAATTAATGTGAGTTAATTGGCTGTAATGCATGTTATGCTTTAACACAGCTTTAATACAAGATAAAATCTGGCGCAACTCATGCTAAAATTGAACAGCTCATTTTTAAAGCGATTGAATTATTCCAGGGCGTATGTTAAAGGAGCTAGCATTGTTCACAAAATGAAGGACCCATTGTGCCCCCCTCCCCCACCCTCCACCAGCGCTTAGTTTTCCAAGTTCCTTTTGCAAAAACCCACAATGTCCCCTGGTGGCTCCTGACCCCTCCCAAGACTTAAATGAATATCCCTGGTGTTGATCTTTGTCTATTCCCACCCTTGCAGTGCTATTTTACAATCTTGGGATGGGTTGGGATTTCGGAGAGGAGATTGCACGGAGGGACATGGGGTTTTTGCAAGTTGGCAACTTAGGGGGGGGAACCCTCTTCACATCTATGACCACCAGAGGTGGGGTGGACTGGAAAACTAAGCCCCAGAGGAGCTGGCTTTTCCTTTATTCTACAGTGCAGGACGCTAGATGGGCCCGGGATGGAGAATGCACCATCCTGTGTTTTTGCAGCCAGGAAATTCCTACAGGGATGTAATAATCTGCAGTACTCAGGTACTGCAGCTAAGTAAATCCCACTGTGCTGTTTTAGTAAATGGGTGAATCTTTCATAAAGGCGGTTAATAAGTCCCAATAAATAAATGCTACCCTGAAACTGAAAGGCGCTGTAGCGTCTCGTTCATCAAGACATACCTGGTAGAGAGTGTGTTATTATAAAGCCCCTATGACATTTTAATTTGATGTGAAGATCTGGGTGGTTTTGAATTTTCTGCAGGAAAGATCATCCCCCCCCCCCCCCCCCCCCCCAAAAAAATAAAAATAAAAAAAATTTTGCATTCTGTCTGGGGTTAGAGGCAGAAAGGGGGTAACTCTAGAAACAGCTTAGCGCCAGACTTGCGCCTGTTGAAACCTGGCATAAATCGTTATTCTGTAACACTGCTCCTATATTTTTGGAATGTCCTGATCCAGCCAGTGCCCCCTTTTGGGTTGTGGACTTTGGTATTTAAGTACCCAGTGTTACAGACTAGCACGGAAGCAGATGTGCGTGCCAGTTAATGTTAGTAATTAATTTTTAGCCCCCAGTTATTGATGGCTGATGCACACACATCTTGGTTCGGTGTTTAAATTTAGGCGTCATGTATAGAGTCTGGGGGTTTAGTGATGTTGTTAGCTGAAACTATGTTGTTTTGCAGTCTGCAAAGCTCTTAATGTCGATTGAATATGGGGTTGGAGGGATGGGACAGACTGTGTGTGTGTCTGATGCCCGGAAAGATGCCCTGTTGATACAGGTGCTCTGTGAAAGGTGTGTGACTGATGTACACAATGCATGTTACCTGTTGCACAAAGAGTAAAGACTACAAGTGTTTTGAACAGAAAAGAAAGGAAAACCAGGAAACTTGCCAACAGAGGATGCAGCTGCGGGCTTCCCAGGTAGGGCCACATTTCTACCCTTTCGCTTTTTCATGAGTGCTGTGTAGAGAGAGCTTAGCCAAACAGCAGTCGGTGTATGCCCACCCTCTTTTGGTCTTATTCCTGGTTCTCTTTTTGCGTTTGCTATAGTTTTTTTCCTTACCAAAAGAATAAAAACGCAAAGGGTGGGCATCTTTTTAATTTACCTGCGCTGTTCCATCTTCAAAACTAGTATTGCCCTGAGGTGTCCTGCTGCTGTAAATGGGGGACCTTCCCCCTTTTTTTTGTGGGAAAGATCAGACCCCGTGGTGCCATGGGGCCTGACTGTGCAACCCCCAGAATTGGCGTCCAGGCTGTTCCCGAGCTCCTTTTACTTTACAGGCTGTGGGGAAAGAGGGAAACGTGTCTTGCAGCAGCGGGACACTTCGGAGCAGGTACCAAAGGGTAACCCAGGCCACGTTCAGCTGAATTCTCTACATTGACCTTATGTGTGTGTCAGAAGCAGCTTTGTTTTCTGTCTCTCTTCCTGTCAGCGGTGTGAGATCAGCTGAGGCTTTTACGATCTTGCATTAGTGTTGATTCTTTTACGATCTTGCATTAGTGTTGATTTTATCCCACTGTGGCTCAGCCTGCAATACGCCCTTAGTAGAAGATTACAGTAGTAGTGAGCAGTGTGCTGCATGTGGTTCTTGTAATGTCTTTTTTATTGCTTTGGAAAAGCAGTAACTCGGGGTCGTGAAAATAGAGGCTTTGTTTCTTCCTGCTTCCTTTACTCAAGAGTCTGCTTGCTTATATGGATGGTTCTAAGACCTAAAGAATGACAGCTCATGCTCTTTTTGTCCTTCAGTTGACTTGTTGAAGAAATCGGACTCCAATCCGCTAACTGAGATCCTGAAGTGCCCTACAAAAGTGGTTTTACTAAGGGTGAGAACGGAGAGATGTTATACCGGAGTCGTTTTAAATTGGCCTTCAGACGGCCGACAAGCTGTGTGACTGTATACTTGTTTGTAGAATGCCTCAAACCTTTTGCCCCTCACTGGCTTCTCCCACACTCCTAGACCTGGTTTGAAAGTCGGAGTAGCAAAACTTCTCCATTGATTTATGTGTGCAGTTACCTCCGTAGCAATCCTTAAGATCCATTTGTTAAACTCCCAAAGCTCAGAGCAGGGGCATAGCCAGACCTCGGCGGGAGTGGGGTCCAGAGCCCAAGGTGGTAGGGGGGCACATTTTAGCCTGTCTCCCCCCGCCGCCGCCGCTTTGCTGGCGGGGGTCTCCAACCCCCACCAGCCTTAGTCTTCTTCAGCGCCGGTCTCCGGCGCTGAAGAAGACTAAGGCTGGCGGGGGTTGGGGGGCCAGGACTAAATCTGTGGGGGCCCATGCCCCCTTGGCCTCGCCTAGCTACACCCCTGGCTGAGAGAGATGCAAAATGGTGGGATTCTGGGAGAATGTATTGAATAAAAAGGGTGTGTGTGTGATTGTTTTAAAATCCTTAAATGCCAGCTACGTTTCCTTGAGGTTGACACAAGCATACGGTCCGTGCCCAGTGAAGTTACAAACTGTATCATTTGTCCATGGTTTGTTCCCAGAATATGGTAGGTGCTGGGGAAGTCGACGAAGACCTCGAAGCCGAAACTAAAGAAGAGTGTGAAAAGTATGGCAAAGTGGCCAAGTGTGTCATTTTTGAGGTAGGAATCCATTTTCATCTTCGGTTCGGTTTCTCTCGTATTGAGAAGCTTTTATAGCGATGGCCTGGGTTCTCAAGTGCCGAGCGCCAGTGAGCATGGCACAAGGTCGTGTAAAATGAAAACATGCATGCCTACAGAGACTGGCGGTATCTCACAGTGAGAGCATGTCGGGCTGCAGGGAGCAGGTTGCTGGAGGCCTTCAGGTCCTGGGGCTATTTTGTTTTTTTTTTCTCTAATTCAGTTAGCGATTGCAGTTGACGTTATGTCTATAACAATATGTAGGCACTGTTCAGAGACAGACTTGAAAACTGCACTGATTTTACTTTGCAAACTGCCTCTCTCAATGTCTTAAACCCTTTCAGATTCCTGGCGCCCCCGATGATGAAGCCGTAAGAATATTCTTGGAATTTGAAAGGGTGGAATCTGCAATCAAAGGTAAAGTTCTTCCGCTTCAAAATGAAAGCCAGTTTCAGTGTTTAGGTTTCTAATCTAACCCAAAGTATTTATTTATTTATTTATGACATTTATACCCCACATTAGCCCGAAATAGACTCAAGTTTAATGTGTCTTACAAACAAACACTAAAGTGAATAAAACATAATAATGTACAGATGATAACACAAATTGTAATAAGTAAAGCCATGCGGGTTTTGTTTAATGGATCGCATGCTGTCTGGCTTGGCTGGTTGAAGTGTGAGTTTTACCAGGCTGTTTTGTACAGCTTACTGCTACTACTATTTAGCATTTCTATAGCGCTACAAGGCATACGCAGCGCTGCACAAACATAGAAGAAAGACAGTCCCTGCTCAAAGAGCTTACAATCTAATAGACAAAAAATAAAGTAATCAAATCAATTAATGTGTACAGGAAGGAGGAGAGGAGAGTAGGTGGAGGCGAGTGGTTACAAGTGGTTACGAGTCAAAAGCAATGTTAAAGAGGTGGGCTTTCAGTCTAGATTTAAAAGTGGCCAAGGATGGGGCAAGACGAAAGACAGTCCCTGCTCAAAGAGCTTACAATCTAATAGACAAAAAATAAAGCAAACCAATCAATGAATGTGCAGAGGAAGGAGGAGAGGACGGTAGGTGGAGGCGAGTGGTTACAAGTGGTTACGAGTCAAAAGCAATGTTAAAGAGGTGGGCTTTCAGTCTAGATTTAAAGGTGGCCAAGGATGGGGCAAGACGAAAGACAGTCCCTGCTCAAAGAGCTTACAATCTAATAGACAAAAAATAAAGTAAACAAATCAATGAATGTGCAGAGGAAGGAGGAGAGGACGGTAGGTGGAGGCGAGTGGTTACAAGTGGTTACGAGTCAAAAGCAATGTTAAAGAGGTGGGCTTTCAGTCTAGATTTAAAGGTGGCCAAGGATGGGGCAAGACGAAAGACAGTCCCTGCTCAAAGAGCTTACAATCTAATAGACAAAAAATAAATAAAGTAAGCAAATCAAATCAATTAATGTGTACGGGAAGGAAGAGAGGAGGGTAGGTGGAGGCGAGTGGTTACGAGTCAAAAACAATGTTAAAGAGGTGGGCTTTCAGTCTAGTAGTAGTAGTAGGTGGTCAAGGATGGGGCAAGACGAAAGACAGTCCCTGCTCAAAGAGCTTACAATCTAATAGACAAAAAATAAATAAAGTAAGCAAATCAAATCAATTAATGTGTACGGGAAGGAAGAGAGGAGGGTAGGTGGAGGCGAGTGGTTATGAGTCAAAAGCAATGTTAAAGAGGTGGGCTTTCAGTCTAGATTTAAAGGTGGCCAAGGATGGGGCAAGACGAAAGACAGTCCTGCTCAAAGAGCTTACAATCTAATAGACAAAAAATAAATAAAGTAAGCAAATCAAATCAATTAATGTGTAAGGGAAGGAAGAAAGGAGGGTAGGTGGAGGCGAGTGGTTACAAGTGGTTACGAGTCAAAAGCAATGTTAAAGAGGTGGGCTTTCAGTCTAGATTTAAAGGTGGCCAAGGATGGGGCAAGACGAAAGACAGTCCCTGCTCAAAGAGCTTACAATCTAATAGACAAAAAATAAATAAAGTAAGCAAATCAAATCAATTAATGTGTACGGGAAGGAAGAGAGGAGGGTAGGTGGAGGCGAGTGGTTACGAGTCAAAAACAATGTTAAAGAGGTGGGCTTTCAGTCTAGTAGTAGTAGTAGGTGGTCAAGGATGGGGCAAGACGAAAGACAGTCCCTGCTCAAAGAGCTTACAATCTAATAGACAAAAAATAAATAAAGTAAGCAAATCAAATCAATTAATGTGTACGGGAAGGAAGAGAGGAGGGTAGGTGGAGGCGAGTGGTTACGAGTCAAAAACAATGTTAAAGAGGTGGGCTTTCAGTCTAGTAGTAGTAGTAGGTGGTCAAGGATGGGGCAAGACGAAAGACAGTCCCTGCTCAAAGAGCTTACAATCTAATAGACAAAAAATAAATAAAGTAAGCAAATCAAATCAATTAATGTGTACGGGAAGGAAGAGAGGAGGGTAGGTGGAGGCGAGTGGTTATGAGTCAAAAGCAATGTTAAAGAGGTGGGCTTTCAGTCTAGATTTAAAGGTGGCCAAGGATGGGGCAAGACGAAAGACAGTCCCTGCTCAAAGAGCTTACAATCTAATAGACAAAAAATAAATAAAGTAAGCAAATCAAATCAATTAATGTGTAAGGGAAGGAAGAAAGGAGGGTAGGTGGAGGCGAGTGGTTACAAGTGGTTACGAGTCAAAAGCAATGTTAAAGAGGTGGGCTTTCAGTCTAGATTTAACATTGCTTTTGACTCGTAACCACTTGTAACCACTCGCCTCCACCTACCCTCCTCTCTTCCTTCCCGTTCACATTAATTGATTTGATACAGCTCGAGCCTTTGCTCAGATAGGTCAAGGGTGGAATTAGTTCATTCTCTTCCACTCTTTTCGCATTAAAGGGACTCATAGCGCTTTTTGTAGGATCAGGTGATGGTGAATAGTGACACACGATGTGCTTTAACTTGCTGAAAGCCACTCGAGAGTGACCTAGAGCAGCCTTAGAAAAATGCCCCCTGGGTAATTAAGCTGGAGCCAGGTATTGATTATGGACCAATTTGAACGCTGGGAAGTGAATTAATAGCAATTCTGCTTGTGCAAAGTAAGGAGAAACCCTTTTGATTAGAGGAAACAGTGTTGCCCATGATTTAATTATTTTATATGCTTAAGGAAGTGTAGAAATTTCTAGTTCTATGTTTAGCATCAAGAAACTGCCAACCAAAAGACTCAATGGCCTCTCCAGGCTGCTCATCTGCACCACTTGCTCAGCTCTGTAGTCTCTTCCTCACCTAAAGCCTCTGTGCTTTTTCTCATGCTTTCTTGAATCGAGAAGCCATTTTCATCTCTACTAATATTAATATTGTACTCCATTAATATTGTTATGCTTGTATTTCCTGCACAGTTCTTCTCCCCAACAGCTTTCTACAGCCTGCATGTTTAGTCCAGGCACTTCATCTCCAAAGATTCACAAGGTCTCTGTAAGGTCTTTTTGTGTAGATGGATTTTTGCCATGCTGTTCATTATGCAATGAGCTGCCTTACTGAAGGCTGTTGAGCCCCTACGTCTTGCCCCATCCTTGGCCACCTTTAAATCTAGACTGAAAGTCCACCTCTTTAACATTGCTTTTGACTCCTAACCACTTGTAACCACTCGCCTCCACCTACCCTCCTCTCTTCCTTCCCGTACACATTAATTGATTTGATTTGCTTACTTTATTTATTTTTTGTCTATTAGATTGTAAGCTCTTTGAGCAGGGACTGTCTTTCGTCTTGCCCCATCCTTGGCCACCTACTACTACTACTAGACTGAAAGCCCACCTCTTTAACATTGCTTTTGACTGGTAACCACTTGTAACCACTCGCCTCCACCTACCCTCCTCTCCTCCTTCCTCTGAACATTCATTGATTTGCTTACTTTATTTTTTGTCTATTAGATTGTAAGCTCTTTGAGCAGGGACTGTCTTTCGTCTTGCCCCATCCTTGGCCACCTTTAAATCTAGACTGAAAGCCCACCTCTTTAACATTGCTTTTGACTCGTAAGCACTTGTAACCACTCGCCTCCACCTACCCTCCTCTCTTCCTTCCCGTTCACATTAATTGATTTGATTTGCTTACTTTATTTTTTGTCTATTAGATTGTAAGCTCTTTGAGCGTATGCCTTGTAGCGCTATAGAAATGCTAAATAGTAATAGTAGTAGTAGTACTAACTTCCTTGGGTAGCCATTCCACGAATTCACCACCCTTTCCTTACATTACTCCTGAGTCTGTCCCCTTTGCTAACTGAGCCAGCCCTGCTCTAGCCTGTTTATCTTCCCAGGATTATGTAAACGTTTTTTAAACTCATCCTTTGAGGGAGCCCTTCCCCCCACCTCTCTGTTTTGGAAAGTGTGCATATTTCCTTTGAGTTTATTTCCAAGTATTAAATTCTCCCAGCACTTGGAGCAGATTACATAATTAGCTTTGCTAATAGCAAGACAGACAATGAACCATAAACACAAATAATCTTAAGGGATGACCCTGAGGAGTGCTGTTATCTGTGGGCAAAAGGACAAGATAATAAGCTGGAAGTGAATTCCACAGTCTGGATCTAGCAGTGAAACAGGCATGGACTCTGGTAAAAGAGAGGACACTGGCGTTAGAGAAATGCAAGTTTCTAGAATTAAAAGCCGCAAACAGTCTCTCAGATACACTGCTCCTCTCACTCACCCTAAAAACGAGTGCAACCACATTTAAAGCATATTTGCCAATCAGTAAGGGGTTTGAAGAAATACCAGCATTTATCATAAACCCAGCAGTGAAGTTTTGGATAAGATGTAATTCGTAAGAAACAATCGGGAGCAACGGGAATCCACTAATTGGTTTTCTGTCAGGTACTTGTGACCTGGATTGGCCAATGCTGGAAGCAGGATACTGGGCTCGATGGACCATTGCAGTGGCGTAGCCATGGGTGGGCCAGGGCCCACCCTATTTGGACTCAGGCCCATCCAAAATTGTGGCACTCTTGCTATGGCTGATAGAGATCCTCAAACCCCACCAGCTGAAGATTTCCACCTCAGGCAGCTGGTGCTCTTTCAAACGGCCTCGAGCTGACTCTAGCACCAGCCCCTCTGCACATGCTTAGTTTGTTTTCATGCATGCAGAGCCTGCTGGCCATGGCATCAGCGCGAGGAAAGTGCTGCCGGCTTGTTTTGAAGAGCAGGAGGAAATCTTCAGCTGGCGGGGTTTGTAGATCCCCTCCTGCTCAGGTATTTAATATTGTGGGCTTGCAGGTGGAGGGAGGGATGAAGAGAAGACAGCGGAGCAGAGCAGAGGGGGCCTAGGGACAGGGGGCATGAATTCTGTGCCCACCCACCTTGGACTCAGGCCCACCCAAAATTGGCTGTCTGGCTACGCCCCTGGACCATTGGTCTGACCCAATATGACTATTCTTATGTTCTTAACCTTTGGACTGTTCCCAGCCTCTCGGAAACGGAATTGCCCTTGGCTTTCCTAAAACCTCCCAGCTTTCATGGAACATAAGCTGCCACTTCTGGATGGGCTGCTGGTCTTTTTCTGACGGTCCAGCCTCCTTCAGCTGCCCTTAGAATCAGCTGTGATTTCATACTCGGCTGCCTTGTAAAATCGTGTGAGGCTATCAGCGTTTCCAGTGCTGCTTTAATTATCTTTATGGCTCCTCAACAAATTCCTTTTTGCCCTCTGAATTACCTTAACATAAAGATGTGGTTTTCTTCTGCTCCTCCTGGTGAAAAAAGGGTGGTTTTTGGATAGTATCGTGCATTTTGCAACACTGACCTGACCCTTTTCGGGACCCCTAGTTGCATTTAAGCTTGGGTGAAAAAAATGCAGCAAATTGATTTTCTGTGCCCTTTTTAGTGGGCAGAGGTTGTAAAAATGGCAACCTCTGCCCACTAAAAAGGGCACTGAAAAAGCTTAAATGCAACTAGGGGTCCCGAAAAGCATGCATCCTTTTTTTGAATTCTAACGTGCAAATAAATATGTCAAGGCTTTCTGATTGAATTAAATCAGTTCACTCTGCTTACATCATTTAGCACCTCTGACCTGTTTCAGCAGCACTTTAGAAAGAAACGGGCATTTTCCTGGTGGCCGTTACCTGCTGGATTGCACATAGCATAACAGTGAGGAAATAAGGTCACATCTCTTTGTCAGAGTCAGGTGGATTCTATCATACCCCTCTCTTGATCCTTCCTGTGTCATACCAGTATGTAGGCTGAGAAGAAAGGAGACAGGCGATGCAGAAAGCCGCGTGGTAGAGCCGCGCACTGATGGCTGAGTGCATGGCTTCTACCGTGAAATTAATGAGAAAGTATTTGACGGTGATGCAGTAAACAAACGAGATGTAAATTTAAAGTGTATAGGAAAAGCCTGCTGGTTATATGCGCAGGAAGGTTCTGCATTAATTGTGCGCATCTCCGAAGAAAACAAAAGTGCCAAAAATTTCTTGCATATACAATTTTTACAGTGCTGATATTTACAGTGGTGGAAATAAGTATTTGATCCCTTGCTGATTTTGTAAGTTTGCCCACTGACAAAGACATGAGCAGCCCATAATTGAAGGGTAGGTTATTGGTAACAGTGAGAGATAGCACATCACAAATTAAATCCAGAAAATCACATTGTGGAAAGTATATGAATTTATTTGCATTCTGCAGAGGGAAATAAGTATTTAATCCCTCTGGCAAACAAGACCTAATACTTGGTGGCAAAACCCTTGTTGGCAAGCACAGCGGTCAGACGTCTTCTGTAGTTGATGATGAGGTTTGCACACATGTCAGGAGGAATTTTGGTCCACTCCTCTTTGCAGATCATCTCTAAATCATTAAGAGTTCTGGGCTGTCGCTTGGCAACTCGCAGCTTCAGCTCCCTCCATAAGTTTTCAATGGGATTAAGGTCTGGTGACTGGCTAGGCCACTCCATGACCCTAATGTGCTTCTTCCTGAGCCACTCCTTTGTTGCCTTGGCTGTATGTTTTGGGTCATTGTCGTGCTGGAAGACCCAGCCACGACCCATTTTTAAGGCCCTGGCGGAGGGAAGGAGGTTGTCACTCAGAATTGTACGGTACATGGCCCCATCCATTCTCCCATTGATGCGGTGAAGTAGTCCTGTGCCCTTAGCAGAGAAACACCCCCAAAACATAACATTTCCACCTCCATGCTTGACAGTGGGGACGGTGTTCTTTGGGTCATAGGCAGCATTTCTCTTCCTCCAAACACGGCGAGTTGAGTTCATGCCAAAGAGCTCAATTTTTGTCTCATCTGACCACAGCACCTTCTCCCAATCACTCTCGGCATCATCCAGGTGTTCACTGGCAAACTTCAGGGGCCGTCACATGTGCCTTCCGGAGCAGGGGGACCTTGCGTGCACTGCAGGATTGCAATCCGTTATGTCATAATGTGTTACCAATGGTTTTCGTGGTGACAGTGGTCCCAGCTGCCTTGAGATCATTGACAAGTTCCCCCCTTGTAGTTGTAGGCTGATTTCTAACCTTCCTCATGATCAAGGATACCCCACGAGGTGAGATTTTGCGTGGAGCCCCAGATCTTTGTCGATTGACAGTCATTTTGTACTTCTTCCATTTTCTTACTATGGCACCAACAGTTGTCTCCTTCTCGCCCAGCGTCTTACTGATGGTTTTGTAGCCCATTCCAGCCTTGTGCAGGTGTATGATCTTGTCCCTGACATCCTTAGACAGCTCCTTGCTCTTGGCCATTTTGTAGAGGTTAGAGTCTGACTGATTCACTGAGTCTGTGGACAGGTGTCTTTCATACAGGTGACCATTGCCGACAGCTGTCTGTCATGCAGGTAACGAGTTGATTTGGAGCATCTACCTGGTCTGTAGGGGCCAGATCTCTTACTGGTTGGTGGGGGATCAAATACTTATTTCCCTCTGCAGAATGCAAATAAATTGATATACTTTCCACAATGTGATTTTCCGGATTTAATTTGTGATGTGCTATCTCTCACTGTTACCAATAACCTACCCTTCAATTATGGGCTGCTCATGTCTTTGTCAGTGGGCAAACTTACAAAATCAGCAAGGGATCAAATACTTATTTCCACCACTGTATGTGCAGGAGAACATTGTGGTTCATGCGCCAATGAATATTGGCAGATGTGATTGCTCGAAGCAGGGGCATAGCCAGACCTCGGCGGGAGGGGGGGCCAGAGCCCGAGGTGGGGGGGGGGGCACTGTTTAGCCGCCTCCCCCCACCGCCTCCCCCTCCCCCCGCCACTTTGAACCGCAAACCCGCCACCGCATCTGGTACCTTGTTTACTGGCGGGGGTCCCCAATCCCCACCAGCCGAAGAGTCTCCTTCAGCGCCGGTCGACTCCGGCGCCTTCGTGGTGTGATCATCTGTTTCTGGCGCCTTACATCCTGCACGGGGCTACATGCACGGTGCAGGACGTAAGGCGTCAGAAACAGATGATCGCACCAGGGACTTTGTTGAATGAAGGCGCTACTCCGGCGCTGAAGAAGACTCTCTTCGGCTGGCGGGGTTCGGGGACCCCGCCAGCAAAAAAAGTATCTGATGTGGGGGTGGGCGGCGACGGCGGGGGAGAGTTGGTGGTGGGAGGGGGGTTCAAGGGGATCGTCGGCAGGCCGGCAGGGGGGTCCAGTGTGGTGGTGGGGGGGGGGCGGCTAAACAGTCCCCCCCCACCTCGGGCTCTGGCCCCCCCCCTCCCGGCGAGGTCTGGCTACGCCCCTGTTGTACACCTTGCGGTAACTGCCCATTTCTACTTTCTGCATTGCCCTCTCAGTTATATCAAACATATAAACGGCGAGTGACCGACTCACTCGCAAAAAATGGCGAGTGACCGACTCACTCGCAAATGCGCAGTAGAGACTTCCCTCTCTGTCCCGCCCACGCGTCAACATGTGATGACGGGGGCGGGACAGAGAGGGAAACTGCGCAAAGCCACCGAGGTCGCTACCGCTCCCCCCACCCGGTGTCGCCGCCGCCAGCCCTCCACCCGGCCCAGGCCCTCTCTCCGCTACTGAACTTACATCCATTCGCTGGAACGCAGCACACACATCAGCTGAGCTGCCATCCGCCTTCCTTCCCTGCCTGTGCCCCGCCCTCGCTGACATTACGTCACACGAGGGCGGGACACAGGCAGAGAAGGAAGGCGGATGGCAGCTCAGCTGATCTGCCCTGCTGAGTTCCGGCGAATGGATGTAAGTTCAGTAGCGGAGAGAGGGGCTGGGTGGAGGGCTGGCGGCGGCGACCCCGGGGGTGGGTGGGGGGAACGGTAGCGGTGACCTCGCGGGGGGGGGAGCGGTGGCGACCACGTGGGGGGGGGGGGGCAGCGTCGACCTTCGAAAACCCCAATACGGCTAGTAGTTCATAAATGATATGTTTTACCAGGCTGTTGCCTTACATTTTTCTAATCGGGTTTTTTTTTTCCCCCCATTTCAGCTGTTGTCGATCTGAACGGAAGGTATTTTGGTGGCCGGGTGGTGAAAGCTTGTTTCTACAACTTGGATAAATTTCGCATCCTGGACCTTACAGAGTTGTATTGAGAAATGCCTAGGATCAATCGTCCTGTCTTTCAGCTGCAGACTGTGAGCACAGAGGAGACTCCTCCTTTGGAATACTGAACACATTATCTCCTGGAGGAGATCTGTGACCTTCATTACCATGGCTCTGTTTTTATTTTATTTTTTTTGTAGTATAAAGAAACTTTCTAAGTGGTCAGTCTTTGAGCCTTTTCTTTTTACGTTTTTATGGTAAATGGAAACAACCTTTTATTTTAATTTCATGCATTTGTACATCCCTGTGATGAGAAATCTCAGTATTTTTCTGTTCTTCCTGACCAAAATCTCTTCTCCAGAATGTGAACTCTTCCGTTATGCAGTAAGCTTGGAAAGGGACATTCCATAGGAATCTTTTCCTGAAAAGAATGTTAATATCTGCTGGAATATCAAGTTGCAGAAGCGGTCTGTTTTTGTTTTTGTTTTTTTTTTTGTACATTGCAATCCTCAGTGTGTTCACATCAGCAGAGCAATAAAAATGCTCTTTGGGTATTGTACGTAGATGGATGTGAAAGCAAAATAACCTAACTTGTACCAGGGGAAACATCTCCATTATATCAGAATGCAGCGAGAGCGAGCCTTGCTTCTAAGTTCCTGGGTCTGTAGCCCTGCCTGTAAATATCAGTGGGGAAAATAATCACCCCACCCTCCGAGATAGCTGCACATGCAGAATTCGAGATATGGTGAATAACGGCCATAGGAGCAGTTCCCTGTCTTGTCTGTGAAAGGCGATGTAGCTATGCCTTTGGCTTCTGACGTGATTCCAAGGCTGTACCTTGCTGATGGTTTCCATAGGGTCTGCTGGTTGAGCCCAGTGGACACCACCTTCCATGTTAAACATTACATATCAAGGGCTGTCACTCTTACGTGTTTTACAGGGCAGTGAGCATCATTACAATTATCTATTTACAACATATGAACGTTTTATGTGCCTGTCATGCTTGGATGGGAGCTGGTGCAGTGTTGTAGGCCTTAACACTGCTTCCCGTTTGGAAGATTTTGATTTTTTTTTATGAGGAGGGTTTTAACTTTAGTCAGAATTTCGATGTGCTGCTTTGTTCTGAATTTTTTTCACAGCCATATTTGTAAATGTGGTTTACAGAGTCATCTCGGCTACAGAAAGGGCTTTATGGCCTCTCTAAATCCAAATGGGGGGGAGGGGGGTGTTCTGTTATTTTGTCTACGCTGTAATGTTATTTTTTTGAACATTTGGTTAGAGTACACCTTGATCACTCTTTGCTGGGTGGACTGTACCTTTTATTAACTAAAATAGTAAGCCTCCATATGATGAGAATAGAACTGTGTGCCCAGTTTCACTGTCTGAAAATGACCCAGCGCTGTTTAGGATATGACTGCGCTTGCTCTATTTAACTGCAACCATTACTTGCTTTCTTTGTGCTTGTGATGGAAGAGCATTTTCCTCAATAAAATGTAGAGTGCCCTTTTATAAATTTATATACCACCTTCTTTAAATGTGGCTTTCGAAGGCATCTAGTAACTATAAATACATTATCGGTATGAGCTGATGGGACCAAAACTGATTCCAAAGCAAATTAAAATTCAACAGATCAGTACTCTTAAAAAAACAAGCAAACAAAAGCCCTTGAAAGACACAGCAGCCATGTCAAGTTTGTATCGAAACACACCAGGACCTAACCCTCTGGAGGCAAATTGTTCAGATACTGGGCACAACCAGTGAGAAAACCTCACAGGCAACAGCTGAGCAGAAGGCTTTTGATACAAATTCATTAGAATTGAGAAGTGAAACAAAGTGAAAAGTCGCTTCACTGGCTCCCGATCCGCTACCATAGACAGTTCAAGCTTCTCCTATTGACCTTCAAGTGCACTCAATCTGCAGCCCCCCATTACCTCTCTACCCTCCTCTCCCCGTATGTTCCCACCCATAACCTCCGCTCTCAGGACAAATCACTCCTATCTGTACCTTTCTCCACCACCGCTAACTCCATACTCCGCCCATTCTGCCTCGCATCACCTTATGCCTGGAACAGACTTCCCGAGCCCATACGTCATGCGCCCTCCCTGCCCATCTTCAAGTCCTTACTCAAAGCCCATCTCTTCTCCCTTGCTTTTGGCGCCTAACCACCTTCCCCAGTCATGATACCTAGACTGACTACATAGTTTGTTACCTTTAGATTGTAAGCTCTCTTGAGCAGGGACTGTCCTTCCCCATGTTTAAACATGTACAGCGCTGCGTAACCCTGGCAGCGCTATAGAAATGCTAAGTAGTAGTAAAGCAGTAATTTGTTCTTTAGCTACCGTGGAGTTAAATTAACCCTTAACCTGCCCATCCCTCTGGGCCGGCTGATTCTGTTTCCAGATTCCCAGTCGAACGTTCTCTGCAGTCTGTCCCTTGGCGCAGCTCTTTGTGCACATTCCCTGCCACCATCGTATTTCTTCCATTGCTTAACCCAGCATTCGGGTTACTTACTGTATTCACAACGTGAAATCACAGGGTGCATGTTCTTGCCACACATGCTCATTTTCACATGTTCCTCTTGAAAGAAAGCAGTCTTTTCAGGCATAGAGTTGCTTTGCATTGTCGCAGTTCATTTCTATCCAAATTGGCTACAGAAGCACTTGGTGTTTCTGAATGTAAACAGACTTCTGTGCACTCGCCGCTTGCTAGGCTGCAATAATTCAAAAATAGTTTTAAGTGCTTTGCAGGCCTCAACACTTTGCTGTCTTGTTTTTTTTTTTGTTTGTTTGTTTCTCTCCTTTCAGAGAATAATTGCATGCTTTTGGGATATTATGAAACTGCACTTAGATACCCATAAGTATTGCCATACTGGGAAAGACCAAAGGTCCATCGATGTTTCCAACAGTGGCCAATCTAGGTCACAAATACCTGGCAAGATCCCAGAAATGTACAAAACATTTTATACTGCTTATCCCAGAAATAGTGGATTTTCCCCAAGTCCATTTACATAGTAACATAGTAGATGATGGCAGAAAAAGACCTGCACGGTCCATCTAGTCTGCCCAACAAGATAAACTTATATGTGCTACTTTTTGTGTATACCCTACCTTGATTTGTACCTGTCCTCTTCAGGGCACAGACCGTATAAGTCTGCTGAGCACTATCCCCCCGCCTCCCACCACCGGCTCTGGCACAGACCGTACAAGTCTGCCCAGCACTATCCCTGCTTCCCAACCACCAGCCCCACCTCCCACCACCGGCTCTGGCACAGACCATATAAGTCTGCCCAGCACTATCCCTGCCTCCCAACCACCAGCCCCGCCTCCCACCACCTGCTCTGGCACAGACTGTATAAATCTGCTCAGCACTATCCCCGCCTCCCAACCACTGGCTCTATGGTCTATGGACTTTTCCTTTAGGAAGCCGTCCAAACCTTTTTTAAACTCCGCTAAGCTAACCACTTTTACCACATTCACTGGCAACGAATTCCAGAGTTTAATTACATGTTGATTTAAGAAAAATTTACTACATTGCAGCTTCGTGATTCTGGCATTCTTCCTGGGTGCTGGAGGCTGAAAGCCATGTGTTATGTGCCTGGAAGGCATTTTGCTCACAACAATTTTACATTATAGCACTGCATTGACTGTTGTCTGATGTACAGGTTGTGTGGGAATGTGCTGGCCAGTACAGGCAGCCTGTGCTACAAACTGTTGACAGGTCTTTCTGCTCATATGAAATAGTGAACTTGTAGTTTAAAAAAAAAATTTAAAACCACAGACTGTGTGTTTCTTGTGTCAAGCCTCAGAGCATTTTATAACTGCAGTAACACACTTTAGGCTTTGAATATATGGTACTGGATCACTGTGCCTTTCCAGGGTGCTGAAGACTTCACAAGGTAGTCCCGGGTGCATGACAGAATCTTCAACACCTGGAAAAGACATATTGCCCCCCCCCCCCCCCCCCAAAAAAAAAAAAAAAATCAATCTAGAAACAATCTGGTTATGGTTCAGTAATAAAAGCCCTAGAACTATTTGCCCTGCAGATGCAACCTAGTCATTACTGGGTGCTAGGTCTACAGTTTGGCTTCTGGTGGGGTGTTGCATACATTAAAAAAACTCAAGAGGTCAAGAGATCTGATTTAATTAAAAAGTCCAGGATAAGTCAGCATCTGTATTTAAAGTGATGCTTATATCCTTTTAAATCATAGTTTCCTTTTTTTTTTTTTTTTAATCTTTCTATACCTCATATTACTGGCAGACAGGTCTAAGTGGTATCCAGACTAAATAACACAAATTAACGAAAGGAGCTCCATCATATAAAGGAAAGTGAACTACAGGAACAACCACTCACCATATCTACAATCTTTTTTAGCTTAATCTAGTACGGCCAGTCCTTCAGCCAAACACTCTTCTGCTTTTTATGTTGTGGAGTAATTAATTTTTCAAGGACAAGCAGGATGTTGAAATCCTCACATGTGGGTGAAGTCCGATAGAGCCGCCAAAGTCAGAGCTTTGAGATTGCTCAACTGAACATGTGTGCTTCTTTCTGCTTGCCACTGTCACGTATGACCAAGTCAGCCCCCTTTATGCAGAGCCACTCTGACATATCTGGTAAATGGTGAGCGGTAGATCAAATTTTTAAAATAAACCTATTTTTGTCAAGGTCACTTCAGTGTTATTTTTGTTTTGTTTTGTTTAAAGTAAGGCCCTGTCACTGTTTTGAGGTTCTCTTCCCAGTAGCTTCTCTAGTTAGGTTTTGTGGTTGATTTTAAGTTTCCTTTATTTTTCTTCATCAGCATGGTGTAGGTTTCGTTAGGGTTTGAGCACCATTCCAGGCGTTTTTAACATCTGCATTTGATTTTGCTGCACCTATTTTTCCAGATGATGTGTCTGAAAAGGAGAAACTCAATGGCTTCAAAAGTGTTCCCGGTGCAGTAGGACAATATCCATTGCAGATGCCCATAGATGGTGCCTGGGACCAGACCATGAACCTTCACATTGTCTTCTATATTCCTTAATATCAAGGGGTGCAGGGGTGGGGTGAGATTTCTGGTACAGAAAATCAACCTGAGAAGCTTTGTGGTGCACATAAAACTGGTCAGCATTGGAATCAAGAGTGTCTTGATCACCCTTGATTGAGTGTTGACGGAGGCCATTGGGAGAGGTCTGATTCCTACCCAATGAAGGATTTATCATCAACTTCATAGGTGCTGAAGGAGATCAATGCAAGTTGAGCAGAGCCTGAGCTGCCTCAGTATCATCCCTCATTGAGGCATGTCCCTGAGGCCACCAGTGTCCTACATGTTCCCTTGACATGAAGACCACTCATCCTCCATGGCATTGGAGATGGTGCAACAACCTCTATTGACCCAAGACTCTGGTTCTAGTATACCCCAAGTGACTGAGGATGTGGCCATTCCTACTGTAATACCTAAACCTTTGTTGATGGCAGCCTTTGAGAAGCAGATCATGGAGCTCAAGGTGAGGAAGGAGTGCTTTTTCACTTGAAATGATGCCATTGCTTAATACCATTGAAGATGAGACCAGATGTGGTCAGCAAATCTTTGAGACCCATGAGTTGCCATCAGGAGACACCTCTGCACTGATGTTAATTTTCAGTGCATCAGCGGAGGAAGCTTTGCTGACACTTCATAAATCCTTGCTGCCCATGGCCCCATGGTTAGTAGTGTGAGACAGCCAGAGGACTCTAACATCTCTGGAGTATTTTTATGAGTCTGATTCAGAGCACTCTGAGTTTTAAGAAGAGCCAGAGGTCTTCTCAAGAGGGGTCCCCATGTCTCCCTACCTCATAAGAGGAGCTCTTGTTCAATGATTTTGTAAGGGAGATTTTGCAATCCATTCTGTTTAAATTAGAGATGGAGGAGAAGCCCAAGCAGTCAGGGGACGGAAAAGGGTGTAGGAAATAAGGAATTTCAGGGGGAGAGAAGATCTCGCAGGTGACATACGACAAAGAGATTGCAAGCAAGAGGGGAAGGATAGACAGGATCAGGGAGTGGAGGGGAAGGATCAGGTGTGTGGGAGAAACAGAGAAATATTACCGCATATACCACAAGAGCCTAACTTCACCCTGTTTTTATCCTTTTGAAGAGACATACAGAGACACTATCACCTTTTGCCCTGCTGGTCACTGGCTATTACTGTAATCTTTTCTACCTATTTGGCCACCTTAAGATCATCAGACATCAGCCCCTGGTCCCACTTTTCTTTCATGTGCTTAAGTGCTTCACCCCCTTGGTGAACCTTCAGCCTTGCATCCTTCAAATGACTTTCAGACCCCTCTCCCTCCAGTTTTTACTAATTACACTCTACAATCTTGATCTCTTGAACACTACTCCTTATTTGGCACCTTGACCCCCTGATGGTAATACCAGAAGATGACAGCTAGGGGGTCAGAAGCACCATTTTGATTCTGTGTGACCAACCATGCAGGAGTGACGAGGCATCACTCTTGCCCCCGCAACTATACAATCTAGTCATGTTGAATGCCACTGTTTACACATCTAGATGCTTCTGAAATGACCTCTATTTATTTATTTATTACATTTGTATCCCGCCCTTTCCCACTCAAAGCAGGGTCAATGCGGTTTACATAGTAATGGGAAAAACAATATAACAAATATAACAGTAATAAAAGAGATAAGTAGGTAAAGATAGGTAATGTGGAAGGAGGAAGGTGGGAGATAATAGAGCGTTGCATAGAACCTGATGACAGATAACGGGAGCTTCCTTCTCATCCAATGCACTTTTTGCCCTCTCACAGTTTATTTATTTTGAGGTTACCTGGGGGTAAAGATGACTATGGAAGGCAGTGACACAACACCCCACTAATAGTCTGTTGAGAAACCGTTTTGCAAGTCGTTCACAACTTGTCCATACAGGTGACTACCTTTACCTTTTACCATTGTATCCAGGCTGGGACATAGTATCATAAAACTTCATTCAGCTAGCTGGAGTTATTTTCCCTTAGGCCCAGATGCATCAACCAAACGTAAAAAAATCAAAATCGTAAAAGTACTTAGCGAATTTTTAAAAACGAAGAATGCAGTAAAAAAACAGCTCAGAAATGTTCGGTGCGGTATTGAAAAATACAAGGTATCATACGTCCGTAATCCCCATCGGTAAAAGGCCCCTAAAGCATGCGCAGAGCAGCCAAGCGTTATGCTGGCTGCTCTGCGCATGCCACTGTCAAAACAAAAACAAACAAACACGTGGCTCCCAAAATAAAAAGGCCCCTAAAGCATGCGCAGAGCAGCCAAGCGTTATGCTGGCTGCTCTGCGCATGCCACTGTCAAAACAAAAACAAACAAACACGTGGCTCCCAAAATAAAAACAAAAGTCAAAAAAGGATCGGGAGGGGGCAAAGGCTCTCCTCAAGAGCGTCCTGTATGGACGGCCTTGCCCCCCCTGCCCCGCCCGAGGTCACCACTGCTCCCCGCTTCCCCCTGCATTATAAATTTAAAAAGCAAAACGAAGAAATCCTTACTTTAGAAGCCCCGGCCGGCCCCCCTCCATTCCTCTCTACTCTTCTGTCAACCCCACAGCTCCGCCTCCTGACACCCTCCGCCCTGTGCCCCGCCTCCTCCGCGGGTCGTCGCCGCCATTCCCCCCCTCCATCGGGCCCCCCTCCCTCTTACCGGGCCCGTGCAGCGCCTCTCACCTCTATGTGAAGGCGCTGCACGGGCAAGAAGATCAGCTGACGCCTCTGTCTTCGCCCATTCTTCCTTCGCGTCTCTCTCCTTTTGGGTTAGCACAGTGGGCTGACTCGAGGAGGGGGGGGGGGGAATGACTAGGTCCCTTTCCCACTGCAGCTCCCTGTGACCATGGGCAAATTATCTCACCCTCCATTGCCCCAGGTACAAAGCTCAGACTGTGAACCCCTAGATTTTTTAAAAATGTATTTATTTGTTACATTTGTATCCCACATTTTCCCACCTATTTGCAGGCTCAGTGTGGCTTACATAGTACCGTGGTGGCGTTCACCAGTTCCGGAATGAACAAATACAGGTGTTGTAGTAGTTGAATAGGTTCCTGTAAGGTAGGTATATTAGGAAACTTAGGAAGGAAGAGGGAAGTTGGGATGTGTCCATTACGATTTTTGGTTTTGTTGTGTTGCGGGTGCTCAGGCTTTTATGTTGGGTCGGTGGGATATGCCTTTCTGAACAGGTTTGTTTTTAGTTCTTTCTGGAAATGTAGGTGGTCGTACGTTTTTACTATTTTTGGCAGTGCGTTCCATAGTTGTGCGCTTAGAGCAATACTACTACTACTTAACATTTCTAGAGCGCTACTAGGGTTACGCAGCGCTGTACAGTTTAACAATAAGGACAGTCCCTGCTGAAAGGAGCTTACAATCTAAAGGACGAAATGTCAAGTTGGGGCAGTCTAGATATCTTGAATATGTAATATGTAAATCATTTTGGTTGGTGGTATGCCAAAAATCTAATCAACCTAATAATTTTTTATAAGTACATAAGTAATGCCATGCTGGGAAAAGACCAAGGGTCCATCGAGCCCAGCATCTTGTCTACGACAGTGGCCAATCCAGGCCAAGGGCACCTGGCAAGCTTCCCAAACGTACAAACATTCTATACATGTTATTCCTGGGATTTTGGATTTTTCCAAGTCCGTTTAGTAGCGGTTTATGGACTTGTCCTTTAGGAAACCGTCCAACCCCTTTTTAAACTCTGCTAAGCTAACCGCCGTTATATTTTCCACCTCCTTCTCAAACATGCTCAGTTGGGTGAGGGCCATACCTTCCAACTCCCTTCAGAATGTTACAATCATGGTCCTTCTAGGCATCGTTCCCATTCCGTGACCAGCCCATAACTCCCTCCCACATTAAGGTAGGGGAACTGGCTATGAACACGCACATCCCATGTTAACTGTTCCTCTTGCTTCCTTTTCACTACTAAGCATTCCTCTTTTGAAATCCAGTGTTGTTTTTGCCCTCGCTAGCTCAATACTGGGTGGCAGTTTTATGCACCCACCATGCTTTCTGGGAAAAGTACCAGCAAAGCAGGGGGGGGGGGCTTGCCATGGTCCCTCCCTCAGGAGTACATCTTAAGAAGGTCATAGGTTACACTTCAGAATTTTTTATCTTTTTTTTTTACTTAAACAATTATAGAAGTCACAGAGATCAGAAACTAAAACCCTTTATTCAAAGGCAGCAGCACTGCAGCCTTGCCCCAGATGGACCCCTCCAAGGACAGGTAAGTCAATTTCGCTGGAGCCGCAACCTTTGCACTTCCCTATGAGACTGCAAACCTGTGCTCATTTTATTATTTCCAATATTATTATTAGCATTAGCAAAGCGCTACCAGACGCATGCAGCACTGACCACCTGATACAAAGAGACAGTCCCTGCTCAAAAGAGCTTACAATCTAAATAATACAGACAGACAAGACAGTTACGGGTGAGGGAAGTAATGGGAGCTAAAAAGCAGCAGTGAAAAGGTGGGTTTTCAGCATAGATTTGAAAACAGGTAGAGATGGAGCTAGACGTATGGGTCCAGGAAGTCTATTCCAGGCATAAGGTGCCGCGAGAGAAAAGGAGAGAAGCCTGGAGTTAGCAGTGGAGGAGAAGGAGGACGACAAGAGAGACTTGTCCAGTGAGCGGAATTCACGGGGAGGAATGTAGGGAGAGATGAGAGCGGAGAGGGGGCTGCAGAGTGGATGCATTTAAAGGTCAGTACGAGAAGTTTAAATTGAATGCGGAAGCGGTCAGGGAGCCAGTGAAGTGACTTGAGGAGTGGGCTAGTGTGGGTATAACGATTCTGGCGGAAAATAAGTCGTGCCACAGAATTTTGGAGAGGAGAGAGATGGTTGAGCGGAAGACTAGTGAGAAGTAAATTGCAATAGTCCAAGCGAGAGGTGACAAGGGTGTGGATAAGGGTTCTGGCAGCGTATTCAGAAAGGAAGGGGCGAATTTTGCTAATACTGTAGATAAAGAAACGACAGGTTTTGGCGATCTGTTGAATATGTGCAGAGAAGGGGAGAGAGGAATCAAAGATGACTAAAACTAAAACCCTTTATTCAAAGGCAGCAGCACTGCAGCCTTGCCCCAGAGGGACCCCTCCAAGGACAGGTAAGTCAATTTCGCTGGAGCCGCAACCTTTGCACTTCCCTATGAGACTGCAAACCTGTGCTCATTTTATTATTTCCAATATTATTATTAGCATTAGCAAAGCGCTACCAGACGCACGCAGCGCTGACCACCTGATACAAAGAGACAGTCCCTGCTCAAAAGAGCTTACAATCTAAATAATACAGACAGACAAGACAGTTACGGGTGAGGGAAGTAATGGGAGCTAAAAAGCTGCAGTGAAAATGTGGGTTTTCAGCATAGATTTGACAACATGTAGAGATGGAGCTAGACGTATAGGTCCAGGAAGTCTATTCCAGGCATAAGGTGCCGCGAGAGAAAAGGAGTGAAGCCTGGAGATTGCAGTGGAGGAGAAGGAGGACGACAAGAGAGACTTGTCCAGTGAGCGGAATTCACGGGGAGGAATGTAGGGAGAGATGAGAGCGGAGAGTGGGCTGCAGAGTGGATGCATTTAAAGGTCAGTACGAGAAGTTTAAATTGAATGCGGAAGCGGTCAGGGAGCCAGTGAAGTGACTTGAGGAGTGGGCTAGTGTGGGTATAACGATTCTGGCGGAAAATAAGTCGTGCCACAGAATTTTGGAGAGGAGAGAGATGGTTGAGCGGAAGACTAGTGAGAAGTAAATTGCAATAGTCCAAGCGAGAGGTGACAAGGGTGTGGATAAGGGTTCTGGCAGCGTATTCAGAAAGGAAGGGGCGAATTTTGCTAATATTGTAGATAAAGAAACGACAGGTTTTGGCGATCTGATGCATATGTGCAGAGAAGGGGAGAGAGGAATCAAAGATGACTAAAACCCTTTATTCAGAGGCAGCAGCACTGCAGCCTTGCCCCAGAGGGACCCCTCCAAGGACAGGTAAGTCAATTTCGCTGGAGCCGCAACCTTTGCACTTCCCTATGAGACTGCAAACCTGTGCTCATTTTATTATTTCCAATATTATTATTAGCATTAGCAAAGCGCTACCAGACGCACGCAGCGCTGACCACCTGATACAAAGAGACAGTCCCTGCTCAAAAGAGCTTACAATCTAAATAATACAGACAGACAAGACAGTTACGGGTGAGGGAAGTAATGGGAGCTAAAAAGCTGCAGTGAAAATGTGGGTTTTCAGCATAGATTTGACAACATGTAGAGATGGAGCTAGACGTATAGGTCCAGGAAGTCTATTCCAGGCATAAGGTGCCGCGAGAGAAAAGGAATGAAGCCTGGAGTTAGCAGTGGAGGAGAAGGAGGACGACAAGAGAGACTTGTCCAGTGAGCGGAATTCACGGGGAGGAATGTAGGGAGAGATGAGAGCGGAGAGGGGGCTGCAGAGTGGATGCATTTAAAGGTCAGTACGAGAAGTTTAAATTGAATGCGGAAGCGGTCAGGGAGCCAGTGAAGTGACTTGAGGAGTGGGCTAGTGTGGGTATAACGATTCTGGCGGAAAATAAGTCGTGCCACAGAATTTTGGAGAGGAGAGAGATGGTTGAGCGGAAGACTAGTGAGAAGTAAATTGCAATAGTCCAAGCGAGAGGTGACAAGGGTGTGGATAAGGGTTCTGGCAGCGTATTCAGAAAGGAAGGGGCGAATTTTGCTAATATTGTAGATAAAGAAACGACAGGTTTTGGCGATCTGATGCATATGTGCAGAGAAGGGGAGAGAGGAATCAAAGATGACTAAAACCCTTTATTCAGAGGCAGCAGCACTGCAGCCTTGCCCCAGAGGGACCCCTCCAAGGACAGGTAAGTCAATTTCGCTGGAGCCGCAACCTTTGCACTTCCCTATGAGACTGCAAACCTGTGCTCATTTTATTATTTCCAATATTATTATTAGCATTAGCAAAGCGCTACCAGACGCACGCAGCGCTGACCACCTGATACAAAGAGACAGTCCCTGCTCAAAAGAGCTTACAATCTAAATAATACAGACAGACAAGACAGTTACGGGTGAGGGAAGTAATGGGAGCTAAAAAGCTGCAGTGAAAATGTGGGTTTTCAGCATAGATTTGACAACATGTAGAGATGGAGCTAGACGTATAGGTCCAGGAAGTCTATTCCAGGCATAAGGTGCCGCGAGAGAAAAGGAATGAAGCCTGGAGTTAGCAGTGGAGGAGAAGGAGGACGACAAGAGAGACTTGTCCAGTGAGCGGAATTCACGGGGAGGAATGTAGGGAGAGATGAGAGCGGAGAGGGGGCTGCAGAGTGGATGCATTTAAAGGTCAGTACGAGAAGTTTAAATTGAATGCGGAAGCGGTCAGGGAGCCAGTGAAGTGACTTGAGGAGTGGGCTAGTGTGGGTATAACGATTCTGGCGGAAAATAAGTCGTGCCGCAGAATTTTGGAGAGGAGAGAGATGGTTGAGCGGAAGACTAGTGAGAAGTAAATTGCAATAGTCCAAGCGAGAGGTGACAAGGGTGTGGATAAGGGTTCTGGCAGCGTATTCAGAAAGGAAGGGGTGAATTTTGCTAATATTGTAGATAAAGAAACGACAGGTTTTGGCGATCTGATGCATATGTGCAGAGAAGGGGAGAGAGGAATCAAAGATGACTAAAACTAAAACCCTTTATTCAAAGGCAGCAGCACTGCAGCCTTGCCCCAGAGGGACCCCTCCAAGGACAGGTAAGTCAATTTCGCTGGAGCTGCAACCTTTGCACTTCCCTATGAGACTGCAAACCTGTGCCCACTTTGTTATTTCCAATACTCTTATGACCAATATATTTCAACTAGAGTTCCATATAATTGTTTAAACAGTTTGCTGCTTCAAAAGGCCACAACTTCAACAGGGTCATGGCCTTGTCAGCCTACTCGAATATACAACTTTATGGCAAGGATCTGCGCTACAACAGACTCATGGGCAAAAGCAGATGCACTAAGCTGGCAAGCCTACGGGCAGGCAGAAGCCCTTGATGCCACATCAAAAATATAATAGGTCGCTCACACAATGTATTTTCTGCACTCTCCCCTTTGTCTTCTAGCTCACAGCCTTCTTTTGTATTCTCCCCAGGTACTGTGTTGGCAACCAATGTCCTGCAAGTACTACTACTTATCACTTCTATAGCGCTACAAGGCATATTTGGTGTACACCATACATGGAAAGACAGTCCCTGCTCAAAGAGCTCACAATCTAAAAATGGAATGTTGCTAGTGGAATAGCAACATTCCATGTAGAATCTCAAATAGTAGCAACAGAATCTCCAATAGTAGCAACATTCCATGTAGAATCTCAAGTAATAGCAACATTCCAGAATCTCAAATAGTAACAACATCCCACGTTCCCACTAACCACTAGGCTACTCCTCCACTAGCAACATTCCATCTAGAAGCCTGCCCTTGCAGATCAGCAACACAGCCGTGCAGGACATCAGACTCGCAGAAACAGAAGCCTGCGTGGCCGCGTTGCTGATCTGCAAGGGCAGGCTTCTACATTACTACTACTACTTATCACTTCTACAGCGCTACAAGGCATACGCAGCGCTGTACACCATACATGAAAAGACAGTCCCTGCTCAAAGATTACTATAATCCTTTTCCCCTGGAAAAAGAATGCCCAAATACTAAGCCCACAAGTAGTGCCAAAAATGAGGTTATTTTAATAATCTAATATAATAATTTGCACCTCCAACGTTCTGAAGCTGACTCCGTGGCAGTGAAGCCATGTAGTGTTCGTAGGGTTCTTAATCGCCTCACCCTCAAGGGAACTCTGCATAATTGCCAGGGAAAGAAACGCAACGTCAGAAGGAGAAGGGACCAACCACAGGCCTCACACTTGCTCTCAGTGCCCCGCCCTCGGAGGGAAGGGAAGGATGCATATGATGTTCACCCACCGGACGTTCGTTCCCTCCCTCCCAGTTCCAGGGTCATCGTCCCTCCCTCCCTTCCAGTTCCAGGGTCGTCGTCCCTCCCTCCGAATTTTAAAAGTCATCCTGACTTACCTCACACGGTAAAAAGCGAGCAGGCTCAGCACTTACTTCAGTTTTCCCTTCTCTGTCTCTCAGCTCTGGTCCCACCCTTGTGGAAACAGGAAATGAGGGCGTGACCCAGGGGCGTAGCCAGACAACAGATTTTGGGTGGGTGGGCACCAAGTGTTCTCCCCCCACCACCAAAAAAAATATCTCAGCTGGTGGGATAACACTTCTTTCCACTTTGGCAGTCCATAGCAAGCATGCGCTAAAAAACTGAGAATGTGCAGGTGCCAGTATCATGGAGAGTAGCGTTTTTGTTACCATCAGGGGGAAGTCTTCAGCAGGTGGAGTTTGGGATCCCCACCAGCTACCACTAAACATGTGCTACTGTTGGGTGGGCCCGAGCCCTAAGTGGGTGGGCCCCGGCCCACCTGTGGCTACGTCACTGGTGGGACCAGAGCTGAGAGGCAGAGAAGAGAAAACTGAAGTGCTGAGCCTGCACGCTTTTTACCGCTGCTGTAACCTCGACGAGGTAAGTCAGGATGACTTTTAAAATTTGGAGGGAGGGGGGCCTGGAACTGGAAGGGAGGGAGGGATGACGACCCTGGAACTGGGAAGAAGGGGGCGGGACACTGGAACTTCCTTTAAAAACATTAACGGCAGAAGATGATTACCTTGCTAGCGACCATTTCATTTCAATGAGAAACACTAGTGTAAAATTAAAAAACAATTTGCGTATGTAAGTTTTTATACACATTTGTGAAAATGTGCAACACTGAGTGTTACAGAATCTGCAGCAAGAAACCATAGGCAAAGGCCAGGGATTATCCTGTCAAAGACCTGCTCCTGCCTTTGGCCTAACATCCGTCTTTTCTCAATAATGCTGGATTTACAGCCTCTGTGATTACGTTTTAGGCTTTTAGCTAGATCAGGCTTCTGGAAAGACAGTCAGTGGTGATGGTTCATATTCAGTGTTAACCTTTTCCATTTTAACTTCATCAGAGCATTAAGGGTCAGCTCGTCTTGTAAATAGACGTATGATGGCCTTTAAGGTGTAATTAGCAGAGAACTGCTTTTTATCTGTGTGCTCTATAGATTTTTTTAATGTGTTTTCTCTACCTGGCGCCCTTACACCATCCGCTTGAGGTCAGGATATTAGTCTTGCTTGGCAGAAACATTTAGCAGTTGAGAAAACTAAAGGCACAATAATATTAAACTTTCGGATTTGTTTTTTCAGTCTGTATTACACTTATTAAATAGCAGTTAATTTGCTAGTTAAGCTACCTAGATTGAATGATGCCAGTTGATAGGGTGGCAAGTGAATCTAGCTGGAAACCAGCGTCCTCCATCCATTTTGGGGATTTAAAATATTTGTTCGGAAGGACCTTTTTTGCAGAATCACAGAATATGCAAGCTTTTGGTATCATACTACTACTATTTAGCATTTCTATAGCGCTACAAGGCGTACGCAGCGCTGCACAAACATAGAAGAAAGACAGTCCCTGCTCAAAGAGCTATGTAATAAAAGTGAGCCAAGTATAGGACAATCAAGCCATTGTGACATCACTGATGAGGTTGGCTCTTATTGGTGGCCTGAGGCATTATGACATCACAATATTAGCTCTGGTTACAAGAGACTACTACTACTACTACTACTATTTAGCATTTCTATAGCGCTACAAGGCGTACGCAGCGCTGCACAAACATAGAAGAAAGACAGTCCCTGCTCAAAGAGCTATGTAATAAAAGTAAGCCTAGGACAATCAAGCCATTATGACATCACTGATGAGGTTGGCTCTTATTGGTGGCCTGAGGCATTATGACATCACAATATCACCTCTGATTACAAGAGACTACTACTACTACTATTTAGCATTTCTATAGCGCTACAAGGCATACGCAGCGCTGCACAAACATAGAAGAAAGACAGTCCCTGCTCAAAGAGCTATGTAATAAAAGTGAGCCAAGTATAGGACAATCAAGCCATTGTGACATCACTGATGAGGTTGGCTCTTATTGGTGGCCTGAGGCATTATGACATCACAATATCACCTCTGATTACAAGAGACTACTACTACTACTACTATTTAGCATTTCTATAGCGCTACAAGGCATACGCAGCGCTGCACAAACATAGAAGAAAGACAGTCCCTGCTCAAAGAGCTATGTAATAAAAGTGAGCCAAGTATAGGACAATCAAGCCATTGTGACATCACTGATGAGGTTGGCTCTTATTGGTGGCCTGAGGCATTATGACATCACAATATTAGCTCTGGTTACAAGAGACTACTACTACTACTACTACTATTTAGCATTTCTATAGCGCTACAAGGCGTACGCAGCGCTGCACAAACATAGAAGAAAGACAGTCCCTGCTCAAAGAGCTATGTAATAAAGTAAGCCTAGGACAATCAAGCCATTATGACATCACTGATGAGGTTGGCTCTTATTGGTGGCCTGAGGCATTATGACATCACAATATCACCTCTGATTACAAGAGACTACTACTACTACTATTTAGCATTTCTATAGCGCTACAAGGCATACGCAGCACTGCACAAACATAGAAGAAAGACAGTCCCTGCTCAAAGAGCTATGTAATAAAAGTGAGCCAAGTATAGGACAATCAAGCCATTGTGACATCACTGATGAGGTTGGCTCTTATTGGTGGCCTGAGGCATTATGACATCACAATATTAGCTCTGGTTACAAGAGACTACTACTACTACTACTATTTAGCATTTCTATAGCGCTACAAGGCGTACGCAGCGCTGCACAAACATAGAAGAAAGACAGTCCCTGCTCAAAGAGCTATGTAATAAAAGTAAGCCAAGTATAGGACAATCAAGCCATTATGACATCACTGATGAGGTTGGCTCTTATTGGTGGCCTGAGGCATTATGACATCACAATATCACCTCTGATTACAAGAGACTACTACTACTACTATTTAGCATTTCTATAGCGCTACAAGGCATACGCAGCGCTGCACAAACATAGAAGAAAGACAGTCCCTGCTCAAAGAGCTATGTAATAAAAGTGAGCCAAGTATAGGACAATCAAGCCATTGTGACATCACTGATGAGGTTGGCTCTTATTGGTGGCCTGAGGCATTATGACATCACAATATTAGCTCTGGTTACAAGAGACTACTACTACTACTACTACTATTTAGCATTTCTATAGCGCTACAAGGCGTACGCAGCGCTGCACAAACATAGAAGAAAGACAGTCCCTGCTCAAAGAGCTATGTAATAAAAGTGAGCCAAGTATAGGACAATCAAGCCATTGTGACATCACTGATGAGGTTGGCTCTTATTGGTGGCCTGAGGCATTATGACATCACAATATTAGCTCTGGTTACAAGAGACTACTACTACTACTACTACTATTTAGCATTTCTATAGCGCTACAAGGCGTACGCAGCGCTGCACAAACATAGAAGAAAGACAGTCCCTGCTCAAAGAGCTATGTAATAAAAGTAAGCCTAGGACAATCAAGCCATTATGACATCACTGATGAGGTTGGCTCTTATTGGTGGCCTGAGGCATTATGACATCACAATATCACCTCTGATTACAAGAGACTACTACTACTACTATTTAGCATTTCTATAGCGCTACAAGGCATACGCAGCGCTGCACAAACATAGAAGAAAGACAGTCCCTGCTCAAAGAGCTATGTAATAAAAGTGAGCCAAGTATAGGACAATCAAGCCATTGTGACATCACTGATGAGGTTGGCTCTTATTGGTGGCCTGAGGCATTATGACATCACAATATCACCTCTGATTACAAGAGACTACTACTACTACTACTATTTAGCATTTCTATAGCGCTACAAGGCATACGCAGCGCTGCACAAACATAGAAGAAAGACAGTCCCTGCTCAAAGAGCTATGTAATAAAAGTGAGCCAAGTATAGGACAATCAAGCCATTGTGACATCACTGATGAGGTTGGCTCTTATTGGTGGCCTGAGGCATTATGACATCACAATATTAGCTCTGGTTACAAGAGACTACTACTACTACTACTACTATTTAGCATTTCTATAGCGCTACAAGGCGTACGCAGCGCTGCACAAACATAGAAGAAAGTCCCTGCTCAAAGAGCTATGTAATAAAAGTAAGCCTAGGACAATCAAGCCATTATGACATCACTGATGAGGTTGGCTCTTATTGGTGGCCTGAGGCATTATGACATCACAATATCACCTCTGATTACAAGAGACTACTACTACTACTATTTAGCATTTCTATAGCGCTACAAGGCATACGCAGCACTGCACAAACATAGAAGAAAGACAGTCCCTGCTCAAAGAGCTATGTAATAAAAGTGAGCCAAGTATAGGACAATCAAGCCATTGTGACATCACTGATGAGGTTGGCTCTTATTGGTGGCCTGAGGCATTATGACATCACAATATTAGCTCTGGTTACAAGAGACTACTACTACTACTACTATTTAGCATTTCTATAGCGCTACAAGGCGTACGCAGCGCTGCACAAACATAGAAGAAAGACAGTCCCTGCTCAAAGAGCTATGTAATAAAAGTAAGCCAAGTATAGGACAATCAAGCCATTATGACATCACTGATGAGGTTGGCTCTTATTGGTGGCCTGAGGCATTATGACATCACAATATCACCTCTGATTACAAGAGACTACTACTACTACTATTTAGCATTTCTATAGCGCTACAAGGCATACGCAGCGCTGCACAAACATAGAAGAAAGACAGTCCCTGCTCAAAGAGCTATGTAATAAAAGTGAGCCAAGTATAGGACAATCAAGCCATTGTGACATCACTGATGAGGTTGGCTCTTATTGGTGGCCTGAGGCATTATGACATCACAATATTAGCTCTGGTTACAAGAGACTACTACTACTACTACTACTATTTAGCATTTCTATAGCGCTACAAGGCGTACGCAGCGCTGCACAAACATAGAAGAAAGACAGTCCCTGCTCAAAGAGCTATGTAATAAAAGTAAGCCAAGTATAGGACAATCAAGCCATTATGACATCACTGATGAGGTTGGCTCTTATTGGTGGCCTGAGGCATTATGACATCACAATATCACCTCTGATTACAAGAGACTACTACTACTACTACTACTACTATTTAGCATTTCTATAGCGCTACAAGGCAAACGCAGCGCTGCACAAACATAGAAGAAAGACAGTCCCTGCTCAAAGAGCTTACAATCTAATAGACGCCTATAGTTTAAATGATGGATAATCAATCCTATTTATGATCTGATCTGCGTTTTATTTCTAGGCTAGTCAGAATGTGATGGTTAAGTCCCACGGTCTTGTAATAAAGCGTGATTTGATCTTGCAATATTCCATATTTGTCGATTGTATTAGTTTCATTACAACAAAGTACCTGGCAAAGATTAGTTCCACTAGAGAATTTGCTTGGAAGCTGTCAGTTCAGTACTAACCCCCTGAAGTTGGATCTCTCAGCCCCACCCCTACTTTTAAAAATCTTAAAAGCGGAAGCCATGTGATAGGAAGCAAGTTCTCCTTTTTCCGCTGCTATTTTATTGCTAACATTGACTCTCCAGATGCTTGATTTGCACGGGAAGCCTGAACTTCCTTGTTGCTCACTTTCTCCTTCCTTGAAGTGACGTAAAGAGTTGGAAGAAAGGACCAAATAAAGTCACTTTCCTTTTCCTTCCCTGCCATCTTCCGGGGCTGCAGCTGATCTTCCCTGATGGCTTTCCGGAGAGGTAAGCAGCCCCCACCCACCCACCGCTGGGGAATTAAAACCCCCTTGGAGGAGGGCTGGGCAGTCTTTTCCCAGCTCTTCTCATTCTAGGGCTTTGCGATGGGCCTGAAGGTTATCTGTGGATCCGGGGGGTGGCCTCGTCTGGGCTTTGCAGCCTGTTCAATGTGCTCAGCTGCTCAGAGCAACAGGGAATTGAAATAATTTCCTACGAAGCTGGTTGCAAAGTTGAATGTTTAGAGGTGGACATTTCTCTTGCATGTACTTCTGTCCTAACTGGCCACCTTTGGAAACAAAATACTGGGCCTGATGGACCTTTGGTCTGTCCCAGTACACAATTCTTATGTAAATATTTAATTAGATTTTGCTCACACCTTTTTCAGTAGTAGCTCAATGTGAATTACACTCTGGATACTTCTCTGTCCCAGGAGGGCTCACAATCAAAGTATGTACCTGAGGCAATGGAGGGTTAAGTGACTTCTCCAAGATCACAAGGGGAAGCCGTGGGATTTCAACTGGCCACCTCTGGATTGCAAGACTGGTGCTTTAACCACTAGGCCACTCCTCCACCCCAAAGAATCTTGTTACTCTTTGGGGTTCTACATGGAATGTTGCTACACTTTGAAATTCTGCATGGAATCTTGTTATTCTTTAGAATTCTAGAATCTTTATTTAGTTAGATTTTGCTCACACCTTCAAGGTGAGTTACATTCAGATACTCTGGATATTTCTCTGTCCCAGGAGGGCTCACAATCTAAGTTTGTACCTGAGGCAATGGAGGGTTAAGTGACTTGCCCAAGATCACAAGGAGCAGCAGTGGGATTTGGCCACCTCTGGATTGCAAGACCAGTGCTCTAACCACTAGGCCACCCCTCCACTAGCAACATTCCATGTAGAATCCTGCCCTTGCAGATCAGCAATGCGGCCGTGCAGGCTTCTGTTTCTGTGAGTCTGACGTCCAGACTCACAGAAACAGAAGCCTGCACAGCTACGTTGCTGATCTGCAAGGGCAGGATTCTACATGGAATGTTGCTAGTGGAATAGCATAGAATCTCAAATAGTAGCAACAGAATCTCAAATAATTTATTTGGATTTTGCTCACACCTTTTTCAGTAGTAGCTCAAGGTGAGTGAGTTACATTCAGGTACTCTGGATATTTCTCTGTCCGAGGAGGGCTCACAATCTAAGTTTGTACCTGAGGCAATGGAGGGTTAAGTGACTTGCCCAAGATCACAAGGAGCAGCAGTGGGATTTGAACTGGCCACCTCTGGATTGCAAGACCCTGGCTCAAACCACTAGGCCACTCCTCCTAATTAAGCCCAAGGGGCGACTTGGGCACAGCTGTTGATTGGAGACCAGAGGGCAGGTTCCTTGCCCAGGGCCATGTTAAAAAAACTCAGTCTAGGGCAGGGTGACAAAGATTAGGTGGCCTGAGAAGTCAACCTTTCAGAGGCGGATGCTTCAAAAGCTGCCTTGCCACTGCCAGTTAATACTTTCCTTGCATACTTCTCCTCTTTCAAAGTAACCCTGAGAGAGGTAATCTAGGAAGAGACTTCCTCAATGATTACATAACTCCTCTGCTCTGAGTGTGTCACAAGGGAGAGATACCTGACCCTTCACAGCACCGGTGTACAGAACATGAAAATAGCAGGGAAATGGAAATGAAAACTGAAAGTCGTATGGTTTTCCTGGTACAAAACAAAGGAGTAAAAAGAGGCCAAACTGCAGATTCTAATCTAAATAATCCCACACCGGGATTAGTCCAAGTAGTCTTAAATAGGAAGTGACCGGAAAATAAACTACAGTATAGTGAAGGAGCTTGGAATTTGAACTAACTGAGAAATGAGGGCATGAGGCAAGGGTAGAGATGGGAAGCAGAAGGGATGGAAGCTGGGGGACAAAGGGCACACTGATAAAGGATGGAAAGGATTAGGAGATGAAGAAATGGGGATAGTAACATAGTAAATGACGGCAGATAAAGACCTGAAGGGTCCATCCAGTCTGCCCAACAAGATAAACTCATTTTACATGGTATGTGATACTTTATACCCGAGTTTGATTTGTCCTTGTCTTTCTCAGGGCACAGACTGTAGAAGTCTGTCCAGCACTGTTCCTGTACTAAAGATTGTGAAGATTCTGGAATCCTAAGAGTTACAAGATTCCGGAATCCCAATTAGTAGCAACATTCCATGCAGAACCCCAAAGAGTAACATAGTAAATGATGGCAGATAAAGACCTGAAGGGTCCATTCAGTCTGCCCAACAAGATAAGCTAATTTTACATGGTATGTGATACTTTATACCCGAGTTTGATTTGTCCTTGCCATTCTCAGGGCACAGACCGTAGAAGTCTGCCCAGCACTGTTCTTGTACTAAAAGTTCTGAAGATTCTGGAATCCTAAAAAGTTACAAGATTCCGGAATCCCAATTAGTAGCAACATTCCATGTAGAACCCCGAAGAGTAACATAGTAAATGATGGCAGATAAAGACCTGAACAGTCCAGCCAGTCTGCCCAACAACATAAACTCATTTTACATGGTATGTGATACTTTATACCTGAGTTTGATTCGTCCTTGCCATTCTCAGGGCACAGACCGTAGAAGTCTGCCCAGCACTCTTCTTGTACTAAACGTTCTGAAGCTAATGTCGAAGCCCCTTCAAATTTAAACTCCAGCCCATCCATATCTATTCAGTCACAATCAGGGCGTAGACCGTAGAAGTCTGTCCAGCACCGATTTTGCTTCCCAATTACAGGCGTTACAACCCAATCTCCGCTAAGATTCAGTGGATCCATTCCTTCTAAACAGGATTCCTTTGTGTTTATCCCACGCACATTTGAATTCCATTACCGTTTTCATCTCTACCACCTCCCGCAGGAGGGCATTCCACATATCCACCACCCTCTCTGTGAAAAAATACTTCCTGACATTACTCCTGAGCAGGGGCGTATCTTGGACTCCGGCAGTAGGGGGGACCAGAGCCAGAGGGAGGGGGAAGGGGCACATTTTAGCCCCCCGCCATTGCCAGACCCCCCACGCCACCAACGACTCTCCACCCCCCCTCCCACCGCCAACCTTCCCCACTGCCGTTGCTTACCTTTGCTGACGGGGGACCCCAACCCCCGCCAGCCGAGGTCTGCTTCCACCTGCTGCTGCCTTTAAAAATATTTCTTCGGCTGGCGGGGGACCCCAACCCCCGCCAGCCGACCCGAGGTCTTTAAAGTTCTTCTTCGTCCTCCGTGGCCGTACTGCTGTTGAAAGCTGTTGAATCCAGTTCGGAGTCTGACGTCACAGCACTTTGTATGTGCAGGAGCGTCCTGCAAGTAGGGGTGGGCATTTAGTGCAGTATTAATGCAATTAATTTTTAAACATTTTAAACCAGAGGCGTATCTGTGTGGGGCCATAGGGGCCTGGGCCCCCGCAGATTTCGCCCTGGCCCCCCTCCCGCTGCCAACCCTCCCCCACTAATGTTGTTTACCTTTGCTGGCGGGGGACCCCAACCCCCGCCAGCCGCCGAGGTCTTCAAAGTTCTTGTTCGTCGTCCTCCGTGGCCATTCTGTACCCTGTTGATTCGGAGTCTGTCTGACGTCGCACCACGTTGTACGTGCGTACAACGTGGTGCGACGTCAGACAGACGTCCGAATCAGCAGCGTACAGCATGGCCACGGAGGAGGATGACGAAAAAGAACTTTGAAGACCTCGGCGGCTGGCGGGGGTTGGGGTCCCCCGCCAGCTGAAGAATTATTTTAAAAGCAGGCGGAAGCGGACCTCGGCTGGCGGGGGTTGGGGTCCCCGCCAGCAAAGGTAACAACGTCAGCGGGGGAGGGTTGGCGGCGGGAGAGGAGGTGGAGAGAGTCGTTGGTGGCAGGGGGGGCTCTGGCAATGGCGGGGGGGGGGGGTCGGTGGTGCCGGGGGGGGGGCTAAATGTGCCCCCTCCCTCTGGCCCTGGCCCCCCCCTACTGCCAGAGTCCAGATACGCCCCTGTTTTAAACTACTATTTTTTTTTAATCACGATCAAAATTTGTAACTCTTGTCTGTTCTCCAGCATTGCTTTCTCTCCCCTTCCTATCCTATTTCACCTTCCCATAATGTAGCAGATGGAACGCTAAAGACAGCGTTCTTGGTGGCTGTTGGCATCGGCACATAGGGTTTTGTAGCTTTAGGCTCTCTCTTATCGGGATCCCGCTCTCTCACTGCTTTTCAGAGGCAGGGGTCTCCCTGTGCACTGTTCGTTTTCTGAAAGTGGTATCAGCATTTCATCTCAACCAAACTATGGAGCTTCCATCCTTTCGCAGACAGGACAAAGAGTCTGTAGTATTCCTTGAAGCTTCTCGATGTGAGTAGGAGGTCACAAATGAGTGTCACAAATTTGTCCAGACTGTTTGTACTTTTTGGTAAGGAGAGACTTGGCCTCAAGGCTTCCAAGCCCACAATTGCTAGATGGCTGAAGGAGATTATCGCATCAGCTTATTTGGTTCCGGGGAAGCAGGCTCCTCAGGTCTTGCGGGCTCATACTGCAAGGCGTATAGTGACATCCTGGGTACAGACTACTTTCTCTGGTGAATATCTGCAAGGCAGCGACATGGTCGATGTTGTATACCTTTGCATAGTACTAGGGGGTGGATGTTGTGATGTGCTCAGAAGCCAGTTTTGGGGCTTCGGTCCTCAGATCGGCGGTGTCAGGATCCCACCCACTCTAGGGATTGAACATCCCATAGGTTCTGGAATAGTGGGAAGCTATGCCATGGAAGTAGATTAGAAAAGGTTAAAAGAAGAGCGACCAAAATGTTAAAGGGGATGGAACTCCTCTCGCATGAGGAAAGGATAAAGGGGTTAAGGCTCTTCAGCTAGAAAAGAGATGGCTGAGGGAGGGGGGATATGATTGAGGGCTACAAAATAAAATGGGATTCATGTTGTGAATAACTCGTGACAGCCAGAAAGTGAAGTTGGTCTCAAGAAGGGGTGAAGGAAGCAAATAATTTTTGGAGACCCAACATGGGCTGTGTTTCGGGGGTATCGTTTTTTATTTTTTCATTATGACTAAAGAAGTAAACTTCATGCTATTTGCCGAGATTTGGATTATATTTTGGTTCCAGTTACTCTGACCCCTGACACAGTAAGATGGGAAGCCTTTAAAAAATGGTGTTCTATTAAAATAACACCTAGACCACAAGGTCCTGATGTGTTGAGGAGACTGAACAGAGAAATCTCTTTTTTTTTTATTACTTAATTTTTAACAAACATAATATTAATTTATGAATGATATACAAATCATGCAAAAGTTTAAAAGGAAAAAAAATACATTACTACTTACTACTACTACTACTACTTAACATTTCTAGAGCGCTACTAGGGTTACGCAGCGCTGTACAATTTAACAAAGAGAGACAGTCCCTGCTCAAAGAGCTTTCAATCTAATAGACAAGTGAACGGTTGGTCCGATAGGGGTAGTCAAATTGGGGCAGTCTGGATTCACTGAACGGTAAGGGTTAGGTGCCGAACGCAGCATTGAAGAGGTGGGCTTTAAGCAAAGACTTGAAGACGGGCAGGGAGGGGACTTGGCGTAAGGGTTCAGGAAGGTTGTTCCAAGCATAGGGTGAGGCGAGGCAGAATGAGCGGAGCCTGGAGTTGGCGGTGGTGGAGAAGGGTACTGAGAGGAGGGATTTATCCTGTGAACGGAGGTTACGGGCGGGAACGTAAGGGGAGATGAGGGTAGAAAGATAGACATTAGACCAAGTCTCTACCAACGTCCACAAATTTTAGGTAATTGATCCAAGAAAAAGAAATTGCCTTAATCATTATGCATTTATACATAACTAGTAAAAGAGGCCCGTTTCTGGAGCAAATGAAACGGGCGCTAGCAAGGTTTTCCTCCCCAACACCCCCCTTCTCCCTCCCTCCCTACCTACCTACCTGCCGACCCCTTCGTCGTTCTGACGCCATTGCTCTGCACCTCCTGAACGCACCGTACACCATTGCTCCACCCTCGGTGTGTGACGCCATTGCTCCGCTCTCAACGTCATCACGTTTGATGCGAGGGTGGGGCCCCGAGACTTGGCGATTTCGGTGGCTTCACCACTACGAACCCTTTGAACCCGTCTTGAAGGAAGTGACGTCAGTGTCTTCAGAACGTTGAGGGTGGGTTTTATTATATAGGATTATTCAATCAAGAATAGCGTCATTCCCGAGCGGTTCACTCTAGTCTGCCTAACAGTGTTACATATGTGACTAAACTCGTACATTAACCTCCTCTCTACCTATTAGGAAATCTTCCAGTTGATTTGGGTCAAAAAACTGATATTGCTTAGACTGGAATATTACTCTACAGATACATGGAAATTTCAAAAGGAGATCAGCCCCAATTGCAACCACCCTAGGTCACAACGACAGGAATACTTTACGTCTCTTTTGTGTTTCCCTGGATAAATCCGGAAAAAACTCTTATTTTTGAACCCATAAATATAGAATCTAAATGTCTCGAGGAAAGTTTAAGCAGTGCGTCTCTGTCCATTTCCAATGCAAAGGTTACTAGCAATGTAGTTCTTTGAGTTATAACTTCTAATGATGATTCATTGCACCCTGAGTTTGTAAATGATCTGGTTTCTTACCATCAATTTGCAGGTAAAAGGCTCGGGTAACAGAGAAATCTCCCAGGATAATGTGATAGGTTTAGGCCATGAGTGATTTGCAACCATGGTAAGAAAAATTTACAAACTGATTGACTAGATGAGGGCCAGGAGCCAGAGTATAAACTCAGGGGTGCAGGGAAGGTATTTATCAGATTGATCCAGGACCAGAGGCCCTAACAGCTTCACAGTTGGTAATTAATGACTATGTTTTACTTGTAGGAATAGGGTGTTCAGACAGAATGACATCTCAGATAGCAGAGGCGTAGATTTATGTCGCTGCACTGCCTCCCCAGGAACCAAAGAACATTCTTTGGCAAAGTTCTTGAAATTAATAAAAAGGAATGTTTTGTAGCAGGATTTACAAGTGAATGAGCTCTGCAGTGGCTTACCAAGGGGGGGGGGGCGGTGGGGGCGGTCCGCCCAGGGTGCACGCCGGTCAGCGTCGTTCGTTTCCATGCTCCCTCTGCCCCGGAACAGGAAGTAACCTGTTCCGGGGCAGAGGGAGCATGGAAATGAACAATGCTGACCGGCGCGCGGCACCCCCCCCCCCAGCGGCGTGCACCCAGGGGGGGGTTCTTTTGCCGGGGTGGGGGGGGGTCCCTTTGCCGGGGGGGGGGGGGGGGGTCACACTGCATGGGGGGGCACTGCACCCGGGGGTGGGGCGCATCTGCGATCCGCCCCGGGTGTCGGCGCCCCTCAGAACGCCACTGGAGCTCTGTTCCTGTTCAGAAGCTCTTCCTGATTCATTTTATGAGAGTCAGGTGTGCGCAGAACTCTGCACATGAATTCAGCATCAGGATATCCACCTTCCATTGCCAGAGCCATGCATAAGACTTCACAGCCTTACATATTTTTGATGCTGCTTTCGACTCCTGACTTGTCACTTTTATCTTATCCTTGTGTCCGTCTGTCTGTCTTACCCTTATCCTTATTGGTCCTGTCTGTCTGTCCTGATTTAGATTGTAAGCTCTTTTGAGCAGGGACTGTCTGTCTTCATGCTCAATTGTAAAGCGCTGCGTACGACTGGTAGCGCTATAGAAGTGATTTATAGTAGTAGTAGAAGCCTGCCCTTGCAGATCAGCAACACGGCCGCGCAGGCTTCTGTTTCTGTGAGTCTGACGTCCTGCACGTACGTGCAGGACGTCAGACTCACAGAAACAGAAGCCTGCGCGGCCGTGTTGCTGATCTGCAAGGGCAGGCTTCTACATGGAATGCTGGTAGCGGAATAGCAACATTAACGTTCCATCTAGAATCTCCAATAGTAGCAACATTCCATTTAGAATCATTCCTATGTGTCCTTCTACCCTTATCCTTATTGGTCCTGTCTGTCTGTCCTGATTTAGATTGTAAGCTCTTTTGAGCAGGGACTGTCTTTCTTCATGTTCAATTGTAAAGCGCCGCATACGACTGGTAGCGCTATAGAAATGATTTGTAGTAGTAGTAGTAAATATTTTTCAAGTTCTGCTGTCTAAAAATACAGTTCAGAATGCATTAAAGTCAGCATTTTGTTTCACTGATCTCCACAACATATGCTACACTTTCAACATGAAAGAATAATTATAGAAACAGGCAAAAAGTAATTCAGAAAATTAAGAAATCTTGGTTGCATAAATCTTCACACCCTTTGACTCAGTATATGGTGGAAGTCCCTTTTACAGCTATGCACAGTGGGATGGAGCAGCCTTTCCTTTTAATATGTTTTGAATTTTATTTAGTCTGTTTAGTAAAGAGTAGCCTAATGGTTAGAGCACCAGTCTTGATATCCAGAGGTGGCTGGTTCAAATCCCACCACTGCTCCTTGTGATCTTGGGCAAGTCACTTAACCCTCCATTGCCTCAGGTACAAACTTAGATTGTGAGCCCTCCTGGGACAGAGAAATATCCAGAGTATCTGAATGTAACTCACCTTGAGCTACTACTGAAGGTGTGAGCAAAATCTAAATAAATAAATAAATATTCCATGTAGAACCCCAAAGAATAGCAAGATTCTGGAATTCTAAAGAGTGACAAGATTCCATGCAGAATCTCAGAGTAGCAACATTCTATGTAGAACCCCAAAGAAGATCAAGATTCTGGAATCCTAAAGAGTAACAAGATTCCATGCAGAATCTCAGAGTAGCAACATTCCATGTAGAACCCCAAAGAATAAGAGTGGAGGAGTGGTCTAGTGGTTAGAGCACCGGTCTTGCAATCCAGAGGTGGCCGGTTCAAATCCCACTGCTGCTCCTTGTGATCTTGGGCAAGTCACTTAATCCTCCATTGCCTCAGGTACAATCTTAGATCGTGAGCCCTTCTGGGACAGAAAAATATCCAGAGTACCTGAATGTAACTCACCTTGAGCTACTACCGAAAAAAGGTGTGAGCAAAATCTAAATAAATAAAGATTCCATTCAGAACCTCAAAGAGTAGCAACATTCCATGTAGAACCCCAAAGAAGATCAAGATTCTGGAATCCTAAAGAGTAACAAGATTCCATGCAGAATCTCAGAGTAGCAACATTCCATGTAGAACCCCAAAGAATAAGAGTGGAGGAGTGGTCTAATGGTTAGAGCACCGGTCTTGCAATCCAGAGGTGGCCGGTTCAAATCCCACTGCTGCTCCTTGTGATCTTGGGCAAGTCACTTAACCCTCCATTGCCTCAGGTACAAACTTAGATTGTGAGCCCTCCAGGGACAGGGAAGTACCCAGCGTACCTGAACCTAGCTCACCTTGAGCTACTACTGAAAAAGGTGTGAGCAAATCCAAATAAATTTAAACTTACATTCAGGCTCATTTTCGAAAGAGAAGGACGCCCATCTTTTGACACAAATCGGGAGATGGGCATCCTTCTCACAGGGTCGCCCAAATCGGTATAATCGAAAGCCGATTTTGGGCGTCCCCAACTGCTTTCCGTCGTGGGGACTACCAAAGTTCACGGGGGCGTGTCGGAGGTGTAGCGAAGGCGGGACTTGGGCGTGCCTAACACATGGGTGTCCTTGACCCATAATGGAAAAAAAAGAGCGTCCCTGACGAACACTTGGACGACTTTACCTGGTCCTGTTTTTCTTACAACCAAGGCACAAAAAGGTGCCCGAACTGACCAGATGAACACCGGTGAGAATTGGGGATCACCTCCTCTTACACCCCCAGTGGTCACAAACCCCCTCCCACCCTCAAAAAACATCTTTAAAAATATTTTGTGCCAGCCTCTATGCCAGCCTCAAATGTCATACTTGGGCCCATCACGGCAGTATGCAGGTCCCTTGAGCAGTTTTAGTGGGTGCAGTGCACTTCAGGCAGGCGGGCCCAGGCCCATCCCCCCCCCCTACCTGTTACACTTGTGGTGGTAAATGTGAGCCCTCCACCACAAACCCACCACAAACCCACTGTACTCACATCTAGGTGTCCCCCTTCACCCCTAAGGGCTATGGTAGTGGTGTAAAGTTGTGGGTAGTGGGTTTTTGGGGGCTCAGCACACAAGGTAAGGGAGCTATATGTACCTGGGAGCAATTTGTGAAGTCCACTGCAGTGCCCCCTTGGGTGGCCGGTTGGTGTCTTGGCATGTCAGGGGGGACCAGTGCACTACGAATGCTGGCTCCTCCCATGACCAAAGGGCTTGCATTTGGTCGTTTCTGAAATGGGCGTCCTTGGTTTCCATTATCGGACGTCAGACTCACAGAAACAGAAGCCTGCCCTTGCAGATCAGCAACGCGGCCGCGCCAGAGAAGAGGACTTCGGCTGGCGGGGGTTGGGGATGGGGGAGGGTTGGCGGTAGGAGGGGGGGGTCAAAGGGGTTGGCTGCAGGGGGGTCAGGGTCAAATCTATGGGGGCCCATGCCCCTGTGGCCCCACATAGCTACGCCCCTGGTCTTGCATGCTCTTCGGCTTGCGACAAGGATGACGCTCCTGCGTAGGGGGTGATCTTGCTGGAAGTGCCAGTGTGGAAAAGAGATTGGGGCTAACCGGATGGGCTAGAGAGCATTCTGTCAACTCTCATCTACAGTGTCTTGCTAACTTGTTAAATTCCAAGCTGGGGGCTTCTCCTGGAGGTCTACAGGGGTATGGCTTGGAGACCAGTGGAGAGGGGATGCATCCTGGGCCCAGTTTCCAGTTGTCGAGGAAGACAGATCATCAACTGGCTCCGTTTTTCAGTACAGACTTATTCAGTTACGATTTTACTTAATTGTAGGCATGGCGATACAGCCCTGTTATTAAGGAAATTAGACCTGCAAGTTCTTGTCTGTGAGAGTAGGGGTGGGAGGTAAAACCAGGACTTCTGCTCACCCTAGATCAAAGGTTTGTAGTAGAGAATGACATGGGGACGGAGTCCTGCAGTGACTGTGGGGATGGGGACGGGGCAGGGACAGATACTTCGAAGCCTGTTAATGAACTGGACTGTTATTTATGTTTGATGCAAATCACATATTTTGATTGGAAAAACAAGCAAACATGTTGACCACGCCTAGCAAAATTTGCATGGGGGATCCTGCACATCCAGCTACCAGCACATAGTCTAAGAAGGCATATTCTATTGCAGGAAGGACTGTGGAAGACAGGAGAGCTAGACTGAATCCTGAGATGGTTGATGACTTATTCATCCACAGATTAAAAAATCATAACAGTGCTTCATAGGGCATATATTTCCCCTCCAGGGCGTACAGAACGGGTTGTATTTTGTACCCGCCAGTGGCGTAGGAAGGGGGGGCGATCCACCCCGGGTGCACGCCACTGGGGGGGGGTGTCGGCTTCGCTGGTTCCCTGCTCCCTCTGCCCCGGAACAGGTTTACTTCCTGTTCCGGGGCAGACAGAGCAGGGAACCAGCGGAGCAGACGCAACTCCCAGCGACGTGCACTCGGGGCGGATCGCCCCTCGCCGCTTCTCTATGCAAGTATGAATGCGCTCCGGGGGGGGGGGGGGTGCTCGCTGAGGGGGGATGCTGTGCTGCACCCGGGGGGGGGGGGGGGGTGCGCAGCGGTGACCCGTCCCGGGTGTCAGCCGCCCTCGCTACGGCACTGGTACCCGCAGACATGTTGACAGGGTGGATTAGGATTCCTTGGGGTAGTAGAAGTCAGCTATTGTTGGGGTTGGAAGGGTAGAAGGAGGTGGTGAGGAGGGTTATTATAGCTGCTCATTGTTTTTATTGTTTTCTATTTGTAATTTATACACAATAGTTGCACAGTATATTGTTCCTTTTTATATTTAATAAAAAGATTTAAATATAAAATCATAATTGTTTGAGGCTTCTGCAGATGATGACAGAGCCCATGGGGACGAGGTGGGGATGGAGACAGAACCTGCAGGGATGGGGGGGGGGGGGGGGGGTGATGGAGACAACCCACGGGGACAGGGCGGGGATGAGTACAAAGTTTGTCCCCCATGTCATTCTCAAGTTTGCAGATCTGATCCTCAAGAGGTCTGTTTTTTAGGGTAACGTGTAAATTGCCTTTGACCTTATGCTATATCTATCTATGCAACTATATCTGTTGAACGTGGTAAAGGCGGTTAGTTTAGCGGAGTTTTAAAAAGGTTTGGACGGCTTCCTAAAGGAAAAGTCCATAGACCGTTATTAAATAGACTTGGGGAAAATCCACTATTTCTGGGATAAGGAGTATAAAATGTTTTGTACATTTTGGGGATCTTGCCGGGTACTTGTGACCTGGATTGGCCACTGTTGGAAACAGGATGCTGGGCTTGATGGACCTTTGGTCTTTCCCAGTACGGCAATACTTATGTAATGTTCATTCAGAGGATCTAGCTGGCCTAGCTGCAGTATTCCTATAACACATGAAGAACTTGGGCACATTTGGTACTGTTTGGTAAACTGGCCAACATCGTGTTTTTCTGAGCGCTCATTCTGTCTTGTTTTGCAACTCTGTACTGCTAATGTGTTTTGCATGTAGCTGCTGGGAAGGTTTATTTGTCTCCCAATATGTTTTTCCCAAGTGTAGGGCCACGAATAAGCAAGCCCTAGTCTGTAAACATGTTTTTGCAGGGAGCTGATGTGTGCTCATGTTGAGAGTTGATAGCATGTACCAAGAATGTATAATATTCAGCTAGTAATAACGCATGGAAGAATTCTGTTTACTGCCTGGACAGAGGAAGGAGGCACTTGGCGAATGGTAAACCCAGGGTGGTGAAGGGAGGAGAGAGGTGAGCAGGGGTGAACGGAAAAGAAACAGGAGCAGAGTGGTTAGAAAGGAGTTGGGATGTCAACAGAGGTTATGAGCGTTAGCCAAATTATGAGAGGACTTTGAAGTACAGTAAGTGTTGTAGCATGTAAACATGTCAAAATAAGATTTACATCCTGTGTGCTGGAGGAAAAAAAGAGACTTGGAAATTGTCCTGCCCATATTCCAGGAAGCTGGTTGTGTTGTTTTCTTTAAACTCTCTGAGGCCGATGGATGCAGTAAAATGTGGAGGCTTTGCACACAAGCTAGCTTGGCTGGTCCACAAATTTTGTGTGCTCTCCAGGGGTGGAATAACCATAACTTAAAAAAACAAACAAACTATTAAAAACTTGTTTGTTTACTAAAGCCTACCCTGAAGTCAGCAATGTTGTTTAACCTCCTCCCCTCCCCCTCCCCGTTTTGGTAGTTTACCTGCTCTTTACCATCTGTCAGCTTCTCCTCGGTTGCTCCCGTTTTCCCACCCGTATTCTCTTATTGTAGTTCCTCTGTACTTCTTTGTATCCCATTACTGGAACAATTTTCTCCTGTTGTATTATGTAATTTTCTTGTAACTTTGTTAGCCACATTGAGCCCGCATAAGCTGGGAAAATGTGGGATACAAGTGGACCAAATAAATAAATATGGGCAACCGGGCAGTGCCTCCCCCCCACACTACAGCCCCCTGAGTCTCAATGGTCCCTCCCTGGACCTACTGTGAAGGGCCCTGGTGGTCTGTTCAGCACCTCCGCATCTTCAGAATGACTGCCGAGATGTCCTGCAGCAGTCTCGTGAGACCCGCGAAACTGCTGCAGGAAGTCTCAGCAGCCATTAAGAAGAAATGGAGGCACCGGGTAGAGCCGTGGTGGTGGGCGGGAAAGAGTGGGGTTCTTTCCTGACCCCCAAAAGAAGCATCTAGACCACCAGGGCTCTTCAAGGTAGGCCCAGGGAGTTGTAGTGTGCAGGGGGGGCTGCTTTAAACAAAGGTGTGGGGGGGGGGGGGGGGAGGAAAGTAATTACTTCTTCTGCCCGGGGGCCCAGATCACTGTCAGTCCACCCCTGGTGTGTCCTTTGCAGAAATAAATTTTGTGCAGGAGCTAAAGCCAGGGCAGATCCCCACATGAACCTACTGGGCCCAGGCCTGGGGGCCCTTCTCATTATCAAGGCAGGCTTTGAGTAGCAGCCTACCTGTACAGTCTAGTGGTTGTGTTTTTCAGATATGTGATGACTCTGTTTATAAACTCTGCTGAAACCCTGACGTTCACCTTATATTAATGCTCGTGTCAATACCCTGTAACAGTAACTTGACCAAGCAAAATATTTTCTTTTCAGTTGCAGCCGGGAGGGGGGCCCTTATGTTTGTGATCTGTTCCTCGGGTAGACATAGATATTAGCTATTCAACATAGATACAGTGAACGCAAGGTGTGAGGAGATGTGGAAGGTTAGTTGACTCTTCTGCAGTGGCTTTAGTGAGGATTCATGGGCCGATGATCCAGGGGCGTAGCCAGACAACAGATTTTGGGTGGGCCTAGGGCACCAAGTGTTCTCCGCACCACCACAAAAAAAAAAATATCTCAGCTGGCGGGAAAATGCTTCTTTCCACCTTGGCAGTCTGCAGCAGGCATGCGCTGAAGACTGAGCATGCGCAGGTGCCAGTATCAACGAGAGTAGCGTTTTCATTACCATCAGGGGGAAGTCTTCAGCTGGCCGAGCTTGGCAGCTACTGCTAAACGTGTGCTACTGTTGGGTGGGCCCGGCCCACCCAGGCCCACCTGTGGCTACGCCACTGCGATGATTGGAAGCAAATATGAGCGCTAAAGGCCCTTAGTGCCATACTGATGCAGGAACACCAGCCTGCTTTTTCATCTTGTGGTAAGGTGCTGGTTCCCCTGGTCTTCCCCTCTGGCTGCCAGGGTCGCCAAGAGACTGAACCGGGCCCGAGGCAGGGTCGCTGCCGCCTGACCCAGGCTACTGCCACCCCCCACCCTCCGATCACTATCGCTGCTGCAACAAGATTGAAATATCTTGGCTGGCGGGGATCCCAAGGCCCAGCCAGCAGCTGACGTCGTCCTCCAGCGCTGCCTGCCTGCTCCTGCTTTTCCTCTCAGGGCATGCTTGGTTTCAAAACTAATCATGGTTGTCTGAGAGGAAAAGCAGCTGCTCAGCAATGGACAGAAGAGCAGTGCTGGAGGAAGCTCCAGGTCCTCCCCAGCCTCCAAGGGGGTCCCGGCGCCAGTGCTTTCTCTTTCGTGCTCCTGTCGGGACGCGATCACTTGGGTACCGTCGGGAGCGGGAGAGAGAGAGACCCTGTGCCGGCCCCACTTGGAGGCTCGGGCCCAGGGAATTTTGTCCCCCCCCCTTCCCCCCTTCTCTCGGCGGCCCCGCTGTCTGCTCTGTGAAGTTTCTGGTGAGCTGTTTCAGGGCAGGGTAGCTTTTGGGGTCTGTCTCTGTTGTATTTCCGCATCGGCTTGTGCTGACTCTACAATGGCATTCTAGCTTTCTTCGGAGATTCGGTATTTCATGAATACCAACTCTTTTGCCTTTATTTTCTCAGCCACTTGCCCGGAGCACCATATCGGTTTCCTTTTCTCTTGCATTTATTTACTCTCCTCACGCAAAGGTCACTAGTTATATTTTTAGCTCCTTTCAGCCTGGACCACTGTCTTTCCACTTATCGGATGTCCTCCCATTCCATCAGCTCGCTCTTCAGGTACTCCCACGTTTTACTAAAGTCAGCATGTTTTAAAATCAAAATTTGGGGTTATCCTTGAGCTGGGGAACTGTGCATCGAGCTTTACCGCAGAGCTCTTTCGCGAGGTTACTGTGTCGGCTGCACTGGGGTGATTCAGATTCTATTTGAATTGAATAATATTTATTTATTTATTTATTTATGGTTCGTTTCTGGCCCACATTTTCCCACAAATGCAGGCTCAATGTGGCTGACGTGAATTATAAAAGAAGAAACATACAATATCATTTTGTATAACATTCGTGTATCCACCACTGGACAAGACAGTTCCTGTGGTTATAAAGTCCCTGCCTTGGAGCATTTACAGGCTGGCTGTGTGACATTTTGAAAGTGATGTGAAGAGGGGACAGGAAAGGATGTCTTCAGGGCTTTTAGTGATCTGCTGTCATGGATTTCAAAAGAAACTGTCAGCAAATTTATTTTCAGTAAGGCTCTCGCCATCTTCAACCTATGTGGATCTTTCTTGTGCATATAATTGTGGATATCTTGAAAACTTGATTGGCTGTGGAGTCACCAAGACAGGGCAGGAAGCCAGTTCTCGAAATGCTGCTTTGCTCTTCTGGGTTTCTGCCAGGTATTTGTGACCTGGATTGGCCACTGTTGGAAACAGGATGCTGGGCTGGGCTTGATGGACCTTCGGTCTGTCCCAGTATGGCATTACTTATGTACTTGGGATTCTAAATGGAATCTTGCTGCTCTTTAGGGTTCTAAATGGAATGTTGCTATACACTTTGAAATTATGCATGGAATCTTGTTATTCTTTAGAATTCTAGAATCTTGCTACTCTTTGGGGTTCTACATGGAATATTGCTATTGTTTGGGTTTCTGCCAGGTATTTGTGACCTGGATTGGCCACTGTTGGAAACAGGATGCTGGGCTGGGCTTGATGGACCTTTGGTCTTTCCCAGTATGGCAATACTTATGTACGACCCCAAGAGACTTTTCCTGAGTGGTGACTTCCAGCATTGTGTACTTAACACTTTCCTGCTCACATCAGGGGCGTATCTAGACCTGACATTTTGAGGGGGCCAGAGTTAAAATTGGGGGGGGGGCACTAACCCCACATCACCCAGCATCGAGTTAACTCTGCAGTTCCCACAGTTCCACAACCCACACAACACCAGCCCAATCCAGCATCACTTGACCAGTGCCCCCAAAGTTTTTTTTGTTTTTTTTTTTACCTTGGGAGTCCGGATTCTCAGTCTGGACTCTGGAGTGGACAGCAGGCAGGGCAGTGTGGAGCCTGGAGGTCCACTGGTGCTGCTGCTGCAGTGATAGGCAGGCTAGGCAGCGGATGGTGGCTCTAGTCGGTGGTGGGCTCGTCAGTGTTCCTGTCCTCCTCCTCTGGTGAGTGGTAACTGGTTGGCGCGAAGTTCGTGAACCCGAAGTTGTGAGGCACGAGGCGGGTCACGGTGAGCAGCCAGCCAGGGCGGCAGTGAGGCACGACGAGGCGGTGAGCAACAGGGCAGCAGCGGGAAGAATTGTGGAGTCGGACGGCCGCTGACCTGGACCGGACCAGATCAGGCTAGACTTCGGCGGGAAGGACTGTGTGGACGTCACGTCGTCACAGAAACAGAAGCGCGCGGTCGCGTTGCTGATCTGCAAGGGCGGGCTTCTGTTTCTGTGAGTCTGACGTCCTGCACGTTGCAGATCCACGCCGGAGAACAGGATTTGTTTGGCTGACGGCAGTGGCGGGGGAGGGTTGGCGGCGGGAGGGGAGTCCAGGCCCCCGTGGCCCCACGCAGATATGCCCCTGGTTCACATTAACACAGAAGATGTGTAATTTAAGCCTCTCTAGAACTAGCAGGATCTGTGCATCAACACAGTAACACAGCTTCATGAACAGGATGTACAGGGTTATCTTTCTCAGTATTTATGTACACATGTTCAGTTCTGCTTCTGCTACTTCTGAAAAATATGTCACTTTTTGTTCCCCTTTCCAGATTGTTAATAAATATATTAAAAACACTGGTCCCAGTACAGACTGCTTCTTAGAGAAATGGAAACCAGAAGCCCGCAGATGCCAGGTGCTAAAATCAGGAGTGGCTCAGCCTACACAAATGACCTGGAGCCATCTAGCCCCACCCTATTTGGTTAGAAAATCAGATTATTCTCTGCTGCTCTGTTTTTCCCATTGCAGATACTGGTAGCTACATGGGAAGCCCTGTGCTCTGCACATTCCATAGTCACTGCTTGGCCAGTGACATGATATGGGATCTGCCTGCGAGTGAGGGCTGCAGGATTACTGTGTCCCCTGAGCTGATGGTGGCCTTTTCATACATTCTACTAAACAAAAATAGCATTCGGGTCCAAAGTAAACAAGCCTTCACTCATAGCGCCAGTGAAACATCTGACAAAAGAGAGCTTGTTAGGTAACACTGGAGGAGACCTCTGTAGAATGCAGCTGCAGGTTAATCTCAGTTTTAAGGAATCCCTGGTGAATGCAGCTGCAGGTTAGTCTCAGTTTTAAGGAATCCCTGTAGAATGCAGCTGCAGGTTAGGCTCAGTTTTAAGGAGTCCCTGTAGAGTGCAGCTGGAGGTTAGTCTTAGTTTTAAGGAGTCCCTGTAGAGTGCAGCTGGAGGTTAGTCTTAGTTTTAAGGAGTCCCTGTAGAGTGCAGCTGCAGGTTAATCTCAGTTTTTAGTCCCTGTAGAGTGTAGCTGCAGGTTAGGCTCAGTTTTAAGGAGTCCCTGTAGAGTGCAGCTGGAGGTTAGTCTTAGTTTTAAGGAGTCCCTGTAGAGTGCAGCTGGAGGTTAGTCTTAGTTTTAAGGAGTCCCTGTAGAGTGCAGCTGGAGGTTAGTCTTAGTTTTAAGGAGTCCCTGTAGAGTGCAGCTGCAGGTTAATCTCAGTTTTAAGGAATCCCTGTAGAATGCAGCTGCAGGTTAATCTCAGTTTTAAGGAATCCCTGTAGAATGCAGCTGCAGGTTAATCTCAGTTTTTAGTCCCTGTAGAGAGCAGCTGCAAATTAACCACTTCTTTAAGGAGTCCCGGTAGAGTGCAGCTGCAGGTTAGTCTCAGTTTTAAGGATCTCTGTAGAGTGCAGCTGCAGGTTAGTCTCAGTTTTAAGGATCTCTGTAGAGTGCAGCTACAGGTTAGTCTCAGTTTTGAGTCCCTGTAGAGAGCAGCTGCAAGTTAACCACTTCTTTAAGGAGTCCCGGTAGAGTGCAGCTGCAGGTTAGTCTCAGATTTAAGGAGTCCCTGTAGAATGCAGCTGCAGGTTAATCTCAGTTTTGAGTCCCTGTAGAGAGCAGCTGCAAGTTAGCCACTTCTTTAAGGAGTCCCGGTAGTGTGCAGCTGCAGGTTAGTCTCAGTTTTAAGGAGTCCCTGTAGAGTGCAGCTGCAGGTTAGTCTCAGATTTAAGGAGTCCCTGTAGAATGCAGCTGCAGGTTAATCTCAGTTTTGAGTCCCTGTAGAGAGCAGCTGCAAGTTAGCCACTTCTTTAAGGAGTCCCGGTAGCGTGCAGCTGCAGGTTAGTCTCAGATTTAAGGAGTCCCTGTAGAATGCAGCTGCAGGTTAATCTCAGTTTTGAGTCCCTGTAGAGAGCAGCTGCAAGTTAGCCACTTCTTTAAGGAGTCCCGGTAGCGTGCAGCTGCAGGTTAGTCTCAGTTTTAAGGAGTCCCTGTAGAGTGCAGCTGCAGGTTAGTCTCAGATTTAAGGAGTCCCTGTAGAATGCAGCTGCAGGTTAATCTCAGTTTTGAGTCCCTGTAGAGAGCAGCTGCAAGTTAGCCACTTCTTTAAGGAGTCCCGGTAGCGTGCAGCTGCAGGTTAGTCTCAGTTTTAAGGAGTCCCTGTAGAGTGCAGCTGCAGGTTAGTCTCAGTTTTAAGGAGTCCCTGTAGAGTGCAGCTACAGGTTAGTCTCAGTTTTGAGTCCCTGTAGAGAGCAGCTGCAAGTTAACCACTTCTTTAAGGAGTCCCGGTAGAGTGCAGCTGCAGGTTAGTCTCAGATTTAAGGAGTCCCTGTAGAATGCAGCTGCAGGTTAATCTCAGTTTTGAGTCCCTGTAGAGAGCAGCTGCAAGTTAGCCACTTCTTTAAGGAGTCCCGGTAGCGTGCAGCTGCAGGTTAGTCTCAGTTTTAAGGAGTCCCTGTAGAGTGCAGCTGCAGGTTAGTCTCAGATTTAAGGAGTCCCTGTAGAATGCAGCTGCAGGTTAATCTCAGTTTTGAGTCCCTGTAGAGAGCAGCTGCAAGTTAGCCACTTCTTTAAGGAGTCCCGGCAGCGTGCAGCTGCAGGTTAGTCTCAGTTTTAAGGAGTCCCTGTAGAGAGCAGCTGCAAGTTAGCCACTTCTTTAAGGAGTCCCGGTAGTGTGCAGCTGCAGGTTAGTCTCAGTTTTAAGGAGTCCCGGTAGCGTGCAGCTGCAGGTTAGTCTCAGTTTTAAGGAGTCCCTGTAGAGTGCAGCTGCAGGTTAGTCTCAGTTTTGAGTCCCTGTAGAGAGCAGCTGCAAGTTAACCACTTCTTTAAGGAGTCCCGGTAGAGTGCAGCTGCAGGTTAGTCTCAGATTTAAGGAGTCCCTGTAGAATGCAGCTGCAGGTTAATCTCAGTTTTGAGTCCCTGTAGAGAGCAGCTGCAAGTTAGCCACTTCTTTAAGGAGTCCCGGTAGAGTGCAGCTGCAGGTTAGTCTCAGTTTTAAGGAGTCCCTGTAGAGTGCAGCTGCAGGTTAGTCTTAGTTTTAAGGAGTCCCTGTAGAGTGTAGCTGCAAGTTAGTTTCCTCTTTAAGGAGTCCTGTAGAGTGCAGCTGCAGGTTAGTCTCAGATTTAAGGAGTCCCTGTAGAGTGCAGCTGCAGGTTAGTCTCAGATTTAAAGAGTCCCTAGTGTCAGTTTTAAGGAGTCCCTGTAGACTGCATCTGCGGTTTAGTCTCCAGTTTGAAGGCAGCAGTTCAGTTTAGGGTTTTGCTGGAGGGTTTCCTTGCCGCTGTGTCACACTGTGTAGAACGTAGCATGATGATATACATTGCTCAAGGGCTAGCATTCAAGCCAATCAGTATATTCAAATTAACCAGGCTTTTAAATCACTGCTATGTATTAGTCTGCATGTGAAAGTGTCTTAGAATGGCTGAATATATGTAAACCGCTTTGAATGTAGTTGCAAAAACCTCAGAAAGGCGGTATATCAAGTCCCATTTCCCTTTTCCTCTGGAAGGAACACTGTAATCAGGGGCTTTAAATCTAACCACTAGGTGGTGCTGTTTTCAATTACTGATTCCGCATTCAATTCAAGCTTCTCCTTCTTACCTACAAATGCATTCAGTCTGCTGCCCCTCACTACCTCTCCTCCCTCATCTCCCCCTATGTTCCCGCCCGTAACCTCCGTTCACAGGACAAATCCCTCCTCTCTGTACCCTTCTCCACCACCGCCAACTCCAGGCTCCGCTCATTCTGCCTCGCCTCACCCTATGCTTGGAATCAACTTCCTGAGCCCTTACGCCAAGCCCCCTCCTTGCCCATCTTCAAGTCTTTGCTTAAAACCCACCTCTTCAATGCTGCATTCGGCACCTAACTCTTACCATTCACTAAATCCAGACTGCCCCAATTTGACCGCCCCTATCGGACTGTCCGTTCACTTGTGTCTTAGATTGTAAGCTCCTTGAGCAGGGACCGTCCCTCTATGTTAAATTGTACAGTGCTGCGTAACCCTAGTAGCGCTTTAGAAATGTTAAGTAGTAGTAGTGATTTACCCCCCCCCCCCCCCCCCCCACACACACACACACCCTCCACATACTCCCCCATCACCCGAATGGCTGTGAATGCTGCTTCCAGAGATTCCCCAGTTCAGCCAGTCTGGGAAGTTGAAGAATTGACAAACCAGGAATGGTCTGTATGGCAGAACACACCCCTGGAAGGGCCACTTCGTAATACCTACAGCTTGAGGGCACTTCCTTTTACAGATTCATTTCTAAAGCTAGTCAGCAATTAAAAATATGATTGTCCAGAACTCAATCAGCCGAAGTGAAGTTGGGTGCTTTCTGTGCAGTAGGAATAACGCCATAGTCCAAGGCTTTCCAAAATGTTCCCTATGGACCCTACAGTCAGTCGAGTTTTCAGATTTGCTGCAGGAAATATACATGAGATATATTTACATATGCAAAAGACCAGTATATGTAAATCCCATAAGGGGGTGGGGGGGGTTCCCAGGACTGTTTCAGGAAACCCTTATGGCCCAATCTAATAAACAAAAGAGGCAATTCTATAACTGGGCACCTACATTTACCCCCGTAAAATTACAGAATGCCAGCGCTTTTGTGGTGAAGTAGTGGCGTAGCCACATGGGGGCCTACCCCCCTCCCCACTTTGGGCTCAGGTCCCCTCCAAAATTGTGGCACAAAATGCGTGACTGGCAGGGTTGCTCAAGCCCCACCAGCCAAAGAGCCCCTGCCCATGCTGTCTGAGGAGCAGGAACTCAGCCCTGATGCCGGCACTTCCGTGCAGCCAGAGTTCATGCACAATTGAAAGAAGCGTGCGCGGAAGAGCCGGCATCAGTGGCTGGACCAGTCACCTTTCTTCCTTGCTTCTCAGGCAATACAGCCTTGGGCTCCAGCAGAGAACGTCTTTGGCTGGCAAGACTTGAGTATCCCTGCCAGCAAAGGTAGGATTGGGAGGGGGGGGGGGGGTGGCAGTGGCAGCTTGTGGGGGGGGGGGGGGGGAGAGGAAATGCTTGCTTCTCCAGAAATCAAGTTCTGGCTACTACTAACACACGTAAGTGTTAGCGGGATATAGAAGCACTGATCTGCAAAGGTGAACATAACTGCCACGGTATGTAAATGCAGGGGGGTGTACACATGGGTTGAGAATGGGCCCAAGTAAGTGGCATGGTATGTAAATACAAGGGCATGTGCACATGGGTGGAGCATGGGCAGGGCTCCCGCTTAGGTCAAAAGTTAGTAGAATGGTATGTAAATGCAGGGGGTGTGCACATGGGTGGAGCATGGGCGGGGCTCCCACTTAGGTCACAAGTTAGTGGAATGGTATGCAAATACAGGAGGTGTGCACTAAGGTGGAGCATGGGCGGGGCTCCTGCTTAGATCACAAGTTAGTGGAATGGTATGTAAATACAGGGGGTGTGCACTTGGGTGGAGCATGGGCGGGGCTTCCGCTTAGGTCACAAGTTAGTGGAATGGTATGTAAATACAGGGGGTGTGCACTTGGGTGGAGCATGGGTGGGGCTCCCGCTTAGGTCACAAGTTAGTGGAATGGTATGTAAATGCAGGGGTGTGCACATGGGTGGAGCATGGGCGGAGCATAGGTGGGGCTCCTGCTTAGGTCACAAGTTAGTGGAGTGGTATGTAAATGCAGGGGGTGTGCACATGGGTGGAGCATGGTCGGGGCTTCTGCTTAGGTCACAAGTTAGTAGAATGGTATGTAAATGCAGGGGGTGTGCACTAAGGTGGAGCATGGGCGGGGCTCCCGCTTAGGTCACAAGTTAGTGGAATGGTATGTAAATACAGGGTGTGTGCACATGGGTGGAGCATGGGCAGGACTCCCGTTTAGGTCACAAGTGGAATGGTATGTAAATACAGGGGGTGGGCACATGGGTGGCGCTTGGGCGGGGCTCCCACTGACATACATCACTTACAGGACTATGCCTGGTGTAAGTGTGGGCCTGTAAATGTTGTGTATGCTGGTATTCTATAATGGAATCCAGGGCACCTGACTGGCTGGGTGTGCCTCAATGTCTGGATTGAGAAGCATTGACCAAGGGCATTTAGCACCCTTGAACTGGCTCTGCCAAGAAGAAGTCCATTTAAATTGGGGGGTGGGGGGGGGGGGGGAGGAAGGAATATGTCCCAGCAAACACTGTTTTCCTCCTGCCTAGATCCAAGATGGCAAGGGTTCTACGAGGAGCCTCTAGTGGCCCAGCATCACTACTGGGATAACTGGGCTGGGTGAGAAGGAATGGAAAGAGAAAGTAGTTAGTTATTTATTTGTAGCATTTGTATCCCACATTTTCCCACCTATTTGCAGGCTCAATGTGGCTTACATTTGTTGGATTATTTGTAGTAAATAATTAGCAGATTTTAGTACACACAGCTTCAGCTTTAGAAATGTTAATTTCTTTCTTCATCTCTCTCTCATTCACCCCTGAATAATTCACTGCTGAGTCACTTTAAAGTTGAAGTAACAAAACATCTGTTTACTCACAGTTTGTAGTTAGATTATAATCAGACAGGCTTATATATACATATTACTATACATTTGTATTATCAGCTCCTTCCATGTGCTTAGATGGTAATGGATGCTCACACCACCATAGATCCTCTCAGGTTAGGAGAGATCATGAGCTCCATGTGCTCCATGTGCTGCATGTGCTGTGTCTGACCCCCACAGGAAGTTGCATAGCTGTGTGACCTCTCTAAGTAATTCACATCAGAGGTCACAGAGTAATCACAGAGAAATAATAGGTGACAGGCAATGCATGTAAAATACAATTACATTCCAACAAACCCCTTCTCATGCATAACTGTCATGCAATTATTTATTCATACAAAGTCCAAGCTTTATACGCAGATCCTCAAAATGTTCTCTGGGTAATGGTTTGGTCATGATGTCAGCTGTCATCTCACTGGTGTGACAATAGTGTAGACTGATGACCCCTTCTTTCGCCAACTCTCGCACGTTGTGGTATTTCGTTGCGATGTGCTTGGTGCGTGACTGAACCTTGTCATTCTGTGACAGTCGGATGCAGCTCTGATTATCTTCCATTATCTGGATTGGTCTCTGTTCAGCTATTCCAAAATCCAGCAAAAGTTTTTCAATCCACATCAGTTCTCTGCACGCTTCCGATACGGCCACATATTCAGCTTCTGTAGAAGACAAACTCACAATACTTTGTTTATGACTGGCCCATGAAATTTGTACATTTCCATACATAAACACATATCCACTTGTGGATTTATAATCAGAATGATCCCCTGCCCAATCTGAATCACAGTAACATATTAGTTTTGGATTACTATTGGCTGAAATCTTTAATTTACAATCAATGGTACCCTTTAAATACCTTACCATCCTTTTAACTGCAGTCCAAACTGATTTGGTAGGTGAGCTGACCCTTCTGCTCAAAATTCCTACTGCATTTGCTATATCAGCCCTGTATGTGGTAGCTAGATATAAAAGCTTACCTATGGCTGATCTATATTGGATGTTATCTGGTAAAGGTTCTCTTACTGTTTCATCCTTCAGAAAATCAGTGATCATGGGAGTGCTTACAACTTGGGCATCTTGCATACCTAAACTTTCAATAAGCTCATTTATTTTCTGCTTCTGGCTTAGAAGATAAGAACCATCATTTTGTTTCTCAATTTCTATACCAAGATAGTATGACACATTACCAAGTTCTTTTATCTCAACATTGAGGTTTAAATATTTTACAATGTCCTTGTACTCTTGCTCACTTTTGCTTGCAATGAGCAGATCATCAACAAAAGCTAAAATGTATGCATATTGTCCATTTCTGCACCTAGTGTACAAGCATTTATCTGCTTCACCTTGCTTAAATCCTAAATTTGTCAATATTTCATGCAATTTTTCATTCCAACATTTTGCACTTTGCTTTAATCCATAAAGACCTTTGTTTAATTTACACACTAGCTGTCTTTGTTTTGTATTTATGAAACCTGTTGGCTGTTCCATGTACAAGTCTTCAGTTATATCTCCGTGAAGAAACGCTGTTTTCACATCAATGTGGTTGACTTGCATGCCTTTTGAGACTGCAATGCTCAGAAGTGTTCTAATTGTCGTGTGTTTCACTACAGGTGCAAACACTTCATCAAAATCTTCTCCATATTTTTGAAGATATCCCTTTGCCACTAATCTGGCTTTATACCTTTCCACTTTTCCTTGTGCATTCCTTTTTAACTTGAATACCCATTTGCATCCTATAGCTTTCTTGCCAGGAGGTAATTTTGTAAGAATCCAAGTATTATTTTTATCCAATGCATCAATTTCTTCTTGTGCAGCTTTACGCCATTCAGCAGCTTCTTCTGCTGGCATTTTCTCAATCTCATCCCATGTTAAGGGCTCTTGAGCTTCTGCTGACTTTGTTAGGTAAGACAGTCTTGGGGGTGGAACACCTTTGTTTTCCCTGGATGAGCGTCTGACAACAGGTTGGTCTGACCTTTCCGCATCCTCTAAATCTGAGAGTCCTTCTCCAATTGATTCCCCTTCTCCAACTGTACTGTCTTCTTCAATGATCCTTTCTGTGTCTGCTTCCTCTGCCTGTTCCTCGTTAGATACAGATGAGTTGCTTTCAGACATCTGCCTTGGTATGGCATTTATATACACTGGCATGTCTATTATGGTTCTATTTTCATATTCTGGATGATAAGGCTCATCTGGGATAATCCAGCCTTTATCAACCCTTTTGTTTTCATCAAAATATGTAACATGTCTTATGCCAACAATGCCAGTTTTCAGATTCAAAATTCTATATCCTTTGTGTCCTGGAGCATAGCCAACTAAAATGCCCCTTTCTGTTGTGGAATCCAGCTTATGCCTTCTTTGCTTTGGTACATGAGCATATGCTGTACTTCCAAATGTTCTTATGTGTGACAGGTTTGGCTTCCTACCATGCCATGTCTCATGTGGTGTGCGCTCAGCGCCTTTAGTTGGCATTCTGTTTTGTAGGTACACTGCTGTGAGAATGGCTTCCCCCCATAGTCTTTTAGGGAGATTGCTATCTGACAGCATACATCTGGTCATTTCCACAAGTGACCTAAATTTTCTCTCTGCAACAGAATTTTGCTCTGGTGTATAAGCTACTGTTGTGATATGCTGAATGCCTTCTTGTTCTAGAAATGTGCACATGCTTTGTGAAGTGAACTCACCACCATTGTCGGTCTGAAGAACCTTTGGTTTTCTTTCAAATTTATTGCTCACCATGGCTACGTATTTCTTCAGCATGTCTGTGACTTGACTTTTCTCTTTCAGCAAATAGGCCACACAATATCTAGAGAAATCATCCAAGAATATTAGCACAAATCTGTTATTTCCCAATGATGGGATATTAAACGGTCCACATAAGTCACTGTGTATTAAGTCCAGTACTTTATTACTCCTATTTCCTGTGTATGCAGGAAATGAGGGTCTCACACCTTTTTGAGTAACACAGTCTATGCATTTCTCAATTTTACCAGCATCTGCACTTATCTGAATTCCGGTGGCCAGTTGCTTACTGTAAAGATCCTGGATCACCTTAGAATCACGATGTCCCAGGCGGCGGTGCCAGATTTCCAGACTACATTTACCATCATTCTTCCTTACTTGCGCCATATGTGAGGCTTCACCTGAAATGCTCAGTTTATAAACATCATTATGCATAAAAGCTTCAGCATACACTTCATCATTTTTAGAGATTGTGCACTTACTGTTTTCAAAATGAATCGCAAATCCCTTCTTATCTAATGTAGATACACTAAGCATATTGCAAACTGCTTGGGGAATATACAAGACATCACTTACAGGAATTTCTGTAACTTCATTAGACACTTTGCATTTTAAGAATCCAATACCTTTTGCTTGGATCTTAGCAGTCCCTGCGTTTGCAGTTTTAAGAATACCTTCCTCTGGACACATTTCCTGAAAGAAATCCTTACAATTGGTTAAATGGCATGTGCTCCCCGAATCCAAAATCCAAGTACTTTCATTTGAATTATTATTTACCATAGTCAAAGATTTTTCTGCCATTAGAAAGCCCTTGTGTTTATCTTTGTCCTTCATACATTTCCTGGTTTGAAAATTCTTTAGTTCCATTGGCTTAGGTGAGCTAGAGGGAGTGTTTTGTGTTTCCTTACACCATTTAGATACATGTCCCTCCTTTCCACATGAGTAGCAAATCAGCTTGCCCTTGGGTGGAGTTTTCCCATAGCTCCGCCTTCCTCTGTTCTTTGCCAAGAAATTTGTTTCATTTCTCTCTGACTTGCTTTGAGAACACATCTCCTCAGAATCATTTATTATGCATTCCTGCCTTAGTTTTGATGTTGCCTGTTCAAAAGATTGCCCTTCAATGGCCTCATTTACAGACCTAAAAACATCAAACTTCTTTGATAGTGAGGTAAAAAGAAATGCTCTTTTCAATGCATCACACATGGGAATTCCAGAAAGTTCTAGCTTTTGAAATGAAGACATAAGATACATAATGTGATCATTACATTTACTTTTATCCCTTAATTTGGTTTCATTCAACTCTGCTAACCAAATTGGTTGCTGCTTTGCATATGTAGTTGCATACATAGTTCTCAGTTTATATAAAATGTCCTTTGGTGTATCTTTTCCCTCCACTAATATGGCTTGTTTCTCTGAGAGAGCTTCCAAAAGCATGCACTTCACATAATAGTTTGCATTGTCCCATTCAGCCATATTTTCATCTGTTCTGTCTTGGTCTAAGCATATATTTAATCTTTTTGCTCGAAGGAGACATATGAATCTTAGTTCCCACTGCCGATAATTAAACTCAGTTAATTTAGGCACCTTTAGAGAATAGAACAATGGTGAATTTCTTCCCTCAGCCATTTTCTTAGCCTTCTGTCTGCTGTGTGGGGGGAGAGAGAGACAGACTGAATCTTTCCTTTAAAACTTAAGAGAAAAATGTGGCCCTTTTTTCTGCCTGGTAATATTTCTCTTCTTTTTCAATTCCTGGCCCTGGGCCCATAACCCTTTTGTTGGATTATTTGTAGTAAATAATTAGCAGATTTTAGTACACACAGCTTCAGCTTTAGAAATGTTAATTTCTTTCTTCATCTCTCTCTCATTCACCCCTGAATAATTCACTGCTGAGTCACTTTAAAGTTGAAGTAACAAAACATCTGTTTACTCACAGTTTGTAGTTAGATTATAATCAGACAGGCTTATATATACATATTACTATACATTTGTATTATCAGCTCCTTCCATGTGCTTAGATGGTAATGGATGCTCACACCACCATAGATCCTCTCAGGTTAGGAGAGATCATGAGCTCCATGTGCTCCATGTGCTGCATGTGCTGTGTCTGACCCCCACAGGAAGTTGCATAGCTGTGTGACCTCTCTAAGTAATTCACATCAGAGGTCACAGAGTAATCACAGAGAAATAATAGGTGACAGGCAATGCATGTAAAATACAATTACATTCCAACAACATTTGCCATAATGGCGGTTGCCATTTCCAGGTAACAGAATTACAAATGGTATTGCGATAAGGTGCATATATACGTGGTAACGTACATGGAACATAACATATATGGAACAAATCATGGTATATATATATATTGGATTGTAGCATACATTAGGTCATCGACTATAGAGAAATCCTATTCGATATAAGGTTTAAAGTGGTAGTGCTTGATCATTAATAGCAAAGAGGTTAATCAGTCATGTGATAAGAGTTCGGTTTTGTATAGATCGTGTTTAGTGTTATTATTTAGTATTTAAGATGGTGTTTATTGTATGCCTTCTTGAAAAAGATCTGTTTTCAGTAGCCTTCGGAAGATGGTTAGATCTTTTGTTGTTTTTATGGCCTTCGGTAGTGCGTTCCATAGCTGCGTGCAGATGTATGAGAAGCTGGTCGCGTATGTGGATTTATATTTTAGCCCTTTACAGTTCGTAGGGAGTTATGGCCCAGTCTCGGTGCAAAGTGTCCCTATCTCTCATCACCAACGTGGGGTGAACCCATGCACGACCTCTTGCAAATTTGTGGCCTTCTGGTATTACATCACAGTGACAGGAGATGGCCTCACTCACAGGGGCTACGGACTGCTGCTGGGTAGATACTGGTTTTACTGAGCTGCCAAGTGACCTAGTTCAGGGAAGCAGACTTTGTGGCCAATCCTGGTTTTCAACTTAAAGCTGATCAAGAAATGTATTAACTTATGTCCAGTAAAAAAAAGGTATCATCTTATTTTCTTTTCCATGATTTATTTCTAACACGGCTACCACACCTCACAACTTAAATCACAAATGCAGTGTGTGATTTGTAGTCCCTGATTCTTTCTCCCCATTGAAATCGGTGCTGCAGGCCCCATAATACAGTAGGATAGGGTTGCCTGAAATCTCCCTCTTGGCAGCTCTGGTGCTGCCCTGTGCGGGCTTCAGGGCTCCCTCATGCACTGTTACTGGCCATTGAAATGCTCGTGTCAGCTCCTTCCTCCTCTGCAGGGCAACGGCTTTGTAGGTATTTCGAGAGCTGGTTTATCAGCTTTGCATAGAGTGGGAGGGGGGGGGGGGTCCATATCGCTTTTCCTTGTGGGAATTACAGGGTGTGTGTGAAACAGGACACCTCGGCTAACACACTACTGCTGCCTGTGTGCACACGTGAACAGGACATGGCAGGTGGGTGCTATGTGGAGCTGATGCACATGGGTTCCTTCCAGTAGACATTCTCTGGAATGTGAAGAACAGAAAAAACAACCTGCCTTGGTTGTTTTCTTCATTTGGAAACACATTTTTCAAGTGTTTGGGTTGGGCAGTTGCCTTTGCTTTGCATTGCATCCATGTGTCAAGCAGTGGTGTAGCCAGACCTCGACGTTGGGGGGTCTAGAGCCCAAAGTGTGTGTATGGGGAGACATTTTGGCTCCCCCTCCACTGCCATCTCACATACCTTGGTTGGCAGGGGTCCCCATTTGTCCAAGCTGGTCTCCGCTGCATTGCCCTGCCCTGCTGTTCCCCTCACGTCACGTACACGCTCGTTCTAATGAAACTGAGCACAAACCTACCACCGGTGCTAGGAGCAATTAGCACCAGAACTGTGCACATATTAATGTAACATGGAGGGGCATAATCAAAGGGCGCTGGTCATCTATATGGCCAGTGCCGCAAAGGGCAGTCCCAAACCATATTATCGAAAAACATGGCCAGCCATCTTTCGTTTCGATAATACGGTTGGGGCCGGCCAAATGTCAAAGATGGCCGGGTTTGAGATGGCCGGCATCGGTTTTCGCCCACTAATGGAAACTAGTGCCGGCCATCTCAAACCCGGCCATATCCAAGCCATTTGGTCGTGGGAGGAGCCAGCATTTGTAGTGCACTGGTCCCCCTCACATGCCAGGACACCAACCGGGCACCCTAGGGGGCACTTCTAAAAATTAAAAAAAAAAAAATTTAAAATAGCTCCCAGGTGCATAGCTCCCTTACCTTGGGTGCTGAGCCCCCCAAAACCCACTCCCCACAACTCTACACCATTACCATAGCCCTTATGGGTGAATGGGGGCACCTAGATGTGGGTACAGTGGGTTTTGAGGGGGGGGGTTGGAGGGCTTCCATTTACCACCACAAGTGTAACAGGTAGGGGGGGTGGGCCTGGGTCCACCTGCCTGAAGTGCACTGCACCCACTAAAAACTGCTCCAGGGACCTGCATACTGCTGTGATGGAGCTGGGTATGACATTTGAGGCTGGCATAGAGGCTGGCAAAAGTTTTTTTTTTTTTTTTTTTTTTGGGTGGGAGGGGGTTGGTGACCACTGGGGGAGTAAGGGGATTCCCGATTCCCTCCGGTGGTCATCTGGTCAGTTTGGGCCCTTTTTTGAAACGGTCCTGTAAATAAATGGACCAAGTGAAGCCAGCGAAATGCTCGTCAGAGCCGGCCATCTTTTTTCCATTATCAGGTGAAGCCGGCCATCTCATAACCACACCTCATCCCGCCCCCGTCCTGCCTTCGCTACCCTGCCGAAATGCCCCCTTGAAGTTTGGCCGGCTCAGCGACGGAATGCAGTTGAGGCTGGCCAAAATTGGCTTTCGATTATACCGATTTGGCTGGGTTCAGGAGATGGCCGGCCATCTCCCGATTTGTGTCGGAAGATGGCCGTCGATCTCTTTTGAAAATAAGCTGGCTAGTAACATAGTAGATGACGGCAGAAAAAGACCTGCACAGTGCATCCAGTCTGCCCAACAAGATAATTTCACGTGTGCTACTTTTTGTGTATACCTTACTTTGATTTGTATCTGCCATTTTCAGGGCATAGACCGTAGAAGTCTGCCCAGCACCACCACCGTCTTCCACCCAGTCTTGGCTAAGCTTCTGAGGATCCATTCCTTCTGAATAGGATTCCTTCATGTTTATCCCACGCATGTTTGAATTCCGTTACCGTTTTCATCTCCACCACCTCCCGCGGGAGGGTATTCCAAGCATCCACCACTCTCTCCGTGAAAAAAATACTTCCTGACATTTTTCTTGAGTCTGCCCCCCTTCAGTCTCATTTCATGTCCTCTAGTTCTACCGCCTTCCCATCACAAAAAGCTCCAGCAGGCGTGCTAACATGTACGCTGAAGATCAGTGCAAATTGTGCAGAAGCCTTGCGATGCCTCAGCTGAGGCACACGATAGACCTCATCAACGGAAAACATGCGCCTAGCTTCATGATTTCCATGTTCTTTCACGTATTCTACTATGTTACTAAGTTACTATGTATTAGACTGCTGATAATTTGAAGTCAGATATATGACTTTCTTTTTGGTATTGTAAATGGGCAACTGGTAAATTTACGGTAAACCTTTCTGTCATGTCAGCTGGCCTTGCATTTCCTCCAGTTCAGCATTTCTGGCACGCGTCAGCCACCCAGTCCCACAGTCCTGCACATGGCCATATTGGCATAAAGAACTGAGCGTGTGCGGGGAATACAGAGGTGTGAGCTATACACAACCTTTTTTTTTTTTTTTACTTTGTTCCTTCTTTTCCGCGGGATATACGTGGGTGCGGGTTATATACGCAAAAATACAGTCAATTTGTCTCATGCTAGTCATTATGAAATCCCGACTGGCTAGGTGTGCCTCCAGGAGAGGGCTGAGAAGCACTGTGGTAATGTAGGAAATTCTTTTGGACCCTCTGTAGGCACCACAAGACCCACCTGGGAGAACACTTAAGTTCTCAGAATTTCTATTAGAGTCTGTTTTTTTTTTTTTTAAATATCTTTATTAAGTCATGAATGCAAACAGCAACACATGGTAACCAACAATGTCAGGCATTCACTAATATCTGTATAAGCCTGACGCAACTCTGAAAAGTTTTACAACATATAATGCCTGCCTCCCATGACTCGATTTTCCCCTTTTTTTTGAAGCAAAAAAAATAAATCCCCTTCCCTTCCCCTCACCCCCCCCCCCCCCCCAATCCACTAACCCTTCGGTTTTCCACCTCACTGGAGCAGAGACAATACAGAGCATTGTGGGAGAGTGTTGTGGATGTACCTTCAATTGAAACCTGATTAGAGAGTCGGGGGAAGAGTCTGGTTTTATTTAATCTATTTCCACAAATGTATGCACAAAGAGCTAACTTAGCAAAAGGCTGACATTTGCAAGCAGTGGCCCAACCATCAAGTCTTCAACCGTCACTTCTGTCCATTCGTGCATCTCAAGAAAGATATAGTAGAATTGGAAAAGGTGCAGCGAAGGGCGACTAAAATGATAGCGGGGATGGGACGACTTCCCTATGAAGAAAGACTAAGGAGGCTAGAGCTTTTCAGCTTGGAGAAGAGACGGCTGAGGGGAGACATGATAGAGGTATATAAAATAATGAGTGGAGTGGAACAGGTGGATGTGAAGCGTCTGTTCACACTTTCCAAAAATATTAGGACTAGGGGGCATGCGATGAAACTACAGTGTAGTAAATTTAAAACAAATCGGAGAAAATTTTTCTTCACCCAACGTGTAATTAAACTCTGGAATTCATTGCCGGAAAATGTGGTGAAGGCGGTTAGCTTAGCAGAGTTTAAAAAGGGGTTAGACGGTTTCCTAAAGGACAAGTCCATAAACCACTACTAAATGGACTTGGGAAAAATCCACAATTCCAGGAATACCATGTATAGAATGTTTGTACGTTTGGGAAGCTCGCCAGGTGCCCTTGGCCTGGATTGGCCGCTGTCGTGGACAGGATGCTGGGCTCGATGGATCCTTGGTCTTTTCCCAGTGTGGCATTACTTATGTACTTATTTAGTTATTGGTATTATTAACCACCTTTATAAAGAGATTCACCCAGGAATTCCAAGAAGCCTTCTCGTACCTATCTCACTCTCCGCTACCCTAACTGCAGGAATCTGAGATACAAATTGCTCTTCACCTCCTCCTTTTGCTTCGTGAGCCCTCGATACTGGAATGCTCTTCCATCAGCATTAAAGGAGACTACCGACCACAGTCTGTTCAAGAAGTCCCTAAAGACTTATCTATGTTCTAAGTCATAACTCTTCTGTAATTTAACTTCCTTCCCTCCCATCCCAAGCAATTTGGTTGGGAGAATAAGACTGTGTGGTGGGGAGGGGGTGGGGGTTTTCCCCACGTGTAGGCATTGGAAATCACTACTGGCTGAGCCTCTTCTAAACTTCTGTGAGAATTCTCCACGTTTTGACCTGGGCATCTGAATTCCCCACTCGATGTGATGGACTTGGCTGACGTTATCCCTAAGCACTGTCAGAGCTACTCCCCCACCACCATCCTGAGATTGCACTGAGTGTGGGGTTGAAGCCTGTATATGCATAACCCCCCCCCACCACCCTGTACAGAAGCATGAAGGGGGCCGTCTTCCTACACTCAGTGTAGCCTGAGGCTAGTATTCCGTGCTGGAGCGGAGCCCCTGAGGGCTGGGGCCGGAGGCGATAGTGGAAGAACCAAGCAATCCAGGGCAGGCTCCTGGGGAAAAGCAGGAAACTGCTACAGCCCTAGGTCTAGTACAAAAGTCCCTGCTCCATGGAGTTAACAATCCAGTCATGACACACAGATAACTAGGGGCTTTCAGGAAATTAATTTATTACAGCAACCCTCTGCTGTTATGCAACTGCGGTCACACACATCAACTGGAAGTATTTATTTTTACAGACTCCACAACTGCTTTTTACCGTATCAACTCTTTCAACACCTGAGAAAAAATCTGAGTTAGCAAAGATAAAGCTGAAATCAGAAAGGTCAAAGTGGCATTCAATATGTAGCACTTGTTGGCTGTAGAAATTAGATTATCTGTCAGCTTGTTTTCACTAAATCGAGGAGCCCTCGACATAGCGATGTAGGGCTCTTAAAATTTGTTTGATAAGCAAGAGGTTAGGTGCCCTCAGGTGGGGAAACTACTACTACTACTTAATGTTTCTAGAGCGCTACTAGGGTTACGCAGCGCTGTACAGTTTAACAAAGAAGGACAGTCCCTGCTCGAAGGAGCTTACAATCTAAAGGACGAAATGTCAAGTTGGTGCAGTCTAGATTTCTGGAGTAGAGGTGTGGTGGTTAGGTGCCGAAGGCGACATTGAAGAGGTGGGCTTTGAGCAATGATTTGAAGATGGGCAGGGAGGGGGCCTGGCGTATGGGCTCAGGGAGTTTATTCCAAGCATAGGGTAAGGCAAGGCAGAAAGGGCGGAGTCTGGAGTTGGCGGTGGTGGAGAAGGGTAATGAGAGGAGGGATTTGTCCTGTGAGCGGAGGTTACGGGTAGGAACGTAAGGGGAGATGAGGGTAGAGATGAGGGGCTGCAGATTGAGTGCATTTGTAGGTTAGTAGGAGAAGCTTGAACTGTATGCGGTACCTGATCGGAAGCCAGTGGTGATTTGAGGAGAGGGGTGATATGAGCATATTGGTCTAGGCAGAAGATAAGACGTGCAGCAGAGTTCTGAACGGATTGAAGGGGGGGATAGATGGTTAAGTGGGAGGCCAGTGAGGAGTAGGTTGCAGTAGTCAAGGCGAGAGGTAAAGGATGTGAACTAAGGTTTGCAGTTCTGTGCACGGGTGGGCCTGGATGGGCCTAGGCCCACCCAGTTTGGGTTCAGGCCAACCCAGCAGCAGAGCGGAGGGAGCAGGCAGCGCTGATCCTGCATCTGACGGCAGCGCTTCCCAGATGCTGCCTACTGTTGCCACGATCTACCTCCTCCCTCTGTCTCACTCTCAACAGCAGCGGTAGCGTCACGATTCAAACACGCTGCCTCCTGCTTCTAACCCGGAAGCATCTCCTCTGCAGAGGAGACGCTTCCGGGTTAGAAGCAGGAGGTAGCGTGTTTGAATCGCTACCGCTGCTGTTGAGAGTGAGACAGAGGGAGGAGGTAGATCGTGCGATCGTGGGGATGGATGGAGGTGGGGTGCAGGGGAGAGAGGAGAATTGCTGGGGATGATGGAGGTGGGGGGCAGGGGGGAGAGGAGAATTGCTGGGGATGATGGATGGAGGTGGGGGCAGGGGAGAGAGGAGAATTGCTGGGAATGGATGGATGGAGGGGACAGGGGCAAGAACAGAATTGCTGGGGATGGATGGATGGATGGATGGAGGGGATAGGAGAGTTGCTGGACATGGGTGGATGGAGGGGAGGGAAGAGGAGAGAGGAAGGTTGCTGGACATGGGTGGGTGGATGGAGAGGAGGGCAGGGGGCAGACGAGGGTTGCTGGACATGGATGGATGGATGGATGAAGGGAAGGGCAGGAGAGAGGAGGCTGCTGGATATGGATGGTGGAGAGGAAAGGGAGAGAGAAGAAATGCTGGACATGGATGGAGGGGAGGGAAGAGTGAGGAAGGAGATGAGATGAGGGGAAAGGAAGAGAGGAGAAAATTGCATATGGATGAAGAAAATAGGCAGAAGCTGGATCCACTGGACAGTCTAGTCTGTGGAGGACCCAGAGCAAGAAATGAAGAAGAAAGGCGAAAAGTAAAGAAATAAATGGAAAGGAAGCTCTGGAAACAGAGTAAAGAGGACAGATAGCAGCAGAATCAGATACTGGGCCAGTATGATCAGAAAAACAAAGTCACCAGACAGCAAAGGTAGAAAAAAAATCATTTTATTTTCATTATAATGATTGGAACATGTCCACTTTGAGAATCAGGTGCTCAACATTAAAAGTTTATATTTATTTACTTATTTATGGCATTTTATCCCACATTAAACATGAATTAAATTGGAACCTGGGATCATTTAATGTTTTTTTTTTCCTGGAGAGAGTAATGCATTGCCTCCCCCACCCCCCAGGCTCTCTCCCCGGCTATAGCCAGCTCTGCAATTTTGAGGGGAGGTGCAGAGGTAGACGGGGGGGGGGGGGGGGGGGGGCGCAGAGGTGAACCGGGGAGAGAGCCTGTTGTTAAACATTTACCAGCACACCACTGTCTAGTGCCCACCCATCCAATCTATTGGCCCACCCAAAAATTGACTTCTGGCTACGCCACTGGCTGGAAGTCATACACATCGGTGTAGTATTATTGTGGCTGCAGATTGCTGGAACAGTGAAAACCAGGGATTTAAAATAAATGTGTGTGTGGCCCCAAGAAAGTAGATGCTAAATACAACCAGACTGAATTATTTATTTATTACATTTGTGCCCCGCTCTTTCCCACATACAGCAGGTCCAGTGCGGCTTAGATATTACATCAGACTGTAATTTTTTTTTTTAAGAGCAGTTACAGTAAAGATTCCACAGTCACTTCTTGTTTGCAGAGATTTATGACAAGTGTCACAAGGTAATGGGCCTGGACAGGACAGCTGTTCACATAGACTTGGGTTATAGCAGGGAAAGAAAGTCATTTTGTAACTGTTTCTGCAATCTGCACCCCTTTCTCTGAAAAACAAATATGCGGGAGGCACTTGATCTTTCTAAACCAGAACAGATTTCAGATGGAGGAAATTGTATAATTCTGGAATGTCTTTTAATTGATTTTTTTTATACACACACAAAAATATGTAGTTTTTTTTTTTCAAATGAGTAACTAATATTTGCCTCTTATGTACGCTTACAGCAGTTTAGGGGAAGCTTAAGTACCGATTAGCAACTGGGAGGCAGGAGCTATCCAGCGAGCATGTGTCTGATCTGATCTATGTGAAAGGTCTGTCCGTGCAAGTCTTGATTTTGTTTTGTACTACCTATGCACAGGCTGCATGGTTTTGTTTCATTGGCAGGGGTTATTCGGCCTGAGCCAGATACCGTCAGGGCCCAGAAAGGCACAAAGTTAGGAGCGATCGAATCGCAGGCTGACACGCTGCCAGGCTGGTGCAGGGTGATCCCAGGTGCCGTGGCTGAACATGCTGGGAGCGCGTGCAGGGTGCCTGCGGAGCATGGAGGCAGGCGCGTGCTGGGCGGGGCGGGGCTTGCACGGAGTGGGCGGGTCGGTCAGACTCTCGCCTGGGGGACGTGAGGGACGTGAAAGAAGCGATCCTCCGCAGTAGCTGTATTTTTCATGTACCCCCCCCCCCCCCCCCCATCCTTGGCTCTTTCCCCCAACCTTGCTTCACAGATTTCAAAAGGGGGTTGCTAAGACCTGAAAATTGTAATAACTGATGCATGTGCTACAGCAGGAAAATCACATAAATGGAAAGATGTGTTAGTTACAGCACATTAGACACAGAATTTTGTTTGAAACCCTCTAACTGTATAAGTGAAGCCCTGCTTTGTGACTGCGATTTGAGATCATGTTGCTTTTTATTTAAAAAAATGTTCAATACTAAAAGCAAGTTTTTTTTTAATGCCATCATTTATTTTAGATAGACGTTTTCCCAGAGGTAGTGAAATGATCTTTTTATTTCCATCACCTAGGGACTCCACGATGTAGCTAAGCCGTTCTTAAAATATGACTAATATTTGAACTGTGCAACAACAACAAAAATCATAGCCTTGTTTTTTCATGTTCTGATTCTGATAAAAGATAATTTCTGTAGCAGGAGAAAATGTGTATAATGAATATAGTAACTATTCTAAGGATGGGAGCTAAAGGCACATAACAAACAGTCTGTTGTCTTCTAAATTCTCTGTTTAGGTCAAACCCTCCATGCCCTGATCAGCTGTCTGACAGGGGAGATCCCCGTTTAGAATACGAATTATTTCTTTAAAAAAAAAATGCATTAGCCCTGCCAACAAGAGGAAGATAAAGGGAAATTCGGATTTTAAGCCTAGCTTTTCCCCATTAAGACTCGAGGCAGCTTACAGTATTTTTAGAATTGTTTATATAACTCCTTTTCCTAGAGGTTACAGCCTACATTGGCACATGAGAAAAAGTGACCCGAGGAAGGTCAGAAGCAGGATCAGATCAGACCCCTGGCTTCCCTGGTTAGTAGCCCTTTAAGAAATGAGCCTCATGTGATTCCAACTCCATTAAAAGTGAAAATAAACTGTGTGGTTTGAAATAAAATTAATGCAATCTCTCACGTGCCTGGCTGCAGTTTCTTAATTTCCACTGCTTTTCATTCACATGATTCCACCTGGTGGCGGCAGTGGGATTTCCCGCAGGCCCCGCCCACTCAGGCGGGATGACCGTTTGGCAGGGCCCCGCCCCCGGCTGACGTCACAGCGGCCAGGTTGTCTTTTTGCCGGCCGGGGACCGGAGCCGGCACAGTGTGAAGCGGGAAGCGCAAGCGCAGCACTGCAGAGCCGTCTATTGAGCCGCTGGAACCCCGGACTCTCGACCCCAAAAGGGCGATCTCTGGTTGCTGTTCTTATTTCCCCAGAGGTTTTGTTCCGCCCCTCTCCCGCAACCATGCCTATGGAGCTGACTCAGAACCGTATCCAGAAGATCTGGCTCCCGAGGGACGATCGCCCCGCGCTGCCCCGTACCTGTGAGTAAGGACCTACGCCCGGGCATCCCCCTCCTCCCACCGATCCCCTTTGCACCTCGCCCGGTGCATCGCACCCAATTTCTGCAGATCTCGCCCATAGGTGGCGTCATTCCTTTAGGGGTAGTTGCTAGCCAAATGGTCCCACCCCTGCCTTGCTGCTCATCCTTTTCCATGTGCCTTTTTTCCGAAAAAGATGGGCGGGAGGGAGGCCTTGAGCGGCAGGATCGCTCCTGCCGGTTCTTCAATTCACAATCGCTGCCTGAACTGGCTTTATACGTACATGTGAACAACGTGCAGTGAGTTTTATGTAAGCGTGTAGACGAGCTGCTGCTGGCGACGCGCGTGCAGATCACTTGGCACGTGCTTTTCAGCTGCGCTTACGTCACTCCCTTTCCGGGCTCTATACTCGTCACTGCCCGGCTGCTGCTGGGCTTCTGTTTGCTTAGTGAGCGATGATGATGCAAAGGGCTCCAAGTCCCAGCCTGGGGGGGGGCGGGGCTCATGAATTTCCGCTTCTTCACTCATACCGTAACATAGCAGAAGCATGAGATGCATCTTCACAAATGTGTATTTTAATCTCTGGGTTTCTGCCTGGAGCTCCCAGTGTCTGCAGACTACTTATTCTGTTGTCCTGTGCATAACGAGCAGGAAAAAAGGATGAGATGAGACAGATGCACTTAAAGTGCAGATGGAAGTTTTGCCACAATGGCTGTTTCGTCTTGCACTGACCCCCCCCCCCCCCCCCCCCGGGGTTGATAACTTGCGCCTTCTTTCAGTTATGCATTAGAGCTGCAGTTTTCAGCTCGCCTTTGCCTGGGATATTAGCATTTACTTATTTAAAAAAAATGGGTTCAAAATGTCCTGTTTCATGTTTTGTAGAAGCGAGACAGTTGGCAATCTCTGTTTTTTTTTTTTTTTTTGGCAGTAAGCCAGATTTCCTGCTGCAAAACAGCTGACATATAATTTTGTCCTCCTTTGGGTTCTCCACCGTATGTGGCTCTGGCAGCATTGGTGAGGCAGGCCCGGCAGGGGTGGAGGTTGCAGCATGACTGCAGAATACCAAGAAGGTTCTGGGGTACATGGAGAATGCCGTCACCATAGCAACGGATGGGAATCGGTGCCTTCGTCTGGCCTATGATGAGGCTGGAAGATGGATGCAGCCGGCGGTGCTGAGCTATTCGCCTGGCGATTGGCCTGGAGGAATGGTGCCCTCTTCCACTCCATCACGCCCTCCCCTCGGAGGATCTGTGGGAACAGGATTTCTCTCGGGGGTTATACAGACGGTATTTAGTTAAGGTTTTATGTCGGTGGCGTTTTAATTTGCAATGAATTACTAGCAGAAAGCGCTCTATATTCTAGGGAGTTATTCCATGGGGAGGCAGGGGTATTCCAGATGTGGCCCTCACAAGTCCAAAGAATAGGGAAGGGACATTGGCCAACCAAGTGATCAGTGCAGACCAGAGGTAGCTCTCTGCATCTGTGAGAAATTTGCATGCAGGGGTCTGTTTTCTCTGGGCCAGTGGCTGCTGTCGCCTGTTAAATATTTTGTTTAAGCAGCAGGTCAAAGTGAAGTATTTGCACTAATGGTTCTGCTTCATATTTCATCTTATTTGGTATCTCTGTCCTTCCCAGCTCCTCCTCTTATAAATGTGTCTCCAATTCATTCTTGTTTTGACATCCAAGACTTTTTTTTTTCCTGATGTGGCTGGAAAGCATAAATTTGTCTGTTCTGACTGAGGCAAAAGCTGGTAATATTACATCAGACATTTTCCTCCTATTCATCCCTTTTCTTGTGCTGTGATCTGAATAATTTAACCCATTAAGAGGCATTTTTTCAAAGCACTTTGGGAGGCTAAGTTCCATAGGTTTCTATGGAACTTTGGGAGGCTAAGTGCTTTGAAAATATGCCTCTAACTGTACTCCATAATGCGATCGTTTGCACCATTTTTTTTTTTTCATTTCGCACGTGAAAGGTCAGATGATGCTAGCCTTCGCGGCAAGGCCATGAAGCTGCCACTGCCTTGCACATCTCTCACTTGCGTGCACCTGCCAAGTGGGGAGAGGAGCTGCTGCCATCGCCTGGTCCAAACCGAATTAACAGAGGCTGCTGGTTCCACTCCCTCCCCCACCTTCCCCTTCCACCACCCAGTGGTACTTTTTTTGGGGACTAACATCACATTTATATCGCCTAATTTTGCTTTTGTTAATAAAAGTTTAGTTCTGAGGTTTTAGTTTCAAAGATTTTTTTTATTGGGATTTCCAAGGTCTGCTTTTGCTCCCAGCCTGTCTTTCAGTGGTTTCCCTGCTATAAAGACCGGCAGTGACCTCTGTTCTTATTGAGGTGTTAGTCTTTTTACTTGATATTTTTTTTCTCAGTATCCTCCCTTTTGATGGATGGACGGTTTTTCACTTTTCTACCCAAATTAGCAGCAAAACAGAGGATTAATAGCCAGACAGTGGAATGGAACAGTTTCTAAGGGAGGTTTGTGTCAGTGCGTGCGTTTCAGCTTCTCGCCCCCTTCCCCTTCTTTTGAAAGAGGAGCACATGCGTTTAATTGGATCCTTATGACTAATCCTTACAACCTGCGAAAGCGGTGACGGTATTAAGAGAAAACACTGAAATCAAGCTGTGGGCAGCTCCGTAGGAATTTTCCTTTTTTTGACATCGGGAGAGATTTGATTCTATTTATAATCTGGCACTGTTTAACACATCTGTGTTGTACTGAAGCTGGAGTCACCCTCCCCCCTCCCCTTATAGCCCTATGAGATGTACGGCATGCTCTTGTGATCTATTTTTTTATTTATTTTGATTTTTTTTGCTTGCACCTTTTTCAGTAGTAGCCAAGGTGAGTTACATTCGTATGTCGTATGACCTGTGTATACCAGGAGCTGGGTGAAGAATATATTTAGGAAAGAGACTTTTAAAGTAGGTTGTTTCAATTGGCAGGAGATGTTTACCTTTATTCTAAAAACCCCAAAAACAAAGTTGTGACATCTGAGAGTCAGACCAGAAGGCAACACTCAGGAACTGAGTTCGATTCTCACTTCAGGCACAGGCAGCTCCTTGTGACTCTGGGCAAGTCACTTAACCCTCCATTGCCCCATGTAAGCCGCATTGAGCCTGCCATGAGTGGGAAAGCGCGGGGTACAAATGTAACAAAAGTAAAATAGATACTATTGGAGATTCTACATGGAATGTTGCTACTATTGGAGATTCTACATGGAATGTTACTACTATTGGAGATTCTACATGGAATGTTGCTATTCCACTAGCAACATTCCATGTACAAGGCTGCGGTACGTGCAGGACGTCAGACTCACAGAAGCAGAAGCCTGCGCGGCCACATTGGTGGTCTGCAAGGGCCGACTTCTACATGGAATGTTGCTAGTGGAATAGCAACATTCCATGTAGAATCTCAAATAGTAGCAACAGTGGAGGAGTGGCCTAGTGGTTAGGGTGGTGGACTTTGGTCCTGGGGAACTGAGTTCGATTCCCACTTCATGCACAGGCAGCTCCTTTTGACTCTGGGCAAGTCACTTAACCCTCCATTGCCCCATATAAGCTGCATTGAGCCTGCCATGAGTGGGAAAGCGCGGGGTACAAATGTAACAAAAAAAAAATGTTTTACTTCTTCAGATGGGCCTTTCAGGGACACCTTTTAATGCATGCGGAGCTGTTCTGGTTGCATGTGTTAATGCTCCAATTTTATTTTTTTTTCCTGTGACTCTTTTGCCTTGATTTTGATGTCTCGGGTACTCTGGTCCCTCCAGTGCATGGCCTTGCTGGTCCCTTGAAATGTACTGCAGCAAACGCAAGGGACTTATGTCAAGTGGTGTCGGGGCTCTGCTGTAACCCTGTGACACCAGATGTGTTTTCTTAGGAGAGTGGAGAAATGGGCAGATCTGTGTCAGCGGCCCCCAAGTCTCGTGCGGGATTTTCCTGGGACACCCTGTTCTTGCTTGAAGTGGATCTTGTATGCAAAACATTGCTGAAATGTGTGTTTTTTTTTTTTCTTCTGCCATTCAAATCCTTTGCTTGCAACCTGCTCCTCACAGGACTCCCTGCTGAACAATCTCTCCCTACTACGATTTACTCAAAAGTCACCTTAGGATTTTGTATTCCTCCAGTGTTGTCATGGCCCTTTAACCCCTCTGGTTAGGATAGGCTCTCCACCTGAGTGGATGAACACAAAATCCCACGAGGTCAAAATACAGATAAACAAAGTGGACCAATGACTCCAGGAAGGTGAGACTTTTTTTTCTCCCTCACTAAGGTGAAAGCAGATTTGCTCCACTTGACTGTTTGAAAAACATGAAGGTTTTTAATGAGACCGACCATCACTGAATACTTTTTTTTTTCACATCAATCAAGACTCCTGAGGCAGGCCTGTGGCCGAAACACAGTACTGTGTCGAGTTTATAATAAAGTTTTTTTTTTTTTGTACTACATCATCATAGCCTCATCTTCCTGGAGTCATTGGTCCACTTCCCACTTTGTTTATCTGTCCTTTAACCCCTCTTACTTGCTGACACATGCAGTTGACACGGCTGCCTATTCGTCCATAAGTGCATTGACCTTCGGTCTGTCCCTGGATGGTGACGCTTAAGTTGTGTTCTTCGCTATTCACCTTTGTTATATCTCTCCCTCCTGGTGTCTTAGTTTTATGTGGCAAGTTGCCTTATCCATGTTGTCCTCCGCTGCCGATTCTCAACTCCTCGCTTCTCCTGTGCCGGAATAGAAGCCTGAGCTGGTGTCATGTTCAAAATTCAGTCTAATGGCCATTTTTTCTTAGGCTGCTTTTAAAAATCTTGAACCCTCTTGTTTGTCTTATTACTAGACTGTAAGCTCCACGGGGCAGGGATGGTCTTTTATATCTGTGGAGTGCTGTATACATCCAGTTGCAATAGAATTTATTTCTGTAGCTCTGCATGGTCCATCCCAGGGCCGCCTAGAGGTGGGGGCAGGGGGGGGGGACAAAATTCCCCGGGCCTCCAAGAGGGGCCTGGCACCGCAGTCCCCTCCACCCGCCTCCCTCCGTCCACCAGCAGGCCCGGTGCTGGACGGAGGGGGGAAGGAGGGGGAGCGGTGACGACAACTTCGGGGGGGGGAGGCGGCCTTGCCCCAGGCCCAGCCCAGTCTCTTGGCGGCCCTGGTCCATCCCATGGTATACGACAATGCATATGAGGAAAAGATCCTTCAATAACAGGCTCCTGGCAGGGACTGATCTGTGCCCCCCCCCCCCCCCCCCCCACATGGCTCCAGTACATTTGAATAGAGCCAGATATTAACAGAAGAAAAGTTTGAGTGTAAAACATAGTAACAGTAAATGACGGCAGATAAAGACCTGTACGGTCCATCCAGTCTGCCTTTGCCTGAAGTGGGAATCGAACTCAGTTCCCCAGGACCAAAGTCCACCACCCTAATCACTAGGCCACTCCTCCACTAATTAGTAGCAACATTCCATGTAGAACCCCAATGAGTAACATAGTAAATGATGGCAGATAAAGACCTGTACGGTCCATCCAGTCTGCCCAACAAGATAAACTCATTTTACATGGTATGTGATACTTTATACCTGAGTTTGATTTGTCCTTGCCTTTCTCAGGGCACAGACTGTAGAAGTCTGCCCAGCACTGTTCTTGAACTAAACGTTCTGAAGTTAGTCGAAGCCCCTTAAAATATACACTCCAGCCCTTCCATATCCATTCAGTCACGATCAGGGCAAGTCCTACATTGATATTTGGACTATGGAATGGCTTGGCATAAACTTTCATGAACCATATGCGACTGGACTCCTTCTCCAGCCCTAGTAGGGTAACCTCTTTGCTTCCTAACTCCACATGTTTAAGGATTTTTTTTCTTTCCTTTCTTCTGATGACTGCTTGATGTTTCACTTCATACAAGCTTATCCTTCCTAGTTCAGCCAGACGGGCACAGGGAAAGCAGTTTGTAGCTGGTAGTTTTAGCAGTAAATCTTTTTTTTTCATTGCATGTTTGGGCTTGTCACAGTATGTCAGGTGCTGTTGCTCCTCAGAGGATCATAAACAAATGAGACATTGAGTGCCAAAAAACAATACAGAGCGTTTACGCCTTTTCTGCGACAGCGGTAGACAGAAGAACTTGGCGGGGGGGGGGGGGGGGGGGGGAGCAGGCCAGTAGTTAGATCGATTTCTGCAGAAGGACACTGTCAATACAGAGCATCAGCTAGACCTGCTTTTGTACTGTGAGTGAGAGCCAGTACTGGTTGGGAGGGATTGTGGTGTTGTGTTTTTTTCTTTTTTTTTTTTTGAAATGATATAACAAATACCTTTTTTTTTCCCCCCCCTCTTAGCTTGTGGACCTCAGCTCACCAATTCTCCCACTGTGATCGTTATGGTTGGTCTGCCTGCGCGTGGGAAGACCTATATCTCCAAGAAATTGACACGCTACCTTAACTGGGTCGGTGTCCCAACCAAAGGTGAGATGGTGCGCTTCCCCTTTCTTGAGTGTGGAATTGGAAGCTGAGCCCTCCTTGTTTTAGCCAAATGAAAGGGCCACGTGTTTTCAGTGTGACTTTGGATGACTCTCTCTCTCCCCCCCCCCCCCCCCCCCCCCCCACTCCTGGAGCTGATTGGTAATGCTGCTTTTTAGTGTTGGAAAGATAGGGGTAATGTCAACGCATTGGTCTGGGGTTGTCCCTCTAAACGGTGCTTGACTTACCTGGTTGGTGGAAGTTGCTGGAGTGACAGATACTTTCCAGTTGGGCTGCTGTGCTTGGGACTGTGCTATGAGAGGGTTGTTGGGGGACATCTGTTCATTGCCCCTCTTCTGTTGCAGTTTTCAATGTGGGGGAATATCGCCGGGAAGCTGTGAAGCACTACAGCTCCTATGATTTCTTCCGCCCAGACAACCAAGGGGCCATGAAAGTAAGAAAGTAAGTTGTGGGGTTTTTTTTTGTCTCTTCCCCCCCCCCCCCCCCTGTTTTCATTGTGCTCTTGCTGTCTTGTCTGCTCCCAAAGCCATCGCTAGCTACAGAGATAAAAACAGAACAAAACAGAGCCGATGGTGGGAGGCGAGGCTGGTGGTTGGGAGGCGGGGATAGTGCTGGGCAGACTTATACGGTCTGTGCCAGAGCCGGTGGTGGGAGGTGGGGCTGGTGGTTGGGAGGCGGGGATAGTGCTGGGCAGACTTATACGGTCTGTGCCAGAACCGGTGGAGAGGCGGGGCTAGTGGTTGGGAGGCGGGGATAGTGCTGGGCAGACTTATACGGTCTGTACCAGAGCCGGTGGTGGGAGGTGGGGCTGGTGGTTGGGAGGCGGGGATAGTGCTGGGCAGACTTATATGGTCTGTGCCCTGAAGAGGACAGGTACAAATCAAAGTAGGGTATACACAAAAAGTAGCACATATGAGTTTATCTTGTTGGGCAGACTGGATGGACCGTGCAGGTCCTTTTCTGCCGTCATCTACTATGTTACTGAGAAGCACTGCCCACAGGCCTTGTCAGTCTTATATACGTGGTCCTGGTTCTTTGTCTCTGAAGTCAGAGGCCTCTGCTTCATTCCATTCATACCGCTAATGCTAATACGTTGACGACACCTCATGTAGGTTGGAGGTCCTGGTGGGCTGATCTCAACATCTCCTCTTCTTTCTCCATTCTAGACAATGTGCCTTAGCTGCCCTGAGAGATGTTCAGTTGTACCTGACAGAAGAAGGCGGCCAGATTGCAGTAAGTTCAAAGTCTCCTCTAATTGTACCTCAAACGCAAGGACTGTGTAAAAAAGGGAAGAGTAGAACGTGCTAGACATTCTCCAAGAGCTGGGATGTGATTTTTATTCTAAAATACTACATGATGGCAGATAAGTCCAAAACGGGGCCCATCCAGCCTCCCCAGAAGATGTTGTGGGAAAATGACATTATTTTCTAACACATAAAAACTTCTTCCTGGTCTCAAGTCTGTTTACTTGGCTCCTTAGCTTCCACCTTTATAATTGAGCGCTTATTTATAACCCATTCCAAGCTTTTCTACATCAAGAAGATAAAATTAAAATATAATGTATTCAACATAACAGACCAACAATACTCCTGTGTACAAACATATTACAAAACACCACAGTTTTTGCTTGTATTGAATTTTTTAATTCTTTTTTTTTTTGTTTGTTTTGCTTTTTTTATATTTCCTTGTTTTTTATGTATGCTTGCATTAACTGTATTTTTTTAGCCTGCTTTTTTTTTGGCTTTCTGTTTGCCTTTGGACAAAGGGCTATATAGCAAACATGTGAACAAACCGAACTCGTAGCAGTGCCATGACTTAGGAGTTAAGGCTCCTGCCTGGCATGGTATGTGTAGAAGAATCATTACCCTGAAAGCACACAGCTCTTAGAGCCTGATGCCTCTCCTAAGTTAACTGTAAAGGCAGCAACTAAAAATTTTTTTTTTTTTTTTTTGCAACCTTCTAAAAGCCATTAAGTCCCTTAGTGATCGCATGATGTCACAGGAGTATATGTGACTACTTTATCCTCAAAGACAGACCCACGCAATGTATCCCACTTTGAGGATACAATGAAGCCCCTGGAATATACGAAGCGTTCAAAGTATTGCTGGTCCTGCACTCAAGTTAATGCCTTGAAACTTTATTTTATGAAATGCTAGTATACAGCAATGTTGACCAAATGTACAGCCCGTCGGTAGTCTCGTGGTTGTAGTCTTGGTAAGCATGTCTTTGGAAGACCCTAAGTAAAGTCATCTCCCGCCAGGAACTGATCTACCAGGTTAGACAATTTCGCATTTGCACTGAAAGATGAGCATTTTTGTATTTTGTGAATTATCACATTTGATAGGATCTGATCTTGCTCATGGGATCCCGTGGTTAGTGAGGGCTCGCTCGAGCAGATGAGAACGTGCCTCTTTCACTTTAAATCTGTCTGGGCAGTGTTTTTCTTCCACAGAGTGTTCTAGAAACCAGGTGGGGACATGCAGGGTCAATCTTACAACATGTGATGTGTTTCTGTAGGTCTTCGATGCCACAAACACAACCAGGGAGAGGAGAGAAATGGTCGTTAACTTTGCCAAAGAGAATGGATTCAAGGTTGGTAACTATGCGCTCTGCCTTGTTTTAATGCCCCCTTGTGTGTGCTGGGTTAGATTTACAGGCTGCTCAAAGCATGGCTAGCTCTAGGAAACTGAAAATCCCTCCTACGCCAATTACCGTATAAAAAATGCTTCCCTTCGTTGAGATTGGCAGCTGATGCATTGATCGTCTGTACGAGAAGCTTGAAAGATGACGTGTTGGTCAGAACTGGAGAGTCTATACTTTTTTTGACAAAGTTGGAGTGGCAGATTTTTATCTAAACCAGGGATTCTCAATCCAGTCCATAGGACATACCTAGCCAGTCAAGTTTTTCAGAAAACTCACAAGGAGTATGTGTGAGCACCAGGCAATGTAAGACCAGCGCGGGACAAACACCTTAGCTGGTGGGGGTTGGGGGGCCCCCCATGGTTCTCTGTAACTGTGCCACTGGGGGTGCTATAGAGGGTTAAGTGAGGCTGTAATAAACTAATTTGGGCCTTAGCTTCACTTGTGGCTCTAGGGCTAAGCTGGAAGCATTTGGCTCCCAGAGAATTGATTCTTTGCTTTCGAGATGAGTTCTGGGATGAAACTGTTAAGGTTATTATGTTAGAATTGTGGAGACGGTCCCTTTCTAAAGCACGGGGCTTGATGGAAAGGCCTTCCTTGAGCATTTCTATAGAAGGTATAGTTTCAGAGAGCTGCTTTTAACACATGAGGAACAGAAAATGTTAAAGATCCATACTCTAGCAGAAAAAGGATCGTAGAGCTTTATTATATGTTGGAAGATCTTTTGGTATGGATCAGAGGAAGAATTTGTAGGCCTTGTGTGGGAGGTAAGCCAGGGATCTCCCTGTGCTCTCTGGGAAAATACTTGAGCCATTGCCATCCCGGTTTCCTTCCAGGCCTAATTCTGATTCCTCTTCCAGGTGTTCTTCATAGAGTCCGTTTGTGATGACCCAAACGTAGTGGCCACGAACGTCATGGTAAGACCTTTCCCCGCTGTGGAGCTGAGCTGTCCTGGGATGTTGATGTGAGGTTGGATCAGGCCCTGTTTCAGGGTGGCAGTCTTTATCCTTGCCGGGTTTTTCCTCTCCTTTTCCCCCTCCCCACAGTTCTCCAACGCTCCTTTTCTCTCTAGCTCTGTTGGAACTGAGCTGGGATCTGGCATTATGAACTTTTTATAAGCAATAGCCAGGGATTTCCCTTTTTATTTTATACCCTTCCCTCACTTAGCTGGGTTATTGCAGTGGAAGGGAATGTGCCAATGAGACCTGAACTCTGGTCTTGTCTGCAGGAGGTGAAGCTTTCTAGCCCAGACTACAGGGACTGCAACGCTACCGACGCCCTGGAAGACTTCATGAAACGCATCCACTGTTACAAGTCCAGCTACCAGCCCCTGGACCCGGACGATTATGACAGGTGAGAGCAGTGATTGTGTCTGGCTTCCTCCTGCCCCTGAAGTGAAGACTTGGGTTCATTGGTCTTACCTCTCCTGATATTTAGGGACCTGTCCTTGATCAAGGTGATAGACGTCGGCCGGAGGTTTCTGGTGAACCGAGTGCAGGACCACATCCAAAGCCGGATTGTATACTATCTAATGAACATCCATGTGCAACCTCGCACCATCTACCTGTGTCGTCACGGCGAGAGCGAGTCCAACTTGTCAGGTCGGATCGGAGGAGACTCGGGGCTCTCCAGCCGGGGCAAGAAGGTAGGTGCGGCTTGTTATGTGGTAGGGGGTGGGGCTGACTTTTTGTTAATTAGGAAGTTTGCAGCACCCTACGAGGAAGAGCAAATAGGAAAAGTCCCTGTGATACTTCAGCTGGTTCATCTCTGCTAGATGGATTTCCAGTAGCTTAAGATGACCTTGCTCTTTGTATTTGAAATGAATATGAGACGTAAACTGACATTTTAGCATCTCTGTTCTCAGTTTGCTGTAGCGCTGAAAAAGTTTGTGGAGGAACAGAACCTTAAGGACCTTAAGGTGTGGACGAGCCAGCTGAAGAGAACCATCCAGACGGCTGAGGCCCTGAAGTTGCCGTATGAACAGTGGAAGGCACTGAATGAGATTGATGCGGTGAGTGTGTCGGATCATTTAATCTTCTCCTTACGCACAGCTTCCTGCCGTATCTGATTAGTGGCCCAAACTAGCGCTCGTATTTCTGGCATTACTCGCCTTCAGGTGAATCCATAAACCAGGGTTTTTTTTCAAGCCAGTCAGGTTTTCAGGATACGCATGAGATTATAATGGGGGCAGTGCATGCAAATATATCTCAAGCATATTCATTGTGAATTTTTGTTGCAAACCGGACTGGGTTGAGATTACCATAAACTGGATTTGTTGAAAACCAGACTGGTTTGGGGTTCCCCCAAGGACTGGGTTGAGATCTGCCATAGACTGAATCATGTTAAGTCTGTCCCCTTTTGCTTAATTTATTATGTAATTTAGTTTAACCTCAGAGGTAGCTGCACTTTCGGTAGTAGTAAAGCATTTTTAAAAACTCAGGCCTTGTTCTAGGGCAGTGCTTCTCAACACAGTCCTGGACACGGCTAGCCAATTAGGTTTTCGTGATATCCACCATGAATATGCATGAGAGAAATTTGCATGCCCTACCTCCACTGGATGCAAATCTGACTAGCTAAATGTTGAACATGCCTCCTCTGGGGCATGGCTTCTCAACTCTCTCCTGTAGGCAGCCCTAGACAGTAAGATCTTCAGGATACACACAATGAATATTCACGAGAGAAAGGTTGCATACGTTGGAGAGCCATGGTATGCAAATCTCTTTTGTGCATATTCATTGCTTTCATGAAGATCTGATTGGCTAGGTGTGCCCTGAGGACCAGTGGTGTAGCTACGTGGGGCCACAGGGGCCTGGGCCCCCGTAGATTTGGCCCTGGAGCCCCCCTGCTGATGTCAGAAACAGAACGAAGCCTTCGCGGGAAGAAGAGGACCTCAGCTGGCAGGGATTGGGGTCCCCTGCTAGCAAAGGTAGCCCACGGTGATGACGGCGATGGGGGGGGGGTCAAGAGGGTCGTCGGCAGGGGTCGTCAAAGTTGGGGGGGGGGGCTAAAATGTACCCCCTCACCTCGGGCTCTGGACTCCCTCCCGCTGAAGTCTGGCTATGCCCCTGCTGAGGACTGGGTTGGGAAGCGGTGTTGTAGGATATCGGCCAATAAAGAGCTGTACAAGAGATCTAAGGGGGGGGAGGGGCTATATTTGGTTCTCTCTTGGTTCACATTTGCTTAGAGGTCGGGTACTGGCATCTGCTTAAGGGGGATATCCATTTCCAAGCTGGTCGGTCTGCAGCCCCCACCACCACTTTAGTCTGTGAGTTTTCCCTATATTTTGAGGGTGGGGGAGATGCCGGCTGCTTATTCTAGCTCTGACTGGTTTCATGGGGCTGTTTTTTTCCCCCCATATTTGAGGGTGGGGGGAGATGCAGGCTGCTTATTCTAGCTCTGACTGGTTTCATGGGGCTGTTTTTTTCCCCCCATATTTGAGGGTGGGGGGAGATGCAGGCTGCTTATTCTAGCTCTGACTGGTTTCATGGGGCTGTTTTTTCCCCCCATATTTTGAGGGTGGGGGGAGATGCCGGCTGCTTATTCTACCCCTGACTGGTTTCACGGAGCTGCTGCTGTTGTAGTGTCCTTTCCACGTGTGGGTCTCATCACATGAGACACCTTGTAACACTCCCTCATGCTGTGTGTCGCAGGGAATATGCGAGGAAATGACTTACGACGAAATCAAGGAGACGCACCCAGAGGAGTTCGCACTACGCGATCAAGACAAGTACTATTATCGCTACCCCTCCGGAGAGGTAAGACATGTGCTAAGAAGGCCCCCCCCCCCCTCAAGTGGTTTAGTTTTGCTGGTTTCTTCCAGGGCTGTCTCCTCATGGAAGCAGTATGTAGAAGTTGCCGGACTGCTTCCAGAGAGCTGCTAGTCGGGGTCTGGTTCTGTCGCTGTCAGCTTTGATTTAATTTCTGGCTTTTGATTGCCCTAATATTTCAGTTTTTACTCCTCTTTTTTTTTTTGTTACAAAATGAGCAGTTTTTGATTACAGGCCACATCTGCTGGTTTTTTTTTTGTTTTGTTTTGTTTTTCAGTATTAGGCTTTAAAGACCAGAAGCACTGTACTCGTATTTCAGAGGAGCTTCCAAACACTTCAAAATAAGATTTATCTTTAATACAGGGCCGTGCCAACACGGTAAGCACGGCAGGAGGGGGCCGTCCTCTGGGGGGCGCCCCGCCGCACCATGCTTACCTCGCCCTCCCGCTCCCATGTACCAACTGCCTGCCCTCTTCTCCCCCCCAACAAGATCCCTTTTAAATTTACCTCCGTCCGGTAGCGAAGGCGCAGCGTCAATGAAGGAGGTGGCGCTCCCGACGTCTCTACTAGACTTCCCTTCGCTCAGTGTTCCGCCTTCTTCTGACGTCAAGGAAATGATGTCAGAAGAAGGCGGGACATTGAGCGAAGGGAAGACTAGTAGAGACGGGAGCGCCACCTCCTTCACTGAGCGGGAGGGCAGGGGAGAGAGGAGCGTGGATGGGAGGGCAGCGATCATTTTCACGGGGGGGGGGAGGGGGCGCCCGCGTGCCAACTGTTCGTCTGCGGGGGGGGGGGGGGCGGCGCTGGGGGCGCCAACTGATCTTCTGCAGGGGGGCGCCACAGACCCTTGGCACGGCCCTGGTTTAATACTAAAGAAACGTTGGTTTCTGATAAGCAAAAGAAACCCCAGTACCTTTCTGTTGTGATAGCACTTTTAACAAGTGTCTGTGTCCTTTTAAAGCTTCAACCATCTCTCAGATGAGAAAAGAATAGTGTTAGAAGTGCCTGGTACGTGAAAATGAGGTTTTCTGCATTTCTCCCTGTGAAATTCGGGGGATGTTTCTCTCCTTCCCAGTTAGAAAAGTCCCCTGGACCCATTGTGTGCCCCCCACCCCCCATTCCTCAACACCTTCAGGTCCGTCTCTTTTATAATCTTTTCTGTTTTTTTGTTTCAGTCTTACCAGGACCTGGTGCAGCGTTTAGAGCCGGTGATTATGGAGCTGGAGAGACAGGAGAACGTTTTGGTGATTTCTCACCAGGCCACCATGCGCTGTCTCTTGGCATACTTCCTGGATAAGAGTGCAGGTGAGGGGACAGGCCTGTCACGTGTAAAGAGACTGTGGGCGTACTGAGGTATAAAGTCAATGTGGTTTTTGCTTTGTACATTAGCCTAGTTGTACTGAGGCACAAAGCTTTCAGAACGGGCTTAGTTTTGATTGCTGGCTGGTGCTTATAATGCTATAGAGGTAGCACTCGAGCCCCTGGGAAAGGGGGGGGGGGGTGGGTTTTTTGCATTATGGAGATATTTAGGGTCAGTGATTGGAAGGTTCTGGGCTGTCACTACACCGACTTTACAAGAGTGGAGGCATTTTTAAAAGGGTAAAATCCCTGGAATAGGAGAAATGAATAGATTTCTCCCCCTCCTCCAATTGAAGTGTGCATACTGTTTCAACAAATTAAATGTGGTTTGGTGTATTTTTTTTTGTTTTAACTTAACTCTCTTAGGGTGTTTAAAATGACCTGTGTAAGTTGTACATTGTGTAGTAACTTGTAGACTTTTTTTCTTCTGTGTGAGAGACCTGAGCAGCTTTTATGTAGTGACACTGATGCGTGTTTTGTGATGGGGAGCATTTGTGCACCTGAGTGGATTAGGCTGGGACTGGGTGAGGAGCTTCTGATTTAGGGTCCGTGTCTTATAGTTTCCACCTGGGAACCAAAATGTAACTCTTCAGATCTGGTGTTTTTAAATTAGTTCAGTCTGAAGGAAAAAGGAAACAGGTCTTCTATCCTGCTGTGTCTCCACATTTTTGTAAAAAGGTTCTTCATATCTTGTAAGAGAACTGCAGGGGTTTAATTAAATTTAATATTTTCTGTCCTACCTACCTGGGTGCTGAATAATCTTTCTAAATTTTCCCTCTTGATTTTCCTGAATTTTGAAATCTTGGATCCATATTGTAGTGGACTTGAGTTTTATAAAGTACCTGTATTATACTAAAATGTAATAACACTTTCTGAATCACGTGTATAACCTTGAAAAAGTTGTAAAAAATGTCTCAAAAATAAAAGTTAAAAAAAAAAAAAGTTAAAAGGTTCCGCTGGTCTCCTTTTTCAGATGAAATGCCCTACCTGAAGTGCCCCCTTCACACCGTGCTCAAGCTCACTCCTGTTGCATACGGTAGGCACCTGACTGTACGTCCAATTCTTAATCTTAAAAGCTTGTCTGCCTCCAAAACCCATCTAGCTTTTCTCACAGCGGTGACCACCAGCGCTGCTCCTAAAACTTGCATCCGACCATGTCCTCCCCAGAAGCGGCAGCTGTGGTTTGCTTCCTTTTGGCTAAAATTGATCTTAATTTACGCTTCTTTTCAAGGCTGCAGAGTGGAATCCATCTCTCTGAATGTGGAAGCTGTGAACACCCACCGGGAGCGATCGGAGGTGAGCAGTCCTTTCTGGGGACGTTTTTCCTCCTCCTTTTTCCTTGGAGCACTCTGGGGGTCAGTTGGGGGGATTGTCCGAGTATTCCCTAGGTCCAAGCTGAATGCTGGCAGTGAGTTAACCCTCTCCTTGCTGTTGCCAGTTTGTGCTTTTGCGGAACTGTTTTTATTGATTTTCTTGTCTCCTGGCTTGCTTGTGAATTTCTTCTGGTTTTAGTAACGTGATTGGAAGGGAGGCAGGAGTGAGATAAGGAACTTTTATTTTTTTTTCCCCCTGCTGTTTACTAGCTTAGAGCAACCAGAGAGGAGCAGGAATAGAGCACATGTGAGGGAAGGGAAGGTGGGGTCTGCTTATTGGCTGATGTTGACTTGCGAATTCGTTTTTTTTTGTGTGTGTATGTGTAATTTCTAGCCTCCCCGTGTTTTTTTTTGTTGTTTTTTTAAATTCTGCATCGCTTGTTTAGGAAACCAAAAAGGGCCCTAACCCCCTGATGAGGCGGAATAGCATTACCCCTCTTGCAAGTCCAGAACCTACCAAAAAGCTCAGAATCAACAGCTGTGAGGAGCACGTGGCTTCCGACGCTGAAAGTCTGTCCAGCTTTCTGTCCGAAGAGGTGCCCGTCACCTCCCCTCGGCCTGCACAGGTTAGTTCTGCTTTTTCTCCTCTGCTGCTCCTGTAACCATAAGGGAAGCATTTTGGAAGCTGCTGGGACCCTCTTGGAAAGTGACCAGTGCTGCAGGTTTCAGGCTTCGTTAACGCACGTCTCAACCTGTGCCAGGTTCTGATTACTGCTGCAATTACCTGCTAATGAATTCTATTTACATTAACTTCTGTCTGTTGCATGAACTCCTAAGTGACGGTGTAATGCCCTCCTATGGAAGACGCCCATTACAGTTAGGTTCCCAGTGTGTGAATGAAGGGGCAGAATACTTGGATTCACCTCCTGGGCTCACAGAGTGGAGGAAACCAGTTCCAGGCCTTACGGCTTGAATATACAGCTGTTTGGATTACGGAAGGTCCTCTGCTGCCGCTGAAGCCTTCGTGGTTGGGCTGTGTCACTAGTGAGTGGCTTCAGATTGTCCCACATGTTCGGCTAGAATGAAAAAGGTTGAATGTAAGGGAGAAAGCCCCCTCCCACCCCAATCTCTTGAATTCATGTACGATGCAGCGTGAAGATGCTATCGAAGTACAGCACTAATGGGGCCGATGGTCTCCTTTTTTTTTTTTTTTTTATCTAGTAATTGTCGGGAGGGGGGCCCAGATATCTCACTGGGCTGCGTGTCGATATTAACTCTTGGCCGATCTTAGACTTATCTGCCCAACCAGTCCATATCCTCTGACAAATGTCCAGCTCTTAGTTCTAGTGTGTGGTTCCAGGCTGTTTGCATGGCCCCTGCTGTTACAAACTGAATCTTCCTTGGGTTTATCTTGTGGTATGAATCGGGAACGCAGAGGACGGTAGTGAACCAGTTTTTAAAACCAATCGGTGTAGAACAAGGGGTGGGAGACTGTATGAAATCTTCCAGTACAGATCGCTTTGCGTTGACATATATACAAGTTGGAGGCTGTTGCCTCTGTCCTGTGGCCATATAGAATGGGGGGGTTTTGCTCAGTCCTTTCAAAGGTTTGAGCTTTGGACTCTGACCAGCTCGCACCTGGCTTTGCTTTGTCTAGTGAGACGAAGCAGTTGATGGCAACGTAGAGTTGTTTAGGAAATCCTTCCCTTCTCTGGACTTGAGCTATCCCTGTATGAAGGAGAGAGGTTTGGGTTCAAATCCCACTGATGGTTTTTATGGCTTTATTGCCTCAGACAGATGGGGAAGAGACCTGTCATCTGTAACTGGTTTGTAATTTTATTTGAGTTGAGCTTGGGTTTAGGAAAGGCAAGCAATGCAAGATAAATACAGAGAATTCCTGGAGTTGGGGAGGGGGGTTAAATTGCTGCTTTTTAAAAGTGCCTTTTCTAGACTAATTCTCATTCCTCTTGCTTTCATGACTGATCTTTCTTGTTTCTCTCTTCTTCCAGCCTTTACTAGCGAAGGCTTGTCTGTAAGTATTTCACTGTGCCTTTATTTCTGCTCATTGACAGTTTAACACACTGCTTTTTTTTTGTGCTGGGTGTTGGGGTGAGAGGAGGAGGAGTTTTGGAAAGAAGTGAGGGGACACGGTACTGAGGTGGAGGAGTGGCCTAGTGGTTAGGGTGGTGGACTTTGGTCCTGGGGAACTGAGGAACGGAGTTTGATTCCTACTTCAGGCACAGGCAGCTCCTTGTGACTCTGGGCAAGTCACTTAACCCTCCATTGCCCCATGTAAGCCGCATTGAGCCTGCCATGAGTGGGAAAGCGCAGGGTACAAATGTAACAAAAATAAAATAGATACTATTGGAGACTCTACATGGAATGCTGCTACTCTTTGAGATTCTACATGGAATGTTGCTACTATTGGAGATTCTACATGGAATGTTGCTATTCCACTAGCAACATTCCATGTAGAAGGCTGCGCAGGCTTCTGTTTCTGTGAGTCTGACGTCAGACTTACAGAAGCAGAAGCCTGCGCGGCCACATTGGTGATCTGCAAGGGCCGACTTCTACATGGAATGTTGCTAGTGGAATAGCAACATTCCATGTAGAATCTCAAATAGTAGCAACAGGGGAGGAGTGGCCTAGTGGTTAGGGTGGTGGACTTTGGTCCTGGGGAACTGAGGAACTGAGTTGGATTCCCACTTCAGGCACAGGCAGCTCCTTGTGACTCTGGGCAAGTCACTTAACCCTCCATTGCCCCATGTGAGCCGCATTGAGCCTGCCATGAGTGGGAAAGCACGGGGAACAAATGTAACACACACACAAAAAAAATATGGAGGGCTGTAGGACTCCCTGCATGTGATTTTTTTTTTGTTTTCATTCATAACTTCGCTTTGACTTTTTATATCATGTCTGCCCCTCTGCTTTAGTGGGTTCATTAAAAAAAAAAACATTGTCCAGTCTACCCCTGTAATGGAAGTGAATTTTAAAAGATTGTTTTTCAACCCTGTCTGGACCGACCAGTGCACTCGGGATCTGTATTGTCGATTTAGAAGTAATTCTGTTTCATTCATTGTTTAAGCGTTATCTTAAAGGATTGCTTTTCAACTCTGTCTTTGACTGAAAGTAACTTCTCTTGGAATGCAGGAGATAAGACACAGCTCTGACTAATCTGGTATGCAAAGGGGAGGATGATACTGGTTTCCCATGCCCAGCTTGGCCACCTGGACTTGGGGAAAGCATGTGACCACGTTCCCATAGATCTAAGCATTCTGTAACTTTCCTTAGCTCTGAACATAGCTCAGGCTAATAAAAAGGGACGGCTATGAGAGTGGAGTGGGGGGTTCATCTGTGGGCAGACGTGTCGCTCAGAAGGCACTTGTACCTGGTCCAAAAAGCTCCTAGCTCTCACACTGTGTGAACCGCCCCCCTCCAGCTGTTGTTAAGAGCCTGGATGATGGAGACCAGTGTTGTATGTATATATATATATATATATATATATATATATATATATATTATTTTTTTTTTTTTCCTGGTCTAAGAGATAACAGAGATCAGTGATGATTGTATGTTCTTTCCTGGCCTAAGAACTCTTTGCATTGCTTAGATGTAGAGGCCAGTGATGTAATAATCAGTGATGTAACTATTGTTTTCATATAGCTAATCATTGTATATGTGCTATCCATTATATATTAACAATTGGAGAATGTAGCTTCCCTAGTAAAGGTTTCATTTACTTATTATGAATCCAACTTATTATGAATCCAAAAGAATCCACGGTAATCATAGAGCAGTCTGTGTTAGTGAGACAGGCTGTAAATACATAGCAGAACAATCCCAAGGTAACATAGAACGGCATAATCGAACGTCGCCGGCGAAATAGATCGCCGGCGATCTATTTTGGCAGCGGCGCAACAGCTGGCCGGAATCGTATTTTCGAAAAAGATGGCCTGCCATCTTTTTTTTCGATAATACGGTTTAGCCCAGCCAAATGCCAGAGTTCGCTGGATTTGAGATCGCCGGTTTTGTTTTTCAGCGATAATGGAAAAAAAATGCCGGCCATCTGAAACCCGGCGAAATCCAAGGCATTTGGTCATTGGAGGAGCCAGCATTTGTAGTGCACTGATCCCCCTGACATGCCAGGACACCAACCGGGCACCCTAGGGGGCACTTCTAAAAATGTTTTAAAGAAATACACAAATAGCTCCCAGTTGCATAGCTCCCTTACCTTGGGTGCTGAGCCCCCCAAATCCACTCCCCACAACTCTACACCATTACCATAGCCCTTATGGGTGAAGGGGGGCACCTACATGTGGATACAGTGGGTTTTGTTGGGGTTTGGAGGGCACAACACTTAGCAAGCACCACAAGTGTAACAGGTAGGGGGGGGGGGGGTGGACCTGGGTCTGCCTGCTGAAGTGCACTGCACCCATTAAAAACTGCTCCAGGGACTTGCATACTGCTGACAGGGAGCTGGGTATGACATTTGAGGCTGGCATACAGGCTGGTAAAAAAGGTTTTTATTTTAATTTTTTTAGTGTGGGAGGGGTTTGGTGACCACTGAGGGACTACGGGGAGGTCATCCCCCATTCCCTCCGGTAGTCATCTGGGGCACCTTTTTGAGGCTTGGTCGTGAAAATAAAAGGACCAAGTAAACTCGGCGAAATACTGCTTAACGCCACTTTTTTTTCCCCATTATCCGCGAAAGCCGGCCATCTGGTAGCCACGCCCATGTCCCGCCTTTGCTACGCCGTCAACACGCCCCCTTGAACTTTCGCTGGTGTGGTGATTGGTGTCAAAAAAGCCGCTTTCGATTATACGGATTTCGCCGCTTTTGAGAGATCGCTGGCCATCTCCCGATTTTATGTCGGAAGATCGCCGGTGATCACTTTCGAAAATAAGCCTGATAGTATCCGGCTAGCCTTTGTTCTTGGAAGATGGCCTCTTTAAAGATGCAGTGGTCCGGGCGGTGAGGTAGGGCAGCTACAACTATTCTTTTATATGAGGGGTTCTAAATCCAATCCTCAGGGGACACCCAACCTGTCTTCAGGATATCCTTAATGAATATGCATAAGATAAATTTGCATTCATTATACCTCCAGTGTATGCGAATCTGTCTCATGCATATTCATTCAAGATAAAACCTGACTGGATGTGTCCTAAGGACTGGGTTGAGAATCACTTCTTTGAGGTGCTGGGGAGGGGGCAGGCTGAGGAATAGCATTTGTGATAATTGTAAAAAGTAATCACAGTAAAAGTGATGGATACATGGATTAGCTTCTCGGGGGAAGAAAGGGATGAAATGTCTGGGATCAGCATAGAGCACTTCCTGGGTTAAGCCCAAAGAGCAGGTGAAATGTGTGGTCTTAGGACAAGGTGTAAAGAAGGGCTTTGTGTTACTGACCCTCCAATTTACTTTTTAATCTTCTTCCACTTGTGCACAATGTTTTGTGACAGTTCTGTTGCCGAGAGGCTGTTTAGGTGGCCTGAATGGTCTTCGTTCCCTTGGTTTAGCGGCATTTGGATGTGGTTTGAGTCACGGATAACAGAGGGTTAAGTTGCTGGCTTCATCTGGATTAGACTAATTGGTTATAGCATCAGGGAAAGAAATCAGGCTGACCCTTCAAGGGCAATCAACAACCTGACACCTCAGGAGAAGGGTTGCAATTCCACTGGGCCGTGTAATGGTTCAGATCTTCCAGAAAATAACTGTCAGGCTGGACTGAAGATCTCTTGTAATTAAGAGTAGGCGCAAAACAGCATCTCTACCATTCACCCCTCAGTTTATTCCCCATTGATCTCGTACCCTCTTCCCCCCTCTGATACATTTTCTGCCTGGTGAGGACTGGTTCAGCATTCCTATGTGGACTTTAACACAAACCTTCTTTCCTTACTGTGGCTTCAAAGGAAAGCAGTGGGTTAATTTTGGCTACCTGGAACCCTCTGAGAACTGTTTAAATCTCCAGAGTTGTGTGAAACTTGAGAACCCCCTCCCCCTGCCCCCCCCCCAGCAAATGCCGAGAGGCCTCTGACAACCCACCAAAATATCTCGGCACAAACCTTCCAGGTTGCCAGATAATGTGGCAGGAACATGTTAGAACTTCACCCTCCCCTTATAAATTTTCTTAAGGCTCTTGTTAAAAAACATTTTGTCTTTGCCATTAGATTTTCCATTTCAATTTAATAGGAAAATTCTTTTACCAGGGTTTTTCAGAACATGTTGCAAACATTTGAGGTCTGTCCCAGGAGCTGTCCAACACAGCAGCTGAAAGATCACAATGAATTTTTTTTTTTTTTTTTTTTTTTACATAAGTACATAAGTAATGCCATACTGGGAAAAGACCAAAGGCCCATCAAGCCCAGCATCCTGTCCCTGACAGCAGCCAATCCAGGTCAAGGGCACCTGGCGACCTTCCCAAACATACAGACATTCTATACATGTTATTCCCGAAATTGTGGATTTTTCCAAGTCCATTTAGTAGCGGTCTATGGACTTGTCCTTTAGGAAACCGTCCAAACCCTTTTAAAACTCTGCCAAGCTAACCGCCTTCACCACGTTCTCCGGCAACGAATTCCAGAGTTTAATTACGCGTTGGGTGAAGAAAGATTTTCTTCTATTTGTTTTAAATTTACTACACTGTAGTTTAATTGCATGCCCCCTAGTCCTAGTATTTTTTGAAAGCGTGAACAGACGCTTCACATTCACCTGTTCCACTCCACTCATTATTTTATATACCTCTATCATGTCTCCCCTCAGCCACCTCTTCTCCAAGCTGGTTAACCTTATGTAATGTTTTTTTTTTATTATGGGCTCTGGTAAATGAAGATTGGCAATTTTATAAAGTAACTTTTTTTTAGTGGGCACACGTGAAATACTAGCATAAAATCCTCCCCCCCCCCCTCCATATTACAGGACCCATCTCTGCCTGCCTGTGGCAATTCTAGTAAGAGGGTGGGTGACCTTTAGACCTCTGTATACATGTAATGTCTGGAGGTATATGGCTAAGTAATGGAGAGTTTAAGACAGTCTGTCCTCATTCCTTATATCTCACTGTCTCCTGCCAGATGGTAAGTTTGTGAAAGCGCTGCTTCTTTTTAACCTTGGGGTACTGTCACATAACAAGAGTAGAAAGGGGTCCCTCTGGGTCCTGGGATCAGCTGCTCCAGTGTCACAAGTGTCCTGAATTTGATTGACTCTGTTCAGCCTATGCTGGGAGAAATTTCAGCAAAGATAAGACGATTTGGCATGTCAGACTGTCCTGCAGGTCTTTGACGCTGACTGGAGGGATGCATCAGGTTTCTTTTTTTTTTTGGTTGCACTTTGAATCTGGATCCCATTCGAGGTGTATTCAACCCTGAATATATGTACTTTCCCTTCTGATTCCTCATGCTTTTGAGACCTAAATTTTAAAGTGCTTGGACACCTTCAAGGGGCAGAACAAAGGGGGTTTAAAGCCTATACTGCTTAGAGGTTTTTGTTTTGCACAAACATGCTTTACTCAAATCCTTTGATCCCCCATCTTTTGTTACTGATTCTGGGCTCTTGTACTGTAGCAAACCAAGCCATGTTTCTTACCCTTAACATCCTGTTTGCTTTTTTTCTTTTCTTTCCCCGCTCTCAGAACATGAGCGCCTCCAGGAACGGTCCGGACTCTTCAGGGACATGCAGCCAATTGACGAACTAAAGCAGAAACTGTTTGGGGGGGGTTCTTCCCCCCCCACCACCCTCCACCTTACCATTTCATTTCATCTCTGAAGCTTTGCTTGTGAACTGCTCCAGCAATTTTTAAGTTGAGGGGTTGAGTCGGTGGCTGCTTCTGCTGTAGGTTCATTACAGATCGAACGACGCCATCTTGAATGAAGATGCCTGCAAGGAAGAAAACATGGGGGAGGGAAAATGAACTGAACTGTAGTGCACAGGGTCAGTATTTTGTCCTCTGTGTATTTTTGATAGAAGGTATTTAAATCTCTTTGACATGAAAGATTACTGTAAACCTGAATGTACAGAATACTGTTGGCACTGAAAGTGGATGAAACAGGGTATCCCTGAAATGATACAAAATGGAAAGTGTCTTCTTCCTCCCACCTCCTCGATTTTGCGAAGCCTTGGATAAGGTCAGGTGTCTGTGTGCGACACGACTCCAGCGTACTATGTAGTGAAAGCACTGGGTGTAATGAATGTTGTGCGTTAGATATAGGTGATGGGATTATTATAGAGGATTGTGGTTTTTGAAGGGATGGTGGATTCTCGGGGGCAGGGAGGAGAGAGCTTTGTTGAAGCTAAATATTCATGTGTAGTCAAAGCAAGGAGGTCTTGTGTGTATTTTTAGACAGAGGGAAACCCAGCACTTGCTTATATACTTACTAGTAAAACATGCCCGTTTTCTTGCGCAAATGAAACGGGCGCTAGCACGGTTTTCCTTCCGAACCTCCCCCCCTCCCTACTCACCCCTTCGGCGTTCTGAAGGTAGTGACCGCCGTTGTTGCGGACCTCGGCACGCCACCTTCAATCTGCTGAGTCGTTGGTTGTGAAGCCACTGACGCCATTGCTCCGCCCTCGACGTCATCACGTTTGACGCGAGGGCGGGGCCCCGACGCAGTGTTTTCGGTGGCTTCACCACCACGAACCCTTCGAACCGGAAGGAAGTGCCCGGAGGACCTGACAGTGACGTCAGTGTCCTCGGAACGTTGAGGGTGAGTTTTATTATATAGGATCAGGCCCATTAAGCGGGGTGGGGGGAGACACTCCTAATTCCATATTGTCACGTCCTTCATCTGAATCCCGTTTTCTTTGAGCTCTTAAACCAGAACTAAACTTTTATTGCACAATTACCATCCAATCTTTCTTTTTGTACATATTTTTGTATTCGAGATGTTTCTCCTCCTCCCTTGTGCAGCCGAGAGATGCCAGAGTAAAGAAAAACCCTTGCCAGAAGGGTTGGCATCTCTCCCGCTGCCCTCTGAGCACTTTAAACGGTTCTGTTGCTACTGTCTGCTGACGTGGCTGGGTTGGAATCTTTATTAAACTTTTTCTGTGTGAAAGAATTTAAGGTTAAAAGTCCAAAGTAGCCATTTCTGTTGCCGCTCGGGTTGCAGAGGAAGAGCGGGTGCTCTTTTCTTGCCCCTTGTGCTCCAGTGGTTGCCCTTTTTTAAGGCTCTGCCTACTTTGATTTTGACTGCATGGCGTCCCAGATAAAGTCAGCTCCAAGGTAGAGCACCAGAGGCTTGTTTTCTGAACACTCCACATGGAAAAGAGACACGTTCCGCTTTGAAATGGTCCTTCTGAAGATGGACCGGATGGACGGGATTGGTCTGGTGATTTAATTCCTGTAGTGGGGACCACTTGCAGGAGTGTGGGGGGTTAGGACAGGGTTCAGTACCTTGCCAGAGGATGCTGAGTGTCACCGCAGTGCAAACAGGGCTTACTGTGGCATCGAACCCCGTGTCTGGTTATTTATCTCTCCTCTTTCAATTCCCAGCCTGCCTAGTAGAAAAATTTTGTTAATTTCTTATTTAATCCCCTTTTTGGGGGAGATTCGTTTTTTGTATAGTTTTTAACATTTTCAAGGATTTTGTGTACAGAGATTAAAGGGTTTTTTTTTCTCTCTTCAGTTGTCAACATAGCTTAAGTGTTAAATGTGTTGTGTTCACATCTGTTAAGAAGGATTTGGGCCAGCTGGATTGTAGCCATGTCTGCTCTTTCCTAAGTCAGCACTTAAAAAAACAAAACACACGTTACTTTCATGCTGTATTTGTGAAACTGGATGAGTCTTTTCCAGTAATGCACACAGGAACCCTCTATTTTGGTTGTGATCCTAAGACACATCCTGGAGTGAAGTGGAGAGGGAATTGGTTATTATTATTTTTTATTTGTTACATTTGCATCCCACATTTCCCCACCTATTTCTAAGCTCAGTGTGGCTTACGTAGTACCGGAGAGGTGGTTACAGACTCCGGTGTGAACAATACAGATCGGTTAATATAAGTACAATTAATTAGAATTGGGGTGAATCCCTAACTGGCAAAGCTAAAACCTTTCTGTTCCCCCTTATTTGGCTCTCTGGTCCTGTCTCGATTCTGTTACCCTGTAATTTGGGGTCTGCATGGGGTTTTTTTTTGTGGGAAAGATGGAATTGTGTAAGGTGCACTAATGGAACTGTTATGTCTGTTCGCTGTACTTGAAAAAGTTTTTCAGTAGCCGAGATACTGTGTTTATTTATTTCATAAAAGCCTGCTGAACTTGTAGGCGTTTGTCTGATTGTGCTTGTTGTTGCCTGTATTGTGTGTTTGTCTGGAAGAAAAGTTTGAGATTTAGACAGGGTTTGCCTTTCACAGATTTGTATATATTTTGCAGTTGCTGGACCAATAAAATCATTGAAACAGAGATGCCAAGGTTTTCTGGGTTTTCTTTAATGTTTTGTGATGTTGTGTTCTTCTGCTGCTTTGTCCCTTCTGTATGACAAACATAGGAGTTGCTTACAGAGATCTCAACCTTTCATTATGTCCAGCTTAGCCCATGCTGTTGGGGGTGTTGCTTAAAAGAAATGCTCGTTTTCCACTCATCTCCTCTTGTTGCAATGGTGAAACATAGTAACATAGTAGATGACGGCAGAAAAAGACCTGCACGGTCCATCCAGTCTGCCCAACAAGAGAAACTCACATGTGTTACTTTTTGTGTATACCTTACCTTGATTTGTATCTGCCATTTTCAGGGCAAAGACCGTAGAAGTCTGCCCAGCACTAGCCCCGCCTCCCACCACCGGCTCTGCCACCCAGTCGCGGCTAAGCTTCACATAAGCATTCCCACACTGGGGCAGACCACTGTCCATTAAGCCCGGTATTCTGTTTCCAACAGTGGCTAATCCAGGTCACAAGGACTTGGCAAGACACATCCTTGGGTTCAGGGCCGGTTTTAGACGTGCTGGGGCTCAGGGCAGAAATTAAGGAGGGGGGGGTCCCCGATCTCCCCACCTGCCATTGCTACCACCTGGTCTGGGCTTCTCTTACCCTTCTCTCTACCACGGACAGTCTCCCTCCCTCCCTCCCTTCCCTTCACTGTCCCGTGCCCAGCCGGAGCTAAGAAGTTGCATCGGGGGGGCATCGCGACAGAGAAAAAGCATTGGGATCTACTAAGGTGTGCTAAATGATAAGATGCCCTTTACATTCCTATTGGAGTCTTATCATTTAGCACTTGCTCATCATTAGCGAGCGCTAAATCTGTTAGCGCACCTTAGTAGACGGACCCTTTTAATATTTTTAATAAATCTTCGAAGAACTTTTCCTTAGAAAAAGAATTGCCCTAGTCAGATCCTCCTGCATGGATGCCCTCAAATCTGACCTAATTATTCTTAAAGCAGAGAACAACCTCTAAACATTAACATGGATCAGTGGCAAAGCAGTAACTACCAGGGCAACATCTCTTAACAATTTCAGGATATAATTTATATTCAGGGGCGGCCTGACCATTAGGCCACCTGAGGCGGGGGTCTCAGGCGGCACTCTAAAGGAGTGGCATCTCCCCCTTTGCTGGGTTTTACCTCACATTGACGTTCCAAACCTGGCAGCGATTCCCATTATGTTGCCCTGCTGCCGCTGGCCGTAGTAAAGGGGAGGGTGCTCACGGCAGGGCAGCATATGGGAATCGCTGCCACTTCTGGGTTTGGAACATGATGAGGTAAATGCTGCCCGGGAGGGGGGGGGGGCAGCATGTTAGCTCCACCTCCGGTGGCATCTTGCCCTGGGCCAGCCCTGTTTATATTTACCAGTACTTTAAATCCAGGGCAAAAAACCACAAGTATAAAATGATAAATTTACCCAAAATTGCTTCTGACTCTGGCTCCACAGCCCTGCTACTGGGGTTTCATAAGTTTTAAGGTTATCAATAGAAATCAAACAAAATAAAACATGGAAAAGAAAATAAGATGATACCTTTTTTTATTGGACATAACTTAATACATTTCTTGATTAGCTTTCGAAGGTTGCCCTTCTTCCTCAGATCGGAAATAAGCAAATGTGCTAGCTGACAGTGTATATAAGTGAAACCATTCAAGCATTACTATGACAGTCTGACAGGGTGGGAGGATGGTACACTCCTCTACATAAGTTTTAAGAAATTTTATTACCAAGTAAAAGAGAAAACTGAATGGGCAGGTGACGTCTGTTCATCTGTCTCTGACCTTGTTTAAACTCGTACACCAAATAAAGCATTGGTGATTCACAGGCCTTAGGGCCACTGTTCCCTACTAAAGAGACACTAGTGAAAGATTGTTTTCTGACTAGCAGTAGGGACAGAGCTACAAAGGGGTTAGAACTCTATCCCCACCTAGGGGCAGCAGTAAACACTGCAACCTGATTATTTTAATGGCTCCATACATCTCAGTAAGGAAGGTGATGATATAGCTAGTGCAGAGACATTTAACTGATGTCCTGAGATCCAAAGGTCGATGAAAGTGTCTCACAGAAGCAGGCATGAAGGAGAGATTAGCTCAGCTATCTGATACTCATTTTATTACAAGGAAAATCAGAGCAGACACAGCTCCGAGGATAAACCTGGGCATCCACCTGGCCCTGTTCTTTCATCATGATGGTCGACACGTACTTAGCAAAAAATCAATTCAAGCTTGTTATGGCCCTGTTTATCCTCTACCGGGAGGGCATGTGACATTTATTTTTACTAATTTAAGGACATAAAACAGTACAATTATGTAGTGATGTATCACAGGTAAGGAATGAAGTGTGTGGATTGCGACATATCTTAAAGGAGCAACAGAAAGTTGATGTAGAATATGAACTCCTGAGATCTCACAGGCTTCTCTTTCTGTTTTCATCCTAAGTAGAGGAGTGTGGTAGCCGTGTTAGTCCACTCTTAAGGTTATCAATAGAAATCAAACAAAATAGAAAATAAGATGATACCTTTTTTATTGGACATAACTTAATACATTTCTTGATTAGCTTTCGAAGGTTGCCCTTCTTCCTCAGATCGGAAATAAGCAAATGTGCTAGCTGACAGTGTATATAAGTGAAAACATTCAAGCATTACTATGACAGTCTGACAGGGTGGGAGGATGGGGGTGGGTCGGAGGTATGCATGGGGACATCAAAGCATATCATTGATATTCTAACAGGATGGGTGTGGATAGGTGAGGGGTGGGGTGATCAACAGAGACATACAGCTTTATGGTTTGGGACAGCACTTCACAGAACCAGGACACTGTACCAGTGATTTCACAGTGAGAATACTGAAATTTCTTCTGCATTTTTCCAAGTCATGGGGGCTCCATGGTCCAACTCATTCATCTTTCTGCTATGACAATTGTTGCCTGTTCCTTGTAGTTTCTCTGCCAGTATCTTGTTTCTAATTTCAAGATTCTTAAATTCTTACTAAATAGTTAAAAAAGAAAAAAAAAAGATAACACAATTTCCAAAGAAATCATGTGAAGAGGCGTCAACCCGTGAGATGCATTTCTCCCTCAAAATCTGCGCGTTGCTGCCCTCTGTTGGCAGAGAGTTCACTGCACTTGGCTAATGAACAGTTCATAAGTGATTCTTTTTTAAAACATGGAGCACACCTTTCCCAGGTGACCAGCCAGATCATGTGTTGTTTAATCAGCTCTGCTGTTTCTTTCTAATGGTGACTTCTTAGCAAAGTACAGCAAGCACCAACTCCCTCTAATAAATCACCAGCCTTATTCTTACATAATGGGTATGTCAAATGCATACCCATTCATCTGTCACACTTGTTATTGTCCTACATGTCAGCAGTGCTATGATGGCAATACATGGCTCGCCTTTGTTTAATTTCCTAGTGGATGCACACAGGAAAATTTGGAGCTGAGTTGAACTGAGCTGAGTGGAAATGCTGGTTTGCTGGATAGCACATTTTCAGATATTTCTGTAAACTGATGGAAAGACAGGGAAAGAAACTAAATGGCTCAGATTATGTGGTGGTGGGGGGTGGGGGAAGGATTTCCATTTTGGGTTTACATCTAGCTAGCAAGGCTTGGGTTAGATCTAAGCCTATACAGCAGTTTGATATTATTGTTGGAAGTGATTTCAGCTGAGCTGTCTTGGGTTGACCACAGCTTTCCCAGAAGCTGAGATTGGATTGATTGATAGCAGGGTGACAAACTAATTTTTTTTTTTGTTACATTTGTACCCCGTGCTTTCCCACTCATGGCAGGCTCAATGCAGCTTACATGGGGCAATGGAGGGTTAAGTGACTTGCCCAGAGTCACAAGGAGCTGCCTGTGCCGGGAATCAAACTCAGTTCCTCAGTCCAAAGTCCACCACCCTAACCACTAGGCCACTCCTCCACTGTTGCTACTATTTGAGATTCTACATGGAATGTTGCTATTCCACTAGAAGTCGGCCCTTGCAGATCACCAATGTGGCTGCGCAGGCTTCTGCTTCTGTGAGTCTGACGTCCTGCTCTATGTGCAGGACGTCAGACTCACAGAAACAGAAGCCTGCGCAGCCTTCTACATGGAATGTTGCTAGTGGAATAGCAACATTCCATGTAGAATCTCAAATAGTATCTATTTTATTTTTGTTACATTTGTACCCTGCACTTTTCCACTCATGGCAGGCTCAATGCGGCTTACATGGGGCAATGGAGGGTTAAGTGACTTGCCCAGAGTCACAAGGAGCTGCCTGTGCCTGAAGTGGGAATCGAACTCAGTTCCTCAGTTCCCCAGGACCAAAGTCCACCACCCAAACCACTAGGCCACTCCTCCACTGTTCCTACTATTTGAGATTCTACATGGAATGTTGCTATTCCACTAGAAGTCGGCCCTTGCAGATCACCAATGTGGCCGCGCAGGCTTCTGCTTCTGTGAGTCTGTGAGTCTGACGTCCTGCACAGACTCACAGAGACAGAAGCCTGCGCAGCCTTCTACATGGAATGTTGCTAGTGGAATAGCAACATTCCGTGTAGAATCTCCAATAGTATCTATTTTATTTTTGTTACATTTGTACCCCGCGCTTTCCGACTCATGGCAGGCTCAATGAGGCTTACATATTGTATACAGGTACTTATTTGTACCTGGGGCAATGATAGTTACATGATAGTTCTGTAATAATTTGTAAATAGAAATAACTGGTTTAGGCTGGTGCCATGGCTCAGTGACACGTGTAACACAATAAATGATGGCAGATAATGACCTGCACGGCCCATTCAGTCTGCTCTGTGCAGATCACACTGATTCATGATTAAACACTGGTTGACAGCTTGTCATCATTCCAATCGCATATAGACAGTTAAATATGAATGCAGTCGTGGAACAATATATGTTATAACCAAAAATATGGCTAATAGCATTTAACTTGCTGATTTCTACATTAAGACATCAGGGGTATGAATTAAACCTAATTCCATCATTATTTATTTATTTATTTTATTTTATTTGTTGCATTTGTACCGCACATTTTCCCACCTATTTGCAGGCTCAATGTGGCTTACTTAGTACCGTCAAAGGCGTTTGCCCAGTCGGTGGATAACAAATACAAAGTTGTATAGTGATCGTATGAGGTATAAGTGGAGGGTCGGAATGGATGAAGATTGCGTGATGTCCTGTTCGATCATAGTCATGCTGTGTTGGTAGGTGAAGAGGGTTACGTGGGGTCGTTGGGGTCAGAATGGATGAAGATTGCGTGTTGTCCTGTTCAATCATAGTCGTGCTGTGTTGGTAGGTGAAGAGGGTTATGTGGGGTCGGAATGGATGAAGATTGCGTGTTGTCCTGTTCGATCATAGTCATGCTGTGTTGGTAGGTGAAGAGGGTTACGTGGGGTCGTTGGGGTCAGAATGGATGAAGATTGCGTGTTGTCCTGTTCAATCATAGTCGTGCTGTGTTGGTAGGTGAAGAGGGTTATGTGGGGTCGGAATTGATGAAGATTGCGTGTTGTCCTGTTCGATCATAGTCATGCTGTGTTGGTAGGTGAAGAGGGTTACGTGGGGTCGTTGGGGTCAGAATGGATGAAGATTGCGTGTTGTCCTGTTCAATCATAGTCGTGCTGTGTTGGTAGGTGAAGAGGGTTATGTGGGGTCGGAATGGATGAAGATTGCGTGTTGTCCTGTTCGATCATAGTCATGCTGTGTTGGTAGGTAAAGAGGGTTACGTGGGGTTGTTGGTGTTGGATTATTTGTAGTAAATAATTAGCAGATTTTAGTACACACAGCTTCAGCTTTAGAAATGTTAATTTCTTTCTTCATCTCTCTCTCATTCACCCCTGAATAATTCACTGCTGAGTCACTTTAAAGTTGAAGTAACAAAACATCTGTTTACTCACAGTTTGTAGTTAGATTATAATCAGACAGGCTTATATATACATATTACTATACATTTGTATTATCAGCTCCTTCCATGTGCTTAGATGGTAATGGATGCTCACACCACCATAGATCCTCTCAGGTTAGGAGAGATCATGAGCTCCATGTGCTCCATGTGCTGCATGTGCTGCATCTGCTGTGTCTGACCCCCACAGGAAGTTGCATAGCTGTGTGACCTCTCTAAGTAATTCACATCAGAGGTCACAGAGTAATCACAGAGAAATAATAGGTGACAGGCAATGCATGTAAAATACAATTACATTCCAACAAACCCCTTCTCATGCATAACTGTCATGCAATTATTTATTCATACAAAGTCCAAGCTTTATACGCAGATTCACAAAATGTTCTCTGGGTAACGGTTTGGTCATGATGTCAGCTGTCATCTCACTGGTGTGACAATAGTGTAGACTGATGACCCCTTCTTTCGCCAACTCTCGCACGTTGTGGTATTTCGTTGCGATGTGCTTGGTGCGTGACTGAACCTTGTCATTCTGTGACAGTCGGATGCAGCTCTGATTATCTTCCATTATCTGGATTGGTCTCTTTTCAGCTATTCCGAAATCCAGCATAAGTTTTTCAATCCACATCAGTTCTCTGCACGCTTCCGATACAGCCACATATTCAGCTTCTGTAGAAGACAGACTCACAATACTTTGTTTATGACTGGCCCATGAAATTTGTACATTTCCATACATAAACACATATCCACTTGTGGATTTATAATCAGAATGATCCCCTGCCCAATCTGAATCACAGTAACATATTAGTTTTGGATTACTATTGGCTGAAATCTTTAATTTACAATCAATGGTACCCTTTAAATACCTTACCATCCTTTTAACTGCAGTCCAATCTGATTTGGTAGGTGAGCTGACCCTTCTGCTCAAAATTCCTACTGCATTTGCTATATCAGCCCTGTATGTGGTAGCTAGATATAAAAGCTTACCTATGGCTGATCTATATTGGATGTTATCTGGTAAAGGTTCTCTTACTGTTTCATCCTTCAGAAAATCAGTGATCATGGGAGTGCTTACAACTTGGGCATCTTGCATACCTAAACTTTCAATAAGCTCATTTATTTTCTGCTTCTGGCTTAGAAGATAAGAACCATCATTTTGTTTCTCAATTTCTATACCAAGATAGTATGACACATTACCAAGTTCTTTTATCTCAACATTGAGGTTTAAACACTTTACAATGTCCTTGTACTCTTGCTCACTTTTGCTTGCAATGAGCAGATCATCAACAAAAGCTAAAATGTATGCATATTGTCCATTTCTGCACCTAGTGTATAAACATTTATCTGCTTCACCTTGCTTAAATCCTAAATTTGTCAATATTTCATGCAATTTTTCATTCCAACATTTTGCACTTTGCTTTAATCCATAAAGACCTTTGTTTAATTTACACACTAGCTGTCTTTGTTTTGTATTTATGAAACCTGTTGGTTGTTCCATGTACAAGTCTTCAGTTATATCTCCGTGAAGAAACGCTGTTTTCACATCAATGTGGTTGACTTGCATGCCTTTTGAGACTGCAATGCTCAGAAGTGTTCTAATTGTCGTGTGTTTCACTACAGGTGCAAACACTTCATCAAAATCTTCTCCATATTTTGAAGATATCCCTTTGCGACTAATCTGGCTTTATACCTTTCCACTTTTCCTTGTGCATTCCTTTTTAACTTGAATACCCATTTGCATCCTATAGCTTTCTTGCCAGGAGGTAATTTTGTAAGAATCCAAGTATTATTTTTATCCAATGCATCAATTTCTTCTTGTGCAGCTTTATGCCATTCAGCAGCTTCTTCTGCTGACATTTTCTCAATCTCATCCCATGTTAAGGGCTCTTGAGCTTCTGCTGACTTTGTTAGGTAAGACAGTCTTGGGGGTGGAATTCCTTTGTTTTCCCTGGATGAGCGTCTGACAACAGGTTGGTCTGACCTTTCTGCATCCTCTATATCTGAGAGTCCTTCTCCAATTGATTCCCCTTCTCCAACTGTACTGTCTTCTTCAATGATTCTTTCTGTGTCTGCTTCCTCTGCCTGTTCCTCGTTAGATACAGGTGAGTTGCTTTCAGACATCTGCCTTGGTATGGCATTTATATACACTGGCATGTCTATTATGGTTCTAGTTTCATATTCTGGATGATAAGGCTCATCTGGGATAATCCAGCCTTTATCAACCCTTTTGTTTTCATCAAAATATGTAACATGTTTTATGCCAACAATGCCAGTTTTCAGATTCAAAATTCTATATCCTTTGTGTCCTGGAGCATAGCCAACTAAAATGCCCCTTTCTGTTGTGGAATCCAGCTTATGCCTTCTTTGCTTTGGTACATGAGCATATGCTGTACTTCCAAATGTTCTTATGTGTGACAGGTTTGGCTTCCTACCATGCCATGTCTCATGTGGTGTGCGCTCAGCGCCTTTAGTTGGCATTCTGTTTTGTAGGTACACTGCTGTGAGAATGGCTTCCCCCCATAGTCTTTTAGGGAGATTGCTATCTGACAGCATACATCTGGTCATTTCCACAAGTGACCTAAATTTTCTCTCTGCAACAGAATTTTGCTCTGGTGTATAAGCTACTGTTGTGATATGTTGAATGCCTTCTTGTTCTAGAAATGTGCGCATGCTTTGTGAAGTGAACTCACCACCATTGTCGGTCTGAAGAACCTTTGGTTTTCTTTCAAATTTATTGCTCACCATGGCTACGTATTTCTTCAGCATGTCTGTGACTTGACTTTTCTCTTTCAGCAAATAGGCCACACAATATCTAGAGAAATCATCCAAGAATATTAGCACAAATCTGTTATTTCCCAATGATGGGATATTAAACGGTCCACATAAGTCACTGTGTATTAAGTCCAGTACTTTATTACTCCTATTTCCTGTGTATGCAGGAAATGAGGGTCTTACACCTTTTTGAGTAACACAGTCTATGCATTTCTCCATTTTACCAGCATTTGCACTTATCTGAATGCCGGTGGCCAGTTGCTTACTGTAAAGATCCTGGATCACCTTAGAATCACGATGTCCCAGGCGGCGGTGCCAGATTTCCAGACTACATTTACCATCATTCTTCCTTACTTGCGCCATATGTGAGGCTTCACCTGAAATGTTCAGCTTATAAACATCATTATGCATAAAAGCTTCAGCATACACTTCATCATTTTTAGAGATTGTGCACTTACTGTTTTCAAAATGAATCACAAATCCCTTCTTATCTAATGTAGATACACTAAGCATATTGCAAACTGCTTGGGGAATATACAAGACATCACTTACAGGAATTTCTTTAACTTCATTAGACACTTTGCATTTTAAGAATCCAATACCTTTTGCTTGGATCTTAGCAGTCCCTGCGTTTGCAGTTTTAAGGATACCTTCCTCTGGACACATTTCCTGAAAGAAATCCTTACAATTGGTTAAATGGCATGTGCTCCCTGAATCCAAAATCCAAGTACTTTCATTTGAATTATTATTTACCATAGTCAAAGATTTTTCTGCCATTAGAAAGCCCTTGTGTTTATCTTTGTCCTTCATACATTTCCTGGTTTGAAAATTCTTTAGTTCCATTGGCTTAGGTGAGCTAGAGGGAGTGTTTTGTGTTTCCTTACACCATTTAGATACATGTCCCTCCTTTCCACATGAGTAGCAAATCAGCTTGCCCTTGGGTGGAGTTTTCCCATAGCTCCGCCTTCCTCTGTTCTTTGCCAAGAAATTTGTTTCATTTCTCTCTGACTTGCTTTGAGAACACATCTCCTCAGAATCATTTATTATGCATTCCTGCCTTAGTTTTGATGTTGCCTGTTCAAAAGATTGCCCTTCAATGGCCTCATTTACAGACCTAAAAACATCAAACTTCTTTGATAGTGAGGTAAAAGGAAATGCTCTTTTCAATGCATCACACATGGGAATTCCAGAAAGTTCTAACTTTTGAAATGAAGACATAAGATGCATAATGTGATCATTACATTTACTTTTATCCCTTAATTTGGTTTCATTCAACTCTGCCAACCAAATTGGTTGCTGCTTTGCATATGTAGTTGCATACATAGTTCTCAGTTTATATAAAATGTCCTTTGGTGTATCTTTTCCCTCCACTAATATGGCTTGTTTCTCTGAGAGAGCTTCCAAAAGCATGCACTTCACATAATAGTTTGCATTGTCCCATTCAGCCATATTTTCAGCTGTTCTGTCTTGGTCTAAGCATATATTTAATCTTTTTGCTCGAAGGAGACATATGAATCTTAGTTCCCATTGCTGATAATTAAACTCAGTTAATTTAGGCACCTTGAGAGAATAGAACAATGGTGAATTTCTTCCCTCAGCCATTTTCTTAGCCTTCTGTCTGCTGTGTGGGGGGAGAGAGAGACAGACTGAATCTTTCCTTTAAAACTTAAGAGAAAAATGTGGCCTTTTTTTTTCTGCCTGGTAATATTTCTCTTCTTTTTCAATTCCTGGACCCTGGGCCCATAACCCTTTTGTTGGATTATTTGTAGTAAATAATTAGCAGATTTTAGTACACACAGCTTCAGCTTTAGAAATGTTAATTTCTTTCTTCATCTCTCTCTCATTCACCCCTGAATAATTCACTGCTGAGTCACTTTAAAGTTGAAGTAACAAAACATCTGTTTACTCACAGTTTGTAGTTAGATTATAATCAGACAGGCTTATATATACATATTACTATACATTTGTATTATCAGCTCCTTCCATGTGCTTAGATGGTAATGGATGCTCACACCACCATAGATCCTCTCAGGTTAGGAGAGATCATGAGCTCCATGTGCTCCATGTGCTGCATGTGCTGCATCTGCTGTGTCTGACCCCCACAGGAAGTTGCATAGCTGTGTGATCTCTCTAAGTAATTCACATCAGAGGTCACAGAGTAATCACAGAGAAATAATAGGTGACAGGCAATGCATGTAAAATACAATTACATTCCAACAGTTGGGGTCAGAATGGATGAAGATTGCGTGTTGTCCTGTTCGATTATAGTCATGCTGTGTTGGTAGGTGAAGAGGGTTATGTGAGGTCGTTGGGGTTGGAATGGATGAAGATTGCGTGTTGTCCTGTTCGATCATAGTCATGCTGTGTTGGTAGGTGAAGAGGGTTATGTGAGGTCGTTGGGGTTGGAATGGATGAAGATTGCATGTTGTCCTGTTCAATCATAGTCGTGCTGTGTTGGTAGGTGAAGAGGGTTATGTGAGGTCGTTGGGGTTGGAATGGATGAAGATTGCGTGTTGTCCTGTTCAATCATAGTCGTGCTGTGTTGGTAGGTGAAGAGGGTTATGTGAGGTCATTGGGGTTGGAATGGATGAAGATTGCGTGTTGTCCTGTTCGATCATAGTCATGCTGTGTTGGTAGGTGAAGAGGGTTACGTGGGGTCGTTGGGGTCAGAATGGATGAAGATTGCGTGTTGTCCTGTTCGATCATAGTCATGCTGTGTTGGTAGGTGAAGAGGGTTATTAATATATCTTTTCTATCATTTCACTTACAAGAAGCAGTGACGATCCTAGGTCGGCTGCCACCTGGGGCGGATCGCCGATGCGCACCCCCCCCCCAAGATGCAGCACGACACCTGGTGCAATGACACCCCCCCGGCGCATCAACCCCCCCCCAGGTGGATTCTTAGCTGCCGGGAGCAGCTGTGCAGCTCTCGGCTCCGCTGGCTCCCTGCTCCCTCTGCCCCGGAACAGGAAGTAACCTGTTCTGGGGCAGAGGCAGCGGGGAACCAGCGCAGCCGACAGGCACTTGGCTGCTCTCTGCACCCCTCCAGCAGCGTGCACCCGGGGTGGACCGCCCCCACCGCCCTGCCCTTGGTACGCCGCTAACAAAAAGTACCCTACCCTAAAAACAATTCATAATCTTTCTTCATGTTATAGAAACACACTTAGCTTCTGCAGCAGCAGGTCACAAGCTTTATATTAATTTTCTGTTAAATCTCAATAGTGTTTGGGGCACTTTTACTAAGCCACATAAGTGTCTACGCGCGCCCAATGTACGCCAAAACAGAGTTATCACCTGACTACCATGTGGCTCTTGCGGTAATTTCATTTTTGATGCGCATCCGATATGCATTTGACGTGCATAGGCCATTACCACCCACATTCTCTACCGCTAGGTCAATGGCTGGTGGTAAGGTGTCAGACCCAAAATGGACGTGTGGCAATTTTGATTTTGCCATATGTCCATTTTTGGCAAAAAAAAGCGCCTGTTTTTATAGACACACTAAAAAATGGATCGGCGTGCGCCCAAAACCCATGCCTACACTACTGCAAGCCTTTTTAAAAGGACCCCCTTATTAGGTAAGTCACCTTGAAATGGAGTATACTTAAATAATTCACTTCTCTTCCTGTAATATATTTAAAAAACATACTTGGCTTTTGTAGTGATTCAAATGATGTATCTTAATGTCTGTTAAATTTCTATGGTGTATTTCTCAATAATATATACTCTCTGGATAATGTGGAATATTCAGACTTTCGACGGTTATCTTTAAACTGGGCAAAGATATACCAGGTTTTCAGGTGGCCAAATATGACTGCAAAACCCGGTTTAGAAATCAGCGGATAGCCGTTATATCGGCTGATATAATCGGCTATCTATTATCCACTAACCGGGGTTATTCAGCGGGGGATAACCAGCTATCTATCCCCTGCTGAATATCGGCAGATAGCCGGTTAAGTCGATCTGACCTGTTAAATAGCGCTGAATATTGGGGGGGGGGGGGGGGGGGGGAGGGGATACCTGATTTTAAAAAGATGAGTACTTATTATTAAATTCTACTATGATACATTTTATGAGCAGGCTTATGCAGTATCCAGATGCATGTTATCTATAACCTGGATGCCAGCAAAAGCAGACAGAAATGATTCTGCAGACAGACAGGGGTGGAGCAGAAATCCCAAGACTGCCTGATCCGTCTCCATTCCCTGTTTGCTCTTTTGCACGTTGGAATAATTGTCCCTGCTTGGAATTTACCACACTCTGGCTGTCTGCAGCAATAAGCTATGTTCTCACACAAGCTCCTAAAAGTTAATTATACCTGCTGAATAAGGGAGAATACTTCTGCCTGTCTGCTTTATATTAGATGAATTACATCATTAGCACAATTTTTAAAAGGCTTTGGATCCTAGGAATAAACCCCACAAAATCCCTCTGACCTTTTATGAAAAAACAAATCCACAGACATTCTGCTGTGTGCTCACAAATTTAATATCACTGTACAAAAAAAAAAATAAGTGTAACCAGTTTTTATTCTGTTACTCATTTGAAACTGGTCCTAGCAATGCACCAAATGTTCCCTGAAATAACAGAATGCCAGTTTGTTACATTTCTCTACGAGTTACATGAAATATATTTTAGAATGGTCGAGGCTCGGAAAGGCAGGGAAGTGGGGGGAAGTGGGACTGTACGTTTCTGAAGTGATGATATCGCTTTTGAAGTGGGCGTTTCTGCTGGCGTAACGAGCCGTCACTTCAGAAACGCGTTTGTCCTACACCTTCACACTTTTCTGTGACGTTTACTGATTTGAAAGGACTTGACCCCTGAGGAAGGCTCTGTAGCCGAAACACGGCCCATGTCGGGTCTTTTCTTTGGGTCAGATTTACCATTGGCAAATAAAGCTTTTGGACACCTTTTACCCGTGGTTTGCTGCCTTGTCTTCTGTAATGGAAGGCGTGTGGACCCTGTTTGCTCGGTAGGCTCGGAAAGACAGCAGCACAGATTCTCTTAGAAACAGTACCCCTAAAATATCACTCTGACACCTACCCCTCAGATTTTATATACGGTACCCAAAGTTAGGTGCGCTTCCGGAATGTGCACAGAAATAAATTGGATAATGAGCTCTGAACCATCAATAACTGGGTGCTAACAATTAATTAATTAAATTTAAAATGAATCAGATGAAATTTTTCTTCACTCAACGCGTAGTTAAACTCTGGAATTTGCTGCCGGAAAAGGTGGTTAAGGCGGTTAACTTAGCGGACTTCAACAAAGGGTTGGACGGCTTCCTGGAGGAAAAAGCCATAGAATGTTATTGAATGGACGAGGAAATACAGTATTTCTAGGATGGGGGGGGGGGGGGACGACAAATTGCTTGTTCTTTTGGCCGCTGTCGGTGACAGGGTGTTGGGCTCGATGGACCCTTGGTCTGTCCCAGCATGGCGATGCTTATGTACTTATGTATTGATGCTAATTGGCACTCATTAAAATTTGCCTGCACATCTGGATGCGTGCTATTCTATAAAGCACAGCACCTAACTCCTATGATGGAGTGTGTCTCAAAAGGGGGCATGGCCACGGGCATGTCGGGGGCATTTTGAAAAGTTGGACATGGAATTATAGAATACTGCTTAACTGCGGCAAACCTGGGTACCGGCATTTACACCTGGTTTTAGCAGGTGTAAGTCTGGCACTGAAATGTTAGGCTCAGGATCTGTACTAAATGCTATTCTATAAAAGGCATGAACCCTTTTAAAACAGCGCTTAGATAGGCAGGGTGAAAACGTGATGGGAAGGGAAGAAAAAGAGAATTTACAGCATCTCGTTTTTTAAAACTGGGCTTCACGGAGCAGTGAGACCAGGGGTTTACTCAGTCTATGCCAGTAGCTCCTTCCAGACTACTTTCATTTTCCAGTAAAGCTTAGAAAATGTGAGGGAAACAGTACGTGATTCTGGTCACATTCCCTCTGGTTGCTTTCAGCTACTGCTTCTGTAAATAGACCTGTGTTACAACTGTCCAAATTTATATCCCTTAAAGGAACAGAGCACAGCACCAGCAGCTCCAGTCGTGTTAGAAGCAGGGCTCTGAAGGGTTAACCCTTGCTTGCATATTTTATAGGACTGGATTCAGTTTAAGATGCACCAAGCACAGCTGATTAAGCAAAACCTTGACTGGTGCTGGGACCAGTCCGGGCTTCTATAAATTCACAAGAATCTGTTCCGACCCAAAGTAGGTGTGCACTGGCAGTGTATTACATGAATAAAGAGAAACATCAGGACAAAGGCAGCACCCTGCTGAAAGATTGAGGATGGCTGGGCAAAAGGTTTTCTCTCCTCCCATGTTTGAACAAAATCCTTTAAGAAATTAGGTCCTGGATACATTACAAACCCATTTCCCAAAGACAGAATAAATGCTGAGAGAAAGACACTTATAGTAATACTAATAAAAGTAATTCAAATAATCCTATCACTTCCCCCCATGTGTATATAATAACATCCTCATGTAAAGGCACATTTTACATAGAATGTACAAATTGGAATTGAGGTGTTCAGGTTGGCACATGCCAGTTTCCACCTACAGCCTGTTCTATTCAGGAATGAATGTATTTGGGGGGAAATTATTAATGTGGACCACTGTTAAGATGGGTTAATTTACAGTTAACCCCAGTTATTTGTAACTAGGTCTAATTGTATAAAATGGAACCTGTGCTAAAATAACCCACCTTAACGGTAGCCCACGTCGATAACTTCCCCCCTTAGTGTGAAGAGTTTCAGTGGTAACCAGAGATGATATTGTGATGTCATAATGCCTCATTCCACCAATGCCTAAGAGCCAACCTCATCAGTGATGTCACAATGGCTTAATTGTTCTATACTTGACTCACTTCTGATATTGTGATGTCACAATGCCTCATTCCACCAATATCTAAGAGCCAACCTCATCAGTGATGTCACAATGGCTTGACTGCCCTGTACTTACCTCACTTTTATTACATAAAGCAGTGATTTCAATTTCTAGAGAAATTTATTTTTTTCTTTAATTATGGAGGAAAATTATCAATGTGGGTTATCATTAAGATTTGTTATTTTACTGTTAATCCCACTTATTTGTAACTAGGTCTGATTGCATAAAATGGGACCTGTGCTAAAATAACACCTGTTAATGGTAAAATAAAATGTCTTAAAAGTAGCAAAAAAAAAAAAAAAGTAGCCCACGTTGATAACTACGCTCTTATGTCTCCTCATGCTATCACAGAACTCAATAACATTTGCCACTATTGCTTTAAAGGGGGACAAAAACAGTGTGTGTGTGTATGGGGAGGGGGGGGGGGAATTTTGGGGCAACCCACTCCTTGTTCTTCCAGTGGAACACTGCACAAAATGAGAATCTTTGTATAAGCTATTTGTCCTCAGAAGCAGGTGTAAATTCCAGTGTTGAGGCTGCTGGACATTTGAGACTTTCTCTTCTGAAATGGGGAAGCACATGTATTTTATCGACCCATCCTGGTCCCACCCTAAACATGACCGGACCACAGCTCTTTGCAATATGCACATATCACTTTCCATTCATTGTACTTTCCTGTTTGCTAACTTAATGTTGTAAGCCACATTGAGCCTGCCAATGGTGGGAAATTGTGGGGTATAAATGATATAAATAAATATTTGTGATATCTGATATGAACATGCATATCCTGGTTTTCTTAAATTGGGATTTAGATGTGTATGTGATATACATATCTAAATGCCAATTTATGCACATCTGCATCGCGAATAGAGCTTCTAAAATAACCCCCTTACTGATCTGTGTTAACATGTGTTAATACACACTAATGCAAGTTCGATAGGTCAGTGTTTGAGGAATTAAAGGGAACTGACACCAAAACAATTCTGCTATGATGTATTAATTTTCTTGCAAATACATTTTTACTTAAGCTTTTGCTGAAATGCTATCAATTATAAAAGAAAAGTTGCTTCTGCCTGTTTCACAAATTTCTTTCATGAGAAAATCTCACACATGTTTAACGCAAGCCACATTATTCTTAGTGGAACCTATCTTTTAACTAGGTTCATAAATCACATTAACGCTAATTAAGATATTAATCCAAGTTAGTAAATGGGATCTTAAACTAGTTATAAAGCTTCTCACACCCCAGAGGTGTCTGCTGCATGTGGGTGTTCAAGCCTCCTGAAATCTGTTACTGTAAGATCTCAGTATCTTGATGTATAACTTCAGCACATCAATACACCCTGAAGTCCCTTTATATTTCTGAAACGTCCTTTATTGAATAACAAACAGTTTACTCACAAATCAGAAGAGGTGCCTCTTAGCACAGAGCCTTCGTATTCTGAAAGCTGCCTCAATGGATGGAATCAGAGACCTGAGGAAAAGGGCAGTTCTACTGCTGAGGTAGAAAAGCAGTTACACAGGCAGAGCAGCTCACAGATGGGAGATTAAAAGTGCAATATCTCATTGGCAAGATATTTATGAGGTAAAAAATCGGGTTCTCTCCAGGGAGTCTATGAGGACAAGTGCTGACAGAAGTAAGATGGAGACAGCTATCAAGTCAGTCAGAGAGAGAACCTGGAGAGGTGGGGGGCGGGGGGCTCCCTAAAGCCCAAAGAACAAGAGGCCAAGAAGACAGAGCCAAGCTAGGCTGAGCAAAAAAGGCCTAGGCAACAGCCCTCCAATAATAACAGTTTTTAAGCAAATGTGTCTGCACTACCTGTGAACTACATTTCACATAATGCCTTGCTTATCTAACATTACAGTGACCTACAGTAAAACATTAACACATTTCAGGAACCTATCCCAACCAGGCAAGGCTGTCAAAGGACAGAACAATGGGTTTGTGATCTACTAAACTTACATAGAGACAAAGAATCTGAAAACAGATAAGGAACGTGGCCCATCTAATCTGCCCAAATTACTTCCTGTTACGATATCACAGACCTCAGATATCTCTGGCTTAGCGCTGCGAACGTCTAGTAGCGCTATAGAAATGATAAGTAGTAGTAGTAGTAGCCTTACTTCTCTGGTACATAGGACTTCAGAAAAGCGTGGCCTAGTAATTCGAGCAATAGGCGGGGACCTAGGGAAGCCACAATTCAAATCTCACTTCCTCCACTGCCAAGCCTTGTGATTTTTAGCAAGTCACTTGGTGCCTTTTAACTAAAGGGCATGAATCCCCAAATTCTATAAAAATGACCCAAATTTGGGCGTGGATCCCAGATTGGCATCCAAAATAATTAATTAATGGGTTCCAATGATTTAATTATTGGAGCTAACAAGCATTTAATCAGCGCTAATTATGATCTGGGTGCCAATCTGGCTAAGTGATATTCTGTAACTATGGGCGTCTAAATTGGATCGTGCACAACTCAAAAGGGGTGTGGCCATGGGAGGGGCATGGGCGGGTCAAGGGTGCTCAGAAAAGATGTGCACAGTGTTACAGAATAGCGAGGATTTGCGCCCAATTTACACGCCAAGATTTATGCCAGGTTTCAGCTGGTATAAGTCCTCAGGCCCAAAGACGAGTGCAGAATTCAGGGGCCCTTTTACCAAGCTGCAGTGAAAGGGGGCCGGCACTGGTATCAACGCATTTTTTACATGTGCGCCAAGGACCCCTTTTACTGCAGCTGGTAAAAGGGAAATCTCGCTTTCCTACAGGAGATGGCCGAGTGGAAAGTAAAGCACTTGCCATGCGGCCATTTCGGGGGGCAGCCCTTACCACCAACCATGGAGGTGGCGGTAAGAGCTGCTGCATTAACCTGGCGCTACAAAACTGAATAAACGTTTTTAGCACCGGAAATGATGGCATGCTAGGGGTGGTAAGTACTGCCGGGCTGCTGTGGTATAAGCGGAAGAGAAGGCTGTAATACTAACCAGTGTGCGACTAATCCCTTGAAAAAGCCACGGTGAGCGAAACAGGCACTTGTCGGGGCGACGCTAGCACCTGGAAAGATAAGTTAAGCTATGACCTTATATTTGCTATTGGCAAAACAAGTACAGCCTGGTTATATTTTTTTCAAACATCGTGCATACAGAGATCTTGAATCAAACACCTCCACAATTAATTGATTGCGTAATTGCAAAAGAGAAAAAGTGATAAAAAAGATTTAAAAAAGATAGAACTGATAAAAAAGACACAAAAAGATACAAAAAAATTGAGGTTGGAGGAGGGTTAGTCGATGATTATAACTGTCACAAAGCAGGGGCACGCCCCCAGTGACTTTATGAGACTTCCCCTTATAATCATATATATATCAACAAGACGTGGGATACGCCCGCTATAATCTCTACTACCTTTTGTATTGTATATTTCAGAAGCTGTAGTAGACCATTGCCTTTCGATACTGACAGTATTTCTAGAATAAGCAGCATAAAATGTATTGTACTGTTTTGGGATCTTGCCAGGTATTTTGTGACCTGGATTGGCAACTGTTGGAAACAGGATGCTGGGCTTGATGGACCTTCGGTCTGTCCCAGTTTGGCAATGCTTATGTACTTATGTCAGGCTTGGACTAGTCAAGTGTATATACTACAAGGATCTCTTCATTCTAGCACTGTGCAGGGGATCTCAACCCAGTCCTGGGAACACACCCAGCCCGTCAGAGTTTCAGCACTTTCACAATGAATAGGCATGAGACCAGTGACGTTCCTAGGTCGGCTGTCACCTGGGGCGGATCGCCGATGTGCACCCCTGCCAGGTGCAGCATGACACTCCCCCCTGGTGCAATGACACCCCCTCAGCGCATCAACCCCCCCCCCCCCCCCGGGTGCATTCTTGGCTGCTGGGAGCAGCCGCGCGGGTCTCGGCTCCGCTGGCTCCCTGCTCCCTCTGCCCCGGAACAGGAAGTAACCTGTTCCAGGGCAGAGAGAGCAGGGAAACAGCGCAGCCGACAAGCGTGCGGCTGCTCTCTGCACCCCTCCAGCGGTGTGCACCCGGGGCGGACTGGCCCCACCGCCCCGCCCTTGCTACGCCGTTGCATGAGATAGATCTGCTGCATTGCCTCCATTGTATGTAAATCTACCTCATGCCTATTCATTGAGGAGATCCCAAAAACCTGACTGGCTGAGTGTGTCCCAAGGACTAGCTTGAGACCCACTGCTCTAGCAGCAGGTCTCTCTTTCGCTACTGCCTGTCTTCTTGGCTACCACCTGTTCTCTCTTTCCTGGTTGGCCATTATGTTCTGCCACGTTAATGATGGGCACTGCAGCCATCTTCAAAACAGAGGAAGTTCAAATTAGGACGAGCAAGATCTAACATAGTCCAAAGAATGTCGCAACTGTGTTTTACTTCATGGTGAATTTGATTCTGTCTTGGTTATAATTTGGTTTAATTATGTATTTACATGATTTTGGATATTCTTGAACATGATGTTTGGTTTGTGGTTCACCATTGTGTTATTTTGGAAAAAGAAACGTAATAATCCAGTAAACAAATAAACAATTTCTCCTCTGGTTTAGTTACAGACAGACATGATCTACCCATGTGGCATTCAGTTTCACTTCCTTTGTAAGTAGGGTTACCATATTTGCGGAGACATATGAAGAGCCATACTGGGTCAGACCAATGGTCCATCCAGCCCAGTATCCTATTTCCAACAGTTGCCAATCCCGGTCACAAATATTACTTATCATTTCTATAGCACTACTAGACGTACGCAGCACTGTACAATGGACATAAAGAGACAGTCCCTGCTCGAAAGAGCTTACAATCTAACTAGCACAAACAAACAGGACAAATAAGGGGTAAGGACAAAGAGTAGCAAGATTCTGGAACCCCAAAGAGTACTACTACTACTTATCATTTCTACAGCGCTACTAGACGTACGCAGCACTGGACAATGGACATAAAGAGAGAGTCCCTGCTCGAAAGAGCTTACAATCTAATTAGGACAGACAAACAGGACAAATAAGGGATAAGGGAATTACTTTAGGTGGGAAGGAATAAGGACAAAGAGTAGGAAGATTCTGGAATCCCAAAGAGGAGCAAGATTCCAGAATCCCAAAGTGGAGCAAGATTCCCGAACCCCAAAGTAACAAGATTCTGGAACCCCAAAGAGTAGCAAGATTCCGTGCGGAATCCCAAAGAGTACTACTGCTACTACTTATCATTTCTATAGCGCTACTAGACGTACGCAGCACTGCACAATGGACATAAAGAGAGAGTCCCTGCTCGAAAGAGCTTACAATCTAATTAGGACAGACAAACAGGACAAATAAGGGATAAGGGAATTACTTTAGGTGGGAAGGGATAAGGACAAAGAGTAGGAAGATTCTGGAATCCCAAAGAGGAGCAAGATTCCAGAATCCCAAAGTGGAGCAAGATTCCCGAACCCCAAAGTAACAAGATTCTGGAACCCCAAAGAGTAGCAAGATTCCGTGCGGAATCCCAAAGAGTACTACTGCTACTACTTATCATTTCTATAGCGCTACTAGACGTATGCAGCGCTGTACACTGAACATGTAAGAGACAATCCCTGCTCGACAGAGCTTACAATCTAATTAGGACAGACAAACAGGACAAATAAAGGATAAGGGAATTACTTTAGGTGGGAATGATACAACAGACCTGATACACTGAACAAATGAGTAAGGGTTAGAAGTTTTTTTTTTTTTTGTTACATTTGTACCCCGCGCTTTCCCACTCATGGCAGGCTCAATGTGGCTTACATGGGGCAATGGAGGATTAAGTGACTTGAGTAGCATCAAAAAGGTGGGCCTTTAGCCTAGATTTGAAGATGGCCAGAGATGGAGCTTGACATACTGGATCAGGAAGTCTATTCCAGGCATGCGGTGCAGCAAGATAAAAGGATTGGAGTCTGGAGTTAGCGGTGGAGAAGGGTGCTCTAGAGACATTCCTAAGGTCCAGGAACAGAGGCACAAAGATTGCTTTAGCACTGCTGAAAGGCCCCAGTGGAAGGAATGAGGTGATAAAACACACCAAGAACCATCAAGAGGGAATCCAATAATGCAGATATGAGGGAAAGAGAAAACAAGAGTTAAAGAAAGACAAAATGGAAAAGAACTTGGTTTAATCCTCTCATTGTATTCCTTACTGTGATTATGTATGTTTTACTCTGTAATCCACCTAGAATGTTTAGATTGTGAGGAATATAAATTTAAAAAATTTAAAACAACCCCAAAATAAACATTTCAGGAAGAGAATTCATCCAATGCAGCAAACGGGGAGAGGATATGCCCTAGAAACTATTTCTTTGACAGTAATATAACAGGAAGGCTTGTAGACAAAGTTCTAAGAGTTTAAGAATTTTTTGTTTTGACAGGAATCTTCCAGTGGCAAAAGGTCAAAACTGAATCACCCAGAACAGTTCCTCTTTCTCTCTCCTAAGCTACAATATGATCAACATCACATGGAAGCAAGGTTGCTTTCTGTTTTACTTCTCAAAGGATGTTTAGCAAAGACAGAGACAGCAAAGGTGACAAAAAAAAAGTCCCAAAACAATGGTGCGTGCGGTGCAGAATTTATTGATAGGTATCAGTAACGCAACATGAGCTGTGTTTCGACTGTAAGACCTGCCTCAGGAGTCAATACCAGAAAATTACACAATGGTCTAATGGCATGTAATGCGATTCTATTTATTTATTTGGATTTATTTAACGCCTTTTTGAAGGAATTCACTCAAGTCGGTGTACAGTAAGAACAGATCAAACACGAGCAGTAGGCAATTAAAGCAGTAAAAATAGTCAACTAACAATACGAAGTATGGCATGGTATACTACTTACAATGCCAACACAATACTTAATTGAACATTATAATTGGTAGTGAAGGGTAAGGCAAAGTTGTAACATATAGATGGGTAAGAAAGTAGGAAGAGTTCAAAAGTAAGGCAACTGCTTTGAAGAAAGTTGCACATGAGGTCAGAGAGAAGGTTAAATATTATCTCAGCTAGGGCAGGAGTAGATAAACATTATCTGATATGATTAAATAACTACACCCAAAATGTTCATCAAAGAAAATCCTTCCTCTATGTAGCACTGCAGAACAGCTCTGTAGTCAAGCTACATAGAAGCAGGATATTCTTCGATGCGCGTTATGACATCATAATGCCTCATTCCACCAATGCCTAAGAGCCAGCCTCCTCAGTGATGTCACAATAGCTTGATTGTCCTATACTTGCCTCAGTCTCTGGTAACCAGAGCTGATATTGTGATGTCATAATGCCTCATTCCACCAATGCCAGAGTCAGCCTCCTCAGTGATGTCACCATGGCTTGATTGTCTTATACTTACCTCGCTTTTTTTATATAAAGCAGTGATTTCAGGGCCCCTTTTTACAAAGTGGCGGTAAGCCCAACGCAGGCTTACCGCTCGCTAAAAAGGAGGTACTGCCGGGCTACTGCAGCAGTCTGTAGTTCCCACCCCTAGCGTGCCGTCTTATTCAGTGCTAGAGAAATATATTTATTTTTGTACCGCTGGGCTAGCACAGGAGTCTTACCGCCATCTCAGTGGGCTCCCCCTCAAAATGGCCGTGCATTCATAACACTAAGATTTCTTCTTCCTTGCCACACTGTTCTAGGACCAGTGCTGTAGCGAGGGCTAATGGCACCCGGGGCGGGTCGCCGCTGTGCACCCCCCCCCCGGGTGCAGCACGGTGCGACCCCCCCCGGAGCGCAACCCCCCCAGACCGCATTCTTACCTGCGGGAGGGCCGATCCGCCCCGAGTGCATGTCACTCAGAGCTGTGTCGGCCCCGCTGGTTCCCTGCTCTCTCTGCCCCGGAACAGGAAGTAACCTGTTCCGGGGCAGAGGGAGCAGGGAACCAGCGGGGCCGGCACCCCCCGAGCGCGTGCACCCGGGGCGGACCGCCCCTCCCGCCCCCCCCTTCCTATGCCACTGTCTAGGACTGCCTTAGCTAAAGAGTGTCCTGGCTAGTAAAGGGCTGAGAGACTACCAGGAAGATCTAGTTCTGTAAACTACAAAAGCCAGTAGCAGACCTCTTCAATAATCTAGCTAGGAAGTGTCACTAGCCTTGTGGCCATGTTATGGTCCCTTAACCCCCAGAAATCATCAGGAAACTGTATCCTTAATGGTCCATGAATAATGCAGCTTTGGAGGTTTAGTTGATGCTGAGGAGTTGAGGAGACGTCAAAGCCGTAGGGCGTCTTAAGAGAAGGACCTATCGCCCTGACACAGCATGGCGAAACATGGCCCATGTTGGCGCAGGTCCAACTGCAGTCTCTTCAAGACGCAAAGATAAGTTAAAGTTTATATGAATCACTATCTAAAAGAGTTTGAAGTTATGATATAAAGAAGCCAGTGATAATATAGGCAAGTCACAGGAGTCGCTGTCGAGGCTTCTTTTTGACTTGAATTTCCCACTCCTTATAAGTGTGATTGAAATCAATTTCAAGTGCAGGGTTGCTTTTTTGATGCTTTGGAGGTTCAGTGCATGCATTTTGCATACTAAGGACTGCTTTGTATGCATTAGCATCTCATTAATATTTCATGGCATGGCACTGAATAAACATATTGGCCACGGACCAGCACTGCTGCTATTCAGTAGGCCTAGCCTACAGAGGGAGGAGTAGCCTAGTGGTTAGAGCACCAGTCCTGACATCCAGACATGGCCAGTTCAAATCCCACCACTGTTCCCCGGGATCTTAAGCAAGTCACTTAATCCTCCATTGCCTCAGGTACAAAAGTAGGTTCTGAGCCCTCCAGGAACAGTGTGCTTGAATGTACATAACTCACCTTGAGCTAAAAAGATGTGAGCAAATCCAAATAAATAAATATCCATAGTTCCCTTCGTTCTGTAATCTTTAGTGCCTAGATGTAAGGGATCATTCGCAAGTAAAATTATAGAATACCTATCGCTTATGCGCTCAACAGTAGTCTAGAATGTGAGTGTGCGGGATGCATAGCACATAACTGTAAGAAAGTGATCACGGGGTGGGGTGCGTTGGTGGGTCCCACACTCATGCGCACAATGATTGAATACTCAATATATGCTAAGATGCCTTCACTATAACCGGAGAACAAACAGTCACTAAGGGCCCTGTTTACAAAGGCACGCTAGCATTTTTAGCACGCTAACCGTATAGACGCCCATAGGAATATTATGGGCATCTACAAGACTAGCACTAAAAACACTAGGGCCCTAAGTGCAGGACATCAGAAACAGAAGGAAGCCGTTTGCGAGAAGAAGAGGACGTCGGCAGGCGGGGGTTGGGGTCCCCCGCCAGCAAAGGCAGGCGATGGCGGGTTGGCGGCGGGAGGGGGGGGGGGGTCGAGAGGGTCATCAGCAGGGGGGTCCGGGGCCAAATCTACCGGGGCCCAGGCCCCCTTGGCCCCACGTAGCTACGCCACTGGTAGGCGCGCTAAAAACCCTAGCACACCTTAGTAAACAGGGCCCTAAGTGGCCTCTTAATGCAAAGTGTCATCGGTATTAATTGTGCTTTGCTTTGTGGCCCAGACTGGATGTGACCATCCCTGCGTCGCTGAGCCGCTAGGGAAAAGAGCGGTGCTGAGAAATTTGTGCCGTGGAGCACCAACTCTACCGATTTGCTCCAGGTTGTTTGTGAACTGAACTGGTCCTCTGATATAATCCCTTCTCCAGAGGATTCCTCTCACGACCTCGATTCAGCCTCTGCGGGCAAAATCTCACCACCTGAGTTTCTTTTGCTAGCCAAGCAGTGGTTGCGGAGTAAAATTCAGCTGTTCAGGGTTGAAGTCTGGAAATGATGCCATGCAATGTAATCCGAACTGAGAGTCTCACTTCAGCAGCTGAGAGCAATGGGGGAGGGGGGGGGTTCCTGAGGCTTTCCTGTAAAAGCACTCTCTTTGTAATGTTGGGGAAAAAACGGTAGAAGCCCATCATCTGACTGTGAAAGGCTCATCTGAGCTAATGACTCACTTATAACCCAGCTTGTACATGGTTATGTTTCACAGATATGCCAGGAAGCCTCCCGTTGTTTTCAAGGATGACACAGCAGCAGGAACAAGATCTACAGCTGCCATCACAGCTTTCTTGGCTTTTAAACCCAGCCGAGAAGTCCGTCTCATCTGCAGTGACTGCAGGAATCCTAGAAAATCCAGACCCTACAGTGCCACAGTAACATACCCTGTTTCTCCGAAAGTAAGACCTAGTAGAGGTTTTCCTGAATTGGTAGATATAAGGCCTCCCCCGAAAGTAAGACCTAGCAAATTTTTGTTTGAAAGCAGGGCCGCCGAGAGCCGGACAAGGCCGCCCCCACCCCCCCACCCGCGGTCGCCGGGCCCCCCCTCCACCCACCCTCCGTCGCTCCCGGAACTAACCTTAAACGCCTCCTTTCACCTTCGCAGCAAGCAGCAGCAGTGCAGATCTCTCCTTCCTTCCGTGCCCTGCCCTCGCGGACGTTACGTCAGGCAAGGGCGGGACATGGAAGGAAGGAGAGGTCTGCCCTGCTGCTGCTTGCTGCGAAGGTGAAAGGAGGCGTTTAAGGTTAGTTCCGGGAGCGACGGAGGGCGGGCGGGCCAACCCCCGATCCAACCCCGATGTTTCCCCGAAAAATAAGACAGCCCCTGAAAATAAGACCTAGCGCATTTTGGGGGGCAAAAATTAATATAAGACAGTGTCTTATTTTCGGGGAAACACGGTAGTAAAATAATAGATGATGGCAGATAAAGACCTGTACGGTCCGTCCAGTCTGCCCAACAAGATAAACTCACTGTATGAGCTACTTTATAGGTACACCTGACCTTGATTTGTCCTTGCCATTTTCAGGGCACAGACCGTAGAAGTCTGCCCAGCACTAACTTTGCTTCCCAATTACTGGTGTTGCCACCCAATCTCCGCTAAGCTTCTGCGGATCCATTCCTTCTCAACAGGATTCCTTTGTGTTTATCCCACACATTTTTGAATTCTGTTACCGTTTTAATCTCTACCACCTCCCGCGGGAGGGCATTCCATGTATCCACCACCCTTTTCCATGAAAAAATACCTCCTGAGTCTGCCCCCTTCAACCTCAATTCGTGTCCTCTAGTTCTACCGCCTTCCCGTCTCCAGAAAAGGTTCATTTGTGGATTAATACCTTTCAAATATTTGAATGTCTGTATCATATCACCCCTGTTTCTCCTTTCCTCCAGGGTATACATGTTCAGGTCAGCAAGTCTCTCCTCATACGTCTTGTAACACAAATCCCATACCATTTTTGTAGCTTTTCTTTGCACCGCTAGCCCAATTAGCACTGGAGATAGTCCAGAGGGTCAAGCAGGGACACGGTGTAGCATGTGATCTACTGATTCATGAAAAAACTTACAATACGCTATAGAATGGAATATTTGTACTTCCTAAATTTTAACCTCACAACTTAGTTCACAAGTATAGTTATATCCTATTCTTCAGAGCTGTTTTCTGAAAGTGATTTCACAAGGTGGGGGGAGGGGGGGGGAACTTGGGTATGTAAGTTCCCCCCCTCCCCCCCACCTTGTGAAATTACATACCCCTATGTTCACCAGGTTTGAATGTTGTGCTGTTCCTGCACCTGGGAGCTTAGTGAGTTTAACACAGCAAGGGTGACTAAGGAAAGAGCAGCAGACGAGGTACAAACAATTGGCTTTATTATAACATCCGAGTCTCGGATGTTATGATAAAGCCAAATCGTTTGGTCATCGTCTGCCTGTTTTTTACTTTGTCACCCTCGCTGTGTTTGACTTGTTTGCGTGACTGAAAGGTTACTGTTCTTCTGTCTTTTAGCTTACTGAGTTTCTCACCTCTTAGTTCCTCTTGGGAGTGAACTGTACTGTAATGTTCATGACAGCTAAAAAACAAAAAACAAAAAAAAACCCCAAACGATCCCAGTGCACATTTCAGCTGACGTGAAGGGAAAGTGATATTTGCAGAATACTACTACTACTACTACTTAACATTTCTAAAGCGCTACTAGAGTTACGCAGCACTGTACAGTTTCACAAAGAAGGACAGTCCCTGCTCAAAGGAGCTTACAATCTAAAGGACAAAATATGCAGTCAATCAAATTGGGGCAGTCTAGATTTCTTGAATAGGGGGAGTATAATGGTTAGGTGCCGAAAGCGACATTGAAGAGGTAGGCTTTGAGCAAGGATTTGAAGATGGGCAGGGAGGGGGCTTGGCGTATGGGCTCGGGGAGTTTATTCCAAGCATAGGGTGAGGTGAGGCAGAAAGGGCGGAGCCTGGAGTTGGCGGTGGTGGAGAAGGGGACAGAGAGGAGGGATTTGTCCATGTCCTTTACCAGATATAATAAGGCAACATACCTCCATTTGATATATATATATAACTGCCTGATTCACCCACCCAGTCACTTCAAAAATGATTTCCTTTTACACCTGTCACCTGAACCTGCCAAAGACATATTTGAAATACTTCTTTTTTTCTCCTAATGTAATAAGTACTGCCCAAAGGTGCAATTTGCCTCTGTGCTTTTGTTTCTAAGCAAAGCAGTGCGAAGGCAGCTTTAAAACAATGTTTGCATCCAGCTCTAATAAGGGGTGTGAATGGAATTCTTTCAGCGGTGGTGTTCGGCTGAATCAGCCACTTATGTAAATTTAATGAGATCATAATTTGTATTCTAATGAATCCTTGAAGGTGCAAAGCAGGTGAATGTGTATGTCATTTCCATTCCTGATGAGAGAGGGAAGTGAGACTGGCTCGGTTCCAGCTTTGTTGCATGTTGTATAACGGGGGAGTAGCCTAGTGGTTAGAGCACTGCACTGACGACCAGGGGCAAATATCATCTGGGCCCCTGGTTTGGCTGGTGGGGGTCCTCAACCCCTGCCAGTCGAAGCCTTTTTCAGTGCCGGTCTCCGGCACAGCCGCGTTATTGACCTGCCTCCTACTCTTCTTTCCTCTTGCTCCTCCTGTGCACGCTGATGCTCTGGGGGGGGGGGGGGGGTATCAGTGTCAACAATCATGGGGTGGGGCGGTTGCAGCAACGATCATGGGGGGGGAAGCAGCGACGATCGTGGGGAGGTGGTGGCAGCAGCCCTGCCCCGGGCCCAGCGGTGACGGCCTTACCCCAGGCCCGGCTCAGTCTCTTGGCGGCCTTGATTGACCCCATTGCTTTGTCCACCTGTAGTTTGGCCAGCTCCTCATGAACACAGTCCTCTGAAGATCACTCAGGGTCTACCACCCCTCCATTCCTATTTGTATTTGTCGTCTACAGTCCTGCTCCCGGCCCTTTGTCTGTGAACACAGAACAGAAGTATTTGAGTCTCTCAATGCCACTTTTACACTCTTTTCACTAACAAATCTAAAAAAAATGTGTTGTCTCCCCATTTTACTATATTGGCTGCTTTTTCTTCCATTTGCATCTTTGCAGGATTTCACTTCATAGCCAGAGCTGTCACAAGCAGTGAGTGAGCAGGGAGACCTTTTGAGTGAGGCTATGAATCTGGAAACATACAAGTCCAAACAGAGAAAGGGGCACCAAGAGCTTCCTGCCCCCCCCCCCTCTTCTCCTTTCTGCTCTCCCCTCCATCTCTCTTCCTTTCAACTCCTAGTTTCTGGCTCCCATTGTATGTTCCATTGTGCAGATATAAGAACATAAGCATTGCCATACTGGGATGGACTGAAGGTCCATCAAGCCCAGTATCCTGTTTCCAACAGTGGCCAATCCAGGTCACAAGTACCTGGCAGAGACCCAAAGAGTAGCAACATTCCATGTAGAACTGCAAAGAATAGCAAGATTCCGGAATACTAAAGAGTAACAAGATTCCATGTAGAACCCCAAAGAGTAGCAACATTCCAGGTAGAACTGCAAAGAATAGCAAGATTCCGAAATCCTAAAGAGTAACAAGATTCCATGTGGAACCCCAGAGAGAAGCAACATTCCATTTAGAATCCCAAGTACATAAGTACATAAGTAATGCCATACTGGGACAGACTGACGGTCCATCAAGCCCAGTATCCTATTTCCAACAGTGACCAATCCAGGTCACAAGTACCTGGCAAGATCCCCAAATAGTACAATATATTTTATGCTGCTTACATAAGTACATAAGTATTGACACACTGCGACAGACCAAAGGTCCATCAAGCCCCATTGCATGCCCCCTAGTCCTAGTATTTTTGAAAAGAGTAAACAAACGATTCACGTCTACATTGTAGCTTCATCGCATGCCCCCTAGTCCTAGAATATTTGGAAAGCGTGAATAGATACTTCACATATACCCATTCCACTCCACTTATTATTTTATAGACTTCTATCATATCTCCCCTCAGCTGTCTTTTCTCTAAACTGAAGAGCCCTAGATGCTTCAGCCTTTCCTCATAGGGAAGATGTCCATCCCCTTTATCATTTTCATTGCCCTTCTCTGTACCTTTTCTAATTCCACTATATCTTTTTTGAAATGCGGCGACCAGAATTGAACACAATACTCAAGGTGCGGTCACACCATGGAGCGATACAAAGGCATTATAACATCCTCATTTTTGTTTTCCATTCCTTTCCTAATAATACCTAACATTCTATTTGCTTTGTTAGCTGCCGCAGCACACTGAGCAGAAGGTTTCAACGTATCATCAACAACGACGCCGAGATCCCTTTCTTGGTCCGTAACTCCTAACATGGAACCTTGCATTACGTAGCTGTCATTCGGGTAACTCTTTCCCACATGCATCACTTTGCACTTGCTCACATTAAACGTCATCTGCCATTTAGACGCCCAGTCACGCAAGGTCCGCTTGTAATTTTTCAATTTATCAACTTTGAATAACTTTGTGTCGTCAGCAAATTTAATTACCTCACTAGTTACTCCTATTTCTAGATAATTTATAAATATGTTAAAAAGCAGCGGTCCCAGCACAGACCCCTGGGGAACCCCACTAACTACCCTTCTTTATTGAGAATACTGACAATTTAACCCTACTCTCTGTTTTCTATCCTTTAACCAGTTTTAAATCCACTACCTCCTATCCCATGACTCTCCAATTTCCTCTGTAGTCTTTCTTGAGGTACTTTGTCAAACACCTTTTGAAAATTCAGATACACAATATCGACCGGCTCACCTTTATCCACATGTTTGTTCACCCCTTCAAAGAAATGTAGTAGATTGGTGAGGCAAGATTTGCCTTCACTAAATCCATGTTGGCTTTGTCTCTTTAATCCATGCTTTAGAATATGCTCTGTAATTTTGTTCTTTATAATAGTCTATACCATTTTGCCTGGCATTGACTCAGGCTCACCGGTCCATAATTTCCCGGATCCCCTATGGAACCTTTTTTAAATATCAGCGTTACATGGGCTACTCTCCAATCTTCCAGTACCACACTCGATTTTAAAGATAAATTACATGTTACTAACAATAGTTCCGCCTAGAATATGAAGTGGATTTTCCCAGGCCCATCTTAATAATAGCTTAAGGACTTTTCTTTTAGGAAATTATCCAAACCTTTTTTAAACCCTGCTAAGATAATTGCTTTTACAACATTTTCTGGCAACAAATTCCAGAGTTTAATTACGTGTTGAGTGAAGAAATATAATAATAATATAATAACACATGGCCACTGGCATTGGGCCTTTTCTTCTCCTTTTTTATTTGTCTCCTTTCCTACGTGCAGGTCTTTTTCTGCCGTCATCTACTATGTTACTATGTTATGGTGTCATAGAGGTGCAGACAGAAGCTGCTTAAACTTTCCCCTTACTGCTATTTATGAGGCTCTTCTGCCCCCTAGTGACACCCTTCAACTTTTCACTTTTCATAGCTCTTTCTTACCTATTTAGTTGATGTTTTTGTCCATGTGTATTTTCTGGCTTCTAGTTCTGGATTGTTTGAGAGCATAAAAGCTGCTCAGCGATCCCTAAGACTATACCCCTGATTTTTAAAATAACTTTATTTAACCGACATTCACAGGAAAACTTTCTACAGTACATCCGTCTACTAAGGTTCAAGGTTCAATTTATTTGATATACTGCATATTTTCAAAAGGAAACTGAAACATCACAAAACACATGAGGAAAAACAGGAAAGGAAAAGTTACAAATTAAAAACGAAGGACAGTAAGGGAGGGGCAGTACAATAGGAGGCTGGGACAATCTCAGCCATTTACAGGCGTCTTCCCTATTTTAGAATATACACTGCCCAGATGGTGTCCACTACAGGGCAGGATAGAACGTTTTTGATAAACTTGGAATCTTGGATTACACTAAAACAAGAATTTCTAGAAACATCTAGAAAGACAATGAAATGAAGGAACAGATAGGAGACCCTGTTTAGCAAACCGATCTAACAGGAGAATAAGAAAAATGGAAGACCTATAGATTGAATCTGATGTGTCAAAATGTTGATCTTTAATGGAATTCTATAAGTGACTCGAGGAGGGCCCTTTTACTAAGCCGCGTGAAGAGGCATAATCGAACGGAAACGTCTATCTCCATGGGCGTTTATCTCCGAGAACGGGTCCGTGAAGGGGCGGACTGAACCGTATTTTCGAAAAACATGGACGTTTATCTTTTTTTGAGCTGGGCGTTTTTGTTTTTCAGCGATAATGGAAACCGAAAGCGCCCAGCTCAAAAACGAATAACTCCAAGACATTTATTCGTGGGAGGGGCCAGGATTCGTAGTGCACTGGTCCCCCTCACATGCCAGGACACCAACCGGGCACCCTAGGGGGCACTTTAAAAAAAAAAAAAAAAAAAAGGTAAAACAGCTCCCATGTGCATAGCACCCTTCCCTTGGGTGTTGAGCCCCCCAAATCCCCCTCAAAACCCACTGCCCACAAGTCTACACCATTACTATAGCCCTAAGGGGTAAAGGGGGGCACCTACATGTGGGTACAGGGGTTTGGGGGCGGTTTGGAGGGCTCCCATTTACCAGCACAAGTGTAACAGGTGGGGGGGGGGATGGGCCTGGGTCCACCTGCCTGAAGTCCACTGCACCCCCTAACAACTGCTCCAGGGACCTGCATACTGCTGCCAGGGAGGTGGGTATGACATTTGAGGGTGAAATAAAAAGTTGTGAAACGGCATATTTTGTGGTGGGAGGGGGTTTGTGACCACTGGGGGAGTCAGGGGAGGTCATCCCCGATTCCCTCCAGTGGTCATCTGGTCATTTAGGGCACTTTTTGGGGCCATATTCGTGGAAAAACAGGGCCCAGGAAAAGTGCCCTAAAATCTCGCTAAAAACACATATTTTTTTTCCATTATCGACGAAAGGCGCCCATCTCTGATCGCCCGATAACCACGCCCCAGTTCCGCCTTCACCACGCCTTCGACACGCCCCCATCAACTTTGTCCGCATCCGCGACGGAGTGCAGTTGAAAATGTCCAAATTTGGCTTTCGATTATACTGCTTTATTCGTTTTTTGTGAGATAAACGTCTATCTCCCGATTTGGGTCACAATATAGGCGTTTTTCTATTTCGATTATAAGCAGGATAGGTGCCTAATGTATGTCAATTTGGAACTACCATGCGGTAAGTTAATTTTTTATGTGCGTCAACTATGCGTGCTGGAAACTTTCCGGTGCATGGCGCTGACTGGATGGTATCGGCAGTGTACACGTGCTGATGATTACCACCTGGTTAACACGCGAGGCTTTACCACTAAGTCAATGGGTGGCGGTAAGGTCTCAGGCCCAAAATAGACGTGCAACAATTTTTATTTTGTCGCACATCCATTTTCGGCCAAACAAAAAAAAGGCCTTGTTTGCAGGTGCGCTGAAAAATGGACCTGCGCGCATCCAATCCATGCGTCTACACCAGTGCAGGCCGTTTTGCAACGCACTTTAGTCTATTAGATTGTAAGCTCTTTGAGCAGGGACTGTCTTTCTTCTATGTTTGTGCAGCGCTGCGTATGCCTTGTAGCGCTATAGAAATGCTAAATAGTAGTAGTAGTAGTAGTAGTAATGGGCTCTGCAACGAGAAGGGGAATAACCTGATCAAATGTAACAAATAAATAAATACCTCATTCTACCACTATCCAGCTTATAATCAAAAGACAAAAACGCCTATATTGCAACCTAAATCGGGAGATAGGCGTTTATCTCCCAAAAACGAATAACGTGGTATAATCGAAAGCCGAACTTGGACGTTTTCAACTGCACTTCATCGCGGAAGCGTACAAAGTTGACGGGGGCGTGTCGAAGGCATGGTGAAGGCGGGACTGGGGCGTGGTTATCGGCCGATCAGAGATGGGCACCTTTCGTCGATAATGGAAAAAAAATATGCGTTTTTAGCGAGAATTTAGGGCACTTTTCCTGGACCCTGTTTTAACACGAATAAGGCCCCAAAAAGTGCCCTAAATGACCAGTTAACCACTGGAGGGAAACGGGGATGACCTCCCCTGACTCCCCCAGTGGTCACAAACCCCCTCCCACCACAAAATATGCCGTTTCACAACTGTTTATTTTCACCCTCAAATGTCATACCCACCTCCCTGGCAGCAGTATGCAGGTCACTGGAGCAGTTATTAGGGGGTGCAGTGGACTTCAGGCAGGTGGACCCAGGCCCATCCCTCCCCTACCTGTTACAATTGTGCTGCTTAATGCTTATTAGTCGACCAACCCCCCAAACCCACTGTACCCACATGTAGGTGCCCCCCTTCACCCCTTAGGGCTATAGTAATGTTGTAGACTTGTGGGCAGTGGGTTTTGAGGGGGATTTGGGGGGCTCAACACATAAGGGAAGGGTGCTATGCACCTGGGAGCTCTTTTACCTTTTTTTTGTTTTTGTAAAAGTGCCCCCTAGGGTGCCCGGTTGATGTCCTGGCATGTGAGGGGGGACAGTGCACTACGAATCCTGGCCCCTCCCACGAACAAATGCCTTGGATTTATTCATTTTTGAGCTGGGCGCTTTCATTTTCCATTATCGCTGAAAAACAAAAATGCCCAGCTCACAAATTGTCGAATAAAATATGGACGTCTATTTTTTTTCGAAAATACGGTTCGGTCCGCCCCTTCACGGACCCGTTCTCGGAGATAAACGCCCATGGAGATAGACGTTTTTGTTCAATTATGCCCCTCTATATCACTTTGTATTCATTCATACCATGCATTTGTTCAGACCGTAATCGGCTAACGCCGTTAACGGTGATACGTAAGCCACATTGAGCCTGCAAAAGGTGGGAAAATGTGGGATGCAAATGTAACAAATAAAATAAATCAGGCCCAAATCAATGTGTTAAAGAGCTAGCCATGCTAGTTTGGCGTAAGAAATATGTCAGAAGCAGGTGACATCGTTAAATGAACCAATTTATTCAGGCATGAGCTTTCAAGGACCAGAGGAACCTGATAATCAAACACGTTACCCAGCTATATTGCACTTGGGTATCGGGTTATGATGTAGTTAAAAGGACAAATGTAATTTTAACAGCTTCCAAATGAAAATGTGAGTTGCATTGCGGAATTGGCCTTCTGGATTCAGGAGAACTTTCTGGAAATGTACGTTACATGGCTTAGATTCAGAGCCTGCCTCTGAAACAGCTCTGGAAATGATATAACCAGGTACCTGCATTGACATGTCTCTTGTGTGCATACATTTCCAGAATACTAGCACTTATGCACATTTTTATATATTTGCTGCATTTGTATCCCACATTTTCCCACCTATTTGCAGGCTCAATGTGGCTTACAGTGTTCCTTCATGGCATTTGCCACTCCAGAGTAAAAAGGTACAGTTGAGAATAAATAGAGAACATGGATGACGTAATAGATTATGTGAATAACTTGATGGATTGCCATTACAGTGTAAAAGAGACAATTGGCATTATCTAAAGAATATTGATGACCTGGTAGATTAGTAGAACGTCATTTCAGAGCAGGGGTGTGCTGGTAAATTTTTAACAACAGGCTCTTTCTCCGGACGTAGCCAGCTTTGCAGTTGGAAGGGCCAAGGGTGGCCGGGGGGGGGGGGGGGGGGGAAGCAACACTTGCCTCTCTCTCCTCCCTCCCTTCGTGCGGGCACGCTAGGCATACCTTTGCTGGCAGCCAATAAATGGACTGCCACCACTCCCAACGTCTTGCTCTGAGCAGCACGCTGAAACTTCTCACACATGCTGGAGAAGTCCCAGCCTGCTGCCCAGAGCTGGAAACAAGGAGCGGGGAGCAGCAGTAGTCTATTTACTTGGCTGGCAGGGCTCAGCATCCTCACCAGCAAAGTAAAAGATAATTCAGCAGGGGGCCCAAGCCTACATTTTGGGAGCCAGTTGTTAAAGTAGCCATGGAGAGCCCTACTTTAACAACCGGCTCCCAAAATTCTTAAAAACTTAACAACCGGCTCTTGCGAGCCTGTGAGAGCCTGCTCCAGCACACCACTGTTTCAGAGTATAGATGTGTACACTTACCCATGGTAGCAGAAGACAGTGTCCAGAAGCACACAAGGATTCTTGTTTGTTCCACTCCTGAAGGCCCGTTTGTGTGTCTTTTCTGTGCTATTACACCTATCCATGAAGGAATTAGTAGGGCTCTTTTGTGACAGCACGTGTAAGTGGCATAAAGAGAACATAGTGGGAACGACCAGACTGGTGAACCAGGAATTCATCAAGAGATGTCCTTTATTCAGCGGTGTTGCACAATTCACATATTCTGGAGAGACAACAGGACTCAACACTTTTGATATCAAAGCCTTCATAAGGAGTCCTAGTGAGGTTGTCTAAAATCTTATCTAGGTGACGCATGAGGTCCGCCACCTTCGCATCAGGTAGGCAAGGGACCAAGTGATCCTCACGTCCACCAGCTACCCAGCTACCTACATGCCTAAAGATCACATCTCCAACTATAATGGTTGTCCTAACCCTTCCCTCCTTGGCAGAAGCCCTTGGAGACACATTCTCGGTGCGAGAGAATATTGTATCCCCTGGCTACAGGATCATTTCCTGCTTCTCCATGGTGATGCTTTCCATTCAGGTGACCTTTCTCCTCCATGGCAGCATGGAGATTGCCAGACTGAAGGTGGGATTTCTCTACTATGTCCCTGGCCTCCTCTATAAACCTCTCTGTCTGCCTTAGCTCCTCCAAGCAGTAGCGTACCAAGGGAGGGGCAGTGGGGGTGGTCCACCTCTGGTGCAGGCAGCAACGGGGTGCACGGAGCAGGCGTGCGACTGTTGGCTCTGCTGGTCCCCTGTGCTCTTTGACATTACTTCCTGTTCCGAGGCACGGGACTGGCAGCACTGACAACCACGCCTGTTCCATGCACCCCCTTGGTAGGAGGAAAGGTGGTGGGGTGATACGCTTCAGGGAAGGGTGTAGTGCACCTTGGAGGAGTGACGCGCACCTTGGGGGTGTGTGTGATGCGCAGGGGGGGGGGGCACAGTGACAACCCGCCCCAGGTGGCAAACAAGCTAGGAACGCCACTGCCTCCAAGTCTGCTATTCTCCAGGAATTGGACCTATTCCCTGAGTGCTAGGAGCTCTTTGCACTGAGTACACACATATGACCTCTCACCGACAGGGACATAATCAAACATGTGATACTCACTGCAAAAGACTGGATAGCCTCCATCTTGCTGCTGGACTGCTGCCTGCATCTTAGTAGTCTTTGCAAATAAGAGCTGATGATGTCAGATCCCAGTCCTGTTTCTGACTGGAAGTCCTGAAAGAGCAGGAGGAAACTCCAAGCCAAAAATACGATATTAAAAAAAAAAGATGTGACGTTTACTAAGCCAACACTAGAGGGTGGTAATGCATCATACTTGAGCAAAGCCTGGAGGGCATCTGCCAAACAGAATGTACTGTAACCATGGTAACTAAAAGCTGGGTGTCTTATCCTAGTAAAAAGTCAAACTTATTTCTTTTCCATTGGATGGTAAACCTTTAAAACACTCTGCCAGTGCTACTGAGCGAGTCACAGAAAGATTTTCTGCTTTCCTGGCATTTGGCTCTTTTGTGCGTCATTGATTAAACGTATCAAGGCAGCTCATTTGTCAAGACTGAAGATACAGAATAGGCTGAGGATCCAGACTTTGAGCTGTGTTCCTTTCCTCCAAATCTCCACCCCCCCCCCCAGGGGGTTCCACGCCACCCGTAGTGAGTGAGGAGGGACCAAGCTATGATAAAGACACGCATTCAGGTCAGATGAGATTAGCACAGACACAATGAATGCCTTTCAGGGGCGTAGCCAGACTTCGGCGGGAGGGGGGTCCAGAGCCCAAGGTAAGGGGGCACATTTTAGCCCCCCCGGCTCTACAACCCCCACGCCACTTTTGACCCCCCCCGGCACTGCCGCTCCTCCCCCATCCATTTCGACCCCCCTCCCGCTGCCACCAACCCTCCCCCACCACCGCCAGGTACCTTTGCTGGTGGGGGTCCCCAACCCCTGCCAGCCGAAGTCCCCTTCAGCGCCGGTCTCAGAGACAAATCGGTATAATTGAAAGCCGATTTTGGCCGGTTTCAACTGCTTTCCGTCGCAGGGACGGCCAAAGTTCAAGGGGTCGTGTTGGCAGTGGGACCAGGGCGTGGTTAAGAGATGGCCGTCCTCGGCCGATAATGGAAAAAAGAAGGGCGGCCCTGACGAGCATTTGGCTGACTTTACTTGGTCCTTTTTTGTTCACAACCAAGCCTTGAAAAGGTGCCCGAATTGACCAGATGACCACCAGAGGGAATCGGGGATCACCTCCCCTTACTTCCCCAGTGGTCACCAACCTCCTCCCACCCAAAAAAACCATTAAAAAACATTTTTTCCAGCCTCTATGCCAGCCTCAAATGTCATACCCAGCTCCATCACAGCAGTATGCAGGTCCCTGGAGCAGTTTTTAGTGGGTACTGCAGTGCACTTCAGGCAGGTGGACCCAGGCCCATCCCCCCCTACCTGTTACACTTGTGGTGGTAAATGGGAGCCCTCCAAAACCTACCCGAAACCCACTGTACCCACATCTAGGTGCCCTCCGTTACCCTTTAAGGGCTATGGTACTGTTGTACAGTTGTGGGTAGTGGGTTTTGGGTTGGTTTGGGGGCGCTCAGCACCAAAGGTAAGGGAGCTATGCACCTGGGAGCAATTTCTGAAGTCCACTGCAGTGCCCCCTAGGGTGCCCTGTTGGTGTCCTGGCATGTGAGGGGGGATCAGTGCACTACGAATGCTGGCTCCTCTCACGACCAAATGGCTTGGATTTGGTTGTTTTTGAGATGGCCGGCCTCGGTTTCAATTATCGGCGAAAACCGAGGTCGGCCATCTCTAAGTCCGGCGATGTCAACATTTAGGTCGACCATCTCTAAGGTTGACCTAAATGTTGAGATTTGGCCGTCCCCGACCGTATTATCGAAACGAAAGATGGCCGCCCATCTTGTTTTGATAATACGGTTTTCCCTGCCCCTTCGCCGGCCCGTCCTTAAAGATGGGTGCCCTTAGAGATGGGCGGCCCCGTTCGATTGTGCCCCTCTACGTGCGCAAAACATGTGCCAAAATAGAGTTACCACCTGGCTACCATGTGGCTCTTGCAGTCATTTCATTTTTGGTGTGTGTCTGTTATGCGCATCCGAAAAATAATTTTTATTTTCGGACGCTTGCCAAGTGGCATTTGCAGCACGTAGGTCATTACCGCCCGGTTACTGCATGAGACTTTACCGCTAGGTCAATGGCTGGCGGTAAAGTCTCAGACCCAAAATGGTTGCGCGGCAATTTTCATTTTGCTACACGTCCATTTTTGGCAAAAACTTTAAAAAAGGCCTTTTTTTACAGGTGCACTGAAAAATGATTCTGCGCGCGATCAAAACATGCGTCTACACTACTGCAGGCCATTTTCCAGTGTGCCTTTATAAAAGGGCCCCCCATAATTGCTACAAAAAACGGATTACAGAAGCGCAGTGCCAGAACGTAAGCCCAAAAGCAGCAGCTGAGTGTATGCTTTTTATAAACAGCACACCATCTTGACAACGTAGTTCTCACGTACAACAAAATGTCCGGAAAAAACCCCCCAAACAAAACACACATCCCTAGGAACAACATTGGAGCCAGCATGAAATGAACATTTTCTGGCCGGCCATCCTTAGTAATCAGTCTAAAATCCAAATCCAATCTTCTAAGGTTCAAGGTATGACTTTTGAGCTTTTTCGCCATGGAATGAATGTGAGGTTACATCTCTAAGAATTTCTGTTTCATGGAAAAACTCCAGACCGGTTCCAATAAATACATTCCTGCTGAGACTGCACTGCTCTCCAGAGAGCCCAGATGCTTTTAAAATGAGAGAAACGTCAAAGAATTGTCTTTCCTGTCGAGAAAACAGGCCGGGCTATTTGCACACAAATTAAATAGAAACAGAGAAACATGACGGCAGATAAGGGCCAAATGGCCCATCCACTCTGCCCTTCCTCAGCAACCACTAACTCCTCCTTTTCCTAAGGGATCCCACGTTCCTGTCCCACGCTTTCGTAAATTCTGACACAGTCCTCATCTCCACGGCCTCTGTCCAGAGGCCATTCTATGCCCCCACCACCCTTTCCATGAACGAGTATTTCCTCTGATTCCTCCTAAGCCTATTTCCTCTTATCTTCATCCTAAAGCTCTCTCATTGCAGAGTTTTCCTTCATTTGAAAAAGGCCCACCTCCTGTACATTAAACAGGGGTATAACCAGACCTCGGCGGGAGAGGGGTCCAGAGCCCGAGATGGGGGGGGCACTGTTTAGCCCGCCTCCCCCAGCCGCCGACCCCCCCCCCCCCCGCCACTGCCTCCGCCAAGCACCTTTGCTGGCATGTCCTGTATGTAGCCCCGTGCAGGACGTAAGGAGTCAGAAAGAGATCATCAGCGAAGGCGCTGGAGTCGACCGGCGCTGAAGAAGACTCTTCGGCCGGCGGGGTTTGGGGACCCCCGCCAGCAAAGGTACCTGGCGGCGGTGGCGACGGGGGAGGGTCGGCGGCTGGGGGGGGTCAAATTTAGAGGGGGCCAGGGCTTATTCTGTGGGGGCCCATGCCCCCATGTCCCCACCTAGCTACGCCCCTGACATTAAGGATAACTTATTTGTTTAAATCAATTTTTTTTTTTGCAGCGTAGTATAGAGGTAATAACCCAGTCAGTAATCTGAGACTCCTAGTAATTTTAGTTGGAATGCGTTTGCCCATGACTTTATGATGTTTAAACTGAGCTTGATTTTATTATCCGCTAAAGAGGAGATTCTACATATGGTGCCTAAAATATTGATGCTGAAATAAGTGCCTACTAAGCGTATTCTATAATCGGAACCTAGATTTAGGTGCTGATTATAGAATACTAGTAAAAGAGGCCCGTTTCTGAGCAAATGAAACGGATTCTAGCAAGGTTTTCGTCGCCAACACCCCTCCTCCCTCCCTGGCCAACCCCTTCGTTGTTCTGCCATTGCTCCGCCCCCAATGTCATGACGTTTGACGTGAGGGCGGGGCCCGGAGCGATTTCCCACCCCCCTGCCTCCCTGCCTCCCTCCCTGCCAACCCCTTCGTTGTTCTGCCATTGCTCCGCCCTCGAGGGCGGGGCCCGGAGCGATTTTGGTGGCTTCACCACCACGAACCTTCGAACCTTTTTGAAGGAAGTCAGAGCTTGGCTTCACTGACGTCAGTGTCCTCAGAACGTTGAGGGTGAGTTTTATTATAGTAGATGTTTAGTTGATATTTCAGTGCCAATATCTATGTGCTCCCATTTACGCCAACGAAAACCTGGTGTAAATCTCAGTGCGTAGATTTAGGTGCACTGGGCCATATTCTATAACTAGGTGCCTAAATTTTAGAACACCCAGGAAACACCCATTTCCTCACCTTTAACTATGCCCCCTTTTGCCTCCGCGCATATAGTAACAGAATACGTTTAGCGAGTTGTGCGCCTAAATTCTAATCAGTGCCAATTAGTGCTCATTATTGCTTGTTAAATGATGTTATCAGCGCTCATTATCTTGTTAAGCCAATTAAGTTACGCACGGTGTTATAGAATCTGCGCCGGTTTCGGCGTCTAAATCTAAGCGCACTACATAGAATCCGGGGTTAAGTGCTAACCAGCAATATTCAGCAGGAGATAACTGGCTTTCTCCCGCTGGATATCACCAGATAGCAGATCAAGTACCATTTAACCGGCCAGTTGCCGTTCACGGCCAGTTAAATGGTTTTAAATATCGAGATGATGGTGCGCAAGTTTTCAGCCTCAACTCGATGTGTGTGGTACGGCCTATGTTCATAATACAGAACGTGCAGTTGCTAAAGTGTGTGCATTCCCTTTCTGACTCATGTGTGTGTGTGCACAGGTGCACAGCTTAGAGGGAACACTGGTGGGATGGGGAGAGAATCTTAAACACAAAGATTTGTCCGACTAAATCCAGTTAGCCAATGTAGACCTCAATAATCCTAGAAAATAAATATTTGTCAGTCAAAATTGAAGCTCCACGCTTTTCAAATAAGCTTTTCTCACAGGTGAGCTTATGAATTCTACACACCTGAATCCACCTTCTAATTTCCTTTTCATCAGCGATTTATTTTCAGAGTCCTGATGAAAAGTGACATTTGCTTTGCAGAAATTCTTGTCTGTGTTTTATCCTCCTCTACAAAATGACAATTAAATCAATCAATCAATCAATCAATCAATCAATCAATCAATCAATCAATAAATATCCCTGAAAATCAGCCAGTCTACAAGCATTAGGAGTGGAGGAGTGGACTAGTGGTTAGAGAACCAGTCTTGGCATCCAGAGGTGGCTGGTTCAAATCCCACTGCTGCTTCTTGTGATCTTGGGCAAGTCACTTAACCCTCCCTTGCCTCAGGCATAAACTTAGGGGTCCTTTTACAAAGGCACTCTGAAAAATGGCTTGCGGTAGTGTAGGTGTGGGTTTTGGGCACGCACTGATCCATTTTTCAGCGCGCCTCTAAAAAAGGCCTTTTTAAATTTTCCCCGAAAATGGACGTGTGGCAAAATGAAAATTGCTGTGCGTCCATTTTGGGTCTGAGATCTTACCACCAGCCATTGACCTAGCGGTAAAGGCCCATACAATAACCGGGTGGTAATGATCTACGTGCATCAAATGCCACTTGGCACGTGTCCGCTATGCGCGGCCGAAAATAAGAAATATTTTCCAGACGCGCCAAAAATGAAATTAACACAAGAGCCACAGGGTAGCCGGGTGGTAACTCCATTTTGGTGCATGTTGGGAGTGCGTAGACGCTTATGCGGCTTAGTAAAAGGACCCCTTAGATTGCGAGTCCTCCAGGGACAGAGAAATACTCAGCCTACCTGAAGGCAACTCACCTTGGGCTACTGCTGAAAAAGGTGTGAGCAAAATCTAAATAAATAAAATAAATTAGCTCATTGTTTAGATCTCAGTTTTTTGATAACACATTAAAAAAATTGTAGTAGCAAAAATTTGCGAAGTTTATGCTAATGGTTTCATTGATGCTGGCCATCCTCTCTTCCTAATGACCTGATCTACATAAGTATTGCCATACTGGGACAGACCAAAGGTCCATCAAGTCCAGCATCCTGTTTCCAACACTGGCCAATCCAGGTCACAAGTACCTGGCAGAAACCCAAAGAGTAGCAACATTCCATGTAGAACTGCAAAGAATACCAAGATTCTGGAATCCTAAAGAGTAACAAGATTCCATGTAGAACCCCAAAGAGTAGCAACATTCCACGTAGAACCCCAAAGAATAGCAAGATTCTGGAATCCTAAAGAGTAACAAGATTCCATGTAGAACCCCAAAGACTAGTAACATTCCACGTAGAACCCCAAAGAATAGCAAGATTCTGGAATCCTAAAGAGTAACAAGATTCCATGTAGAACCCCAAAGAGTAGCAACATTCCACGTAGAACCCCAAAGAGTAGCAACATTCCATTTAGAATCCCAAGTACATAAGTAATGCCACAGTGGGACAGACCGAAGGTCCATCAAGCCCAGTATCCTGTTTCCAACAGTGGCCAATCCAGGTCACAATATACCTGGCAAGATACCAGAAAAGCGCAATACATTTTATGCTGCTGGTGAATAGTTAGCTTATTCCTCTTGCTTCCAGTCTCATAATTAACATATACACAGGAGCAAATGTTTGTAATGCTTTAACACAGACCTACCTTTATCAGTCCTCAGGGTGGGGACTCTATACCTAGGTTTTAAAGCTGTTTATTTACGTTTAATAATTCTCAGTATGGTGATTGCCTGAGTAGCAGCTTGGATGGTTACTAAAACGTACACCAGGCCCCAAAGAAATTCCCCAGCTGACCACAAGACTGAGGCACCTGAAACGGCGGTTATTGTAAGAGATGTGCTTAACTGCCTCACTCTTTCCCACAGTCAGCATTGTGCCTGGCACTAACTCTTGCTGGTGACCCAGTAAAAATGAAACTGCACCAGAATCATTTTGAGTCTGCTGATTCCAGGCATTTCCCACCCCGGGGGGGGGGGGGGGGGGGGGGGGGGGGGAGAAAACTTTGCATTGACATCATAAGCTGCTTTAAGCAGTCAGGAATCTTTGGCTCATGAGGAGAGGGGGATGGGATTTCGCCTTGCAGTGGAAGCAGGTACACTATAGTCCAGGCATAGGCCTGTTTTACTTACAGCCATAAAGTGGTACTTGGGGGATCCCCTAGTTCCCATTCTGCTTCTTTTTCTCTTCACCCTGCTGCTCTAATCCTTTTTCCCACTCTCCCCTCTCCCTCTCAACCCAAATGATAGGGGGGGGAGTGGCATTCCTGGCTTTCCCTCTACTGCTGCCCACCCTTACGTTTCAGTCATTCTTCCAGCCTCAAGGAGCTATTTCTATAAATGGCGCCTATGAAAATCTTCTGCAGTAACACATGTCAAACATGGAAATCTGGTGGTAATTTATTTCCATGTTTGACATAGAAGGGCATTTTCGAAAGAAACGTCTAAGTTGGAATTTGGACGTCTTTGTAAAACGTCCAAATTCGGAGGCGGGGAGAAGGTCATTTTCGAAAAAAGATGGATGTCCATCTTTGTGTTTGAAAATACCATGCACGTCCTTGAATTTGGACGTCTTTGGTTTTCGGCCATTTTCGAGACCAAAAACGTCCAAGTCTAAAACGTCCAAATTCAAGCCGTTTGGACATGGGAGGAGCCAGCATTTGTAGTGCACTGGTCCCCCTGACATGCCAGGACAGCAATAAGGCACCCTAGGGGGCACTGCAGTGGACTTCATAAAATGCTCTGTGTGTTGAGCCCCCCCAAAACCACTACCCCCAACTGTACACCACTACCATAGCCCTTACAGGTGAAGTGGGGCACCTATCTATGGGTACAGAGGGTTTCTGGTGGGTTTTGGATGGCTCGCTGTTTCCTCCACAAATGTAACAGGTAGGGGGGGTTATGGGCCTGGGTTCACCTGTCTGAAGTGCACTGCACCTACTACTAAACTACTCCAGGGACCTGCATGTGCTGTCATAGACCTGAGTATGACATCTGAGGCTGGCATAGAGGCTGGCAAGTAATATTTTTAATCATGTTTTTTTGAGGGTGGAAGAGGGTTAGTGACCACTGGGGGAGTAATGGGTTGGCTGCTGTCGTGGACAGGATGCTGGGCTCGATGGACCCTTGGTCTTTTCCCAGTGTGGCATTACTTATGTATTTATGTACTTATGTACATCCCCGATTCCCTCCACTGGTCATCTGGTCATTTCGGGCACCTTTTTGTGTCTTATCTGTGATAAAAACAGGTCTGGGTGAAAATGTCCAAGTTTTAGTGCTGGACGACTTTGCTTTGTTCCATTATGGGTCAAAGACGTCCAAGTCTTAGGAACGCCCAAGTCCCGCCTCGAACACGCCTCCGATACGCCCCCTTGAGATTTGGATATCTTTGCGACGCACTTCTGACAAAGACATCCAAAATCGGGTTTCGATTAAACCGATTTGGACATCTCTGTGAGATGGACGTCCAAGTGCCGATTTATTTCACTTTTTGGACATCCATCTCTTTCAAAAATGAGCCTGATGCGGTGTAGCCACAGGTGAGCCTGGGTAGGCTGGGGCCCACCCATTTAGTGCTCAGGCCCACCCAACAATAGCACACATTTAGCGGTAGCTGATGGGGATCTCAAGCTCAGCCAGCTGAAGACTTCCCCCTGATGGTAACAAAAACGCTACTCTCCACGATACTGGCACCTGCACACACTCCGTTTTCAACGCATGCCTGCTGCAGACTGCCAAGGTGGAAAGAAGCATTTTCCCGCCAGCTGAAATATTTGTTTTGGTGGTGGTTGGGGGGGAGAGGGGGGGGAGAACACTTGGTGCCCACCCACTTCTTACCTAGGCCCACCCAAAATTTGTTGTCTGGATACGCCCCTGCTGATAGTAAGTGACGGCAGCTAAAGACCTGAAAGGTCCATCCAGTCTGCCCAACAGTCAAACTCATTATCAATTCATGATTAAATCAGCAATGAATGTGATATTATATACTTTATCACTAGTCTTTCTTTGGTGTTTCTGGGACATAGACCATAGAAGTCCACCCGGCTCTATCCTTATGTTCCACCTACTGGAGTTGGCGTCAAAGCTCACTCCAGCCTATCCAAATCTGTCTTGTCATTTCCGGGACCCAAAACATAAAAGTCTGCCCAGCACTGTCCTCGGTTCCAGCTACTGAAGTTGCCACTGAAGTCCTTTCCAGCCTATCCTAAACCGGATTGCCATATACAGACACAGACCTACAAAATCTGCCTGGCATTGGTCTTAGATCTTTGCAGCTGGAGTAGCCGTCCAAGCGTCACTCATGCATCCTCACCCTGCAGCCATTTAAGTTTTTAAAAAAATGTATTTTCTAACATCTATTTCCTAACTAGAGATCCTCTTTGTTCATCCCACGCCTTTTTGAATTCTGTCACTGTATTTGTCTCCACCACCTCTGTTACTGTGCAGGTCAGTGTCCAGTGCTACTGTCCAGTCCAAACACTATCCAGTGTTACTGACCAGTATGACCTCACAGTCAGTTAAACCTCCTCTTCCTCCCCGAGTAGAAAACTTTACCTCTAGACTCTCAGTTCTTAGGCAAATCTTCATTGGCCTTCAATCTCCAGCATTTGGATGGGCCACCCTTGGCGCCTCTGTCAAATTACTGGGGAGCCACTGAAGCCAACCCCTAAATCACTGGGCATCCTTGAGGTCATGCTGTTTCCTCCTAAATCACTGGAGGTTTCACTGTCCTTGCCTGAACCATGGGAATCGTCTCCTAAATCTCTGGTGGTCACCGAGGTCACACGATCTTCTTCTAAATCATTGGGGAGGTCACTAGAGGTCATACTGTCCTGCCTAAACCTATGGGGATTGCTGACATGATGGATCCCTCTCTTAGATCACTGAGGATCCTTTTACTAAAGTGCGCTGGAAAATGGCCCGTGATAGTGTAGACGTGTGTTTTGGGCGTGCGCAGAATCATTATTCAGCGCACCTGTAAAAAAGGCCTTTTTAACATTTTTGCCAAAAATGGATGTGCGGAAAAATTAAAATTAAGTGCATGTAAGTACATAAGTATTGCCATACTGGGAAAGACCAAAGGTCCATCGAGCCCAGCATCCTGTTTCCAACAGTGGCCAATCCAGGTCACAAATACCTGGCAAGATCCCAAAAATGTACAAAACATTTTATACTGCTTATCCCAGAAATAGTGGATTTTCCCCAAGTCCATTTAATAACGATCTATGGACTTTTCCTTTAGGAAGCCGCCCAAACCTTTTTAAAACTCTGCTAAGCTAACCGCCTTTACCACATTCTCTGGCAATGAATTTCAGAGTTTAATCACATGTTGAGTGAAGAAAAATTTTCTCTGATTCGTTTTAAATTTACTACATTGTAGCTTCATCGCATGCCCCCTAGTCCTAGTATTTTTGGAAAGCGTGAACAGATGCTTCACATCTACCCAATCCACTCCACTCATTATTTTATAGACCTCTATCATATCTCCCCTCAGCCGTCTTTTCTCCAAGCTGAAGAGCCCTAGCCGCTTTAGCCTTTCCTCATAGGAAAGTCGTCCCATCCCCTTTATCATTTTCGTCGTCCTTCTCTGCACCTTTTCTAATTCCACTATATCTTTTTTGAAATGCGCCGACCAGAATTGAACACAATAATCAAGGTGTTGTCGCATCATGGAGCGATACAAAAGCATTATAACATCCTCATTTTTGTTTTCCATTCCTTTCCTAATAATACCTAACATTCTATTTGCTTTTTTAGCCGCATGTCCATTTTGAGTCTGAGTCCTTACCATCAGCCATTGACCTAGCGGTAAAGACTACGCGCGTCAAATGCCACTTGGTGTGCGCCCAATACGCATGCCAGAAAATAAAGACACATGTATCGGACGCGGTCCAAAAATGAAATTACTGCAAGAGCCATGTGGTAGCCTGGTGGTAACTCCATTTTTGGCGTGTGTTTGGCGCGTGTAGACGCTTATGCGGTTTAGGTCCCCTGAGTGCCAAACTGCTCTATAAATTGCAATTGATACAAAATACTGCAGTGCGACTGGTTTTTTGGGTTAAAATATATGAAACTGTCAATGAATACTTGAAGTGGAGTGGAGGAGTGGCTTAGTGGTTAGGGTGGTGGACTTTGGTTCTGGGGAACTGAGTTTGATTCCCACTTCAGGCACAGGCAGCTCCTTGTGACTCTGGGCAAGTCACTTAACCCTCCATTGCCCCATGTGAGCCTGCCATGAGTGGGAAAGCACAGGGTACAAATGTAACAAAAAATAGATACTATTGGAGATTCTATGTGGAATGTTGCTACTATTGGATATTCTACATGGAATGTTGCTATTCCACTAGCAGAAAACGTATTCACAATATCAATGTCTCTGGTAACATTCAACCACTTGTATACACAAACCAGGACTCTTAGCCACCAACTTCAAGAAAGTGCTAGCAAAACAGTTCACACCAGTATAATGTGGCAGATCTATAATTTATATGTATAGAGTACCCTCAGATATAAACCACTGTAACTGCAGTCAATAATGCTGCTAAAAAGTGGCATAGCACTTCTTTCATTGGGTAACTCTGACAATTTTTTGGGGAGAGCAACATATGCTCATTTTTTTATGCATCCCAATCACCACAGTGCTATAAAATCACTTGTAACTTTTAAAATAGTATATACTAGGTGAAAACTGTGCACTTATCTTTTGAGTTCTTGCCTCCCAGGCAAAACTGTCTTGCCTTGTTAAAACATTCCACTAGCAACATTCCATGTAGAAGCCTGCGCGGCCACATTGGTGATCTGCAAGGGCCGACTTCTACATGGAATGTTGCTAGTGGAATAGCAACATTCCATGTAGAATCTCAAATAGTAGCAACAGTGGAGGAGTGGCCTAGTGATTAGGGTGGTGGACTCTGGTCCTGAGGAACTGAGTTCGATTCCCACTTCAGGCACAGGCAGCTCCTTGTGAATCTTAACCCTCCATTGTCCCTTGTAAGCTGCATTGAGCCTGCCATGAGTGGGAAAAGCACAGGATACAAATGTAACAAAAAAAAAAAAAAGACTTCTTTGAAAGAAGGCATTATTTTTAAAGCTGTTTGTTGGTCTTTCGTGTATTGTACGTTAGTACTTCAGAACTACTAATCCAACTTTTTTCATATTAATTTTATTCTTCTACTCCGGTTTGTCTTAGCCTTTTATTAAAGTTTCCTGCATTTAAAGGTCAACGTCAGCTTGATGCAATGTTTCCCTTCCATCAATTGCTATTTGGAATAAACTCCTATATATATTCGACTAAAACTATATGCAACTGCAAAGGAAGTTGAAAACATTTTTGTTTGATACATTTTAGGCTATTGATAGTTTTAAATTGATTATTCATGTAATTCCTCATTTTTTTTGTATGAGTTTCTTGAACCTCTTGCTGGGATTTGTGCCATGAACAAATCTTGGATTAGATTAGATTAGGTCACGCTGTCCCCTCCTAAATCATTAGAGCTTACCAAGGCCATGCTATTTCCTTCTAAATCTCCAGGAGTCACCGTGACAGAGGTGACACCGCTCCTGCCTCCTTCCCAAGTTTGCCTTATTGAAGGTGGGCACGCGGAGGAAGGAGGGCACAGAGTGACCTCTGGCCCCAGTGGATCATAATAATTCACGGTGAAGAGCCACTGGGACTTTGCCCATAACCTTTTCAGCATGTGTTTATGCTAGCAGAAACAGGAACTGATTCTTGACAATTCAGCTGTTTGAAAACCTGAGCAGCCCAAGTTTGAAAAGAGTTTTCTGTGGCTGTCCACAAACAACAACAACCCCCCCAAAAAAATCTGTGGAAACCAAGCTCAGCGATATTTCTATGACTCATGTCTTTTTCCCCTTGTGCTTTATTTAAATTACTGAGGATTTGTGAACCAGAGCTCTGAAAAGAACGACAATGAATGAAAACTGGAGCCGCCAAAACCAATATAAGGACTAAACTTACAAAAAATGAGATAAAACTCAAACCAGTCCCCCCCCCCCCTTCCCAATTTGCACATTACACATACAACAGGATAAACACGGGGAACACTGGGGGGGGGAATTTTATATGCACTTTCTATATAAAATGCTGTGGCCAATCTATGTGTATAAATTTGTATACTGACTACATCACTTGCATTGATGTTCCCAGGGGCAGAGTTTGGGTGGGATGCTACTACTACTACTACTATTAAACATTTCTATAGCGCTACTAGACTTACGCAGCGCTGTACAAATTAACATGAAAAGACAGTCCCTGCTCAACAGAGCTTACAATCTAAATTGGACAGACGAACAGACAGCTAGGGGTGGGGAAATTGCAGTGGTAGGAGTGATAAGTGAGGGTGTTGAGTAAGAGAGTCATGGTTAGGAGTCGAAAGCAGTAGCAAAGAGGTGGGCTTTAAGCCTAGACTTGAAGACAGCCAGAGACTGAGCCTGACGTACTGGCTCAGGGAGTCTATTCCAGGCATAGGGAGCAGCGAGATAGAAGGAACGGAGCCGGGAGTTAGCAGTGGGGGAGAAGGGGGACGACAGGAGACATTTACCCAGCGAACGGAGTTCACGGGGAGCAGTGTAGGGAGAGATGAGAGCGGAAAGGTACTGAGGAACTGCGGTGATTTAACCAGAGCTGACATTGTGATGTCATAATGCCTCAGTCCACCAATGCCTAAGAGCCAACCTCATCAGTGATGTCACAATGGCTTGACTGTCCTATACTTGGCTCATACTACTACTACTACTATTAAACATTTCTATAGCGCTACTAGACTTACGCAGCGCTGTACAAATTAACATGAAAAGACAGTCCCTGCTCAACAGAGCTTACAATCTAAATTGGACAGACGAACCGACAGCTAGGGGTGGGGAAATTGCAGTGGTAGGGGTGATAAGTGAGGGTGTTGAGTAAGAGAGTCATGGTTAGGAGTCGAAAGCAGTAGCAAAGAGGTGGGCAGTGGGAATGGGGGTGATGTTGGGATGCACATGCATATTTTATAATATAGACGCATCCATGTTTATTATTTATTAGGATTTATTTACCGCCTGTTTGAAGGAATTCACTCAAGGTGGTGTACAGTAAGAATAGACCAAATATGAGCAATAGGCAATTTCAGCAGTAAAAATAGTCAAATTACTATACCATACTTTGTATTGTTGACTACTTACAATGTCAACACAATATGTAATAGAACATTTTAAGTGACAGTGTAGGGTATAAGCAAAGATGGAACATATAGACAGGTAAGAGAGTAAGAGGAGTTAGAAAATCAGGTGACTAATTTAAAGAAAGTTGCACGTGAGGTCAGAGAGACGGTTAAATATTATATCAGCTAGGGTAGGAGTGGATATACATGTCCTGCTGCAGTATGTGCAGCCCGAGTCACTCCTTGTGCGAGTGAGACTAACAAGTTAGTTACTTCTTCCGTTAAAGGCCTGGTTGAAGAGCCAAGCTTTCACCTGCTTCCTGAAGTAGAGGTAGTCTTGTGTTAAGCGGAGCCTTTCAGGCATTGGATTCCAGAGTGTGGGGGCTACTCCGGAGAAGGCTCGCTTGCGGGTATCACATCGTGTAATGTCTTTTGGAGAGGGTGTAGTTAGTGAAAGTCCTTGGGAGGACCTTAGTGTCCTTGGCGGTGTGTAGAGGGCCATCCTGTTCTTCAAGTATTCGGTGCCATTTACTTTAAGGGCTTTGAAGATCAGACATAGAGCTTTAAATTTAGCCCTGTATTGCCCTGGTAGCCAATGAAGTTTTTGCAAAAATGGTGTGATGTGGTCACGTCATTTGTTTAGAGCACATGTACACAGTCACAGCTTCAGAGCAGGTGCAAATTTGTGTGTGAGGATTTCTGATCTACTGGAGTCTGTTTTGGGAGTCTGTTTAATATAAGCATGTAGACACCTATGTTGCCTTTATAATTTAGGGCTTAAATAGATGCCTTTGTAGAAGTTTGACATTGGTGACTTGTTATAGAATAACTCGCTCCCCCCTCAGTTTAAGTGCCGACTGGCGAGACCTGAGCAACCAGTACGAAGGTATACTTTATAGGAAGGATGGCCACCACAGGTCTTCCAGCGTCATGCTGAAGTCATGTTTCCACAATAACCCTAATTTGCCAGTTCACTGAGGGGCCCTTTTAATGAGGTGTGCTGAAAAATGGCCTGCGCTGGTGTAGATGCGTGTATTGGATGCATGCAGGTCCATTTTTCAATGCGCCTGCAAGAAAGGCCTTTTTTTTGCCAAAAATAGACATGCGGCAAAATAAAAATGAGCATGCGTCCATTTTGGGCCTCAGACCTTATCGTCACCCATTGACTTAGCAGTAAGGTCTCACAAGTTAACCGGGCGGTAATCGTCAGCGCACATACACTGCCGATAACAGTCAGGTTAGCGCCACACGGTAGAAAATAGAAATTATTTTCTGCCATGCGTTTTGGATGCGCGTAGAAATTAGAATTACCGGCCGGGGCATACAGTAGCCAGGTGGTAGTTCTAATTTGCCTACACATCTTAGTAAAAGGGCCCCTGAATTCTTCATCTATTGGGAATATTCATTTGGGGTGGCCTGAAAACCCCACCCAATGTGAGTGTTCAGAAGACTAGAGTTCAGCATTGCATATACGAAACTGAGAATTAATTTAGTGACAACAAGGAAAAAAGGTTACATGTTCAAGTTCATAGAAAGCATCCTTTCTTCCACATTCTAGGCTAGAGATTCGGATCCAACCACCATCAGCCATTGAGTCAGTCCCTTCGGGATTTATCCCATGCAGTCATTTGCACACCACTGTAACTATAAAGAGGGCTTGGCAAGAAGAGTCTCCCTTACAGCTGAGGGTCAGAGATGAGAGATGGAACCTATGGGTATGGAATGGCATTATATAATCGGGGGGGGGGGGGGGGGGCTTCTGCTGCTACCAGACCCTTCCCAAGGATTACCCTAAACACTCCATTATGACAGACCTTATAGGTCTACCAACCAGAAACACAACAAGATCAACACGAACATACCTAAACCTCCACTACCCAAGCTGCAAAGGACTCAAATACAAATCAACCTATGCATCCAGCTTCTCTTATATAAGCACGCAACTATGGAACGCACTACCAATTGCCATGAAAACAACATACAATCACCTAAACTTCCGGAAACTCCTAAAGACTAACCTGTTCGGAAAGGCATACCCTAACGATCCAACCTAAATGCCTTAACCCCGCAACACAACAATATATAAGTTCGTACTGGACATAACCTAACTCTTCCTCTTTATGACCCCACGATGTGTCTACCACACTTGATCATTCGCTACCATAACCTCACTATGTATTTGTTCATACCGGTATTGGCGATCGCCTCTACTGTACTATGTAAGCCACATTGAGCCTGCAAATAGGTGGGAAAATGTGGGATACAAATGCAACAAATAAAAAATTAATTCTCCCGCTTTCCAGGAGCTTCTGAACTGTGCTATCCAGTTCTTTCTCCTTCTGGAAAGCTCTTTGTCTTCCTGGCAGGTGGCAGGAAACACAGCGATCATGGAAGGCTTGCTGAGGATACGGAGGTTACCTAACTGCTACCGATCAGACAGATCAGATTTTACTATTGGTTAATTACCTCACACAGTGCCAGTAGTCAGAACATTGACACTCCATTGAGACTGGAAACAGCATTGAGAATTCAGTCTTAACTGCTAAATTTCTCATGACGTTAGGTGAATGTGATTCACGGTACAGGGCGCTACTTTTATTAAGGCTAAAGAAAAGGTAAGTCGACCAGACAGTGCTCGACCTCACCTCGACCTCTCCTATCACAGAACAAGAGCTAGTGGGTACACAGAGACTCAAAGGGAAACCACCTTATCTCTCATCACTTACTTTGTGAAGAACATCAATTTTGCTCCTCAAACCAACAAAGTTCATTTACAATTAAAAAAATATATATATCTTTGCAGGCCTTTAAAAGAACAAAACACAAAATTCAATCCAAACAAGATGGGAGGAACCATGTTGTCTATCGAGGATCCGATAAATAGAGGATCTTCAATGCTCATCTGACCAAGACAACAGAGTACAGAAAAGAAGAGAGATCTTACAAGTCATCACGCTCTCTGACTACCAGGCTGGATGGGTAGGTTTGTCTTTTCCATTACCATCTACAATGTTACTGTGAAACACATCTAAGCAATATCCCGAGCAGGGGCGTAGCCAGATACCCAAGTTTGGGTGGGCCTGGACCCAAGGTGGGTGGGCAGAACTCCACCTTGTCCTACAAGTGATTTGGTTTCTCCCTCTCTTGCCTGCATGCCATATAGTCTTTCAAACATCACCTCTCCCCCGTATATCTTTTAAATAGCAGATTTTCACTGGCAGCAAACAGTTGTTGGGAGTTTTTGGCTGGTGGGGCTTGGGGTCCCTGCAAGCCACATTATAGGTGTGCTGCTACTTGGTGGGCCTGAACCTAAAGTGGGTGGGCCTGGGCCCACCCCAGCCCACCCTTGGCTACGCCACTGATCCCGAGTCATCTTGGAAGGTGGTTTCCAAAGTTACATGGTAATCATAGACTACAGCCAATAAGCATTCACTCAACCCTAATAAAACCCAGGAGAAATTCAATTTTATACACGTAATCCCCCATTATATGGGAATTACTGAGAGACAGAATCCCTGTTGAGAATCACTGGGGGGGGGGGGGGGGGGAGTGACTGGGAAGTCCCAGGGTTGGAGGAAGCCCAGCCCTTGGGGAGTGTTTTTGAAATAAAATGCAGAGGGAAAATGCATGGAGACAGTGGCGTACTAAGGAGGGGGGGGGGGGGGCGGTGGGTGCGGTCCGCCTCGGGTGCACGTCTCTGGGGGGGTGCCGCATGTCTGTTGGCAACGCTCGTTCCCTGCTCCCTCTGCCCCGGAATGGGTTACTTCCTGTTCCGGGGCAGAGGGAGCAGGGAACGAGCGAAGCCGACAGGCGCGCGGCACCCCCCCAGCAGGTAAAAATGCACCTGGGGGGGGTGTCGTTTCGCTGGGGGGAGGTGTCCATCATTTTGCCGGGGGTGGGGGGGTCGCACTGCACCCGGGGGGGGGGGGTGCATCGGCGATCCGCCCTGGGTGTCAGCCACCCTAGGAAGGCCACTGCATGGAGAAAAGGGGCCTTGGGTTGAGTGACAAGGGAGGAGGAGATTAGAAGGGATAAAGGTGAGAGTTGTGCCTGAAGGAGGGGGTTTTGGCTACCTACAGGTCTGAGTTACCCGTACATCCCTTGCCATTGACCTGGGGAGAAAGGGAGTCCTGGAACTTAGAGGCCCATTGGCTGCAGGAGGCAGGTTGCAGCTCTATAATGTGGCAACCTGCAACTTGTGTGCTACGGGTGGGTAGGAAGAAGGCCCAGCCCAGGAGCAGGGGACCAGAGCTAAGGAGAGTTCGTCCCAGGACCATAGTGGATCAAGAGTGGTCACTGTTGGTGGGGAGTCAGAGACCGAGGAGGGACCTGAACCCGCACAGGTGGTTTAATACACAGGACAGGACAGCCTTTGGGAATAATGGTCATGGGCAGGAGCCTTGGGTGTATGTACCTAGCCCCAAGCTCAGGAGTGCCCTGTAAATAACCCGAGAGGCAGTGGCGTAGGAAGGGGGGGGGGCGGTGGGGCGGTCCGCCCCGGGTGCACGCCGCTGGGGGGTGTCGGCGCCTCGCTGGTTCCTTGCTCTCTCTGACCCAGAACAGGTTACTTCCTGTTCTGGGGCAGAGAGAGCAAGGAACCAGCGAGGCGCCGACACCCCCCCCAGCGGCGTGCTCTCGGCGGATTGGCCCTCCCACCCGCCCCTCACCGCCTTCCAGGTATGTTCTCGTGGGCGGGCGGGGGGGGGTATTGCGCTACGGAGGGGGGAGGGTGCATTGCGCTGCACCCAGGGGGGGGGGGGTGCGCAGCGGCGACCCGCCCCGGGTGTCAGCTGCCCTCACGACGCCACTGCTGAGAGGGAGAGTGGTAAGGGAACTCTCAAGCAGAGCAACAGAAGAAATTGAATTAGACTGGTTTGACAATCTAAGTGGATGTTTTCAATCTGCAATTGCCTGCTCGTTGCAGTATTTTTTTCCCAATAAAAGTTAAAGTTTCTATAAAACCCTCAGAGTACTGCGTGGTTCCTGAACTGAAGGGGCTGAGTAGAAGCTAGGAACATTCTCTTCCAATCCCCGGATCATTATTCCGCACCATTGATCCGCTTTCAAGCTTGACTGCAAACAAACTGGAACTGATGTAAGAGTGACCTGAGACAAAAGGAACTGCATGTATGTTTTGTTTGTGGCCCTGGACCGGAGCTGGTGGATGGGTGAGACCCAGGTTACAGAAACTGGCAGCCGCACATGGGGCATTGGGGGAGAAATAAAGAGAGAGTCTTTGCTTGGGGGCTACAGGATTTGCGATTTGTGAGTGAAGGTGGACAGTTCCGTTGCTAGTGGATTACAAAAGTTGTTCTCGTATTATCGAGATCGGAGAGACAGAACTCTCACTGTGGATTACAAATGCCAAAAGGACTGTCTTTTTGACAGCCTTGTAGATGTACAAATTTCTGGCTTAAGACTGGGAGTAAAACTGTTGGCACTGACCGTTAAAATTTTAAATCCTCCCGCCCAGCCAAGTTCGCGCAACCGGATCTGTGAAATGCGCTAAAACTGTGAGTACCTGGGAAAAGGGCAGGAAGGAAGTGCTGAATCACCATGGCGGTGTTTCCCGCGTCAGCTGGGGCGGAGGAAGATAAGAGTGCTCCATTTGATAGCGCATTGCAGACTTTTGGGAGCGGATTTCAATTGAACAGGTGGGACATCTGACGTCACATGTACCCCCAGAAGGCAGGGAAAGGACCACCCGCCCAGCCACGTGGGAGATTTGGAGAACATGGCGGATGAGGTGGAGAGATGACTAGAAAGGATGGCTCACTGTTTACAAGCGATTGTTGAGTTGAGCGTAGAGGAGAGCATGGTGGTGGGATGCATTGTTTGTTCTGAATGCCATAAGTACATAAGTATTGCCATACTGGGAAAGACCAAAGGTCCATCGAGCTCAGCATCCTGTTTCCAATAGTGGCCAATCCAGGTCACAAATACCTGGCAAGATCACCCAAAAAGTACAAAACATTTTATGCTGTTTATCCCAGAAATATTTTGCCCAAGTCCAATTTAATAATGGTCTATGGACTTTTCCTTTAGGAAGCTGTCCAACCCTTTTTAAAACTCCGCTAAGCTAACCGCCTTTACCACATTTTCTGGCAACGAATTCCAGAGTTGAATTACATGTTGAGTGAAAAAACATTTTCTTAGATTTGTTTTAAAATCACTACTTTGTAGTAGCTTCATCGCATGCCCCCTAGTCCTAGTATTTTTGGAAAGCGTAAACAGATGCTTCACGTCTACCCATTCAACTCCACTCATTATTTTATAGACCTATATCATATCTCCCCTCAGCTGCCTATTCTCCAAACTGAAGAGCCCTAGCCGTTTTAGCCTTTCCTCATAGGGAAGTCGTTTTATCCCCTTTATCATTTTCATCGCCCTTCTCTGCACTTTTTCTAATTCCACTATATCTTTTTTGAGATGCGGCGACCAGAATTGAACACAATATTCAAGGTGCGGTCGCACCATGGAGCGATACAAAGGCATTACAACATCCTCATTTTTGTTTTCCATTCCTTTCCTAATACCTAACACTCTATTTGCTTTCTTAGCCACCGCAGCACACTGAGCAAAAGGTTTCAACGTATCATCAACAACGACACCTAGATCCCTTCTTGGTCGGTGACTCCTAACGTGGAACCTTGTATGACGTAGCTATAATTTGGGTTCCTCTTTCCCACATGTATCACTTTGCACTTGCTCACATTAAACGTCATCTGCCATTTGGATGCCCAGTCTCCCAGTCTCGTAAGGTTCTCTTGTAATTTTTCACAATCCTTCCGCGATTTAACTACTTTGAATAACTTTGTGTCTTCAGCAAATTTAATTACCTCATTAGTTACCCCCATCTCTAGGTCATTTATAAATATGTTAAAAAGCAGCGGTCCCAGCACAGACCCATGGGGAACCCCACTAACTACCCTTCTCCATTGAGAATATTGACCATTTAACCCTACTCTCTGTTTTCTATCTTTTAAGCAGGTTTTAATCCACAATAGGACACTACCTCCTATCCCATGACTTTCCAATTTCCTTTGGAGTCTTTCATGAGGTACTTTGTCAAATGCCTTCTGAAAATCCAGATACACAATATCAACCGGCTCACCTTCATCCACATGTTTGTTCACCCCTTCAAAGAAATGTAATAGATTGGTGAGGCAAGATGTCCCTTCATTAAATCCATGTTGACTTTGTCTCATTAATCCACGCTTTTGAATATGCTCTGTAATTTTGTTCTTTATAATAGTCTTTACCATTTTGCCCAGCATCGACGTAAGACTCACTGGTCTATAATTTCCCGGATCTCCTCTGGAACCTTTTTTAAAAATTGGCGTTACATTGGCCACCCTCGATTTTAAGGATAAATTAAATATTACTAACAATAGTTCTGCAAGTTCATTTTTCAGGTCTATCAGTACTCTGAGATGAAGACCATCAGGTCCAGGAGATTTGCTACTTTTCAATTTGTCAAATTGCCCCATTACATCCTCTAGGTCTATAGAGATTTCATTCTGTACTTGCCGCATGGCCATTTCCTGCAGGAAAGAGACACTTCCCTTTTACCTGCTGTGGTAAAAGGGAGCCTCGGCATGTGAAAAACACGCACTGACACCAGCGCAGGCCCCCTTTTGCTGCAGCTTGGTAAAAGGGGCCCTCAAAGTGTGGACGTACCCAAATTTGTGTACACAATTTTGTGTGGCATATGCAGAATCTGCGGGGTTAGCGCTGGTATTCGGTCTGCTAACCAAATATCGCGATTACATTTATAGTACATTGCAAATTACAAATTAAATTATAAATAACAAATGGCCTTATATTCCACAGACACTGTAAAGTTCTACATGGATTTCAAAAGATGAAGCCAAGTTATTCCTGGGAAATACATAATAAAATAAAATATTTGACTTTAACATCTTGCCTCTAAAGAATTCGATGATTTTCAAAAAACCTAAGGGCCCTGTTTACTAAGCCACGTTATAGGTGCGCACACTAAAAATTAGAGACACCCATTAGAATATATGGGTGTCTCCAGCGTTTATAGAAACGCTAGTGCACTTTAGTAATCAGGGCCCTTAATAATATTTTAATATTCTAATATGAGATGGTAAAGAATTCCAAATAACGGATGCCTGCTGTCTTAGGGTCCCTTTTGCTAAGCTGCGGTAAAAGAGGCCCTGCGCCAGCGGCAGTATGAGTTTCTGCTGTCCACAGAGTCCCCTTTTACTGCAGAGGGTAAAAAGGTGGAAAAAAGAAATGGCCGTGTGGTAAGTTCGCACTTGCTGTGCGGCCATTTTGGGGGAAGCACTTACTGCTACCCACTGAAGTGGCGGGTAAGGACTTCCCCGCTAACCCAGCGGTAACCAGGGTGCATGTGGTACTACCCGATTACTGCTAGGTAACCCCTGCGCTAAAAAAAATCAGACCTGATTTTCTGTAGCACCGGAAATGCTGTGCGCCAGTGGTGTAGCTATGGTGAGCCACGGGGGCTTGGGCCCCCCAAATGGGCTCTGGGGCCCCCGAATCCACCCCCCGCCACCTGAAGCGTTTATCTGTCCCGCGCTGGTGTCGCACTTGCCTGCTCTCCTGTTTCCAGTCGCGCCGTGAATGCTCTCGTTTTAATGAAAGTGAGCATGCTCGCTCATGCTCAGTTTCATGAAAATGAGCGTGCAGTGCACGGCGCGCTGAAAACAGGAGAGGAAGCAAGTTTGAGACCAGCGCGGGACAGATAAACACTTCAGCTGGCGGGGGGGTTGGGGACCCCCACCAGCCAAGGTACCTTGCGGGGGAGGCAGCCTAAAATGCGCCTCCCCACACTTTGGACTCTGGACCCCCCTCCCCCGAGGTCTGGCTACGCCCCTGGTGCGCGCTGGGCCGGCAGTAGTTCCGGGTTGCTGTGCGGCAACCCGTTAGTAAAAGGTCCCCTTAGATCGAAATAGCTTAGGATCGCCAGGGAAACGCAATAGAAAAATATCTCACAGAGTGCCGACCCAGATAAAGTTAGAACCGGAAAAGACAGTCCTAACTTTTTCCAGGTAGTTATCAGCAGCAGACTCCATTCAAGAAGTAACCAACGACTAGAGTCAGATTTTCCTTCTTTAAGAGGAGTAAATCATAAATCTATTAGAGAGCAATCAGCTGACTTTCAAAGCATAAGGTTTTGGAACAGTTTACCTGTTAATATGCGGCAGATTAATTCACATTTTTATTTAGAAAATTTTTAAAAACTTTTTTGTTTTTTTTTTTGAGTAGGATTTGTAAGTTTTAATCGGAATTATGTATATTCTTTACTTTTTAATGTATTGATCATATGATTGTATGTAAATTCCTTCTGAATGCAGAAGTTTTATTGCCGTAATCTGCTTTCCAATTTGCTTTAAAAGTGGAGTAGAAATATACTAATATAGTACAATACAATAATAGTTTGAGTATCAGTAGTACCCAGATAAGTGCTGGCAAGTGAAGAGAGTAATGCGTTTGATATACTTTACACCCAGATATTTATCTCTGGTATCCAGGTATGTTTAATATCTGGAGATTAAAAAAAAACTAGCGGTGGCCTGGTGTTTAAATACTGCTGACTGCTGCGGGGTAAATATTGGGGTGGGGGTGGAGAGGGGGTCTGTTTATGTGTATATTATTATTATTATTTATTGCATTTGTATCCCACATTTTCCCACCTATTTGCAGGCTCAATGTGGCTTACAGAGTTTTGTTATGACATTAACATTCCAGGATGTTATTAATTTATTATTAATTATTAACATATATAATATTAACATATAATTATTAACATATATAATATATATATTATACTTTATTGTACTTCCTGTACAGGAGCGCATTGCTTTTAAGATCTGCTCCCTAACACATAAAATCATCTATGGGGCTGCCCCGGATTACACGCTCCCCTTGATCGACCTTCCGCCTAGAAATGCCAACCCTGCTGCTCGGTCCTATCTCCACCTCCATTTTCCGAATTGTAAGGGTGTCAAGTACAAGAAAATCTTCGCCTCGTCCTTCCGTTATTGGAGTCCCAAACACTGGAATACGTTACCTCGTCACCTTAAAGCTCAAGTGGACCATGCCCTTTTTAAGAAGTTGTTAAAGACATTCCTCTTTGCTAAGACTTACCCCTCAACTTACCATGTTGATTGATGCATCCCTTGTCCCTTACCCTGCCTAGTTCACGCTGTTAGTTTCTCCCCTCCTATTTGCTTCTTTTATGCTTGCCTAAGCTTTTAACTTTGTACTCTTATTTAATTCTCTGTAAGCCACATTGCGCCTGCATGAGTGGGAAAATGTGGGATATAAGTAATAAATAAATAAATAAATAAATAAATATATTAACATATATAATATATATATAACATATATAAGGATGTTATTAACATTCCTTAGTTATTAATTTGTACAGCGCTGCGTAACCCTAGTAGCGCTCTAGAAATGTTAAGTAGTAGTAGTAGTAGGATGTCAGATAGAATTAGTAAAGTGCGGAGATTGAGTAAGGGAAGAACAAAGGGATGTATTGAAGGGTAGGTATTGAGGTGGGCTTTCGTAACTGATCGGGTTGGTGTGGTGGACTGGTGAAGCTATGGATTCGCTTTGTAGGCCTTGTTGAAGAAGCATGTCTTCAGAGATTTGCGAAAGTTGGTTATTTCTTCAATTGTTTTCAGGTCTGTAGGTAGTGCATTCTGTATCTGCGTGCTCATGTAAGAGAAGGTACCCCAGCCATGATCACTATCTCAGCAAGGCTCCCAGCCCCTTCCAACCCGATGAGCCAGGCCTCAAACCTCAGTCTCCCACATGGCAGCTCTGTGACTGTGCCATCAAGCGGCCCCGCCTCCACTGGTTCTCTCTTAATGGAAGCCCAAAGAGGGCACAAAGACAATTAAAATATGTTTTATTTAATATATACAATTGCTAGTCCAAATGACTTCTGTATTCTGTTGGCTGTACGGTTAACTAATAATTACAAAAACTATCTTCTGTGTAATGAGGACAAAACCTGAGAACTGCGTCCATTATATTGAGCAGTGGCATGCCGACTTGTTAATTAAAGGCCTTCTGAATAATGTCAACGTGCACCAGTTGTGAGAAGAGGTGTCAGACTATATCCAGAGAGAACTCTTCACACTTTTTTTAAAGATCTAAGTCCTGGGATTTTTTTTCTCTCCGGAAGTTTTCCCGGATGAAACGTGTGTCTCAAAAGTCTGCAGGAGAGAGGTAGGCGGAAAACGTTTCCTGTTGCTGCAGAACTCTCTGTATGTCTCACCGATGAAGACTGACAATGCATAAAGTGGAAACAGCCAAAGAGAAGCAAATGAAAAGCTGAAGAGAAATGTTGAAACTTGATATGGCTGTGTTTCGGCGAATTGTCTGTGTCAGGGGTCCAACAGTCATAAAACAGTGGTGACAAATACAAGCATCCACTCTCACTGCTGTCTCTTTACTCAACGATTTCAGGAAACTCTAAGGCGATGCGTTTTGCACCCAGCAGCTTATGATCTTCATTGTTACTTGACGCACACAATTGTTAGACCTCTGAAGAAGACAATGTGACAAAACAACAGCCATTTTGGGTCACTGTTTTATCAATAAACGTTTCTCGTCAGCTTTTCATGGCCACTTTTTGGTTGTCTCTGCTTCCTAGGTTGCTCATTTGATCTGCGGAGTTCCGTTCCTTTCTTTTATTCTTTGCTTACCGATGAAGACCTCCATTTCTTCCACTGCAAGGGTCTATTTTTTTAATGATCGCCTACTGCTTTGAGCAGGATTTTAACGTGAAAAATAGTACATACTATATAAAAGTATAAATTAAATACTCAGCACGGTTGGTCTAAAAAAAAATGTCATATTCAAGTCACAGCTTGTCCTTGTAGTCTGTTTCTCTCTCTGGTTATACCAGTGACGGTGGAGAGGTGGGAACAAGTTTTGGTCTACGTGTCATTAATTCGTCCCGTCCAAGAATGGGTGTTTCTTTTATTTGCAGTGGTGTGGATGGGAGTAGGGGACAGAGGTGGGCGGGAGTGTATTTCAGGATAAGATTCTCTCCATCTTGGGGTTCACAAATGAAAAGTTCTGGAACATGTGTTGGTCCATGCTGTTAATAAGCGTCCTATCGGCATACGAAAGCCGCGGCCTCTCATTCAGGAACTCCTTGTCAAAGTTGCTGCAGTCGCTTGCTGATTTCTTGAAGAAAAGTTAGAAAGAGAAAACCCAATCAGATCAAGTCTAAACCGTAATCAGGTCAAGTGAAAAAAAAACAACATTTCGAGTGAATGACAGGACAATTAATAAATACATGGTAAAGGCACAGAATGTGGTTCATTTTCAGCTCATTTTGGGATATTTTCCTGATTTTCTGACTTGTATCGGTTTATTCCATACACTCATTTTAACACAAATTTAACATTAATTTGTAGGTTAGCATGTGTAACAGAGGTCTGAAAAGTGGCTCTTTCTACTGCTCAAAAGGAGGAAGATGAGTCCTTGATCCTAGTTAGAGCTCTGTATGGTGCGGTGCAACAGAGAGAATGTCTCACCGTCAGTCAAGGGACAGGAGGCTTCCCCTTGCACATTTTGGAGGGAAGAATAAAAGGGCTGGCAAGCCAGTGCCAAGAGTCTTCTTCCCTCAAGTAGTCCAAAGAGAAGGAGGAGGAAAAGGATTGAATATTTGAGCCCAAGGCTGAGGCCCAGTGGAGCAGGGTGCCGTTTTCTACAGGTAATTGTCCAGGCTAAAACTTTGCAGAAAGCAAACAGTCTAACCCGGATACGCTTGACTAAGGAAAGAGAAGATTCTGAAGGATAGAGGAGACCACAGACAAGGTGGTATGGTCCAGGAGAGCCACGTTCAACAAGGGCCTAGTGCCACCAAGGGGACGAAGGTAAACACCATTACTTATATTGGAGAGAAGAGAGGAAAGAGCTTAAACTGTATGAAAGTCCTATCACCCAGGTGCAGAGGAGAGATGCTAATCAGATGCATCCCTGGCCTCCCAGTAAATTTTATTCAGTTTGCTGATTTTGTACTTTTGCTGCCACTGCCTGCCTCTCAGGAAGGAGGGCAGGACAGAGGCCTGAAAATATCTCCAACCAGGAGGAAGACCCCCGGGGTAAAGAGGGGCTGAGAAAACCTATAGTTTTGGTGTTCAGGGAGTGTGCTGCACTTGTTATAGTTGTGAAAGATGAGCGTAATGGTGAAGTTCTTTTTGATCGCTTACACAAGAGATCTAACGGGAATGGAGGGCAGAGAAGAGGACTTATTTAGGGGCTGTCATTTAAAAGATGAGAAAATGATATGCGACAGAGAACATGGACCATTTTTGCTCCTCTCATTCGGATAGCATTTGGTTAACTGGTTACTGAATTTTTCCTGTCTGTTGACATTAAATTAAGAGGCAACAGATAGGGGAAGGACTCGGGGTGGACATTATTTCCTTTTTATAGATGTTCCTATGTTAGAACATTGAGGACCAGAATTTGTCATGGATTTCTCAATGGTCATGAATAGAAATCAAACAAAATAAAACATGGATAAGAAAATAAGATGATACCTTTTTTATTGGACATAACTTAATACATTTCTTGATTAGCTTTTGAAGGTTGCCCTTCTTAGTCAGATCGGAAATAAGCAAATGTGGTAGCAGATAGTATATATAAGAGAAACATCAAAGCATTACTTTGACAGTCTGACAGAGTGGGAGGGTGGGGGTATGCATGGGGACATCAAAGCATCAATGGTCATGGAAGCTATGAACGTATGTGAAGAAATATAAGAACATAAGAGTAGCCATACTGAGTCAGACCAATGGTCCATCTAGCCCAGTATCCTGTTTCCAAAGAGTGGCCAAGTCAGGTCACAAGTACCTGGCAGAAACCCAAACATTCCATGTAGAACCCCCAAACAGCAGCAAGATTCCATTCAGAATCCCAAATAGTAGCAACATTCCATGTAGAACCCCAAAGAGTACCAAGATTCCATTCAGAACCCCAAATAAGAACATAATATAAGAACATAAGAGTAGCCATACTGGGTCAGACCAATGGTCCATCTAGCCCAGTATCCTGTTTCCAAACAGTGGCTAAGCCAGGTCACCAAACCCAATTAGTAACAACATTCCATGCTACCAATCCTGGGGCAATCAGTTGCTTCCCCATGTCTGTCTCAATAGCAAACCAGTGACCTTTCTGGTCGTGCGATGGCAGCTTTGCTGACCCATAAAATAGAGGCAGTCCTACTGCCAAGTTGGGGTTTCTCCCTTAACTTTCTTCAGTTGTGTTTTATCTTTCACCAGTAGAGGGGATTTACTACAACTGTTGAAAAAAAATCTTTCCATGCAATATAGAGTTTTTATTGTTTTCCTAGGCCCCTAAATGAGGCGTTCAGAGATTAGGATTCATAGAGACAATGTTTTCTGCTCTTTTATAAGTTCGTTTCTCCTATTTAAATGGAAACTTTGATGCCTCCTGAAGGAAATCACACGAAACCACTGACACAAAACCAACAGGACTGATTCTTACCACTTGGGGCTTGAAGGGCGGCTGCATCTCCCGATGTTCCAAGGCCTCCCAGTTAATCTCGCGGAAGAAGGCATGTTGTCGGATGTCCCCCTTTATACCCAGCCTCCCATCCGGCTCTCTGACGAAAAGCTGTACAAGTTTTCACATTAGAAAAAAAAGAAAAACCCTCATGACTTCTAATCCAGTCATCACACTGTCATCCTTCCGCACTACACAGAAGAACCCTCAGAACTGTCCTCTCTTTGCATGCAACCTAGATGTGGTGTTAAGATTCTGCCCAGCTCCTCATACTTTTGTTATCAGGGTAGATAGAGTGATCCATCCCATGTTTGTGGAAGCCTGAGGGTGGGAGGTGACAGAGGCAGGGATACAAGAGTAGCGGTTAACTGGCTAAATGCTATTTAACTGGCCAGAAGCCACTCCTGGCCAGTTAAATAGTGCTAAATGTCATAAGTACATAAGTATTGCCATACCGGGAAAGACCAAAGGTCCATCGAGCCCAGCATCCTGTTTCCAACAGTGGCCAATCCAGGTCACAAATACCTGGCAAGATCCTAAAAAAGTTCATTGCATTTTATGCTGCTTATCCCAGAAATAAGCAGTGGATTTTTCCCCAAGTCAACTTAATAATGGTCTATGGACTTTTCCTTTAGGAAGCCGTCCAAACCTTTTTTAAACTCCGCTAAGCTAACCGCCTTTACCACATTCTCTGGCAACGAATTCCAGAGTTTAATTACACGTTGAGTGAAGAAATATTTTCTCCGGTTCGTTTTAAATTTACTACATTGTAGCTTCATCGCATGCCCCCTAGTCCTAGTATTTTTGGAAAGCGTAAACAGACGCTTCACATCTACCCGTTCAACTCCACTCATTATTTTATAGACCTCTATCATATCTATCATATTTTTTCATCCGGATTGTGTTTACATATCACACCATATAAACTCTAGAAGGAAGGTGTCTTTGGAACAATGCAGAAATTTGGGTGGGCACTAGCTATACATTTGAGAGATTGAGATAATACTCAATTTAATGTGGCTTATGAGTAAGGTTCATTCTTGTCATGGTACACAAAACAATCTCATTCAGAGGCCTTATTCTATGATTACAGCCAGAGGCGTATCTAGCCTCCGGCGGTAGGGGGGGGGCCAGAGCTAGAGGGAGGGGGCACATTTTAGCCCCCCCCCAGCTGCCACCGACCCCCCCCGCCGCCATTACCTGACCCCCCCCACCGCCACCAACGACTCTCTCCACCCCCCTCCGCCACCAGCCCTCCCCCGCTGCCGTTTCTTACTTTTGCGCCGAGGTCCGCTTCCTCCTGCGCCTTTAAAAATATTTCTTCAGCTGGCGGGGGACCCCAACCCCCGCCAGCCAACCCGAGGTGACGTCTTTCAAGTTCTTCGTCCGCCGTGGCCGACATGCTGGAGTTGAGCAGCTGAATCCAGTTCGGAGTCTGACGGCGGACGAAGAACTTGAAAGACGTCACAGTTGGCTGGCGGGGGTTGGGGTCCCCCGCCAGCTGAAGAAATATTTTTAAAGGCGCAGGAGGAAGCGGACCTCGGCGCAAAAGTAAGAAACGGCAGCGGGGGAGGGCTGGCGGCGGGAGGGGGGGCCAGGGCGAAATCTGCGGGGGCCCAGGCCCCTGTGGCCCCACGCAGATACGCCCCTGATTACAGCAAGGGTGCTGTTAAGGTACATAGTACATTTTCAACATCTCTTTAGCAATGTGTGGTTAGCTTTATGGGGGCAAAGGGGACAGAAGCATAAAGAAGGAGAACCATTGCCCTTCTTGTCCCTTGCCTAGTGGTTAGTGCAGCGGACTCTGATCCTGGGGAACTGAGTTCAATTCCCACTGCAGCTCCTTGTGACTCTGGGCAAGTCACTTAACCCTCCATTGCCCCTGGTACAAAATAAGTACCTGAATATATGGAAACCGCTTTGAATGTAGTTGCAAAAACCTCAGAAAGGCGGTATATCAAGTCCCTTTCCCTTATGACATCACAATATCAGAAGTGAGCCAAGTATCGGGCAATCAAGCCATTGTGACATCACTGATGAGGTTGGCTCTTATTGGTGGAATGAGTGGAGGAGTAGCCTAGTGGTTAGTGCAGCAGACTTTGATCCAGGGGAACTGAGTTTGATTCCCACTGCAGCTCCTTGTGACTCTGGCCAAGTCACTTAACCCTCCATTACCCCTGGTACAAAATAAGTACCTGAAAATGTGTAAACCGCTTTGAATGTAGTTGCAAAAACCTCAGAAAGGCGGTATATCAAGTCCCATTTCCCTTTCCCTTATGACATCACAATATCAGAAGTGAGCCAAGTATTGGGCAATCAAGCCATTGTGACATCACTGATGAGGTTGGCTCTTATTGGTGGAATGAGTGGAGGAGTAGCCTAGTGGTTAATGCAGTGGACTTTGATCCTGGGGAACTGAGTTCGATTCCCACTGCAGCTCCTTGTGACTCTGGCCAAGTCACTTAACCCTCCATTACCCCTGGTACAAAATAAGTACCTGAAAATGTGTAAACCGCTTTGAATGTAGTTGCAAAAACCTCAGAAAGGCGGTATATCAAGTCCCATTTCCCTTTCCCTTATGACATCACAATATCAGAAGTGAGCCAAGTATCGGGCAATCAAGCCATTGTGACATCACTGATGAGGTTGGCTCTTATTGGTGGAATGAGTGGAGGAGTAGCCTAGTGGTTAATGCAGTGGACTTTGATCCTGGGGAACTGGCTTCGATACCCACTGCAGCTCCTTGTGACTCTGGACAAGTCACTTAACCCTCCATTGCCCCGGTACAAATTAAGTACCTGAATATATGTAAACCGCTTTGAATGTAGTTGCAAAAACCTCAGAAAGGCAGTATATCAAGTCCCATTTCCCTTATGACATCACAATATCAGAAGTGAGCCAAGTATTGGGCAATCAAGCCATTGTGACATCACTGATGAGGTTGGCTCTTATTGGTGGAATGAGTGGAGGAGTAGCCTAGTGGTTAATGCAGTGGACTTTGATCCTGGGGAACTGAGTTCGATTCCCACTGCAGCTCCTTGTGACTCTGGCCAAGTCACTTAACCCTCCATTACCCCTGGTACAAAATAAGTACCTGAAAATGTGTAAACCGCTTTGAATGTAGTTGCAAAAACCTCAGAAAGGCGGTATATCAAGTCCCATTTCCCTTTCCCTTATGACATCACAATATCAGAAGTGAGCCAAGTATCGGGCAATCAAGCCATTGTGACATCACTGATGAGGTTGGCTCTTATTGGTGGAATGAGTGGAGGAGTAGTCTAGTGGTTAATGCAGTGGACTTTGATCCTGGGGAACTGAGTTCGATTCCCACTGCAGCTCCTTGTGACTCTGGGCAAGTCACTTAACCCTCCATTGCCCCAGGCACAAATACGCACCTGTATATACTATGTAAACCGCTTTAAAGTAGTTGTAAAATCCATAGAAAGTCCCTTTCCCTTTTCTTACCTGGACTAAAATGTCCTTTGCATCCTGGTTGAGCCAGCGGGGGTAGAAAGGATCATCCATGCGGATCGACTGGAACAGCTCTTCTTCATCTTGGCCATGGAAAGGCGACTGGCCAATCAGCATTTCATAGAGTAGAACACCAAATGACCACCAGTCAACGGAAACATTGTACCTCTGTCCCAGTAAAATCTGAAGGATCCAGGGGCACAAGTGAAGTAGGCATTAGAGACGCACATTCATTTAGTATAACTTTTTAACTCAAATGACAGGCGAAAAAAATACCAAACCAAATTTTCTGTCTAGTGTGCATTGTCAATGACACTGCCCTGAAATGAAAACAATTTTAAAAATCTAAATAAATGTAAAAGTCCCATAAACAACACACAGAACTAATCAAAATGACATTTTGGCCTTCATATCCTATAGAAACATAGAAAATGACGGCAGATAAAGGCCATCTGGCCCATCCATATCATCCTCTTATCTCCTCTTCCCCAAAGAGATCCCACATGCCTGTTCTAACTAAGCATTTAGGCAATAGCCTTGACAAATTCTTTCTTAACCACTAATGTCAGATCATCAGATTCATGTACGGAAGGTAACGGATGACAGAGGGAAGTAAGATGGAGGGTTTACGGTTCCTTCGTATCTCAAGATGCTGTCTTGTAGGGTTGGACATTCATTAGTACACATCCAGTTTTTTTTAGTGTGCCTTTAAAAATGTAGGGGGAAGTTAGCAAGGTGCGGTGTAAGGCGACCTTGACAGGGGATGGGAGGGAAGGGAGGACACTGTACCATGTGTCAGCCAGTGCCAGAAGTTATGTGGATCTGGGCAATATTCAATGCCCAGTTCGCTATGTGGGAGCCGATACTGAATATTGTGTCAGCTCCTCCCAAGCTCTGCCATCTATAATGTACTTGACCTGTCCACTTGGGGACATGACTGGTGAGTACCACTGAATATTGGTGGCTGGGCGGGCACAAGCAATTTAAGCAGGTAGGAGCCCCAAATGCTTTGCTGAGGAACCAAAGAAAAGTCATGGCATGGATAAATCTGGGACAATGTTTTGTTTCTGTGGGAACAGCATGTGAATGTTGGCTGGGCACCTGATACCCACCTCTGGAGCTATGTAATCTGGCGTCCCACAGAAAGTGCAGGTCTTAGCATTGCCAAACATATTCTCTTTGCACATCCCAAAGTCTGCGATCTTGATGTGTCCTTCTTGGTCCAGCAGAACATTATCTAACTTCAGATCTCTGCATAAAAAAAAGAAGAAGAAAGAAAGAAAAAACTTACCTATCACACAGAAGCTGAGACTGTCTGCAGGTACCTGTGACTGAGAACTGGACGCAGCTCTTTGGGGACCTACTAAAAATATACTGACTTTTGTTTGACTCAGGTCACCTCTACTAAATACAAACCTTCTTGGCTTTAGGTACAACCATCAAAGGGAAGAGCGGTAGCCTCCCCTTCCAGCGGCAGCAGGACAGGCCTTCCTAAAACATCTCCTGCTGTAGCAGGACCAATGGCAGTAGGCGCTGACTTTTTAGGAAGGTCCTCCTCCTCTCCTGGTGCCGCTGTGGGCAGGGCTGGGAGGAGTTGTGGATGGGACTGGGCAGAGTTATGGGCAAGGTTGGTTGGGTCCTAAATCTCCTTCATAGGAGGTTGGTCCCCTTGGCAGCTCTGAAATTTGTTGCAAGCCTTTTCTCAAATAATAACCCAGCAAGTGAACCATCGGGTATCAGTTACCTGTAAACTACCCCCTTGGAATGGAGGAACTGAAGACCACAGACAATTTCAGCAGCATAAAACCTGAAAGAGAATTCAATAGAATTTATCTGTTTCGATTTATCTTATGCTTCTTGATTAATAGCTCAAGACAAGGGTCTGGTTTTCTCTTTTTTTTTTTTCAAATGACTTATGAATTTGTTAATAAAAACACGGAGCACCTTAACATAATAGGAAGAGATGAAAAACAAAATCCTTTACTGGAATAAAAGCGTAGGAAAATGCAAAGGCAGAAACTGGCAAAAATCATAAGCTACCCATATCTCACTCAGAACCAGCTTTATCTTAATTATGGGGTACAGACTATCACCAGAGTAATGTGGGCTATCGGTCAGGCTGACAGTGTCCAAGGTGCCTCCAATGTATAAGTAGAAACAAGAGCTCAGATTACAGAATTCTCACCATGAAAAACTGGACCACCCACGCAGATGCCCCAACCTACATGCTAAATCTCGTAGACCTGCCTCCCAGAAATGCCAAACGATTATCCCGCAAATTTCATAATCTACACTTCCCCAGCTGTAAAAGACTAAAATACAAGCCGATACATGCAACTACCTTTTCGTACATGAGCACGAAGTTGTGGAATTCTCTACCTACTGCCTTGAAAACTATCGACGAAATAACCGACTTTCGCAAATCTCTGAAGACATATCTATTCAACAAGGCCTACAAAGAGAACCCATAACCTCACTAAATCACTTCGCTAACACACCCCTGTAGAAAAGTCTTTCATCTATCCTCATCCAACCCAATTCTCTCTTTTCCCATACCCAACCTTCTAGATCACCAATAGTATCTGATATTCTGGAATGACAATGCCATAACAGGATTCTGTAAGCCACATTGAGCCTGCAAATAGGTGGGAAAATGTGGGATACAAATGCAAATAAATCAATAAATAGAAGGGGCAGGTCATACCCACCGTTCCCTCTAAGTTCAGCGACAGTCCTCCAGCTGCATTGCTGCCAGTGGAGGGCAGTACTTCAATGTTGTGTTTTCAATTACTAGGAATAAGCTGGTTCCTTGGAGTCCTGCAGAGCTTGCCTGTCCCTCACCATTGGAAAGGCGATAGTGTAACAGCACCCCCCACTGGCAGGGCTGTAGGTGGAGGACTCCCACTCAGCTTAGAGGGAACGGTGGGGTCACACCTCACAGTGACAATGAAAACATGGCCTAGACCACCATTCTTCTTACAGCAGGATATGACAGGCAAACTGTATGTGACAGTGCTCTATGGCAATTTCCAGGAGATAAATGGGGGAGGGGCTACATGTTTCCTAATTTTCTAACATTTTTGTGAATAAAAATTCACTTGGCATATAAATTACCTGGAAAGATGGATAATAAAAATATGCTGCACACTGAAGCTGAATGGGACACATACCTCCTTAACATGTGCATCCACCCCAGAGACCACCCACAGCCTCGTTCAATCAGGGAACAGGGCTACATATGTAAAGAAAAAGGTGACAGTTCTGTAGCTGAGTATTTCCATTTAGGTACTTTGAGGAACCCCTGTGGGAGTATAAGAACATAATAAGCGTTGCAATACTGGGACAGACCGAAGGTCCATCAAGCCCACTACCCTATTTCCAACAGTGGCCAATCCAGGTCACAAGTACCTGGAAAGATCCCAAAAGAGTAAAATACTTATCCTAGAAATAAGCAGTGGATTTTCCCCAAGTCCATTTTAATAATGACTTATAGACTTTTCTTTTAGGAAATTACCCAAACCTTTTTATAAACTCTGCTAAGCTAACTGCTTTTGCCACATTCTCTGGCAACAAATTAGAGTTTAGTTACACATTGAGTGAAGAAATATTTTCTACGGTTTGTTTAAAATTGACTAATTAATAGCTTCATTGCGTGCCTCCTAGTCCTTGTATTTTTGGAAAGAGAAAACGTGATTTGCCTCTGTCTGTTCCACTCCCCTCATTATTTTATAGACCTCTATCACACCTCCCCTCAGCCGTCTCTTCTCCAAGCTGAAACGTCCTGGGACTCTTTAAACTTTCCTCATTGGGAAGTCATCCCATGTCCTTTATCATTTTGGTTGCCCTTCTCTGTATCTTTTCTAATTCTGCTATATCATTTTGAGATAAGGTGACCAGAATTGCACTCACACAATATTTGAGGTGAAGCTGCACCATGGAGTAATATAAAGGCATTATAATATTCTCTGTTTTGTTCTCCATTCCTTTCCTAATAATTCCTGTATAGCCCAGCCATCTCTGGGAGAGTCCTCTGACTGAGAGAAACAGACTGAGCTTTCCTGTGGATCACGCACATATGTTCCTTGGAGTCAGCTACTCAGCATCCCTGTCACTCGGTGATTGGACTTTCCTCCTCCACTGACAGTTCAAAGAGTAGGGCACATAAGTATTGCCACACTGGGACAGACCAAAGGTCTAACAAGCCCAGCATCCTGTTTCCAACAGCGGTCAATCTAGGTCACAAATACCTGGCAAGATCCTAAAAAGGTTCAATACATTTTATGCTGCTTATCCCAGAAATAAGCAGTGGATTTTTCCCCAAGTCAATTTAATAATGATCTATGGATTTTTCCTTTAGGAAGCCGTCTAGACCTTTTTAAACCCCGCTAAGCTAACTGCCGTTACCACATTCTCTGGCAACGAATTCCAGAGTTTAATTACACATTGAGTGAAGAAAACGTTTCTCCGATTCATATTAAATTTACTACTTTGATATATGGAGGGGTATAACTGTACCTGCCAGAGTATTTAAAGCCCCCTATTGACCTGAGGAACAGAAGCTTACTGTGAGGATTGAACCAAAGTCCTGCATGTGACAGTTCATAAAAATGTCACCAAACCATGGGTCAGTGCCAGGTACAAATCAAGGTAAGGTATACACAAAAAGTAGCACATATGAGTTTATCTTGTTGGGCAGACTGGATGGACCGTGCAGGTCTTTTTCTGCCGTCATCTACTATGTTACTATGTATTGAACATCTAGAATGGAAAAAAATACAAAACAAGACAAAACAGGACCTTTAAAGCAAAAGCTCTTTGAGACAGGAAGTGCTCTGCTATAAAAGATTCTATCCGCATGGCTGGGGTGAATCATTTTTTATATCCTTGTATTGTTTCAAGTTTACACGGTTAACAATACATAAGAATAAATACTATGTGCTAAGTGGTCTTTGCTTTTCTTGTCAGGGCCACTTGAGGGTAATAAAGGCAATATTAATTGGGTACAATTAATACCAACAATCAAGTAATATATAAACCCCTGACACAGGATAAATGGATAAAAACATTCCTATCACATGGGATTATTACATTGTCTATACAGTAGATTCCATGTTGGCAAAGTTTCTGTGTCTGTTTTTTCCCCCCCTAGATTTTCATCTCTCCCTGAAATGCGTGTGCCTCCTCTGCAAGTGAAACAGAATTGGAACGGTCCCCCCCACCCCCACCCCCTGAATACTCACATTGCTCGGTCAATGTCAAATTTATGACAGTTTTGTATGTGAAACATCAGATCTCCTCCATTAAGGTATTCCATCACAAAAAAGAGGTTTTCCTGATGACAGAAGGAAAGAATTTATTTTGAGAGCAAAAGACACCTGAAGGACAAAGGCAGTGGCCTATAGCAATACTTATCTACGAAACCCACCGTGGGCTTTTTCTTATCACTCTGACACTATAGAACGTGAGAATAGTCTTATCACAAAACTCTGATATTTTTGTCATCTCTCTGACCTTCAATACTAAAATAGCCACAGTGGAAGGTTTATGTTTCTCTCTAATGCAATTTTCCTGTTCTCCTTTGACACATTTGATCTGCAAAATCTCACCCCTCCCTTCTCATCGGTCCCCTGAACTTAGCACAGACTGGTTTGAAAGGACAGACAGGGTCTTCCCACTCTTCCCCTTACTTATCCATCCCTTTTTCTGTTTTTCTTTTACAGATTCCGTCTGATATTCAGCTGACGTGGTCAAAAGAAATCCAGATATTCAGCCTGCTCCCTGGATAGTTACTTACAGTAGTTAAAGTTTAGACAACCATTTTGCTGCCCAACTTTCTCTGGACAGTTATCTGGTTAGCAGACTGAATATCGCCCCTAACCAGATTCCTGGCAGCTCTGCGCATGGACCACCATCTGGATAGTGGTCCATATAGCTGCGGCTATGCTAACTCAGGGCCACCGAGCGACAAAGTTGGACCCAGGCCAGGGCAAACAATCTTAAGGCCCCGCCACTGCCTCTGTGGTCTGCCATCTCTGTCCTTCTCCCCCTCAGGGCCGCCAAGAGGGGGGGCATGGGGGGACAAAATTCCCTGGGCCCAGGCCTCCAAGGGGGGCCCGGCGCCGCAGTCCCCGGTCTCACCCACCCTCGGCTTTGTCGACTGTCAGCCACCAGGCCAGGCCTCCCGCATTGAAATCATCACAGCTCCTCACCTGTCACCTCCGTGGCTGAACGCAGCAGCGGCAGATTGGATTGGCCTCCCTTCGGGCCCTCCTTCCCTGTGTCCTGCCCGCGTCTGATGTAACTTTTGTGAGGGCGGGACACAGGGAGGAAAGGCTCAAAGAGAGGCGAATCAGTTCTGTTGCTGTTGCGCTCAGTCACAGAGGTGACAGGTGAGGCGCTGCGATGATTTCAATGCAGGGGGCCAAGCCCGGTGGCGGACGAGGGGAGAGGGTGGGGACTGCGGTGCAGTGGCCTGGGGGGGGGGGGCGGCGGTGACAACCTCGGGGGCGGGGCCCAGGGGCGGCCTTGCCCCGGGCCCGGCCCAGTCTCTTGGTGGCCCTGCTCCCCCTTGCCTGTTTACTGGCATCTCTCTCCCTCCCCGCACACAGGCTGACATCTCATACCCTTCTTCCCCCCTCCCCCGTGGTCCGGCATTGCTGTCATCCTTCTCTCCTCCCCTTCGGCAGTCCTCCTTCATGTCTGCGGGCTGCCAGTAGCGTCGATAAGGAGAGGAAGTTGCTTTTGGCTGTCCTTGGAAGCGTTTCCTCTGCTGTGTCTCACCTACATGGACACAGGAAGTTGTGTCAGAGGAGGCGGGACATAGCAGAAGGAACGCTTTCAGGGCCATGGCAGCAGCCTGGCGGTAGTTCCCACCCCCAGCGCATCATATCCAGTGCTACAAAAATATTTTTATTTTTGTAGCGCCAGTTTGTACCCGGCGGTAATTGGGCAGTGCCGTGTGCTGCCTGGTTACTGACGGGTTAGCGCCGGAGCCTTTACCGCCACCTCAATGGGTGGTGGTAAGTGCGCCACCCCTGTAATGGCTGTGTGACAAATACCTCACTTGCCACATGGCCATTTCCTGAAAAAAACAGACCCTGCCTTTTACCCGCTGCGGTAAAAGGTGGCCTCTACGCGTGTTACAAACAAGGGCCAGCGCAGGCTCCCTTTTGCCGCAGCTTTATAAAAGGGGCCCTCGGCGCGGCTGAATATTTGAACTTAGCCCCGGGACAAGCGATTTAAACGGCCAGCAGCCTCTCCAAGCTGTTTAGATTGCTTTGAAAATCAGGCAGAAGGTCTACAGATGTGCTTCTTATCCCAAATAATCTTGAATGCCTTCATAAGGAGCCCATCAGACCCATCCTGTGTGCATTATTTATAGGCTATTACACACACATTTCGATTGGGGACGCCCATCTCTAAAGGCGCCCATCTCTGAGGACGGCGCCACGAAGGGGCAGGGCCGACCATATTTTTGAAACGAGATGGGCGTCCATCTTTTGTTTCGATAATACGGTTGGGGACGCCCAAATCTCAACATTTGGGTCAACATTAGAGATGGTTGACCTAAATGCTGAGATCACCGGCTGTACAGATGGACACCCTCGGTTTTCGCCGATAATGGAAACCGAGGGCACCCATCTCAAAAACGAACAACTCCAAGGCATTTGGTCATGGGAGAGGCCAGGATTCGTAGTGCACTGGTGCCCCTGACATGCCAGGACACCAACTGGGTACCCTTGGGGGCACTGCAGTGGACTTCACAAATTGCTCCCAGGTACATAGCTCCTTTACCTTGGGTGCTGAGCCCCCCAAATCCCCCCCAAAACCCACTCCCCACAACTATACACCACTACCATAGCCCTAAGGGGTGAAGGGGGGCACCTACATGTGGGTACAGTGGGTTTCGGGTGGGTTTTGAAGGGCTCCCATTTTCCACCACAAGTGTAACAGGTAGGGGGGGATGGGCCTGGGTCCACCTGCCTGAAGTCCACTGCACCCACTAAAACTGCTCCAGGGACCTGCATACTGCTACGATGGACTGGAGTATGACATTTGAGGGTGGCATAGAGGCTGGCAGAAAAAGTTTTTAAAGTTGTTTTTAGGGTGGGAGGGGGTTAGTGACCACTGGGGGAGTCAGGGGAGGTCATCCCCGATTCCCTCCGGAGGTCATCTGGGCAGTTCGGGCACTTTTTTGTGACTTGGACCTATAAAAAAAGGGACCAAATAAAGCGGACCAAATTCTTGCCAGGGACGCTCTTCTTTTTTCCATTATCAGCCGAGGGTGCCCATCTCTCCTCGGCCGATAAACATGCCCCAGTCCCGCCTTCACTACGCCTCCGACATGCCCCCGTGAACTTTGGTCGTACCCGCGACGGACTGCAGTTGGGGGCGCCCAAAATCGGCTTTCGATTATACTGAGTTGGGTGCCCGCGGGAGAAGGACGCCCATATCCCGATTTGTGTCGAAAGATGGGCGTCCTTCTCTTTCGAAAATAAGCTGGATGGTAACACCTGATAGTATACAAAAATGTATATAATATTCCATCCAAGATCAGGTGCACAACATCAGTCAAGTTCTATAATCCAAGTCCTAGCATCTGAATTATGTGTGATACTAACACACCCAACATCGTACATTACAAAGAGGGGCCTGCAGCGGTGTCAGCGTGTGTTTTTCACACGCGCCAAGGCTCCCTTTTACCGCAGCGGGTAAAAGGGAAATCTCTCTTTCCTACAGGAAACATCCATGTGGCAAGTAAAGCACATGCTATTTCAGGGGGGCCTTTACTGCCACCCATTGAGGTGGTGTTAAGGATTCCCGTGCTAACCCGATGGTAACTGGGCAGCACATCGCACTGCCTGATTACTGCTAGGTACACGGCATGCTAGGAGAGGGAAGTACCGCTGGGCTGCTGCGGTAGCCCGGTGGTACTTTCTGTTTAGCAAGTGGTAAGCCCTAAATTAACCATTCATTGACACATTACACCATATAGGTCTGCCAGTATATTACTGTCTTTCCAGTGACTATAATACACTGGTTCTTCTATTCAGTTTAGCTTAAATGCACTTCAGGCAGGCTTGGCAATGGCTCAAGAAGTAATAAATTAATTTAATCTTTCTCAAGTGACAGCTGCTTGCCACCAGTCTGAGCCATTTAAATTGCCAGATTGTTTTAATTACAGGGCTTGTGCTTCATTAAAAGCCTGGCATGGAGCCCTTCACCTATTCATAATGAGAGGCAGGAAGAGAAAAACTACATAGAACAACCTGAAGGGAACCAGAGAAACATCTTCTGTCATGGCAGGGCAAAGTCAAAATTCAAAATTCCCGTGAATGAAGACAAAGCTAACAGGGCTTATTTTTCTATGGTTAGATGTCTCATGTTTTGGGGGGGTTTTCTTTTGCACAGACCATAATAGGAAATGAATCTTTCATACTTTTGTGCTGAATTTAATGCTTGTGAAAAATGTTATCGTACTAGAAATTAAAGTCTTCCATTTGTCCTCAGAGCAGGTGTGATGCGGGTCAGAGGCAGTGCCAGCTTCCTTCCCTAGTGATGTGATCATTATTAGCAGGATAGCTGGGATTACAAATACACGTGGACAAGTTTCAGGAGGACATAGTAGGCCACTAACACAGCTCTTAACTAGGTAGGGCATGGGGAACTCTACGTTTAACTGCTGGGGGCTGAAATTCAATGGGAGTATAGATCTCCGTTTCGGATTTCTTGGGTACTTCTTCCAAGGGACCTGGATGGGCCACTTTTGAAGACAGAATGCTGGACTTGATGGACCATTGATCTGATCTGATATCTCTTATGTTATGGTTTTTCTAACATGCTTCTATCCTCTTCAGGGACCCTATTGAGGGGTGAGAGGTTAATCCAGCCTCTGCAGTCTTTGACCTATAATCTGACTCTGCCCACAGTGGTGCCTGTAACTGTCAAATGAGGCTGGCACTTGGGTTTGGATGCTTGGAGAACTGGAGTGAAGAGACTTAACAACCAGTAATGGGCTATAATCCGTGCTAATTGCCTTTAGTTGGTATTCTGCAAATTGTGTGCGCAGAATCCAACACGCACAACTGCAGGGGGGTGTGGACCTGGGAGGAGCATGGACAGATCAGGGGTGTGTCTAGCACTTACTAACCACATCCGTTTCCGCATACAGTTCAAACTCCTCTTATTGACTTACAAGTGCATTCACTCTGCAGCTCCTCAGTACCTCTCCACTCTTATCTCTCCCTACATTCCTCCCCGGGAACTCCGTTCACTGGGTAAATCTCTCTTATCTGCACCCGTCCACTGCTAACTCCAGACTCCGTTCCTTTTATCTTGCTGCACCATATGCCTGGAATAGACTTCCTGAGCCGGTACGACAAGCTCCATCTCTGGCCGTCTTCAAATCTAGGCTAAATGCCCACCATTTTGAGGCTGCTTTTGACTCTTTAATTCCTATTCACTTGTTCAATGCCCATGTCTGTTTTATCATTATCACCTTAGTAATTCTCTTATCCCTTATTTGTCCTGCTTGTCTGTGTAGATTAGATTGTAAACTGTGTCGAGTAGCGCTATAGAAATGATAAATAGTAGCAGTAGTAGTCTTTGGGATTCCGCACGGAATCTTGCTACTCTTTGGAGTTCCAGAATCTTTACTTTGAAGTTCCAGAATCTTGCTACTCTTTGGGATTCCGGAATGTTGCTACTCTTTGTCCTTATCCCTTATTTGTCCTGTTTGTCTGTCTTGATTAGCTTGTAAGCTCTGTCGAGCAGGGAGTGCCTCTTACATGTTTAGTGTACAGCGCTGCCTACATCTAGTAGCACTATAGAAATGATAAGTACTAGTAGTAGTAGTCTTTGGGATTCCAGAATCTTGCTACTCTGGGATTCCAGAATCTTGCTAGGGATTCTGCATGGAATCTTGCTATTCTTTGGGATTCTGGAATTTTGCTACTCTTTGTCCTTATCCCTTATTTGTCCTGCTTGTCTGTCCTAATTAGATTGTAAGCTCTGTCGAGCAGGGACTGTCTCTTCATGTTCAAATGTACAGCACTGCCTACATCTAGTAGCACTATAGAAATGATAAGTACTAGTAGTAGTAGTCTTTGGGATTCCAGAATCTTGCTACTCTTTGGGAATCTACACAGAATCTTTCTACTCTTTGGGATTCCGTAATCTTGCTACCCTCGTGGACCACTGAGAAGAGTTAGTTTGGGTGCAAAATGTTCCAGATGATCCCTGAAGAAGCAGTAAGCCACGATAAACTGTGAAATGCTGGCCATCGTTGGAGCTACGGCAAGACTCGAATACTAGAAGCAACAGTTGGCGCCGTTTCAATTTAAGCTCGCTTTTAATTCTATTAATTTTAATGTACATTGCTTCGATTTGACTTCCAATAAAGACAGTATATTAAATCAAGTAAACAATAAATTTTGGCTTTATTGTTAGATGTTTTGGGAAGGATTTTTTATGCCGATGATTATATTTTAGTCATGGGTGTAAGATCTATTGAGCAAGTTGAATGTTTCAGAGGCTTTTTCCTTCCCATTTTTAACAGTTAGAAATTTGACTCTCTGAGAATTCCACATACTACTACTACTACTACTACTATTTAGCATTTCTATAGCGCTACAAGGCGTACGCAGCGCTGCACAAACATAGAAGAAAGACAGTCCCTGCTCAAAGAGCTTACAATCTAATAGACAAAAAATAAAGTAAGCAAATCAAATCAATTAATGTGTACAGGAAGGAGGAGAGGAGGGTAGGTGGAAGCGAGTGGTTACAAGTGGTTACGAGTCAAAAGCAATGTTAAAGAGGTGGGCTTTCAGTCTAGATTTAAAGGTGGCCAAGGATGGGGCAAGACGAAAGACAGTCCCTGCTCAAAGAGCTTACAATCTAATAGACAAAAAATAAATAAAGTAAGCAAATCAAATCAATTAATGTGTACAGGAAGGAGGAGAGGAGGGTAGGTGGAGGCGAGTGGTTACAAGTGGTTACGAGTCAAAAGCAATGTTAAAGAGGTGGGCTTTCAGTCTAGATTTAAAGGTGGCCAAGGATGGGGCAAGACGTAGGGGCTCAGGAAGTTTATTCCAGGTGTAGGGTGCAGCGAGACAGAAGGCGCGAAGTCTGGAGTTGGCAGTAGTGGAGAAGGGAACAGATAAGAAGGATACAGTTTTAGAGTGAATTTATTTATTTATTAAATTTGATCCCACATTTTCCCACCTGTTTGTAGGCTCAATGTGGCTTACATAGTTCCGGAGAGGAGGTTACAGACTCCGGTGTGAACAGTACAGGTTGGCTTGCACAAGTACAATTAAATTAGAATTGGGGTGATTTGTCCCATGCAGAATGCAAGGGTGGGAAGTGCGGCAAGGGATAGGGTAATTGTCTCTTTCCTAGTTTGATTATTGTGCGTCATATTCGATGTTTATGAACATTTCTTCTACATATCAAGCCTGTTTTATACACGGAAAGTGGTTTTTATAACAAAAACTGTGCCCGCATACATGTGTAATCAAGCGCATGCCTACTTTTATATGAGCTGCATGTAAGGTATTCCTGAGTGTATAATTCAGAAATTATAAGTGTGTGTGGTGGTGGTGGTGGAGGAACCATTATGTTCACGCATAGTGTATAAAATATATACCAAACAACCTTTCCTAAATTTTGTCCAGTATCCATGACGAAATGTAAGCCACATCGAGCCTGCAAAGAGGTGGGATAATGTGGGATACAAATGCCATAAAATAAATAAATAAATAAATGTTGACATTCCCTGTGTCATTTCAAATGAGTGGACATCCCTTGAGTACAGAGGTCCAGTGTCGACTGGCACCGTGACAGTTTATACCATGCTTCAATGATATCAACAAAAATGAACAAACAGAAAAACAAGGAGTATGCAAACAAACTAATCCAATATCTGAAGTGTTACTACTCCAAATATGTAATTTTATTAATAACGACAATAATTCTGTAATCTTTACCTTGGACTGGAAGGTGCAGTAGAGGTGCGTTAGGAAAGGATGCTCCCAGGCCAGCGACAGGACTCTCTTCTCGACCATAGTACATTCAACGTCATCATCCATCAGAACCACGTCTTTCTTCAGGGCTTTCACTGCGAAGAACTGATTTGTCTTCTTCAGCTCTGCAAGAAACACCTAGAAGAAAGGGATTAACCCTTTTAAGGGGAGTTCTAATTACTGCAAGCAAGTGAAAGTTATCGGACAATGCAACGTACAGTGCGAAAGATGCAACCTTTACCCTCAGATTCTGTATAGATCATCCCAAATTAGGCACTCCGATTTGGGCGTGGATTGCAGATCCATGTGCAAAGCAATTAGGTAAATTGGCGCTATCCATAATTGTTGTTAACAAGTACTTAATTGGCAGTAATTAGGACTTATACATGGATCTGCAGTCTATAACATGCACACCAAAATTTCAAAGCGAGTATGGCCATGGGAGGACAGCAGCAAAGAGAAGGGACACAAAAGCTTGGTGTTTGGCGGGGTTACACTTTGCCAGTGACCCAGTAGTGCATCAGAGTTTTGATTTTCTTGCTTTTGAAGCATTATTCTTCCGTTCCCCTAATGCATTATTAGCAGAGTCTTGAGGAAGGCTTTATGCCAAGACACGACCCGTGTAGGGTTGAGTGTATCCGCATTTGGTGGGTGTAAATGCTCATGCCCAAAGTTAGGTATGAAATACACACTAAAGGGCCATTTTACTAAGCTGCGGTAAAAGTAGCCTGCACTAGCGTGGGCACGTGAAAGGTGTGCGCTGGGCCATATTTTTATCACGGCAGGTAAAAAGGCTTTTTTAAAACGGGGCAGTAAATGGCCATGCGCTACTATTAAAAGTAGCATATGGCTACTTACTGCCTGAGCCCTTACCACCACCTATTTACTTGGCGGCAGGGGCATAGCCAGACTTTGGTGGGAGGGGGGTCCAGCGCCTGAGATGAGGGAGCATATTTTAGCCCCCCCCGGCGCCCCCGACACCCCTGTCATTGCCGACCCCCCGCCAGCACCACCACCACCACCACCAACTTTGACCCCCCCTGCCAACCCCCCTCCCGCTGCCAACCCTCCCCCGCCATGGCCTACCTTTGCTGGTGGGGGACCCCAACCCCTGCCAGCCGAGGTCCTCTTCTTCCTTCGTTCTGTTTCTGAGTCTGACGTCAGACTCAGAAACAGAACGAAAGAAGAAGAGGACCTCGGCTGGCGGGGGTTGGGGTAGGCGACGGTGGGTTGATGGTGGCTTGGTGGCGGGAGGGGTGGTCGAGAGGGTCGTCGGCAGGGGGATCCAGGGCCAAATCTACGGGGGCCCAGGCTCCTGTGGCCCCACGTAGCTACGCCCCTGCTTGGCGGTAAGGGCTCATATGCAACTCGTGCGGTAATCAGGCAGCGCACGGCAATGTGGCCACACTGCCGATTACCGCCAGGAACACCCCTGCAGTAGAAAACAGAAAATTATTTTCTACCACGAGAAACACTGTGCGCCAACTTCAGAATTACCGCCGGGCACTTGCGCTACCCAGTGGTAGAGTTAATTCGGCATGTGCTGCCCCTGGAGTAGCCGTAAAAGGGCCCCTAAGCTATCATTCTGTAAAAGTCATTCCACACAGAGCGCCATTTACAGAATACTAGCCTAGCGCTGATCAATCCAACGACTAACTTTGGCTGTCACTTACTGATTCTACTTGAGCTTGATGACAGGTGTGTTTTATTTATTTATTTGGATTTTGCTCATACCTTTCAGTAGTAGCTCAAGGTGAGTTACACAGAGGCCTAGGAGGACAGAAGCTGCCCTAAAGTTTAAGGGTTCCCCTGCTGATGTGCAGTGATCATGACCTGCCTAAGGTTTTTGTGATTCTTATTAATGATCATTAAATGCTCCATCAGTCGATATATCACCGTACATCCATAGATTGACCCCTGAAGAAGGCCGATATAGCCGAAACACGGACCGTGTTGGGTCCTAATAAAGGTTTTCTGGGGCATCTTACCCTTATGCGTGGTGACTGATCTCTACCCCATTTTTACTGTGCTTGATCGCTGTGGAGAGTGTGAACCCCGCCCTGTTTTCCTTTTTGCTCTAACCACTAGGCCACTCCTTGTTTTATATATGGAATTTCATTGTTAAGAAGTAAAGAATAATAAAGAAAGAAAAAGAGGAAGGAAAGGAATATTTATAATAATGATGTATTTGTTTTTTTAATTTATTTTAATTATATTATGTATGTAATTTTTGTACCCCACTGAGAATTTTAGATCATGTGGGTTATAAATAGTTTAAAATAAGGTGCGTAGGCGCCTATGCGCATCCAACGTGCAGGGCCACCGAGAGGCTGGGCTGAGCCCGGGGCCCTGCCTCCGCCCCCCTTCTCCACCCCTCCCTCCGTCCACCACCGGGCCAGGCCCCGTGAATTCAAATCACAGCGCCTCACCTCACTCCTTATGAAAGCGCAGCAGCGGCAGTCTGCAGATCGCCTCCCTTCAGGCCTTCCCTCCCTGTGTCCCGCCCTCGCAGAAGTTACGTCAGACGAGGGCGGGACACAGGGAGGGAAGGCCCGAAGGGAGGCGATCTGCAGACTGCCGCTGCTGCGCTTTCACATGGAGTGAGGTGGTGAGGTGCTGTGATTTGAATGGAGGGGGCCCGGCCTGGTGGCGGACGGTCAACGGAGCCAAGGGCGGGCGGGTGGGTAGGACTGCGGCGCCAGGCCCCCCTTGGAGGCCCAGGCCTGGGGAATTTTGTCCCCCCTGCCCCCCCCTCTCGGCGGCCCTGCCAACCTGCCGCAAGTCCATTTTTGGCCATAAAAAAAGGCTTTTTTTCCAAATGTGCTGAAAAATGGACTTGCGTGCATCCAAAACACGCATCTACACCAGCGCAGGCCATTTTTCGGCCCCTAAATGAATGAATGAATGAATCAAACATATAAAACACAAGTGACCGACTCACCCGCAAATGCGCAGTAGAGACTTCCCTCTCTGTCCCGCCCTCGTGTCAAGACATGATGACGTCAGAGAGTGGAACAGAGAGGGAAACGGACACTGCCGGCCTGTCGCTGGAGAGCCTGGAGACAAAGGAAAGGAACATCGCTGGCGCACCAACCTCCACCCTCCCCCATCCCCGACGTCGTCGCCGCCGCCACCGCTCCCTCCCTCCCCGCCATATCGGGCCCCCTGCACTGACATGACAGCGCCTCTCACCTCCGTGTGGAAGCGCTGCAGGCAACAGCAGAGCAAGCTAGCTGCTGCTGCCTGCAGCGCTTTCACATGGAGGTGAGAGGCGCTCTCATGTCAGTGCAGGGGGCCCGGCACGGAGGGGGGAGGGAGCGGCGGCGAGGAGGGTAGCTGGACATGGGGCGAGAGCAGGGCAGAGAGGAGGGTTGCTGGACATGGGGGGAGGGCAGGGGAGAGAACAGGGTGGGGGGGAGGCCAAGGGAAAGAGGAGGGTTGCTGGATATGGGGGGAGGGCAGGGGAGTGAGGAGGGTCGGTGGACGGGGTGAGGCCAGGGGAGACAGGAGGGCTGCTGGACATGGGGGAGAGGGCAGGGGAGAGAGCAGGGTTGCTGGACATGGATCGATGGAGGGGAGGGGAGGGCAGGGGAGAGAGGAGGGTTGCTGGACATGGGGGGAGGGCATGAGGGAGAGAGGAGGGTTGCTGGACATGGGGGGAGGGCATGAGAGAGAGAGCAGGGTTGGTGGACAGGGCGGGGAGGCCAAGGGAAAGAGCAGGGTTGCTGGACATGGATCGGGGGAGGGGAGGGCAGGGGAGAGAGGAGGTTTGCTGGACATGGAGGTGAGAATTACAAATCTCGCCCGTTTTAATGGGCTTAACAGCTAGTAAATAAATAAATAAATAAATAAAAACTCTACTGGCATTCAAAATGCAAGATAAAGACATTATTTGTAAAACGGCTGAATGTTGAAGTTAATTATAGAGTTCAGCATGTTTTTCCTTGCTGTCCTGCTCTCTCATGGGTGTACAATTTGACTGTTTAATACCGTACAGGTGGCAAATAACTGTAACCTTCACATTATCTAACTGTACATTGACAAGCATGTTGCAGATTCTTATCAATGAACCTGAGGTGGTTTCCTACACAGCTCGCTCGCTCGCTCACTTACCTTGCCAAAACTTCCCTTCCCCAACATTTTGTGCAAGATAAAGTCATCAATGGTTAGTTTAACATGGTCGTGCTGCTGGTCTTCCCTAAATTCAGGATCTGTGAGAGGCTCTGGTCTTGAAATTTCTTCTTTGGGAGACTCCCAAGAAATCCCTTGAGGTTCTAGAATTTAAATTGATAATGAAATAAATTGCAATTCTAGCACTGCAGGATTCTTTCAGAGATAAATGTACTTCTATTGTCTGACCTTTATAATGATTCACAAAGCTTTGAAGTAAAAATATTAGCCAATTAGTGGAGGAGTGGCCTATTGGTTAGGGTGGTGGACTTTGGTCCTGGGGAACTGAGGAACTGAGTTCGATTTCCACCTCAGGCACAGGCAGCTCCTTGTTAACCCTCCATTGCCCCATGTAAGCTGCATTGAGCCTGCCATGAGTGGGAAAGCGCAGGGTACAAATGTAACAAAAATAAAATAGATACTATTGGAGATTCTACATGGAATGTTGCTACTCTTTGAGATTCTACATGGAGTGTTGCTATTCCACTAGAAGCCTGCACGGCAACATTGGTGATCTGCAAGGGCCGACTTCTACATGGAATGTTGCTAGTGGAATAGCAACATTCCATGTAGAATCTCCAATAGTAGCAACAGAATCTCAAATAGTAGCAACATTCCATGTAGAAGGCTGCGCAGGCTTCCGTTTCTGTGAGTCTGACGTCCTGCACGTACGTGCAGGACGTCAGACTCACAGAAGCAGAAGCCTGCGCGGCCACATTGGTGATCTGCAAGGGCCAACTTCTACATGGAATGTTGCTAGTGGAATCTCAAATAGTAGCAACAGTGGAGGAGTGGCCTAGTGGTTAGGGTGGTGGACTTTGGTCCTGGGGAACTCAGGAACTGAGTTCGATTCCCGGCACAGGCAGCTCCTTGTGACTCTGGGCAAGTCACTTAACCCTCCATTGCCCCATGTAAGCTGCATTGAGCCTGCCATTGAGTGGGAAAGCGCAGGGTACAAATGTAACAAAAATAAAATAGATACTATTGGAGATTCTACATGGAATGTTGCTACTATTGGAGATTCTACATGGAATGTTGCTATTCCACTAGCAACATTCCATGTAGAAGCCTGCGCGGCCACATTGGTGATCTGCAAGGGCCGACTTCTAGTGAAATAGCAACATTCCATGTAGAATCTCAAATAGTAGCAACAGTGGAGGAGTGGCCTAGTGGTTAGGGTGGTGGACTTTGGTCCTGGGGAACTGAGGAACTGAGTTCGATTCCCAGCACAGGCAGCTCCTTGTGACTCTGGGCAAGTCACTTAACCCTCCATTGCCCGCCGCATACAGCCTGCCATGAGTGGGAAAGTGCGGGGTACAAATGTAACAAAAATAAAAAAAATGAAGGTCCTTCTCCCAGACTTATCTAATTCAATATTGTTTGATAATTTATAGCCTGAAGGAAGAGACAGGACGGCAATTTCCTGGCCGGAGCAGTTAACCCGGTCGGTTCCAGGTGTATGGTCTATCGAGGGAGCGCATACATAGGAGCGCATGGGAACAGAATGGTTAGTTGCCCATTAGGAGAGCAGAGGGAATGGATATTAACTGTGGGATTGAATTTGTCAAATGTATAGAATGGTTTATTGGAGGTTACAATAATAATTACCACTGAATTAGGAAAGAATTCAGTCAGTAGCTCCATAACCCACCCTGGGAAAAATAGAGGTCTGTACATCTGAATTAACCAGGGGCGGGCTGACCATTCAGGCAACCGGATGAGGGCCCAGAGGCTCTAGGGGGCCTAGAGGTTCTACCCAGTTGCCCACTGTCACCGCGCATTACAGCCTTCCCCATTGGTCCTACCTTGAAAGACCCTGGTGGTCTAGTGACCTCTTTGGGGGCAGGAAAGAATCCCACTTTTTCCTGCCCGCTGCTGCTTCTCTGCCTGTGTCTGGCACCACCATGTTTTAAAAATGGCTGCCAACAGGGCCGCCGAGAGACTTGGTCGGGCCCGGGGCAAGGCCGCCCCCGGGGCCCCGCCCCTGCTGCCCTCACCGCCCCGCCCCCCCAGATCACCGCCGCCGCTCCCCCACTCCACCCCCGAGGTCGCCACTCCCCCTCCACCCCCCCTGAGGTTTTCGCCGCCGCTGCCGCTCTCCCCCCTCCATCCGCCACCGGGCCGGGCCCCCTGCATTGAAATTGCAGTCTCACCTCTGTGAAAGCAGCGCTGCAGCAGCAGAACGCCTCCCTTCGGCCCTCCTTCCCTCCTTGTGTCCTGCCCTTGCGGAAGTTACGTCAGACGAGGGCGGGACACAGGGAGGGAAGGAGGGCCGAAGGGAGGCGTTCTGCTGCCTGCAGCGCTGATTTCGCAGAGGTGAGACCGTAATTTCAATGCAGGGGGCAGACGGTCGACGACGGAGGGCAGGTGGGACTGCAGCGCCGGGCCCCCCTTGGAGGCCTGGGCCCGGGGAATTTTGTCCCCTCTGCCCCCCCTCTCGGCGGCTATGGCTGCCAAGACTTTCTGCGGCAGTCTCACAAGATTGCAGAGACCTGCAAAACTACCGCTGGAAGTCTCGGCAGCCATTTTTAAAACCCAGCGGTGCCAGGCACAAGCAAAATAGCGGCAGCGAGCAGGAAAGAGTGGGATCTGTAGTGTGTGGGAGGGAGGTGGCAATTGTGGCGGTGGGATGAGAGGCTGTAATGTGCGGGAGGGGGCGGAGGTGCAGCAGTGGGGGCGGTGAGCAGTGGCCGGGGGGCCCAATAACCCTTACTGCCCAGGGGCCCCAACCACTGTCAGTCCGCCCCTGGAATTAACACTGTCTTGTTGATATCTCACCTGAATTAAGCAGACTCTTATCCCTTCCTTTAGGAATCTAATGGATCAACCTGTAACTCTGAGAGGTGCTTTAGGGATCCTTTTACTAAGATGTGCCAAGATATGGCCTACGCTGGTGTAGGTGTGTGGACTGGATGCCCGCAGGTCCATTTTTCAGCACGCCTGCAAAAAAGGTCTTTTTTTTTGCCGAAAATGGACATGCGACAAAATAAAAAATCAGTACGCATCCATTTTGGGCCTGAGACCTTACCGCCACCCACTGACTTAGCGGTAAGGTCTCACACGTTAACCGGGCGGTAATCGTCAGCACACGTATACTGCCAATTACTGCCCGGTTAGCGCCACGCGGTAGAAAATAGAAATTATTTTCTGCCGCGCATTTTGGACGTGCGTCAAAATTAGAATTACCGCCCAGGGCACGCAGTAAAAGAGCGCCTAAGATTTGTTATGTGTAAAAACTGGCATTCTCTTCAACCCCGTTTCATATTACTGTGAAAGGAGGAACGACAATGACCAAAACAGCACCAGGAAAGATTTGGGGGAACAATGTACCTTTTTTCACAGATGAAGGTAATGGGGCAGGTTGAAGTCTGTTCTCCTTCGTTGCAATGGGGAGGCCAATTTCCATGGGACCCTCTCTGTAGATCGGTTCGGCATCCCGGAGATTCCGAACCTAAGACACAAGGAAAGTACAGCAGTCGTCCATCACTGTGCCATGTAACCTCATCTTTCATTGGGAAAATAAACAAGGAAAAGGGTAATTCATCGCCAGAGACAATAATATATTTATTTAGATTTGTCTCATATCTTTTCAAAAGTTGCTCAAGATCAGTTGCAGAACGTCAATGTCAATATGGTGCGTCTAAATCATTGTTTTCCCCCAAATGGGGTTCAACGCAGTGAACAGAAATAAGAGAAATGTAACAAAAACATTACAAAATACTCAAGAACGTAAAAACAAGATAAAATAATCTAACAATTCCAACTAATGATTTTACATTTCGGATTGCCAAAATAAGTACGTTTATAACATTTTTTTGAAATTTTAAATAATTTCACTCAACCAGAATATGTGGAGGGGCATAATTGAACGAAAACGTCTATCTCCATGGGCGTTTATCTCAGAGAACGGGTCCGTGAAGGGGCGGACCGAACCGTATTTTCGAAAAAAATAGACGTCCATGTTTTATTCGACAATTTGTGAGCTGGGCGTTTTTGTTTTTCAGCGATAATGGAAAATGAAAGCGCCCGGCTCAAAAACAAATAAATCCAAGGCATTTGTTCGTGGGAGGGGCCAGGAGTCGTAGTGCACTGGTCCCCCTCACATGCCAGAACACCAACCGGGCACCCTAGGGGGCACTTTTACAAAAACAAAAAAAAAGGTAAAAGAGCTCCCAGGTGCATAGCACCCTTCCCTTGTGTGTTGAGCCCCCCCCAAATCCCCCTCAAAACCCACTGCCCACAAGTCTACACCATTACTATAGCCCTAAGGGGTGAAGGGGGGCACCTACATGTGGGTACAGTGGGTTTGGGGGGCGGTTTGGAGGGCTCCCATTTACCAGCACAAGTGTAACAGGTGGGGGGGGATGGGCCTGGGTCCACCTGCCTGAAGTCCACTGCACCCCCTAACAACTGCTCCAGGGACCTGCATACTGCTGCCAGGGAGGTGGGTATGACATTTGAGGGTGAAAATAAAAAGTTGTGAAACGGCATATTTTGTGGTGGGAGGGGGTTTGTGACCACTGGGGGAGTCAGGGGAGGTCATCCCCGATTCCCTCCAGTGGTCATCTGGTCATTTAGGGCACTTTTTGGGGCCTTATTCGTGGAAAAACAGGGTCCAGGAAAAGTGCCCTAAATTCTCGCTAAAAATGCATATTTTTCTTCCATTATCGGCGAAAGGCGCCCATCTTTGATCGCCCGTTAACCACGCCCCAGTTCCGCCTTCACCACTCCTTTGACACGCCCCCATCAACTTTGTCCGCATCCGCGACGGAGTGCAGTTGAAAACGTCCAAATTCGGCTTTCGATTATACCGCTTTATTCGTTTTTGTGAGATAAACGTCTATCTCCCGATTTGGGTCGCAATATAGGCGTTTTTCTTTTTCAATTATAAGCTGGATAGTGGAAGAGAACTCCACAAAGAAACAGCAAATGGAGAAAAAAATGTATTAGATAACCTAGAAAAGCATATTTTTCTAAAAACAAGAGGACATGAAATTAATTGATCTCATAAACGAGAAGAATGACCAAACAGTGATTTTGAGACCATATCAAGAAGGTAGTTCCTTGTCCTCAGAGAACTTCAAATCTAAGTGCCCGTTTTTCTGCCGCTGGCGGTAAGCAATATGCAAGTTGCTCACAGCTGCGGCAGAATTAATCTTGGATTTTCAATGTCAGGACATGTCCGGCCTCCAGCATTGAATATTTGGGTTAGTGCAAGAATTCAGAAGTGAACTGGGCAGCAGCCGATATTCTGACCAGTGTCCAGCTAACTTGGTGGATAGCGTTTTTCCTGACCTAAATTTATGTCACTGTCGCATAATATCGTCTCAGCATAATAAATATAATCCTACCACTTTAATTGCTCCCAACCTTTCTCTACCAATTTCGGACAGTTTAAAACTTCTAGGTGTCACTATCGATCGGCACCTAACCCTGGAATCCCAAATAAATTGCACCACAAAGAAAATGTTTTACTCGATGTGGAGACTTTAACAAATAAAACCTTTTTCTCCTCGAGATGTTTTCCGGAATCTGATCCAATCAATGGTATTAAGCCAGCTGGACTATCGTAACGGAATCTATGCTGGTTGCAAAGAACATCTACTGAAGAAACTTCAGACTGCCCAGAACACCGCGGCGAGACTAATCTTCGGAAAATCTAAATTTGAATCTGCCAAGCCCCTTCGTGAAAAAATTGCATTGGCTTCCCATTAGAGAAGGAGTTGCCTTCAAGGTCTGCACCTTGATTCACAGGATCATTTATGGTCAAGTTCCCGAATACATGCTTGATCTGGTTGACTTACCACCTAGAAACAGATCCAGTTACTCCCGATCTTACTTAAATCTACACTATCCAGATTGCATTGGCCTCAAATATAAATCTACATATGCCTCCACCTTTTCCTTCATAGTGGAGGAGTGGCCTAGTGGTTAGGGTGGTGGACTTTGGTTCTGGGGAACTGAGGAACTGAGTTCGATTCCCACTTCAGGCACAGGCAGCTCCTTGTGACTCTGGGCAAGTCACTTAACCCTCCATTGCCCCATGTAAGCCGCATTGAGCCTGCCATGAGTGGGAAAGCGCAGGGTACAAATGTAACAAAAATAAAATAGATACTATTGGAGATTCTACATGGAATGTTGCTACTATTGGAGATTCTACATGGAATGTTGCTATTTCACTAGCAACATTCCATGTAGAAGGCTGCGCAGGCTTCTGTTTCTGTGAGTCTGACGTCCTGCACGTATGTGCAGGACGTCAGACTCACAGAAGCAGAGGCCTGCGCGGCCCCATTGGTGATCTGCAAGGGCCGACTTCTACATGGAATGTTGCTAGTGGAATAGCAACATTCCATGTAGAATCTCAAATAGTAGCAACAGTGGAGGAGTGGCCTAGTGTTTAGGGTGGTGGACTTTGGACTGAGGAACTGAGTTTGATTCCCACTTCAGACACAGGCAGCTCCTTGTGACTCTGGGCAAGTCACTTAACCCTCCATTGCCCCATGTAAGCCGCATTGAGCCTGCCATGAGTGGGAAAGCGCAGGGTACAAATGTAACAAAAATAAAATAGATACTATTAGAGATTCTACATGGAATGTTGCTACTATTGGAGATTCTACATGGAATGTTGCTATTCCACTAGCAACATTCCATGTAGAAGCCTGTGCAGCCACATTGGTGATCTGCAAGGGCCAACTTCTACATGGAATGTTGCTAGTGGAATAGCAACATTCCATGTAGAATCTCAAATAGTAGCAACAGTGGAGGAGTGGCCTAGTGGTTAGGGTGGTGGACTTTGGTCCTGTGGAACTGAGGAACTGAGTTCGATTCCCACTTCAGGCACAGGCAGCTCCTTGTGACTCTGGGCAAGTCACTTAACCCTCCATTGCCCCATGTACAAATAAGTACCTGTATTCAATATGTCATTGAGCCTGCCATGAGTGGGAAAGCGTGGGGTACAAATGTAATAAAATAAATAAAAAAAACCGGTGGAATGCTTTACCCAAATTAGTAGAGAGGTGTGGTAGCCTTGTTAGTCCACTCTTAAACAACGCAGAACTATCTAAATTTCAGAAAATTATTGAAGTCCACCCTGTTCAAAAAGGCTTATTCTCCAGGCACAACATAATAAGATTTACTAATGGTTTAAAATAATTCATGGACACTAATTAGCTTATATTTTCTTTACTATCTTGTGTTTAAACTGATATCAATCTGTTTATAATTCTTACTGTTATACTGTATTATTGTACTTTTGTACTGTAGACCTACTACAGTTATGTGTAAGCCACATTGAGCCTACAACTGGTGGGAAAATGTGGGGTATAAATGTATCAAATAAATAAATAAATAAATAAGTCTGCTTACTTATCCCCCAAATTCTATATAGAGCGCCTAGAGATCCGCCCTGAAATCCAAGCGGATTCTATAACCACATGTCCTGTAACTTAACAAGCTAACGAGTGCAGATACCAGCTCTCAACAAGCAATAATGAGCACTCATTGGCACAAATTACAATTTATGCGCACCACTCGCTAAGCGTATTCTGTAACGAAGTGCGCTGAACTTCTAACGCACGCAGGCAAAAAGTGGCATGGTTATAGGTGGGGAAATGGATGTTTCATGGGTGTTCCAAAATTTACGCATGTAGATATGGCCCAGTGCGCATAAATCTATGTGCTGAGATTTACGCCATGTTTTCATTGGTGTAAATGGATGCATGTAGTTTTGGGCGCTGAGATATCAACTAAGTGTATTCTATACTCCGTGCTAAATCTAGGCGCCGCTTATAGAATACACTTAGGTGGCAATGATTTCCGTGCCGGTTTTTTAGGCGCCATATATAAAATTTCCCCCTATATGCGAAAATTGGTATTCATATCATAGACATTTACGTACGGATGATTAGACACTTTGAAAACCTACTCTTTTAACGCAAGTGGCTTACCTACCGGTTGAGTGGTCGCTATCAGTGCCAGAGCTTCTGCCATGAGCTTCTGATTAACCCCACACAAGTTGGCTACTTTCTTCTGACACTTGTGGTGAACGTTCATGCCACATTCTATGAGAAAGAAATTAGAACTGGTTCAGAGTTTTTGCGAGTCCAGTAACACCTGAAATTCCCTTTGTTTCCTCCAAGACTAATCTTAAAGATACACATAACATGGATGGAGGGACAAATAATGTATGTGGAGGGGCATAATTGAAAGGGATGTCCAAGTTTTGATGAGGACGTCCTCGCAAAACGTCCCAATGCAGGGACAGGGGAACCCGTATTATCGAAACAAGATGGATGTCCATCTTTCGTTTCCATAATACGGTCAGGGGACGTCCAAATCTTGAAATTTTGGTCGTCCTTACAGATGGTAGCCCCTAGACTTGGTCGTTTCTGATTTTCGGTGATAATGGAAACCAAAGACGTCCATCTCAGAAACGACCAAATGCAAGCCCTTTGGTCGTAGGAGGAGCCAGCATTTCTAGTGCACTGGTCCCCCTGACTTGCCAGGACACCAACCGGGCACCCTAGGGAGCACTGCAGAAATTGCTCCCAGGTACATAGCTCCCTTACCTTGTGTGCTGAGCCCCCCAACCCTCCCTAAAACCCACAACTGTACACCACTACCATAGCCCTTACAGGTGAAGGGGGGCACCTAGATGTGGGTACCGTGGGTTTCTGGTGGGTTTTGGAGGGCTTGCTGTTTCCTCCACAAAAGTAACAGGTAAGGGGGGGTTATGGGTATGGGCCTGGGTTCGCCTGCCTGAAGTGCACTGCACCTACTAAAACTGCATACTGCTGTCATGGACCTGAGTATGACATCTGAAGCTGGCAAAAAATATTTTGAAAGATATTTTTTGAGGGTGGGAGGGGGTTAGTGACCACTGGGGGAGCAACAGGGGTCATCCCTGATTCTCTTCAGTGGTCATCTGGTCATTTCGGGCACCTTTTTGTGCCTTGGTCGTGAGAAAAACACGATCAGGTAAAGTCGTCCAAGTGCTCGTCAGGGGCGTCCTTTTTATTTTCCATTATGGGTCGAGGATGTCCTAGTGTTAGGCATGCCCATGTCCCGCCTTCGCTAAGCCTCCAACACGCCCCCTTGAACTTTGGCCTTCCCTGTGACGGAAAGCAGTTGGGGACGTCCAAAATCGGCTTTCGATTAGACCGATTTGGACGACCCTGGGAGAAGGATGTCCATCTTCCAATTTGTGTCGAAAGATGGGCGTCCTTCTTTTTCGAAAATGAGCCCGTTAATCTCCTCACGGAGTTGTACCAAACCTCGTTACTTAACCTCCTCACTGAACAGTATCTAACCATGCAAACAAGTTGGACTTGGACCCAGGATTGGGGGGATGCCCAGATTAAGGGGGAGTACTATTATGGATGTCCAGGAAGTGACTGACAAGTAAAAAGCTCAAGCAGGCCACTGATTCACTTGCTTGTCTGTTGCTGTATATAAAGTAGCTGGAAGTCCTGAATGTTTTGAGAGAGTCCTTTCCCGGCTGATGAGAAAGGACTAAGATGCTGAACAGTTTGGTGATGCATCCTTGTGTCTAATAAAGTCTGTATTGCTTTTACAGTATTTTGTGTGTGTGTGCAGTCTTTCTGGTGCCTTATCATCGCTATTCCGAGACCCGACACAGCTAGTTAGCAAGGGCTTAAAGGCACAACATGATAATATTACAGGAAACACTTTACAGCACCTGGCTATATCAATGGCGTAGCTACGTGGGGCCAGGGGGCCTGGGCCCCTGTAGATTTGGCCCTGGACCCCCCTGCTGACGACCTGCCCGACCCCCCCTCCCGCTGCCAACCCGCCGTCACCTGCCTTTGCTGGCGGGGGACCCCAACCCCCGCCAGCCGAGGTCCTCTTCTTCTTGCAAAAGGCTTCCTTCTGTTTCTGACGTCCTGCACAACAGCTGGTGGGGGTTGGAGTTCCCCGCCAGCAAAGGTAGGCGATGGCGGGTTGGCGGTGGGAGGGGGGGGTTGAGAGGGGCGGCAGCAGGGGGGGGGGGCAAAGTTGGTAATGGCAGGGGGGGCAAAGTCGGCAATGGTGGGGGGGGGGGGGGTTGGCGGCACCGGGGGGGGGGGGGGCTAAAATGTGCCCCCTCACATCGGGCTCTGGACCCCCCCTCCCGCCGAAGTCTGGCTACGCCCCTGGGCTATACTGCAACAAGGCTATAGGAGAAAATAGTCAAAACAAGAGTTTCATAACTTAGAACATTATATTGCCTGAAAGAAATAAAACAAAAACTCACCTTCACATTTTAATCCCTGCCTCGCAAGACCCCAGAGTAGCGTGCCGCAGTGTTCACAAAATGTAGGACTCTTGTAGTTGTAGACTTTGAACCGATGGGGTATGTCTATTTTAAACCTCTCTTTGTTAAACTGCAAGCAAAGAATCATTACAAACACTTTGATAGGTATTCAATATATTTGTAATCGTTACCTTAACATAACTGGAAGAATCATTTCCATTTAGATTACTAGTCTGGTTGTCAAGAAAGCCACAATAAAGATTCAACGGGTAGATTTGTATCCATTTGGGCTGTGAACTAAATTACTTTCCATATTTTTGGTTATCCTGAAAGCTAAGCAAGAGGACCACATTGCCACCTCTTTAACTGAAACGAGGATACGGATCTTTTCTCAAGTAAGAGATCCTTTCTGTTATCTTCAGGGCCGCAGAGAGGGGGGGACAGGGGGACAAAATTCCCCGTGCCTGGGCCTCCAAGGGGGGCCTGGCGCCAGGGTCAGGGCGCCGGCGCTGCAGTCCCCGGGTCTGACCTGCCTGCCTCCTCGGCTCCGGGTCCCCTGCATTCAAAGTGGCAGCCGCAGATCGCGTCTCTTCTGGCCTTCCCTCCCTGTGTCCCGCCCTCGCGGAAGTTACATCAGACGAGGGCGGGTCACAGGGAGGGAAGGCCAGAAGAGACGCGATCTGCGGCTGCCACTTTGAATGCAGGGGGCCCGGAGCCGTGGAGGCACGCAGGTGAGACCGTGGACTGCAGCGGCGGGGGGAGCGACAGGAGTGGGGGGGGGCAGGGCGGCCTTGCCCTGGGCCCGGCCTAGTCTCTTGGCGGCCCTGGCTATCTTCATTTCCCTGACCGGTTGCTAATCTGACTAGACAATATGGTGGTTATTTTGGAAGCTCTATTCCTATTTTGGATGTTTGAAAATTGGCATTTAGATGTCCATATTGTATGGTCATCCAAATCCCAATTTTACTAAGGCAGGCTATGGACGTCTAACATTGCAGTACATTCATATGGAAAGAGGGCGTGGTCTGGGTGTGTTTTGGGTGGGACTAGGAAGGGGCAATCATAGAAGGAGAAAGGATGTCCAAGTCTAAAATGATAGACTTTAGACCTGGTAGTTGTCACATCCAGGTTACAGAAAAGTGCTCTGAGCTAAAACAAGTCACGGTAGGTATTTTTCTGTCTCTGGGGTGCTCACAATTAAACAAAAAAGAAAAAGAAACAGAAATTACAGAAAGCAGTAGTAGGACTTGAACCAGTAACCTTGGGATCTCTGCTGTAACTCTCAACTAGTCAGGGCTTTTTTTGAGGGGGTACTTGGGGGTACTGAGTACCGGCACCTTTTCCATTGTCTGCTAAAATTGACTCATGGTCCCCAAGTTTTAATGAAACAGCTCAGGCCTTACACACCAATTCTACCTTGCCATAGATTCTGTGACTGGTTGCAGGGGGCCTGGCTATTGTGGGGGTGGGTCCCTCAGTGATCACCCCACCCCTGAAGGGTGGCCTGGCATTTGAGTACCGGCATCTTTTTTGCTAGAAAAAACACATTGCAACTAGTTGATTTAACCATTTAACCAGTCGGCTTTTCTTCCACATCATCTGTGTGGCAGATGTTACTCTGCTGCCACACAGACATCATGTCCGTCATTTCCCCCCCATTTAAGTACATAAAGTACATAAGTATTGCCATACTGGGAAAGACCAAAGGTTCATCGAGCCCAACATCCTGTTTCCAACAGTGGCCAATCCAGGTCACAAGTACCTGGCAGAAACCCAAATAGTAGCAACGTTCCATGTAGAACCCCAATGAGTAGCAAGATTCTAGAATTCTAAAGAATAACAAGGTTCCATGCAGAATTTCAAAGTGGTGCAACATTCCATGCAGAATCCCAAGCACATATGTACAAAAGTGTTGCTATACCGGGACAGACTAAAGGTCCATCAAGCCCAGCATCCTGTTTCCAACAGTGGCCAATCCAGGTCACAGATACCTGGCAAGATCCCAAAACACTACAATACATTTGATGCTGCTCATCCCAGAAACAAGCAGTGGATTTTTTCACAAGTCCATTTTAATACTACTGTCTTACAGAAAAAAATATTTTTGCTCCGATATTCAGACCATGGGAGATAGCCAAGCTGTCTCCAGCGGTTGGCGTTAAACTCGGATATTCCACTTCTGGTGACTGACATTGAATATTCAGTTTAACTTTAGTGGGTTCGATTTTAATTCAGCGCTGGCTGGTTAAAGTCAAACTGGCCAAAATTATTTCACCTCTTTGGCCGCCAAACTTGGCCGGTCTGGTTTTGAAAATCGGCGGATTGCTGGTTATATCGCTGATATAACTGTCTATCTTTAAGCCTCTAATTGGCGATTTTCAGTGTCGGATAGCCATCCATCCATCACTGAATAATGCCGGATAGCCGCTTAAGTGCCGTTGTAGTGGCCATTCGCTTTTAAATATTGGGCAGAACGTTTTTATTTACGGCCAAAAATGAAATATGCACTTTTGGTTGGCCTGGATCTTGCCGGGTATTTGTGACCTGGATTGGCCACTGTAGGAAACAGGATGCTGGGCTCGATGGAACTTTGGTCTTTCCTAGTATGGCAATACTTCTGTACTTATGTACTTGGAATTCTGAATGGAATCTTGTTATTCTTTAGAATTCTAGAATCTTGCTACTCTTTGGGGTTCTACATAGAATGTTGCTACTATTTAGGTTTCTGCCAGGTACTTGTGACCTGGATTGGCCACTGTTGGAAACAGGATGCTGGGCTCGATGGACCTTTGGTCTTTCCTAGTATGGCAATACTTCTGTACTTATGTACTTATGGAAGGCTAGAGGGCAGAATCTGGAAGCAATTTTGCCTGTAAGGTGAAGTATTAACCCTTGGGTTGTCTGGATAAGTGTTTAAGGGAGTCTTTTACTAAAGCTTAGCTCGAGTTATCAGCAGCAGGGCTCATTTTATTCCTATGGGTCCTGCTGCAGATAACTCGAGCTAAGCTTTAGTAAAAGACCCCCTAAATTCCTGTATATGATCTCTTCCTGTTTCAAAGCCTGCAGGTGGGAAGCCGGGGCTCGAGTATGTGTTTGTGAACTGTTACTGCCCACCCAAATGCCGCCTTGGTTCGAAGTGTTAAATCAAGTGTGATTTATGCTCCCAGGGGCCTCCAACTCGATAGGACAGTACATACTTAACAGCGCTGTGAAGGAAGTAATAAGTAACACTTGTACCAAACTACTAGCTAAACGTTTCAACAGGATGTACAACTGACATAATTTCCTACCTCTCTGCACTGATATGTGAGAATCAGAACGTAAGTGCAGTAAAGGACCTTAGCAAGATTTTACCTTCCCTTTAAAATCACAAATCTTGAGAAATATTAATGATACACCATGAGCATACTCTTATGCTTAGTAGTAGGCAGGCTAGAAATAGTGTGAATAAATAAAGAATGATCCTTTTTCCTGCTTTTTGAGATATTTTAATGTTGAATTCACAATATTTGTTACTCTGGTTTTCAAGTACAGTGGTGTGGTAGCCGAGTTAGTCCCCGCAGGCCCCGTCTCTATCCCCGCAGGTTCTGTCCCCTTCCCCGCCCCATCCCCATGGGCTCTTCTCATCTGCAGAAGCCTCGAACACTTATGATTTTATATTTAAATCTTTTTATTAACGTATGAAAAGGAACAATATGCTGTGCAACTATTGTGTATAAATTACAAATAGAAAAGAATAATAACAATGAGCAGCTATAATAACCCCCCCCCCCCACCCTCTACCCTTCCAACCCCAACAAAAGCTGACTTCTACTACCTCAAGAAATCCTAATCCACCCTGTTAAAATGTCCAGGGGTACAAAATACAACCCGTTCTGTATGCCCTTGAGGGGAGAAATATGCCACAGCAAGCAAAATTTGCATGGGGGATCCTGTACATCCTGCTACCAGCATATCTTCTAAGAAGACATCTTCTATTGCAGGAAGGACTGTGGAAGACAGGAGAGCTAGACGGAATCATGAGACTGTTGATGACTTCTCATTCATCCACAGATTAAAAATCATAACAGTTTCATGAGAGATTTGCAAGCACTGCCTCCACTGTATACAAATCTCTCTTATGAATATTCATTATGGATATCCTGAAAACCTGACTGGCTGGGGTGCCTCCAGTCCAGGGTCAGGTTTGGGAATCACTGTTATAGAAATTTCTTTAATGTTGTTTTGGAGGAATCTCTCAGGCTCATTTTCGAAAGAGAAGGACACCCATCTTTCGACACAAATCTGAACATGGGCGTCCTTCTCACAGGGTCGCCCAAATCGGTATAATGGAAAGCTGATTTTGGGCGTCCCCAACTGCTTTCCATCGCAGGGATGACCAAAGTTCACGGGGGCGTGTCGGAAGCATAGCGAAGGCAGGACTTGGGCGTGCCTAACACATAGACGTCCCTGACCCATAATCGAAAAAAAGGGCGTCCCTGATGAGCACTTGGACGACTTTACCTGGTTCTGTTTTTCTTACGACCAAGGTACAAAAAGGTGCCTGAACTGACCAGATGACCACTGGAGGGATTTGTGGATGACCTCCCCTTACTCCCCCAGTGGTCACTAACCCCCTCCCACCCTCAAAAAAAATCTTTAAAAATATTTTATGCCAGCCTCTATGCCAGTCTCAAATGTCATACTCAGGTCCATGACAGCAGTATGCAGGTCCCTGGAGCAGTTTTAGTGGGTGCAGTGCACTTCAGGCAGGCGGACCCAGGCCCATCCCCCCCTACCTGTTACACTTGTGGTGGTAAATGTGAGCCCTCCAAAACCCACCAGAAACCCACTGTACCCACATCTAGGTGCCCTCCTTCACCCGTAAGGGCTATGGTAGTGGTGTACAGTTGTGGGTAGTGAGATTTGGGGGGGCTCAGCACACAAGGTAAAGGAGCTATGTACCTGGGAGCAATTTATGAAGTCCACTGCAGTGCCCCCTAGGGTGCCCGGTTGGTGTCCTGGCATGTGAGAGGGACCAGTGCACTACGAATGTGGCTCCTCCCACGACCAAAGGGCTTCCATTTGGTCGTTTCTGAGATGGGCGTCCTTGGTTTCCATTATCGCCGAAAATCAGAAATGACCAAGTCTAGGGATGACCATCTCTAAGGACAACCTAAATTTCAGGATTTGGGTGTCCTCGACCGTATTATCGAAACGAAAGATGGACTTCCATCTTGTTTCGATAATATGGGTTTCCCCGCCCCTCTATTGAGATGTTTTGCAAGGACGTCCTCAGCAAAACTTGGGCGTCCCTTTCGATTACGCCCCTCTCTGTTTACTCAGGGTTTGGAGATGATGGAGCTCATTTTCAAAACAAAAAAGGTCCAAGAAACTTCATAAGGTGACAGAAGGATGTTTTTCTCTCAAAAACATCCACATTGTGATTTTTGACACCCCGATTTTAGACATTTTGCCAAAGTTCATCCAAATTTCAAAGGAGGGGGTGATGGGGAACCAACTGCTCTATAAATTAAAGCTAAGCTGCCACTTCTTTTCCCAGGTCTTGAACAATGTAAAATTTTATTACCAGGTGGACTCAACTCAGAAGCAATAAAAGAATCTCCATCCTGAAGGCAAGTCTCATTAATAAAAGCAAATCCTACTTGTGAATCACTTATTAAATCTTTTATAACAACTTATTTATTACAAACTGATCTAGCGTCAAAGTATAAACAAGGACAGGAAGATATGAAGAATTGTCCTGTGAATAAGTCAAAGGAGCACAAGCAAGTGTTCTAGTCGTGATTTTGGATTTAACATATTTTCTAGACTTTAATAAAGGGCGATTCTTTATAATTATTTCAATTGGATAGGAGTATTTTTGTTGAACTGCCGAAATACCTCTTTAGGTGTAGCCTGAGCAAAGTTTAAAATCCCCCCCACCCAACCAAACATAATACAATTAAAGTTACCCAACGCATGTTGACCAATAGAGAAAACAAAGGTTACGACTGAGGTCTACAAAATCCTGAGTGGTGTGGAGCAGGTGGAAGTGAATCAATTTTTCATTTATTCAAAAAGTACAAAGACCAGGGGACGCTCAATGAAATTGCATGGAAATACTTTTAAAACAAATAGGAGGAAATATTTTCTCACTCAAAGAATAGATAAGATCTGGAACTCGTTGTTGGAGGATGTGGTAACAACAGTTAGTGTATCTGGATTTAAAAAAGGTTTGAACAAGTTCCTGGAGGAAAAGTCCATAGTCTGTTATTGAGAGAGACATGGGGGAAGCCACTGCTTGCCTTGGGATTGGGATTGGAAGCATGGAATGGTGCTACTAATTGGGTTTCTGCCAGGTAATTGTGACCTGGATTGGCCACTGCTGGAAGCAGGATACTGGGCTAGATGGACCATTGGTCTGGCCCAGTATGGCTATTCTTATGTTCTTATGTAAAAGAGGTGCCTCTAAATAAGTGTTGAATTCACCATCAAGAAAGGCCTTGAACCACTTCACCAATCTCTCTTACTTACTAGCCTCTTCTGCCTAGTTAAACCCTATGGAATATTGACCCCTAAATGGCCAGCTGGTACTTGTAGAGCCAAATCACAAAGACACAGTGAAAGAGACAAGAAGGATGATGTCAGAAAAAACTTCTACTGGACTAAAAACGTTCACAGCAAAAGTTTATTATTACAACCTGGACTCGACACGAATCGTGTTTCGGCCACTCCAGCCTGCCTCAGGAGTCCCTATATTTTAACTCTATGTCAATTTCTTGATGAAAAAAAATAGACTTCAAAAACGGACTTCAAAATGTTCTTCTTGGCTTGAAGGTGCATCGTCACAACCGAGCGAGGGCACCTTCAAGCCAATTAAAATACAGGGACTCCTGAGGCAGGCCTGAGTTTTTTCTGACTTGAAGATGTTTTTTCTGACATCATCCTTCTTGTCTCCTTCGCTGTGACTTTGTGCTTCAGCTGGTACTTGAACAGGCCTGTCAAGCACTTACATTCACGATGAATGCCTCTTATTCTCTCGTCTGCTTCATAGTAAACCAAAACATTTTGCCTTCCTTGCCCGGATTTCCTCTTGTTGCATTTCAAGCCTTCTGGTGTTTGAAATGTTACCAATGCACGGCTGAGAAAGCTTCCAGCCCACACTCACCATTGTCTCCCTGCTGTTGACGGCAGATCCCGTGCACTTGGCGATGACTTTGTCGATACATTTCTTGTGAATGGCAGCATTACATTCTGGAAATAAAACAAAAATAAAATAAAACGAGGAACAACATAAGCAAAGACGACGTATTACAAAACGTAGAGGTTGATCGATGTAAAAAGTACAAAAATAGAAGACTCTTACGTCTGCACTGATAACCTTGCTTATTAAGACCCCTGAAAAAGAGAACACAAACAGGCATTTTAAACAAAGCATGTTAGAAAACTATAAAAACAAGGAGATGATATTTAAGTTTTTTTTATTTACTGTTGCGAAAGTCACTGCAATCATTCTGCATGTAAAGAACTAAGGGGGCCCTTTTACCAAGCTGCGGGAAAACGGGTCCTGTGTTGGTGGTAGGGGCCATTTTTCCCATGCACCAGCGCTCTTTTTACCACTGTGGGTAAAAAACCCCCCAGCAAACATGGCCATGCGGTAAGAGAACTCTTACCGCATGGCCATTCAATGGGGAGCCTTTTAAGGGCTCCCACGCTAACCCGGTGGTAACTGGGCAGCGAGCGGCGATGCTCGATTACCGCCAGGTTACCGCTGCGCAAGCCATTTCCAGGGGTAGGACTACTATCAGCAGCCGCGTTGGGCTGGCGGTAGTCCTGAAAGAGCGAGCGGTAAGCCCGCGTTGGGCTTACCGGCGCTCTGTAAAAGGGCCTCTCAATATGTTGTGTCCCTGTGGAGTGCAAGAAGTTTGGGTATTTAGGATAAGTTTTCAGATGCTTAAAGTACCTTATTTCTACATATAACAACAAAAGGCGATTCTAAACAGGAATAGAGAGCCCATCCTACTACTACTACTTATCATTTCTATAGCGCTACTAGACGTACGCAGCGCTGTACATTTGAACAAAAAGAGACAGTCCCTGCTCGACAGAGCTTACAATCTAATTAGGACAAACAGGACAAATAAGGGATAAGGACAAAGAGTAGAAAGATTCCGGAATCCCAAAGAGTAGCAAGATTCCGTGCAGAATCCCAAAGAGTAGCAAGATTCCGGAATCCCAAAGACTACTACTTAGCATTTCTATAGCGCTACTAGACGTACGCAGCGCTGTACACTTGAACATGAAGAGACAGTTCCTGCTCGACAGAGCTTACAATCTAATTAGGACAAACAGGACAAATAAGGGATAAGGACAAAGAGTAGAAAGATTCCGGAATCCCAAAGAGTAGCAAGATTCCGTGCAGAATCCCAAAGAGTAGCAAGATTCCGGAATCCCAAAGACTACTACTACTACTTAGCATTTCTATAGCGCTACTAGACGTACGCAGCGCTGTACACTTGAACATGAAGAGACAGTTCCTGCTCGACAGAGCTTACAATCTAATTAGGACAGATAAGGGATAAGGACAAAGAGTAGCAAGATTCCGTGCAGAATCTCAAAGACTAGCAAGATTCCGGAATCCCAAAGAGTAACAAGATTCCATGCAGAATCTCAAAGACTAGCAAGATTCCGGAATCCCAAAGAGTAACAAGATTCCATATAGGATCTCAAATACTACTACTACTACTTATCATTTCTATAGCGCTACTAGACGTACGCAGCGCTGTACATTTGAACATGAAGAGACAGTCCCTGCTCGACAGAGCTTACAATCTAATTAGGACAGACAAACAGGACAATCCTGCCTTATCCAGCTTTGTGTGCTTGACCATGGTATTTTGTGTTGGGACTTGCATCATTTCTTTATGTTGGGTTTTGTTTCTGAAACTGTTTAAACTGCTTGTTAAATGTTGGGAGTTATTTTAGAAGCCAGACTACCACTAGAGATTGTGTCTGCCATTGTGAACCCGGAGCTGCCATCGACAACAGCAACAACTTGGAATTATTGCTACCCTCCCTTTTCTAGACCACCAAGGCATTCATCAGATAGGCCCAGGGGGGAGGCTTACAGGGAGGTGAGGAGTCTTCGGTAGAAGGTGGGGCTTGCAGGAAGGGGATGGAGGGCTCTTCAGGAAGACTTTTGGGAGGGGGATAGATGCATTTGGGGGGTCTTCGGGAGGGGGGGAGGATGCTCTCGGGAGGTTGGGAGCAAGTCGCATACCCCCAGATTCTATATAGCACACCTAGAATTATGCGCAATTCTGCTTGTAAATCTAGGTGTATTTTATAACTATATGCATAGATTAATTATTTTAACAGGTGTTAAGCATTGTTAACAAGCAATAATGAGCACTAATTGGCAAAAATTAGAATTTACGTGCATACATTGGGGGGATGGATGCATTTGGGGGGGGTCTTCGGGGGGGGGGAGGATGCTCTCGGGAGGTTGGGAGCATGGAATGTTGCTACTCTTTGGGGTTCTACATGGAATCTTGTTACTCTTTAGGATTCTGGAATCTTGCTATTCTTTGCAGTTCTACCTGGAATGTTGCTACTCTTTGGGGTTCTACATGGAATCTTGTTACTCTTTAGGATTCCGGAATCTTGCTATTCTTTGCAGTTCTACATGGAATGTTGCTACTCTTTGGGTCTCTGCCAGGTACTTGTGACCTGGATTGGCCACTGTTGGAAACAGGATGCTGGGCTTGATAGACCCTCAGTCTGTCCCAGTGTGGCATTACTTATGTACTTAGGGATTCTAAATGGAATGTTGCTACTCTTTGGGGTTCCACATGGAATCTTGTTACTCTTTAGGATTCCGGAATCTTGCTATTCTTTGCAGTTCTACATGGAATGTTGCTACTCTTTGGGTCTCTGCCAGGTACTTGTGACCTGGATTGGCCACAGTTGGAAACAGGATACTGGGCTTGATGGACCTTTGGTCTGTCCCAGTATGGCAACACTTATGTATTTAGGATTCTGAATGCAATCTTGCTACTCTTTAGGGTTCTAAATGGAATGTTGCTATACAATTTGAAATTCTGCATGGAATCTTGTTATTCTTTGGGGTTCTACATGGAATGTTGCTACTATTTGGGTTTCTGCCAGGTACTTGTGACCTGGATTGGCCACTGTTGGAAACAGGATGCTGGGCTTGATGGACGTTTGGTCTGTCCCAGTGTGGCAATACTTATGTACTTATGTAACTTGGTTGTCTTCTTTGATTATTGCTATTTAGAAAATAAAAGATACACTCTTTACCCATTCCTCCCTCCCCCTTTTTCTACTCCCCTCCCCAAACCCGAGTACAAATACAAGAACGCTAAAGGAAAGATCGGATGAACCAGCAAGTTACTGTACCAGACAAACTCATGGCAGACGGAGCAGAACGTGGGCTGAGGGAAAAAGGTGGCGATGAACTCGTGGCATTTGACGTCATGAACTTTGGCTTGTTTCATGGCACCTCTGCGCTGGTGCAGGGTGAAGAAGCCTTCCGTCTCAGGCTCGCTCTGCTCTTTGGTGTCTAAGGGATGGAAAAGTTACAGCAGGTGAGAAAAACACGTGGCATACATCGGTGTTACCAAATCGGGTTCTTAAGGTCCGTCGGACAGATCTGCATGTCAGAGAGTCACAATGAGCAACTTATATATTTAAAATTATTCCTAACCCACCTATTCCTAGTACTAGATAGGAAACAAAATTAAAAACACATAGGGGTCATTTTGTTGACCGATGCCAGCGTTATGTTTAGAAATTCAGGGGTCTTTTTACTAAGCCATGGTAAAAAATGGCCTGCGGTAGTGTAGGTGTGTTCATTGGGTGCGTGCCGGTCCAGTTTATACCGCATCTACAAAAAATGGGTTCTTTTTAATGGGACGGGAAAAGCACCTGCGGTATAAATGAAACCAGCACGTGCCCAAAACTGGCCTGAGACCTTAATGCCACCCATTGATCTAGCGGTAAAGGCTCACATACTACATGCGTGGTGACCAATTGGCACACACCAAGTGCCAATTACTGCCGGAACTGGCGCGTGTAGGAGGAAATAAATAAATAATTCATCCAGGCGTTATGGGTGCGCATCAAAGGGTATGGTGGCCTGGCTGCACGTGCATAGAGCCTACCGTGGCTTAGTAAAATAGCCCCTCAATGATGTGCCTTGTCTGGGCTTCAGCATTGAATTTCCAGGTTTGCAGAGCCGGCTAACGCATAGTTGGTTGAGGCCCCCTTTTACCAAACTGTGGCAAAAGTGGGCCGGTGCTGGTGTCAGCGCGTGTTTTACATGTGCGTTGAGGCTCCCTTTTACCGCAGCTGGTCTTTGCCTTCCTGCAGGAAATGGCCACGCAGCAAGTAAAGCACTTGCCGCACTGCCATTTCAGGGGAGCTCTTACCGCCACCCATTGAGGTAGTGGTAAGGGCTCCTGCCAGTGGCGTAGAAAGGGCGGCGTGGTGGGGGCAGTCCACCCCAGGTGCATGCTGCTGGAGGGTGCAGAGAGCAGCCGCGCGCCTGTCGGCTCCACTGGTTCCCTGCTCCCTCTGCCCCGGAACAGGTTACTTCCTGTTCTGGAGCAGAGGGAGCATGCTTGAGGGGGGGGGGCTTGATGCGCCGGGGAGAAGGGGGTGTCATTGCACCGTGGGGGGGGGGCTTGATGCGCCGGGGAGGGGGGTGTCATTGTGCTGGGGGGGGGGAGTGTGGCTGCCGCTGCACCCGGGGGGGGGGGGGGGGTGCGCAGTAGCCATCCGCCCCGGGTGGTAGTTGACCTAGGATCGCCACTGGCTCCTGCATTAACCTGGCGGTAACCGGGCAGCGCGCGGCACTGCCTGATTACCACCGGGTACACTCTGGCGCTACAAAAATAAATACATTGAAAAGACTGAGGCCTTTCTTTCTAACTCGCTTGTTTGCACTTTAGTTCAATGTTTAGTGTTAACCAAATTTGATTACTGTAATGCTGTTTATTCAGGTCTAAAGGTCTCTCTTACCAAAAAACTTCAAATAGCTCAGAATACTGCGGCTTGTTTTGTATGTAAAACCCTTCCATTCGCCAAGTCAGCTCCTCTTTTAATCAAACAGCGTTGGCTTTGGCTTCCAATTAATGCAAGAGTTACCTTTAAACTATGTGTACTTGTTCATCAAATATTATTTGGCCTTTTACTTGACTATATGCCAATACTTGTTAGAATTACCTTTACAAAATGCTCATCCAATGTCGAGAGACTATCGTCTCCATTTTCCGTGTTGTAAAAATCTTACAGATCTATTCATGATGCAAGTTTCACCTACCAAGCTACTAGGAAATGCAAATTCCTACCAAAGTCACTCAAATATGTTACGGACTGCTTGAAATTTTGTAAATTGTTGAAAGAATTCTTATTTAGTGATTTCCTTGCCACGATTGGTGATTATTTTTCTTTTAGATTGTTGTTTCAAAATGCCATCTTTTTGCTTGGATATTTTTACCTTTTATTGCTTTGTATTTACGTTATAGTTCTCTTACTGTAATTTTCTTTAAAAGTTTGATGTAAGCCACATTGAACCCGAACTTGTTTGGGATAATGCAGGGTACAAATGCTATAAATCCGGGGCTTTTTTTGAGGGGGTACTTGGGGGTACTGAGTACCGGCACCTTTCCCATTGTCTGCTAAAATTGACCCAAGGAACCCAAGATTTAACGAAAGAGCTCAGGCTCTACACACCAATTCTGCCTTGTCATAGATTCTGTGACTGGTTGCAGGGGTTCTGGCTATTGTGGGGTGGGTCCCTCAGTGATCACCCCACCCCTGAAGGGTGGCCTGGCATTTGAGTACCGGCACCTTTTTTGCTAGAAAAATGCACTGCATAAATCAATAAATATGTATACCAACAAGGAAAAGAGAGTACTACATATAATGTTACACAAAAATCTCTCAAATTCAATGGTAAAATAGTACTTTAGAAAAACTAAACGTCTGTGAAGTGCATTAAGCTCTAAACGATAGATAAGGGAAAAAACCTCTGAAACCGACCCAACCTCCAACCTGAATAATTGTCTTTAATAACAAAGGTTGGAAAAAGTCAATGGGTTCCTTATCATCATTGGCAAAAAATCCCCTTAAATTCTATCATGCAAAAATGCTAAAACTTCACAGAACTGACTGTGGATCCAAAAACAAGAAGTGGAAAGATATCTTAATTCAACTTCCAAGTGCAGGTAGGAAACAACGTGTAGATGATCGGTCCAACACACCGACTTTGGCCAGAGTTTCGCTATAAAGTAGCTGTCTCAAGGCGTGAGCAACCAGAAAACGTAAACACGTTCAGGCTTCCTGCTACAAGATCCCTCACGCCTTGAAACAGCTACTTTATAGCGAAACTCTGGCCAAAGTCGGTGTGTTGAACCCAGTGATGTAGCCACAGGTGGGCCTGGGTGGGCCAGGGCCCACCCACTTAGGGTTCAGGCCCACCCAACAGTAGCACATGTTTAGCGGTAGCTGGTGGGGATCCCAAGCTCCGCCAGCTGAAGACTTCCCCCTGATGGTAATGAAAACGCTGCTCTCCATGATACTGGCATCTGCACATGCTCAGTTTTCAGCGCATGCCTGCTGCAGACTGCCATGGTGGAAAGAAGTGTTTTCCCGCCAGCTGAGATATTTTTTTGGCGGTGGTGGGGGAGGAGGGGGAGAACACTTGGTGCCCACCCACTTCTTGCCTAGGCCCACCCAAAATCTGTTGTCTGGCTACGCCCCTGGTTGGACCGATCATCCGCAAGTTGTTTCCTACCTGCACTTGGAAGTTGAATTAAGATATCTTTTCATTTCTTGTTTTTGGATCCACAGTCAGTTCTGTGAGGTTTTAGCATTTTTGCATGATAGAATTTAAGGGTTTTTTATGCCAATGATGATAAGGAACCCATTGACTTTTTCCAACCTTTGTTATTAAAGACAATTATTCGGGTTGGAGGTTGGGTCGGTTTCAGAGGCTTTTTCCCTTATCTATCGTTTAGAGCTTCTAAAGTACTATTATGCCATTGTATTCGAGAGATTTCTGTGTAACATACATCAATAAATAAACAACATTCTATTTGCCTTCTTAGCCACTGCCGCCCTGTTCTGTGAAATAAATGAAATAATGAATAAAATCAAATAATCGGGACTTACCACTTTGTTCCAGGAAGTATCGTGCGTTCATTAACATTCTGCCTTGTGGCCTTAGCTCTATCTGTTTTGGAAAAGCAAAATGAACCACTTAGATTAGAACACCTGACCCAAAACGGTTCAAGACCAGAGAAAGAGCGATAGTAAGCCCCACTTACTGAATATTTTCCTAGAGACACAGAGGGGCTGATGGAAGACATTAAGAAGATGCAGAAAGTCGTCAAGTTGAAGAATGTTGAAATGTTACTTAATTTGCTTTCCTGCAACTTATGGGGGGAGGGGAGTGAGGGGTTTGAATTCATGCCCATCCCTACAGTAAATCATGTCGAAAAGGAACAGCACCCTGCACTTTCCTCCAAAATCTGGTAAATCTGAGGAAAAGGGAAGAAAGGATTCCCCCCATGTTTATTCTGGAAAACTTTGCTAACACAATTTCTTTCCTTTTGCAGTTTTTTCAAGGGGTTGGAAGGTAGTAAAGAAATTGCTTAATTTAGTGTCCTGTGTTATTTTTAGATTTTTGTTTTGTTTCATTCTTTGATTAATTTTTCTTTCAGGGCAATTTTGTTGATGGGGGGGGGGGGGGGGCTGTGGTGGCTGCCTCTCTCTCCCCTCCAGGGACAGCTCATGACAACCTACTCCAACCCCCCCCCCCATGACAACCTGCATCTCCTTAAGAGCATTACCAAACCCCATCTTCAACCTCCACTGATTCCCCTCCCCTCTAGCACCAGAACAGAGGCAGCTGTTCAATGGTGGTATTTACCAAGGATATAAGTGATACACTGTCAGAACAGGAGCAATCCCCCTTCACTCCCAAACTAGGAGCTGGAGTCTTGGAAACAAGTGGCTTAGAAACACAGCCTAAAACCACATATTTAGAAATCGTTGCAGCAAGCAAGGCAGCTATAAAGTGTTTCAGATTGCATATGGTGCCATTAGCATGTGCCTGTTTTGTAAAATTACCGTGTGTGCATGTACCACCACCCATTTTGTAGATGGTAGAGGTTCATGCGGTGTCCATGCGCTAAACAGTTAGCTTGTGGTAAGGTAGCTGTGTAGTGGAGGAGTGGCCTAGTGGTTAGATCACTGGTCTTGCAATCCAGAGGTGGCCGGTTCAAATCCCAATGCTGCTCCTTGTGATCTTGGTCAAGTCACTTAACCCTCCATTGCCTCAGGTACAAACTTAGATTGTGAGCCCTCCAGGAACAGAGAAATATCCAAACTACCTGAATGTAGCTCACCTTGTGCTACTACTGAAAAAGGTGTGAGCAAAATCTAAATAAATAAATAAAGATTCTAGAATTCTAAAGAATAACAAAATTCCATGTAGCAACATTCCATGTAGAACCCCAAAGAGTAACAAGATTCTTTGGGGTGGAGGAGTGGCTTAGTGGTTAGAGCACCAGTCTTGCAATCCAGAGGTGGCTGGTTCAAATCCCACTGCTGCTCCTTGTGATCTTGGGCAAGTCACTTAACCCTCCATTGCCTCAGGTACAAACTTAGATTGAGAGCCCTCCTGGGACAGAGAAATATCCAGAGTACCTGAATGTAACTCACCTTGAGCTACTATGGAAAAAGGTGTGAGCAAAATCAAAATAAATAAAAGTGGGCTGATCTCATTCAACAAGGGAGTTATCCATCCATCATAAGGTTTTTCCTTTGATGAGTCAGCAAATGAATCCTTCTTGGGTCTCTTTTTAAAGAACCTCCTGTGGATGTGTCAGGAATCACTGAAACTACTTTATTTATTTATTTGGATTTTGCTCACACCTTTTTCAGTAGTAGCTCAAGGTGAGCTACATTCAGGTACACTGGGTATTTCCCTGCCCCTGGAGGGCTCACAATCTAAGTTTGTACCTGAGGCAATGGAGGGTTAAGTGACTTGTCCAAGGTCACAAGGAGCAACAGCAGCAGGATTTGAACTGGACACCTCTAGATGTCAAGGTTGATGCTCTAACCACTAGGCCACTCCTCCACTCCAGTTATCAGTTATCAGTTATAACAGTGGTTATAACAGTGGTTCCCAAATCTGGTTCTGGAGGCATCACAGCCAGTCAGGTTTTCAGGATATCCACAATAAATATTTATGGCAGTGCATGCAAATCTCTCTCATGAATATTCATTGTGGATATCCTGAAAACCTGACTGGCTGGGATGCCTCCAGAACCAGATTTGGGAACCACGGTCATAACTTAAGGAACCTCTCTGGTGCAGCTGCCAAGGTACCCAAGAGTCTTTTGTAAAATATGTATAGGGTCTTGGGAAAAACATGTATATTTGATGGTACTGAAGCACGAACATTCAAAACTTTCTATTTTAACTTAATCTAATTGAACATAGGCATTTTTATCCTGCTTAATCTGCTGGACTCAAGGCGGCTTACAATAAGACAGAAACATGTAGGATTACAATCAAATCAGTATCAATTTCAAAATCGTATACAATAATTCTGTATCTAAAAACTCACAAGTACCAGGATTTTGCAAAACTGTATGAACAAGGGGAGTCAGTGAAAGAGCAAGGTTTGAAATTCAATGCTTCTGCTAGTTTTGAATACCAAAGAGGTAATAAATAAATACGATTCTTCCTCCCCTCAATCACTTCTGCAAATCCCAGGTCCAAACGCGCAGTTAGCAGAGTTATGTCTGCTTTGGAGCGGGTGTAAATTCATATGTGTATTTAAAAATCTGCCCAGGCGAAGCCCAGAACATACCCTCTTGAAATCTGTGCATGCGGGATACATATACGATAAGTAGCACCCCCCCCCCTAAAATCACTTCTTATACATGCATGATGATTTTACACATGTAAATTGTGTCATTATTATTTTTCAATCTTTATTTGTATTTTCTTAAGTGCTGGAAATAGCGGGGGTGGGGGTGGGGCTTTATTTATTTTAATTTCTCTCTCAGTGTTTGGTGCATCATCAGGATAGCTCATTTCCCTTCTTTTGACCTTTTCCACCTGGAACAATTTCTTGCTGGGAAGGAATAATGATTGTGAAATGGAAAGGTTATAAATAAGAATCTAAGCAAAGGAATGTATTTCCTTTGATATGTTTTTCATAATGTGGGTTATAGGATGAATTATTTATAATACTGACGATATTGTATTTGCTTTTTCCTAACGTTGCTGACTTTTCTTTTCCATGTTTATGGAATTTACTTTTTAAAAACTTAATTAAACCCTCTGAGAGTGAAAAAATTGATATGACAGATGAAGTTCTGTACAAGCTAGAAGTGGGTATGATCCTGAAAATGATAATGGACCAGAAACTTTGAATGATAAGGTGGATGTTATTGTGGATGATTAATGTCGAGATTATTGTTTTTCCCAGAGTTCCAGGTATGACTCCTAAAGTTTTCCTCAGAAATATTTCCTTAATTATTACTTCGAAAGGAGTGAAGCCTGTGAAAACTGGGACTGCTTTAATTAGTGGGATTTGAATTAGAGACTTAAGTATATGTATTGTTAAATAACTTCTGGTTTTTAAAAGACAGAGAATGTAATCAGATCTATTATTTCTAACTAAAATCTGGACAATAAGTATGTTCTCAATGAAATGAATTGACTATACACCGTATTTGGTCTTGAAGAAGCCAACCAGATGATCAATGTGGAATAATGAATTAGACGAGTAATATCTGGGGATAATCAGGTTAATACCATGTTTCCTTTTTTCTGTTTACTGTTTAATTGATCCCCTTGTCTTATTTCACTCTCCCTATTTTTCTTCACTTTGTGGTCTAAGAAAGAGAAAGATTGTATATAATCCATATATCTAGTTGGGATTGTTTTCTTCTTATATTGTATTAATGTGCAATCATCTCTGTATTACTGTTTGCAAAACGTAAGTAAAAAAAATGTGTTGATGCTATAGATCTTGCCCATGTATAACAGAGACAGTTACCCTCCAGTTTTCTATCACAAAGGGTTTGTATATACTGTACATCTTACGACATAACACGGCTAATTTCTGTTCTTTGAACTGGATGGAGGAGTCCTTACCCATATTTCTGTTTTCCCATTGTTCTTCCTGCACCTCTCTGCCAGCGAGTTCAATTGGATGCTGGTTTCGGAGACCAGGTCGCTGCTTTTTCCTTTCACAACAATGTACATGACTCTGCCCTTGTTGATATGGGCATCGAAGGAGCTGTTCCAAGGTGGGTACATGGTTGGTCTCTTTTGGACGTACAACTGTCCGTTCTCTGTCCATAGAAAGACAATCAATCATTACAACCTTGCATGTCAGCTGTGTCTCACACGTGGCACACTCCCCTATGTACGTTGATCATAATATGCCATCTGGTAGTTTGAAATGCACTCAAATAAATTATTTGCAACCTTGTAAAATAAATTCAGATTAGAGTCCTATTGGTTAAAAAGTTAGTATGGAAACGATCAGCCTTTACCAGGATATTACATCATCTTTTCCCTTAAAGGTACAGTGTCAGAAATTTCAAGTACTCAGAAAATCATTGCTGCATTGCTATATGACGTGGTTTATGTGGAGGGTAACCACCAGTCACCTATGCGTAAAGGCAAAGTAGGCGCCTTTTTCAAACCTATTTTTATAATAACAATTAGGCGCCTATCGGGCTTATTTTTGAAAGAGAAAAACATCCAAAAAGTGGCATAAAGTGGCAGATAAACGTTTTTTTTTCTTGCAAAAACTTCCAAATCGCTATTTTCAAAGCACATTTTTAGATGTGTTTTTTTCTATGCAGTTTGTATGCAGTGCATCCAAATCCCAAGGGGGGGGGGGGTGTTGGGGTGCAATTTGGGCGTTCCCACAATGTGCACGTTTTTCTGCCATAATAGAATAGAGCAAAAATGTCCAGGGCTAAAAGTTGGTCGTTTTGGTCCAGTCCTGTTTCAATGATGACTCACGTCACAAAAAGCTGCCCTAAATGACCAGATGACCGCTGGAAGGATTAAGGCATGACCCCCCCTTTACTTCCCCAGTGGTCACTGATCCCCTCACATCCCCCCAAAGATAGAGTACATTTCAGCCTCTATGACAGCATCAGATGTTATGACCAGTCCTATTAGAGCAGCAAGTAGGTCCCTGGAGTAGCCTAGTGGTGGGTGCAGTGCACTGTACAGAAGGGGAATTCAGGCCCATATCCCACTCTAACTGGTACACTTGTGGTGGAAGAGTTCCCAGAGAGGAGAGATAAGAGTGGAGCGGTACTGAGGAGCTGCAGAGTGAAAGCACTTGTAAGTCAATAAGAGGAGTTTGAACTGTATGCGGAAACAGATAGGGAGCCAATGAAGTGACTTGAGGAGAGGCAGGGGCGTAGCCAGACAGCAGATTTTGGGTGGGCCTAGGCAAGAAGTGGGTGGGCACCAAATGTTCTCTCTCCCATCCCCACATCAAAAAAATATCTCAGCTGGTGGGAAAATGCTTCTCTCCAGTCTCCACCTTGGTAGTGTGGAGCAGGCATGCTCTGAAAACTGAGCATGCGAAGGTGCCAGTATTGTGGAGAGCAGCATTTTCATTACCATGTGCTACAGCTGGATGGGCCTGAGCCCTAAGTGGGTGGGCCCTGGTCCATCCAGGCCCACCTGTGGCTACGCCACTGAGGAGAGGGCTAATATGAGCATAGCGACACTGGTGGAATATAAATCATGTAGCAGAATTTTGAACAGATTGAAGGGGAGAGAGATGGCTAAGTGGGAGACCTGTGAGAAGCAAGTTGCAATAGTCTAAGTGAGAGGTGATAAGAGTGTGGATGAGGGTTCTGGTAGTGTGCTCAGAAAGGAAAGGACGAATTTTGGTGATATTATAGAGAAAGAAACGACAGGTTTTAGTAATCTGTTGAATATGTGCAGAGGAGAGAGAGGAGTCGAAGATGACCTCAAGGTTACGAGCTGATGAGACAGTGAGGATGAGAATGTTATCCACAGAGATTGGGGGAAGAGGAGAAGTTGGTTTAGGGGGAAAGGTAAGAAGCTCAGCCTTGGTCATGTTTAGTTTCAGGATCAAGTACAGAAGGATTTCTCTTAACTTCAAAGGCTTTCCAATCATTCAATCCCTGTTTTGTCAATTCTTATTGTAAAGTATTTTAAGGTTTTAACCTTGCTTAATATAACAGAAAGCCAGGACTATAAGACCCAGAATGCTTTGCAAAACCAAAGTCCTTGAAGAATCAGCTGTTTAGAAACCTATAGCTGCAAGAAGGACCTTCTGATGACATACAGTTTCCTGCTGAGAACTCTTTTGAAGACACTTTTGTCAAATTGAGATTTTATCTTACAAAATTAGTGCAATGGATGGAAGGAAAGCATTTGAAATTGAACATTTCTAAAACTCAAATTGTTTTCCTCTCTGGTACAAAAGGAGTGGATGGTCTTTGTTAATATTCCTATTGTCCGACAGATTAGAAATTTGGGGGTGCAACTTGACACTACTTTGTCTATGGAAAATCAGGTTGGAAATATAATAGCAAAGGTTTTTTTTTTAATAAATTAAGGATTTTGAGGTGTATTAGATCACTGGTTACAGTCTCTAGTTTGTTCACTTTTAGATTATTGTTATGGTTAGCTAATGGGAAATACAGGTAACATGTTGAAGGTGTGGCAAGTTGTTCAAAATTCCATAGCCGGAGTGATTAAAGGAGGACCACGCTATGATCATGTAATTCCAATTTTGAAATCGCTGCATTGGCTCCCTCTAAACTTCTGTACCGAGTTTAAAATTTTAACGTTAGTTTTTTAAAACATTGAATGGTAATATCTCCCCAACACTCAGTGCTACTCTAAGGTGTTATCAACCCGCTCGCTCTCTGAGATCATCTAAGAAACAGCTACTCGCAGTGCCTTCGTTTCATCAGGTCTATTTGGAAGAATGTAGATCCTCTATTTTTTACATCGAAGGTCCGAAATTATGGAATGCGTTGCCCATTGAACTTCGTTTAATAAGAAAAAGCTTTAAGAACTCATTTACTTTTTCAGGCTTTTGGTTCCTTTGATGTATGATATTACTTTGCTGTTAGTAATATTTGAATTTATTTTGCAGAATGCTTTAAATGTAATATAGCAAATTTCTGTATACTTCACTATTAAACTTCACTATTAAAGATCGTATTGGACATTAATGAACTCTTTTACCTCAAACCCAACTTGATTGAATCTTATCTTCCCTATCCCAATACAACATTTTGTACTTATCCCGTACCGGGCTAGGCGAATGCTTTCACAGTATTATGTAAGCCACATTGAGCCTGCAAAAATGTGGGAAAATGTGGGATACAAATGTAACAAATAATAAATAATAAAATAATTTTTATTGTTATGTTTTATTGTACTTTGTATGTGGTTTGTTCCCCGCTTAGACTATTATAGATTTAGCAGGTTATAAATAAAGTTTTATTATTATTATTATTCCATTAAAACGTAAAAATAAAAGTCTTAGGAAAGCTGGACAGGACATGAGGCACATTCCCCTTAGATCAATAGAATAGACAGATGACCAGACATCATCATTCTGTTCACAACTGCACTATTGGTTTTAAGAAAACTATCGATTCTGCAACTGTGTTCGCAACTTGTCTCCATCAATAAAACATAACCCAGGATAATGATGTAGTCATGTTCCAGATGGTTTTAGTCAGCTCGATGCTTGTTTATTGCAGATTCCCATAACCATTTTTGCACTTTGAAGAGGGTAAAGTGGGAGAAGCATATTGATCTGGACATTCCCTTCTTTTGTAAATCCCCTGTGTCTATACTGAAATAACGGGAGATGGGATTTAGGAAACATGATTGCAAAGCACAAGAAGATCTTCATGGAATGTGGGACACGACTGCACAAGAAACACAGGAACGGACGATCCTTTATCAAATTGTTTCTATCACAATTATAAAAAAACAACTGTTACACCACATCAATCTTTATTATATCCTTCATATAAATATTAATTCTTAAAATTTCCTACACACTTTGTTGTTCTATAACATATAATTCTTGCACACTACAACAAATCACACCCAACATCTTGCCGGGTATTTGTGACCTGGATTAGCCACTGTTGGAAAAAGGATGCTGGGCTCGTTGGACCTTTGGACTTTCCCAGTATGGCAATACTTATGTACTTATGTAACACTAGTAAAAAAGGCCCGTTTCTGACACAAATGAAACGGGCGCTAGCAAGGTTTTCCTCGGAGTGTGTATGTTTGGGAGAGTGTATGTGAGAGTGACTGTGTGAGAGACAGAGTGAAAGTGTGAGTGTGTGTGTGTGAGAGAGAGAGTGAGTCTGGGTGTGAGTGTGTTTGTGAGAGAGTGTGTGAGAATGAGAGTGTGTGCAAGTGTGTATGTGAGACAGTGTGAGAGAGAGTGTGTGTGTGTGTGCGAGAGAGAGAGTGTGTGTGAGACACAGATTCTCTGTGAGAGTGAGTGTATGAGACCAAGCGAGTGTGTGAGTGACTGTGTGGCACATAGAGAGTGAATGTGATACAGTGTGAGACAGAGTGTGTGAGAGACACAGATTCTCTGTGAGAGTGAGTGTATGAGACCAAGCGAGTGTGTGAGTGACTGTGTGGCACATAGAGAGTGAATGTGATACAGTGTGAGACAGAGTGTGTGAGTGTGAGTCAGAAAGACATTGTATATGAGAGAGTGTGAGCCCTGCCCTCCCAATCCATGCCCATCTGTCCCCTGCCCCCTCCATTCATCCTTTTCCAGCAATTCCCCTCTCTCCCTGAGCCCTGCCCTCCCAATCCATGCCCATCCATGCTCCTCTGTCACCTGCCCCCTCCATTCATCCCTATCCAGCAATTCCCCTCTCTCCCTGTGCCCTGCCCTGCAATCCATATCCATCCATGCCCATCTGTCCCCTCCATTCATCCCTATCCAGCAATTCCCCTCTCTCCCTGAGCCCTGCCCTCCCAATCCATGCCCATCCATGCTCCTCTGCCCCCTCCATTCATCCCTATCCAGCAATTCCCTTCTCTCCCTGAGCCCTGTCCTGCAATCCATATCCATCCATGCCCATCTGTCCCCTCCATTCATCCCTATCCAGCAATTCCCCTGTCTCCCTGAGCCCTGCCCTCCCAATCCATGCCCATCCATGCTCCTCTGTCCCCTGCCCCCTCCATTCATCTCTTTCCAGCAATTCCCCTCTCTCCCTGAGCCCTGCCCTCCCAATCCATGCCCATCCATGCTCCTCTGTCCCCTGGCCCCTCCATTCATCCGTTTCCAGCAATTCCCCTCTCTCCCTGAGCCCTGCCCTCCCAATCCATGCCCATCCATGCTCCTCTGTCCCCTGCCCCCTCCATTCATCCCTTTCCAGCAATTCCCCTCTCTCCCTGAGCCTTGCCCTCCCAATCCATGCCCATCCATGCTCTTCTGTCCCCTGCCGCCTCCATTCATCCTTTTCCAGCAAGTCCCTCTCTCCCTTCCATGACCCCCCCTCGCATCCATGCTCCTCTCTCTCCCATGTCCCAGCCTGGCCCGCCCTCTTCCTCCCCCCCCCTTCGCATCCATGCCCCCCTCTTCGCATCCATGCTGTCGTTTCTCCCCTGCCCTTCCGCTCCCATTGTTCAACTTTACTGCCCACCCTCTTCTCTCCCCCCCAACATCCCTTTTTTTTTCTTTTTAAATTTACCTCCGTGGCGGTTCCGGCAGCGCAGCGTCAGGGAAGGAGGCGGCGCTCCCGACGTCTAGCCTTCCCTTCGCTGTGTTCCGCCTTCTTCTGACATCATCCTTGACGTCAGAAGAAGGCGGAAACAGCGAAGGGAAGGCTAGAGATGTCGGGAGCACCGCCTCCTTCCCTGACGCTGCGCTGCCGGAACCGCGTGCGTGGGTGCAATCCATTTAAAAAAAAAAAATTTTTCCGCCCTCGACGTCATGACGTTTGACGCAAGGGTGGGGCAGAGATGGCTGGCTGGCTTCACACCACGAATCCACGAATCCTACAGCCAGGGAGTGTTTGAGTGGCTTCAGAACGTTGTCTTCAGAACGTTCACGGTGCGTTTTATTATATTAGATATTCATTGTGTTCAGTTTTGGAGGCCGTACCTTGCTAAGGATGTAAAAAGAATTGAAGCGGTGCAAAGAAAAGCTACCAGGATGGTATGGGATTTGCGTTCCAAGACGTGTGAGGAGAGACTTGCTGACCTGAACATGTATACCTTGGAGGAAAGGAGAAACAGGGGTGATATGATACAGACGTTCAAATATTTGAAAGGTATTAATCCGCAAACGAACCTTTCCCGGAGATGGGAAGGCGGCAGAACTAGAGGGCATGAAATGAGATTGAAGGGGGGCAGACTCAAGAAAAATGTCAGGAAGTATTTTTTCACAGAGAGAGTAGTGGATGCTTGGAATGCCCTCCCACGGGAGGTGGTGGAGATGAAAACAGTAGCGGAATTCAAACATGCGTGGGATAAACATAAAGGAATCCTGTTCAGAAGAAATGGATCCTCAGGAGCTTAGCCGAGATTGGGTGGCAGAGCTGGTGGTGGGAGGCGGGGCTGGTGGTTGGGAGGCGGGGATAGTGCTGGACAGACTTATACAGTCTATGCCCTGAAGAGGACAGGTACAAATCAAAGTAGGGTATACACAAAAAGTAGCACATATGAGTTTATCTTGTTGGGCAGACTGGATGGACCCTGCAGGTCTTTTTCTGCCGTCATCTACTATGTTACTATATATATATATATATATATATATATATATATATATATATATCTTATAAGGGATTAACTATGAAGTACTCATTTTTATATCACTTTAGAGAACTTTATACTATATTCTGTGTCCAACATCACAAAAGATTCAATTCCTCCCGTCTTTTTTTCATCAGATTAAAACTATGCTGTCATATACTCCGTTTACTCTACTTCGCCCAAATTGGAGTTATTCATAGTCCATGATGTTGAGCAAACTAGTGAAAGTTCTCCCGGACTATTCCTCTTTCTTCCTATGTGCTCCTGTTAATCACCATTTACACTGGCGTTGAATATAAAGACGTGTCACTTCCACTGTAACCCAACACGATTCGTGTTTTGCACTCCTGAGCGTCTTCAGGGGTCACTATCTCTACATAGAACAATAGCAGTGACACCTTTTTCACATCATTCCATTTCATACAATACACACCTATATAACAATATACATAAAAACGCTTACCATCTACAACAAGCCGTTGAAATCTCATTCATGGCGCCACACAGCCGTGGGTATGCCTGAAACGGACTCCCACGCAGACGTATGGCCCACGTCATGACAGCGGAGTTTAAATACCGTACATCTTAAATGCTAAGCCACTCAATTTCTTTATTAAGGCCATGGGGAATTACTGCATTCCATAGAAAAATCAAACGTTGTTCCCTTCTCATCAACGTAAGGGGAACATTATCCCCCATCGGAGCTGTAAATTGATTCAATACCATGAATTGCAAATCTTGCACAGTATAATTTTTCTGGATCCAATGGAAGACCAGGGGGGCTTCAGCATGAGCGGTATGTAGGTTACTAAGATGCTGATCAACCCGCACCTTAATTTTTCAGATAGTCTGCCAGACATAGGAGACAACTTTTCAAAATTATTGGGGGTGCTAAACCCAGTGGAAATAATCCTTCCTTGTACACATACAAGGAATTTTCTCAATACTGGGGGTGCTCAAGCACCCACAGCACCCACAGAGTTGGCTCCTATGCTGCCAGACATACCATAAACCACACGGACAACTTTGTAATTCCACACAATGTGTTTATGGCATATCGGTATGCTTCTGCAGCTTATATATCTTATCCTGGGAGTGGGGAACCACAATCTCCTTAACGTCATGAGCATACTGACAATGCACGTATTGATGACATGCATAATGCCCTCTGTCTCGTTATTAATAACTTGAGGTGTATCCACTCTCTGCAAATTTCATTTACGTCCCTGTTTAAAAGATATTAGATCATATGTGAGGGATTCGAGTCATCTGTTAGAATTGTTGGAGCAGATAAAGACTGTTAATAACTCAGAAATTTGTTTAGTGACATTAGATGTCACAGCGCTGTATACAAATATAGCACAAGGGGATGTGGTGTGTATGATAGGCGATCTTTTGAATAGGGGCATAATCGAACGCAAACACCCATCTCTGAGGACGGGTCCGCGAAGGGGCGGGACAAACCATATTTTTGAAAAAGATGGGCGTCAGTCTTTTGTTTCGATAATACGGTTGGTGCCGGGCAAATGCATCGGATTTGGGCGGATTTGAGCTGGGCGGTATCGGTTTTCAGCGATAATGGAAACCGAAGGTGCCCAGCTCAAAAACGAACAACTCCAAGGCATTTGGTCGTGGGAGGGGCCAGGATTCGTAGTGCACTGGTCCCCCTCACATGCCAGGACACCAACCGGGCACCCTAAGGGGCACTTGTAACAATTAAAAAAAATTAAAATACCTTCCAAGTCCATAGCTCCCTTACCTTGGGTGCTGAGCCCCCCAAATCCCCCCCAAATCCTACTCCCCACAACTCTACACCATTACCATAGCACTTATGGGTGAAGGGGGGCACCTAGATGTGGGTACAGTGGGTTTTGGGGGCGGTTTGGAGGGCTCCCATTTACCAGTACAAGTGTAATAGGTAAAAGTTTTTAAAGTTCTTTTTTTTTGGTGGGAGGGGGTTAGTGACCACTGGGGGAGTCAGGGGAGGTCATCCCCGATTCCCTCCGGTGGTCATCTGGGCAGTTCGGGCACTTTTTGGAGACTTGTTCGTGAAAAAAAAGGGTCCAAAAAAAGCGGCCCAAATTCTCGCTTCTGCTGCCCTTCTTTTTTCCATCTCTCCTCGGCCGATAAACACGCCCCAGTCCCGCCTTCACCACGCCTCTGACATGCCCCCATCAACGTTGCCCGTTCCCGAGACAGACTGCAGTTGGAGGTGCCCAAAATCAGCTTTTGATTATACCGATTTGGGCGCCCATGAGAGAAAGGCGCCTATCTCCCGATTTGGGTCGAAATATGGGCATCTTTCTCTTTCGAAAATAAGCCTGATGGTGTCCTTATTGAGGGAGATGGCTAAGCTTGTCATATTTAACAATTTTTTTGGTTTTCAAAATCGATTCTATCATCAAGTGAAAGGCGTCGTCATGGGGGCTACGGTAGTCCCCACGGTGGCATGCTTTTATATGGAGGAATTCAAGAAACATGTTGTATACCCTTCTGGCTTATTTTCTGATGTGGTGATGTGGCTGCGGTATATTGATGATGTACTACTGATATGGAAAGGTAACAGTGAACATTTAAATCCGTTCGTTGACGACTTGTTAATCAATTAAACTGTGCGTGCAATTTGGCCATACGGCCAAATGAGCACGCACAACTTAAGGGCGCCATATACAGAATTTGGGGGGGGGGGGGTTGCTCATTTGGAATCTGCATGGTAAAGTGGAATGTACAATATAAATTAAATCAAAAGCAAAACTGAAAATCTTTTCCCTGCCCCCTCTCCTACTCCAGGCAATTTTAAACAAAAGTGTAGGATCATTCAATAAGATTAAGAAGTGCAAATCTTCAGCCTTACTCTGACCTCTCCAGAGATCAAAGACTCTTTCTCCCCTGAGGCAAATGTCACCATAGCACGTTCAAAAAGAGACAGACTGGACATGGCAAAGGGCAGCTTTCTTCCACGGCAAAGTTATCCAGAGCATTTGAAGGCATTTCTACCCACCATAGCAACCCATCACCTCATTTTAGTTTATTGATTCATGCTTGTATCCCACAATTATCCAAAAACGAGTTTCGGTTCAATGTGGCTTACATTTAACGGCTGTTAGAGATGACATTGATTCATTTACATTTACAAGGTTGTATGATGCTGCATTTTACAGTGGTTGGCAAGATAACTATTAGTGCGTATGGAATAATCATTGGGTTTCTTGAGAAGATATGTCTTTGTGGAGGACGGGAGGGAAACGACCAATTCTTAGGAGCATAGCAACCGGTATTGGACCAATAGGTCACCGTGTAAGAGCAACAGGCGAATGAGATCACTGCTTTAAGCTCCAATCCCTTAAAAAAGTGACGGCAAAATGGGTGTCCATCGGGATTTGTGGAGCTGAAGGTAAGTATCATATCGCTCTACTCCTTAGTATACGTGGTATATTCTACTCCTTAGAATCCTGTTCAGAAGGAATGGATCCTCAGAAGCTTAGTGGAGATTGGGCAGCAGCACCGGTGGTTGGGAGGCGGGGCAAGTACTAGGCAGACTTCTACGGTCTATGCTCCGAAAATGGCAAGGATAAATCAAGGTTGGGTATACATATAAAGTAGCACATATGAGTTTATCTTGTTGGGCAGACTGGATGGACCGTACAGGTCTTTATCTGCTGTCATCTACTATGTTACTATCTCTCAGCACAGTTTCTATAATTAACACTTTTTTCATGCTATATGTTTTTGGATGAAAGGGGGTTTTGTGGTCTATGATTACATTAATCACCAAAGGTTTTGGAATGTGGCTCCTCAAACTTTGAATAAGTGGAGTGTCGACCTGGTGACTTATGAGACCTCTTCCCCCATTCCTTTTCCATATGTCTATTTATTTACATGGCCCATAATCCAAAGCCTTGAATTGTTCCGATATTAACGATTCTCAGGAGCAACAAACATCAAATCCTGAAACATTCTGGATCTAGATTCAGCATATTTTCAGGGTAAAAATATAAGAAAACACATGTTCTTTCTCCTTTTAGGAACCTTGAGAAACTGAGCATAATTCCAAAAGATGCTAAATTTTTGTCCAAAATTCTGGTGTACAATTATAGGGTATAGTCTGGACCATTATTTATCATTTTACCATGCAATTAATTTTTTTATAGAATATAAATTTCTTACATTCAAACATAATTCATGAATTAAATGAAATATACAATATTTGTATTACACAAAATGTACATATTAGGAAAAAGAAAGAATAATAATACTTAAGCCCACAATATCAGAACCAAGAAAAAGGGGGAAAACTGTCAAGAAATACAAACAATAGGCAGATGCTTACTAGCTGACAAACACACAAATGTAGAAATTACTTAAGGCAGACTGGTCAAGGCTCTAGACAAGAGATTTTAAAAGCTACTTGGGTTCAAAGAGAAGGAAATGCTTACCAGAACATTGCACCTAAGGCCAAAACTCTAGGTCTATGGTCCAAAAACTCTTTACACTTTTTTTCTGGGCTTCACAAGAAAAATCAGGAAAAGCTTAAGACCTTTGATCCCCAAAACAGCGCACTTGTTTTCCTGAAATAACGATGTAGTTGGGAAAGGTGGCCAGTGCCAGGCAGATGTCTACAGTTTATTCCGAAAATGGCAAAGACAGGTCAGGATCAAGAATGTGTATTTTATATCATATTTATATCATATGCTATGAGTGTGGATGTTATGTATCTCTATGGGAGAGGGAAGCTTGAAATTTACAGGACGAAATCTTGTTAATTAGCAAAATTGTGGGATTAATCATTATCATAATGGATATGACTATGTGGAGACCGTAATAATAAAACCACTGTTCAGACGGTGGTGTGATATTGTGGCATCATATGGAAGTGCCTATCCAGCTTATAATTGAAAAAGAAAAATGCCTATATTGCGACCCAAATCAGGAGATAGACGTTTATCTCACAAAAACGAATAAAGCGGTATAATCGAAAGCCGAATTTGGACGTTTTCAACTGCACTCCGTCGCGGATGCGGACAAAGTTGATGGGGGCGTGTCAAAGGTGTGGTGAAGGCGGAACTGGGGCGTGGTTATCGGGCGATCAGAGATGGGCGCCTTTCGCCGATAATGGAAAAAAAATATGCATTTTTAGCGAGAATTTAGGGCACTTTTCCTGGACCCTGTTTTTCCACGAATAAGGCCCCAAAAAGTGCCCTAAATGACCAGATGACCACTGGAGGGAATTGGGGATGACCTCCCCTGACTCCCCCAGTGGTCACAAACCCCCTCCCACCACAAAATATGCCGTTTCACAACTTTTTATTTTCACCCTCAAATGTCATACCCACCTCCCTGGCAGCAGTATGCAGGTCACTGGAGCAGTTATTAGGGGGTGCAGTGGACTTCAGGCAGGTGGACCCAGGCCCATCCCCCCCCCCCCACCTGTTACATTTGTGCTGGTAAATGGGAGCCCTCCAAACCGCCCCCCAAACCCACTGTACCCACATGTAGGTGCCCCCCTTCACCCCTTAGGGCTATAGTAATGGTGTAGACTTGTGGGCGGTGGGTTTTGAGGGGGATTTGGGGGGCTCAACACCCAAGGGAAGGGTGCTATGCACCTGGGAGCTCTTTACCTTTTTTTTTGTTTTTGTAAAAGTGCCCCCTAGGGTGCCCGGTTGGTGTCCTGGCATGTGAGGGGGACCAGTGCACTACGACTCCTGGCCCCTCCCACGAACAAATGCCTTGGATTTATTCGTTTTTGAGCTGGGCGCTTTCATTTTCCATTATCACTGAAAAACAAAAACGCCCAGCTCACAAATTGTCGAATAAAACAAGGACATCTATTTTTTTCGAAAATACGGTTCAGTCCGCCCCTTCACGGACCCGTTCTCGGAGATAAACGCCCATGGAGATAGACGTTTTTGTTCAATTATGCCCCTCCACATGTGCTAGACATGGTAACAAATTGCCAACTACCTTGGTTATGATGTGAATGTTCAGTCATGAAGGAGCATAATCTGCACTCCTTCATGTGGTAAATGTGACTGTGGAAGCCTTGTTGAGTAGGCTGGATGGACCTTGCAGGTCTTTATCTACTGTCATTTACAGTGTTAAGAACTGTATTACGGTTGTGCTGTAATCCATACCAAACAATCAAGGTCGTATCATAACCAAGAACTCATACCAACTTGCTTTGACTAGGAACACTCTTCCACTCTATGTCTTATACTCCCTTTGGCCAGTACCACAAAATATGCCCTAGTAATAGGAGGGAGATTATCTGATGAAAACATCCTTAAGATATTTCTGCAACATTTCAACAGGTGCCTAGGGAAGTTGAAGAATCTCAAATTGCTTCTCCAAGTTTGATTCTCAAGATATTCAGATTTCCATAGCGTCACAGTCTTATCACAGGTCTGAAGCAATCCAAAACCAGTCTCGAGCTGGTTCATCCTAAGAGCCTGTTGCGACTGAATAGAAGATTGTTGGGACTGCACAAGAACAATTTAATTCAAAACCTCTCCAACATTTTAGACAAATGATGAGAAAGATTAATCCAAACCTTTAATAATGTCCCATAACAAATCTAGGATTACAATGGCTGTTTTCTCCATTGCAAGGATTTTCACTTCTGAAGCATTGCCAACTTGCTTGAAAACTTCCAAACCTCTAGCTTTCAAACTTCAAGGAGTTGAAATAGAAGACAAAGTTTCCTCAACTCCTATAGTCAGCAAGCATTGCCACTCAGTCTGTGTCTGGGTTTGGCGTCCTCTCAGTCACTGTAGCGCTTCTGGGTCACAGCACTACCTTCCTCAGAATGAAGCTCAAAGATGCCTCCCCAGCGCTTTGATCTGCCAATGTGGAGAAAGTCATAAAGGCTTGACTGGGGGTAGAGGGTTCACTAATTCGCTTTGCTTTCCTCTTACCCACGCTCAATGGCCTGGATCCAGTCAGCTAATTTTACTATGACATTGGTAATAAGCAGAGATGAAGTGGGTTTGCAGGTTTGGAGTTATGGAAAGGCATACTAGGCCTCTGCGTGAGCAGATTTCTGGGACTAGCATTTAGGGGCGAAGATATTCTGCTGCCAGTGGCCTGACTAAAAATATGACACCTTCCATCCCATTCTTGATTTCCAAGGAGGTACAGGGTCAAAATGCTGCCTTCTCCCAGTCATCATGGGGCCACGGTTTTTCTGTCTTTTGGTGTAGTTCTAGGCAGGGAAATGTGATGAGCTATGAAGTCTTAAGGGGTAGACAGTAGGGCAGTTTCGGAGGTCCAGGTATCTGAGGAGGTATGTTAGGGAATGGATAAATTTGAGATCACTGTAGTACCCAGATGTTTGAGGATGTGTGTGCATGTGTGCGTGTGTGTTTGGAGGGGGGCAGGGAACAAAGCATCCAATTTCTTGGGAAGAGGGAGGGGAGATGGTTTGCAGAACCAACAGGGCCCAGGACTGACAGCTAAATTTTTCATCACAGGCTAATAGAGAATACCCTAATTTAAAAATTATCCTTGGATTGAAATTAAATGAGTATCAAAATTGGTATTTCATTAGTTGACAGCTGCTGGTAGACAGTGGGCAAGTGTATTGGACAGTTGTATGGCAGGGGATGGGTTCGCTGGATGGGCATGTGCTCCAGATCACTCTGTGTAAAAAGGTGGGTGAATGTACCAGAGTACTGGCAACAAGAAACTGTGCAGAGCAGTGAAAGCAAAGTGAAAATTCATTGGGCCTATATCATAATATAATAGGAAGATAAGAAAACAAAGGATATACAAACAGTAAATATGGAGAAGTAACCCTGGACCTACATATGCTGTTGGGTTTCTGTATCAATAATATAATGTCCTGAATAAGCCAACTATAACGACCAACAAGGGCAGTGCTGGCCCAGGGAAGGAGGAACAGCCAATTTATTCAAAAGAGACCCAACCTGGCCAGGTTTCGGCTGCAGCCTCCATCAGGGGGGTCATAGGTTCTCAAAAGTCTGTAAATGATTAATCATGCAGCAATGATCACTCCTTGTTGGGGTTTGGCTTGTGTCTTCTGGTCAGGAGCTCCACCCTGTTCAGCCTCCCAGGACAAGTTTGTAACTTGTGTATCTGCCCCTAGGATCACCCTCAGCCCCACCACATAGAGACATTAATTGCCTCATCCCGTCCTGTTTTATAGCCCTCCCTGGGTTTTGTGATGCCTCTGCAAACACATCACACTGTTTCCAGCTCTGAAAACAAATAACAGCACATTTACCATTTTAACTGTCACCTGCAGTTTTCTCCTGTGGTCAAGACAATAGTGTTCCTTCCAACCCCATTCTAGACTGACCTGTGAAGGAAGCTCTGCGCTAGAAAGCTTATGACAAGTACATTAAATTAGTCCAGTAATAAGGTTCCACCTACTTCCTGTTTGTAGACCTTTATTTCTGCCTGTGTAAGCGTAATAACTTGGCAGCTGTAATACTTAGCATTTAAAAGGTTAAAAAGAGAGGGTAGGGGAGTCTCCACGGCAGGAGGCTAAAGAGTTCCTTCAGGCTCTGCTCTTTTCACAAAAGACCCTTGCTAAAGGATCAGAGGTTTATGCAGTAGGATTGAGGCTGTGTCGTGGCTTTTGTATTAGTTGATGTTTAGCAAGTGCCAAAATTCAGAACAAAACAACATTAAAAAAAAGAGTAATTGAAAAGAAAGACAAAAATGAAACATTTGGGCTCAAATTTGGATGGCTAAGATTCTTTGGGGGGAAAAGCCAAGGACATCATAGTCATGTAAATAATCTTGTACAGTGCTCAGTACACTGATGGCTCACTAGACTGGTAGAATCAGACAGCCTTTGCTTAAGTATCCGTGTTCATGCAAAGGGCATTTGTATGAGATTTGATCTGAATTATTAAGTCTATATACTACGCTTTACAGTCAATAATAATGCACACCAATACATCGAAATTACAATACCATCTATAGCGGTCGGCAGTTTTAAAGCCACTGTGGGCTGAAGTAGACTCAGATATCCAATGCTGGGCCTAACCTGGCTTCATTTTTGAATTATTTCCTTTTGGTTATCCATATCTTTACTGTTTTGCTATTGGGAGTTCCTTTCTGTTTAACTTGATTTTTTATTGTATTGGAAACCGCTGTGATCTTAATCTTTTAAGCCTAGTGGTATAGAAAATTGAATAGACTATAATATCTGGATCATGTGCATATTCAGATGCCGGCCGAGGCCAGTGTTAGACGTGCTGGGGCCCAGGGTAAAAATTTGGGAAAGAACCTCCAAGCCTACATTTTCTTCAACTTCAGATGGGTTTGGGGCCCCCTTAGGCATGGGAGCCCAGGGCAATTGCCCTGGTGCTGGTGGATATTCAGACTGGTGTCCAGATTAATAAGCGGATGAAGTAAGGACATTCTTTTTGCTCTTTACCCAGGCACTTATCTGGTTACTGGATTAAAAATCGCAGAGATGCCAAAGTTGCCCAGTTCTGGTTTTGAACTTCCATTCCAAAGCAGTGTGGGATTTATATTGCCTGACCCTGCTCATCCAAATCAGTGCTGCAAGTTCCATAATGCACCAGGATGGGGTGGCTAGAAATTCCGGCCCGGCCCAAAATCTCCAGCCTGGAACTGGGTAACTTGAGATCTCTGAAATCGCCACTGGATAGTGCCATGGTGGTCATAGCTGGTATTCAGCGACACTGGTTAATAGCAGCAGCAGAGCCGGCCAAGGTGATTTAACTGGGAGGAGCGTCTTGTGCTTGGCTAAATCGTTTTGAATATGGACTTCCATCATCACAATACGTAAAATCCAACATATCGATTATTATACTATATTATTATGCCCCGATGATTATTATACTTTTGACCATGTCTCACAATCTCCTTATGCTCATTCTTCAACCTTTTCCTCTCCATCCTTCCTACTCCTTACCCCTCCCAATCTCTTCTCCTTTTGCTCATCCTTTCTTTGTTTACCTCTCCGTGCTCAATTTACATATCCTCAAAACCTCACTACTACTATGTTTACTACAACTTGTAACATTCTCCTTCAAGACTTTGTAATTCTATTTACTATGTAAGCCGCATTGAACCTGCTATGTGTGGGAAAGCGCGGGGTACAAATGTAATTAATAATAATAATAACAATAATTTCATGACACAGCAACAGACTGTTGGATCTCTAAAATCCAGAGCTACAACCAGGCTGCAATGGCTGAGTCCACTCAAACTATAATCAATTTAAGTGCTATTCTAAGTGGGGAACCAAGTTTTGATGGTCACAGACTGGCCTCTGCGAATGTTTCCACTTTCTGCTTGAAGACAGAATACATGTGGTGGGAATCTGTGCCCACTGGTAAAGAAATCAACACCTGGCCAAATTCCCTAAAGAAATCAACAATCCCAGGTCTTAAGGCGAATCTCCAGGTAGGCACCTCCCAATCCTCAGCTTAAAACTCCTCCAAAGAAGAAGACAGGAGGAAGCAACAATGAAAGATCCAGGACAAGGCTTGCAGGCCACCCCACATAGCCAGCCTGTGCCCGGTCGGTCGGACCACAGCCACTTCTAAGCAACTCAATGCCAGGAGGATTTAAACTGAAATACCACATCGGGGATTAGTGTTATCTCTTGTCTGCCCAGTTCCACATGCAAAGCGGTTTCCTGGTTTCCCCACTACAGATCGACAAGGAAAAAGACAGAGTGATGGACAGCAGACTTAAAAATAGAAAGATCAGCTTCCTTCTGACAAAATGTGCACTAGCTGACAGTTTTAAATGGTCTAAACCCCACCCCCACCCCTTTTAGATGTGTCCAGTCCGGTTTTCTTAATAACCAAACAACAACATATGCAAACTTTAATGCTTAATAAAGATTCTAATGTTTTGTTTGCAGGAATTTCTTCTGTAAATTTACTTCTCTGTAAATGTGGTGTTGTGTGAGCATGGAAGCACAGAACAGATAGTATCATAGTAGATGACGGCAGATAAAAACCTGCATGGTCCATCCAGTCTGCCCAACAAAGATAAACTCATTACATATGGTATGAAGCGATACATCATATGCATACCTGATCTTGATTTATTCTTGCCATTTTTAGGGCATAGACTGCAGAAGTCTGCCCAACACTGGCCTGGTTCTAAAATTTCTGAAATTGTCGTCAAAGCACCGGAAAAGCTGCACTCCAGCCCATCCAAGTCTATTCAGCCTCGATCAGGGCACAGACTATAGAAGTCTAATCTCTGCTAAGCTTCTTTAGATCCAGTCCTTCTAAATACGCTCCGTGTCCGAGACTGCACACAAGAGTTTCAATGCTTACCTGTGTCCACAGTCTCCTTCACAATCACCGCACAGTAGGGGTTATGCATCACCTCTCCCTGGGACTGCAGGAAGGGCCCCATGTCGAAGTTTGAGAAGCTGATCCGTAGAAAGGGGGACATGGCAGCACCTCAAGAAGATCCAGTGGAACCAAATGTGGAATTTTGGAAGAGGTTAAGAGGAAAAAAAGAAAAAAAAACCCCCGACACCCCAAGAATCTCCAAAATGGCTTTCACCGACGGCTAGTGGTACCCATCTGAAGAGCCAAGCTGTTGCTTCCGAAGAGAAACGCCATGCAGTAGGGCCGTGTTTGATGTTGTGAGACTCCCCCGGGCGTGGGTCACCAAGAAGCTTCGTCGACTGCTTTGCTCAATACAGCTGGTCACCGAGCACAGGGTTCTGCAGGAAGTGCGACCACAGCAAGTGCACCTGTTCAGATAAAAATCAAACGTCAACCTGCCGAAGTCGCAGACAGCAGGCGAAGGAAAAGTAACCCAGATAATATCTCTCATCTGTACACTGTGCTACAGAGCGCCAACATGCAGCCTGCTCAGTGAATATGTCGGGGCTGGGTGGGGGAGGGCAGGGGGACTCCAGGCCCTCTAAGACTTCTACTCCCCTGCTTTCCTGTGGTCTCCAGCATCATCCCACAGTTCCTGTAACTGTCCTTCTGCCGAGATCTCATGTGTCTTTAGGATGGGGAACTGCCTTATATAACACACTGCCCTCAAATGACCTGATAACCATTCGCTGCGTCCCCTGTACTGGCTTACATATTGTACAGAACTGTGCACAAGAAAGATCACACACAGCAACCCCCAAGCTCAGACAGAAACTGAATTTTTGTCTGCTTTTTATAAAGAACAAAGCATTCGACTAAACCAGCTCTCTACGGGCCTGACCTAGCAAGCAAACATTTTTCCTACAGACACAAAATGGGAAAAACCCTCTGGTACTTAAAAAACAATCTTGTTTAGCAGTGATGCATCCATCTGTGCTTTACATACCAACACAGCAAGTGAGCACAGTTCACCCTGCAGTTTCTTAGACCGGCGAAGAGCTAATGCCCTGGAAATAAGTCAGTACCCAACAGGAACTGCTGGTGCTTGAGATAACCAGAAGCTACAGAAGCCCTTTCGGTGGCCCAGCAAAACATGCTGACTGCTTGGATACAGCCCTTTGGATATGCCAAATACTCTAAAGAGAATCCACGTACGTGGAGAACTCAATAGATCCCACGGCACGTAAAGTAGAAACAAAAAGGTGGGAATACGAGCCAGGCTATCCAATAATTGGACCTGAAGTTAAGTTTACAATAAACAAAATTTAATAATATTCAAACAAATAATAACAACAAAATTCCACATTAAAAATGACTCTAAAAATGACTCGACACAACGTTGTGTTTCGGCCGGATGGCCTACATCAGGAGTCTTGTGGCTAGTGACGATGATAAAATATGATCATCAAGTGACGTGATGAAGAGAACTCAAGTCACGAATGAGAAAAGTGCAGACAAGGATTTTAAAATGGTCTTTAAAAAGACCGTTTGTTAAATGAACCGTCTGACGCTGCACGTTGCAAAAACAATTACAATGTGACAAAAATGATAGTGGGGATGGGACGGCTTCCCTATGAAGAAAGACTAAGGAGGCTAGGGCTATTCAGCTTGGAGAAGAGACGGCTGAGGGGAGACTTGATAGAGGTATATAAAATAATGAGTGGAGTGGAACAGGTGGATGTGAAGCGTCTGTTCACGCTTTCCAAAAATACTAGGACTAGGGGGCATGCGATTAAACTACAGTGTAGTAAATTTAAAACAAAATCGGAGAAAAGTTTTCTTCACCCAACGCGTAATTAAACTCTGGAATTTGTTGCCAGAGAACGTAGTGAAGGCGGTTAGCTTAGCAGAGTTTAAAAAGGGGTTGGACGGTTTCCTAAAGGACAAGTCCATAGACCACTACTAAATGGGAAAAATCCACAATTTCGGGAATAACTTGTATAAAATGTCTGTACGTTTGGGTAGCTTGCCAGGTGCCCTTGACTTGGATTGGCCGCTGTCATGGGGGGACAGGATGCTGGGCTCAATGGACGTTTGGTCTTTTCCCAGTACGGCATTACTTATATACAGCGAGATGTGGGCATAAATTCTACTTATTACCAATGAGTGCTCATTATTGCTTGTTATATGCTGTTAATATTGATTATCTTGTGAAGCCAAGATAACGTGGAGGGGTGGCCTAGTGGTTAGGGTGGTGGACTTTGGTTCCTGAGGAACTGAGTTCAATTCCCACTTCAGGCACAGGCAGCTCCTTGTGACTCTGGGCAAGTCACTTAACCCTCCATTGCCCCATGTAAGCAGCATTGAGCCTGCCATGAGTGGGAAAGCGCAGGGTACAAATGTAACAAAAATAAAATAGATACTATTGGAGATTCTACATGGAATGTTGCTACTATTGGAGATTCTACATGGAATTTTGGCTATTCCACTAGCAACATTCCATGTAGAAGCCTGCGCGGCCACATTGGTGATCTGCAAGGGCCGACTTCTACATGGAATGTTGCTAGTGGAATAGCAACATTCCACGTAGAATCTCAAATAGTAGCAACAGTGGAGGAGTGGCCTAGTGGTTAGGGTGGTGGACTTTGGTCCTGGGGAACTGAGTTCAATTCCCATTTCAGGCACAGGCAGCTCCTTGTGACTCTGGGCAAGTCACTTAACCCTCCATTGCCTACCACATTGAGCCTGCCATGAGTGGGAAAAGTGCGGGGTACAAATGTAACAAAAAAAAAAAAAGTTACTCGTGTTGTTCTAGAATGCGCTTGGATTTCAGCACAGAAGCCTAGACATGTTATATAGAAATATGGGGTTAAGCGGCCAGGTTTACCGCATAAAGTGGTCCTGTTTTTATGTGCTAACCCATGGCTGATTAAAAGCTGAATATCAGCTTAATAGACTCACACTTTAACCGGCTTAAAAATAACCAGGCATTCAAATCCTGAGCCCGGCACATCCTGGCTTTGAATATCCAGGAATAACGCCGTCAGGCTGTGAGCAAAAATGCTCACAGCTGATGGCTAAATATTAACCCCATGGCTATCACTCAAGGCTCTGAGTTTGTCTCTGCTCAGGCGGCTTCTGGATGCAGCTGGCTAGGACGGGATCTCTGGACAGAATCAGGACTGGACCGCAGTAATGGACACAGAAGATACTGTCTAGAGATGCGTGAACAGGAAGGGATTTATTTCAGCACCTGTTTCCCAGAGGCTAAAACAGGAGAATAATTCTATAACTTGGTGCCACACTTACACACATCTTACATGCATCAGAGCCGCCAAATTTGGGAGTTATATGTGTACGAACACCAGGTGCTATTCTATAAGGTCATGCCCTGGCTTTGAATATCCAGGGTCAGTTCAGTACGCACCTGTGAGCGGTTCAGACACTGCTTACAATTGTGGGCTCTGCATGGTGCATTTAGGTGAGGACATAAGAACTGCATGACTAATATTCCGCCAGTGTCGTTATGCTCATATTAGCCCTCTCCTTGAGTCACTTCACTGGCTTCCTAACTGTTTCTGCATACAGTTGAAACTCCTCTTACTGACCTATAAGTGCATTCACTCTGCAGCTCCTCCGTACCTCTCCACTCTCATCTCTCCCTACATTCCTCCCCGGGAACTCCATTCACTGGGTAAATCTCTCTTATCTGCACCCTTCTCCTCCACTGCTAACTCCAGACTCTGTTCCTTTTATCTTGCTGCACCATATGCCTGGAATAGGCTTCCTGAGCCGGTAAGTCAAGCTCCATCTCTGGCCATCTTCAAATCTAGGCTAAAAGCCCACCTTTCTGATGCTGCTTTTAACTCCTAACCCTTATTCACTTGTTCAGTACCCTTATTTTATCATTCTAACTTTAATATTCCCTTATCTCTTATTTGTCCTGTTTGTCTGTCCTAATTAGATTGTAAGCTCTGTCGAGCAGGGACTGTCTCTTCATGTTCAAGTGTACAATGCTGCGTACGTCTTGTAGTGCTTTGGAAATGATAAGTAGTAGTAGTAGTATAAGCATTGCCTTACTGGGACAGACCGAAGGTCCATCAAGCCCAGCATCCTGTTTCCAACAGTGGCCAATCCAGCTCACAAGTACCTGGCAAGATCCCAAAACAGTACAATACATTTTATGCTGCTTATCCTAGAAGTAAGCAGTGGATTTTCCCCAAGTCCATTTTAATAATGGACTATGGACTTTTCTTTTAGGAAGCTATCCAAAACTTTTTTAAACCCTGCTAAGCTAACTGCTTTTACTACATTCACTGGTAACACATTTCAGAGTTTAATTAAATGTTGAGTGAAGAAATATTTTCTCTAATTTGTTTTAAATGTACTACTTAGTAGCTTCATTGCAGGACCCCTAGTCCTAGAATATCCTCAACTCCTCTGGTTTTTTGGACTTTCGTAGATGTTACTTTCCTGCTCCCTTTGGACTTTTGCATTTAGGTGAGGCCATTTATGCCTGCCATTGACATGGTCACACCTAAATGTAGGTGTGCCAATGCGGCTTTATGCTAAGTACTGTAAAATTCAATACCTTCAGCACTCAAATTATTTCAAAAAGGAGGGGGGTAAACTAAGAGAAAAACTACATTGGCTTCCATTAAAAGAATGAATTGCGTTCAAAGTCTGCACCCTGGTCCACAAAATTATACACGGGGAAGCCCCGACCTACATGTCAGACCTTATAGACCTACCTACTAGGAACGCAAAAAGATCAGCACGCACATTCCTCAACCTCCACTACCCCAACTGTAAAGGACTAAAATACAAGTCCACATACGCAACCAGCTTCTCCTACATTTGTACGCAAATATGGAATGCACTACCGAAGGCCATAAAAGCAACGCAAGATCTAGCTACTTTCCGAAGGCTACTGAAAACTGACCTATTCAAGAAGGCATACCATAAATAACCATCCTGACTATTAAACAATAAGACTGATCACGAACGAGACAGAACCAATCTCTCTCCTTTTCAGGGCACAGACTGTGTAAGTCTGCCCAGCACTATCCCCGCCTCCCAACCACCAGCCCCGCCTCCCACCACCAGCTCTGGCAGAGACCATATAAGTCTGCCCAGCACTATCCCCGCCTCCCAACCACCAGCCCCTCCTCCCATCACCGGCTCTGGCACAGACCGTATAAGTCTGCCCAGCACTATCCCCGCCTCCCGCCACCGGCTCTGCCACCCAATCTCGGCTAAGCTCCGAAGGAATGGATCCTAAGGAGCTTAGCCGAGATTGGGTGGCAGAGCCGGAGGCGGGGATAGTGATGAGCAGACTTATACGGTCTGTGCCCTGAAGAGGACAGGTACAAATCAAGGTATACACAAAAAGTAGCACATATGAGTTTATCTTGTTGGGCAGACTGGATGGACCGTGCAGGTCTTTTTCTGCCGTCATCTACTATGTTATGTTACTATGTTACATGACTGATTAACCTCATTACTATTAAAGAACAAACACTACCTCTTCTACCCTAATGTCGAAAATGATTTCTTTATAAATGTTATAATCCAACCTATTACTCAGGAACTTATATTCTTGTATATACGCACTTGAATGCAACATCATTTGTAATTATGTTAACCGGAAATGGCAATCGCCACTACGGCAAATGTAAGCCACATTGAGCCTGCAAAGTGGTGGGAAAATGTGGGATACAAATGCTACAAATAAATAAACAAATAAAATAAAATAAAATATCAATAGCAAAGCACCCAGCTCCCTATCATATCATTTATTTTCACAATCTGTAGTAGAAAATTGTTACTGGATCAGTCAGAACCGCGTGCTACCACCATTTTGGCATTATACTTTAGCCAAACCATTGGTCTGGGTGGGCACGTAATCGTCATCGATCCAACTTTTTCAATTTAGTATATTTTTCTGTGCAAATTTTTATATATTATACTCAAGTTCCCAAATTCCAAGCTCCTGAAAACAAATTTGGAGCACCTTCCCAAAATAGAATGTGAAAAAGCTTCGGAAACTCCCCAAAAGTTCTTGGAGAAATCTTAAGATTTTCTGAGAATAATGTGCATACCAGTTAGAGCATATGTTTTTCTCACAAACCTAAAGGACAGGACACTGGGGATGAACGTGCAGCGAAAAGCAGAAATGATCAAAAATAATTATTTTCCTAGTTTGTACAGCTGACGACTGGGCGACCGTCTTAAACATAGATGATGGTAGAAATGAATGACGAAGAACTCATGTCAAGAGCTAGAGCAGCATAGCCTGAGACAACTTGGCAGACAGGGTTATCATCACCCAGGGCCGCGGGGGGGGGGGGGGGGGGGGGTGGCAAGATTCCCTGAGGCCTGGCCTCCAAGGAAGCCCGGTACCGCAAGCACAGGTGAGATCCAGTGTCGTTCCCCTCCCTTCCAACCCTCACCCCCCCTCCCGGTCCTCTACTTGCCTGGAGTCATTGAATGGCAGACAGCAGTAATCGAGAGATACTACAGTGCGGGCCAAAGGTCCCTCTTCCTGACCCGTCCCACCTATGTGAAAACAGGAAGTAACTTCAGAGGAGGCAAGACATGACAGGAATAAGGATCCGTGGCCAGCAGAGCAGTCTCTCTCGATCGTTGCTGCCTGCCATTCAATGACTCCAGGCAAGAAGATGACCGGGGGGGGGGGGGGGGGGGGGGGGGGAGGCAATGCATGCAAATAGAGCTCATGCATATTCATTGGGGAAATCCTGAAAACTTGACTCCTGATCCATAGGGTTGTCCACCTCATTTGGGTCAACTTCAAGAGACTGATCCAGCCCTGGTGTCTGCCTCATCTACACGCCTAAGGACAGGGCTGCTGAGAGACACAGCTGGGCCCGGGTCCTGGATTGCAGCCCTCGAGGACTGAGCTTGGACAACCCTGCTATGAGTAGACTGGATGAGGCCTGTACATCTACCAGGTTATTGGTTATGTTATTATATTAATGATATGAGCCAGCCTGTCACAGAGGGCATGGGAGGGAGCACAGCCCTTCCACAGACTCAACTGCTTGCATAACATCGCTTGCTGTGGTTTCAAGAAATGTACCTTCTCCGACAGCCCTGCGTGTCTGGGGAGGTTACCGACTACATCATGTCACATGCTACAGTACTATTATGTGGATGCTTGGATGTGTTTTTTTGTTAAACAGGCTGGTTCGGTGTCTTTTCTTTTTATGGTTAGCACAATTACACTTCCTGTTTTTTTTTTTTTGTTGAACTTATATTAAAAAGAAAGTTGCACAGGCGGGTAACATCCCTTTCAAATACTCAACCCCACTCAGATCATTCTGCCACCACCTCCTTGAAAAGAAAGAAGAGTTAAAACGTACTTAGACGCTCAAGCTGCGAGGTCTTGTTATATCACACTACCTGCAAGCCTGGAAGAGCGTCCGTAAAACACAGTCGATTCGAAATACAACGAGGCCCAAATTCTACAAATGGCGCCTTAAAAATCGGTGCAGAAAAATCACGCAGTTAGCACGATTGTATGAACCACGCCTAAAGTTACGCATAGTTTACAGACTATGCTCACGCGCCGATCTTGCGCCTACAATTTAGGTGCCTCTATTTAGGCCACCTAAAACCAGGCCTAAATACGTGCGCCTAAGTTAGGCGCAGATCGGGTGTATTCTATGATAATGCGTATATGTTTTTGGAAACACCCATGACCTGCCCATTCCACACCCATATCCATGCCCACTTCTCGACTGCGTGCATTACAATTTACACGCACCGCATTATAGAATACGCCTAGAAAGTTGTGCGCGTAAATTCTAATTAAAGCCAATTAGTGCTGCTAAGTACCAATTATCGGTACTGATTGACTTGCTAATCAATTAAGTTGTGTGCGCAATTTGGTCATTTGGGGGTGAACGAACCAGCTCAATGTATTTTCATCAGTTAAGACCCTCTTACATTTTCTAACAATAATGGAACCAGGGGACACAAGATGAAATTAGAATGTGGTAGGTTTAAAACAAATCGGAGAAAGTTTTTCTTTACTCAGCGCGTGGTTAGACTCTGGAACTCATTGCCGGAGAAGGTAGTGACGGCAGCTGGCCTTGCTGAGTTTAAAGAGGGTCTGCATAGATTCCTCAAGGAAAAGTCCATTGATCGTTATTAAATTTTGGGTTTTTGCCAGGTTCTTAGGGCCTGGATTGGCCGCTGTCGGAGACGGAGTGCTGGGCTTGATGGACCTTTGGTCTTTTCCCAGCGTGGCAGTGCTTATGTACTTATGCATGGTCCATGCTTAACTTTTGGGCCATTCTTTGCCTAAATGACTGACAACATTAAAGTGACCTCCAAAATGTAGATGCAGTGAGAGAATGTTCTACTCATGCAAGATCACTGTTGATTACCGCAGCTGTGTCAAACGTGCGGCTTAGGAGACGTTCTGTACAATCCACGTTGTAGTATCTAATGTATCACATGTTACCAGGGAATGGGTAAAGGGTGGGAGGAGAAAGGCCAATGTCCCAAGGTCTCCATCGAAAGTCTAATAAGAACTTGATATTCAGTTACTGCCCAGCATTATACCCAGAAATTCAATGGCGGGCCATATCCGGACTCTGGCATGAATTTCCAAAGTGTGAAAATGCTGAAAGCTGAGTTTTGGATCAAAGTTACGACAATAAGTACATAAGTACATAAGCACCGCCATACTGGGAAAAGACCAAGGGTCCATCAAGCCCAGCATCCTGTCTCCGACAGCGGCCAATCCTGGCTTCAAAAACCTGGCACTCCCCCCCCCCAATATTAATAATTAATAAATGAATAATTAATAACGTTCAATGGACTTTTCCCTCAGGAATCTGTCCAAACCCCCTTTAAATTCTGTAAGGCCAGCTGCTGTTGTTCTCCGTTCTGATATATGGAGGCGGGTTGCTCCTGCTTTGAGTATTCAGTCGAGATATTTGAACCTAAAGTACCTGCAGATTTGTATTTACAGATGAGCTGTAGTAACTAGAAAGTTTGTTTTATGTTCAAAAATACCACAAAGGACTTGTTTGCTTTTCTCAATTTGCAGGGAGGCAGCCCAACTGCTCCGCCCTGGTTTGTACAATTACAGCCCTGGCATCAGTCCACTAAAGCATATTTCTGAAGTATGAAAGTACAGGGCTGCACTGGATCCAGTTTGGCTATAAATAGCTGTATAAATGTAATAAGATGAATTTATGATCTTTATGTATGTCCTTCCTCACACCTGCCATCATGCAGAGTCACACCCAGTAACAAAGTAACATAGTAAGTGACGGCAGATAAAGACCTGTTCGGTCCATCCAGGGGCGTAGCCAGACTTCGGCGGGAGGGGAGGTCCAGAGCCAGAGGTGAGGGGGCACATTTTAGCCACCCCCCTGGCGCCGCTGACACCCCCCTGCCATTGCCGACCCTCCAACTTTGACCCTCCCTGCCGACGACCCTCTCGACCCCCCCTCTCGCTGCCAACCCTCCCCCGCTGCCTCCGTCGCCTAGCTTTGATGGCGGGGGACCCCAATCCCCGCCAGCCAAGGTCCTGTTCTTTCGGCGCAAGGCTTCGTTCTGTTTCTGTGAATCTGACGTCCTGCACGTACAACGTGCAGGATGTCAGAAACAGAACGAAGCCTTCGCGGGAAGAAAAGGACCTCCTCGGCTGGCGGGGATTGGGGTCCCCCGCCAGCAAAGGTAGCCCACGGCGATGGCAGGGGAGGGTTGGTGGCGGGAGGGGGGGTCAAGAGGGTCGTCGGCAGGGGGGTCCAGGGCCAAATCTATAGGGGTCCAGGCCCCCCTGGCCCCACGTAGCTACGCCACTGCTTAGGAGACCTGAGATTTCAATTTTAGCATTGGGAAAGGGAATGGGATCGATATACCATCTTTCGGTGGTTACAATCAAAGTGGTTTACATATTATATACAGGTACTTGTTTTGTACCTTGAGAAATGGAGGGTTAAGGGGGTCTTTTACAAAGCGGCAGTAAGCCCAACGCGGGCTTATCGCTGGCTAATCTGGAACCACTGCCGGCCCAATGCAGACGCCGGTGCTAGTTTCAGCTGGAGCGTGTGCCGTTTCCAGTGCTCTGTAGTGCGGTGCTAACCAGGTGGAAATCGGGCCGTGTGCCTGCCGGGTTACCACGGAAGCCCTTACTGCCACCTCAATGGGGGACGGTAAGTGCTTCCCACCGCATGGCCATCCGGTAAGGTTTATCTTACCCCGTGGCCATTTCTTTTGGGGCGTTTTACCCGCTGTGGTAAAAAGGGGCCCCCACCACTACCACAGAGCCCTTTTTCCCGCAGCTTAGTAAAAGGATTTCGCTGCCGGAAAAGGCGCTTAAGGCGGTTAACTTAGCGGACTTCAAAAAAAGGGTTGGACGGCTTCCTGGAGGAAAAGGCCATAGAATGTTATTGAATGGATGAGGGAATACAGTATTTCTAGGATGGGCAGGACAAATTGCTTGTTCTTTTGGCCGCTGTCGGTGACAGGGTGTTGGGCTCGATGGACCCTTGGTCTGTCCCAGCATGGTGATGCTTATGTACTTATGACCCCTAAGTGAATTGTCCGGGGTCACAAGGAGCTGCAGTGGGATTGAACCCGCTTCCCCTGGTTCTCAGGCCACTGCACTAACCATCCAGCTACCCCTCAACTCATTGGCAGTTACAGAACAGATTTGCTTAAGCGTTATTGAAATATATAATGCAGACACTGGTAGTGAGCTGAAAACTCCAAAGGTTAAAGCAGAGAGTTCAAATCCCAGCACTGTTCCTTATGATCTCCACTGCCCGAGGTACAAACCTGAAGCCAATTTTCGTCTTGTGGCACTCATCTTTGGTTTAAACACTGGCCGCCATGGGTTTTTTATACCTGGATCCTCAGTGGCAGGCTGGATGCAAATATTGTTGCCAAATATCCCTGTATAAAGTGACCACTATACAAATTCCTACCCAGATAAAGATAGTGCAACCTTTTTGCTGTCCAAGCTTTATCCTGTTTAGCAGACTGAATATCACCGCTAATCGGGTTACTCTCCGACCCTCCCTAGCTGCTTCGGTACTGCCTGGTTACTGCTGAGGTACACTGTCTTGATTCTGAGGTACAGATATGGGACCTACCTGGATGAGTCCTGCCGAATATCAACCCCTCTTAGATTGTAAGCTTTCAGGGAGAGAGACCTGAGTGTAACTTGCTTCGAGCTACGCCCAAATCATGCAAGTAACTTAACTCATTACGTATGGGCTATGCATGCAATTCAGTTAAGTTTCTATTTTATTGAATTTTTATAACATATGACCTAAATGACCTGATAACTGGAGTGAGCTTTGATGGCAGCTTCAGAGGTTAAGTAGTAAGACCAATGCCAGGCAGACTTCTACGGTCTGGTTCCTATAGGTACTGGGCAGATTTCTATGGTCTGGTTCCTATAGGTGCTGGGCAGATTTCTATGGTCTGTGCCCCAAAATTGGCAGGGAGAGATAGAGGGGTCCTTTTACAAAGGCACGCTGAAAAATGGCCTGGGGTAGTGTAGATGCGCGTTTTGGGTTGCGCGCAGAATCATTTTTCAGCGCACCTGTAAAAAAAACCCCCCGCCTTTAAAATTTTTTGCTGAAAATGGACATGCGGTCAAAATGAAAATTGCTGTGCGTCCGTTTTGGTTCTGAGACCTTATCGCCAGCCATGGACTTAGTGGTAAGATCTCGGGCGGTAATGGTCTACGCGCGTAAAATGCGATTACCGCCACGCGTCAGAAAATAAAAATGTTTTCCGGCGCGTCAAAAATGAAATTACCGCAAGAGCCAGGCGGTAACTCAAAATTGATGCACGTTGGGCACGCGTAGGCAACAACGTAGCTTAGTAAAAAGGCCCCAGAAAGATTGTTTAATGATGAAGAAGTGGAACCCGTGAAGAGTGACGGAGTCAACTGTGGCCACCTTGCTGGGAAGGCTGGCTGGACCGTCCAGGTCTTTATCTGCCAAATTACAGCTATGTCATGCAAGGTTCAGCGTTAGGAGTTACAGACCTAGAAAGAGATCTGGGAGTCATTGTTGATAAGACATTGAAAACTTCTGCTCAGCGTGCTGCAGCGGCTAAGCCCACAGAATGTTGAGTATTGTTAGGAAAGGGATGGAAAATAAACACGAGGATGTTATAATGCCGTTGTATCGCTCCTTGGTGAGACCGCACCTCGAGTATTGTGTTCAGTTCTGGTCGCCGCAACTCAAAAAAAGATATAAAGGAATTGGAGAAGGTGCAGAGAAGGGCGACGAAAATGGTAAAGGGGATGGGGGGGACTTCCCTATGAGGAAAGGCTAAGACGGTTAGGGCTCTTCAGCTTGGAGAACACAGTAACATAGTAACATAGTAGATGACGGCAGAAAAAGACCTGCACGGTCCATCCAGTCTGCCCAACAAGATAAACTCATATGTGCTAGTTTTTTGTGTATACCTTACCTTAATTTGTACCTGTCTTTTTCAGGGCACAGACCGTATAAGTCCGCCCAGTACTATCCCCGCCTCCCAACCACCAGCCCCGCCTCCCACCACCGGCTCTGGCACAGACCGTATAAGTCTACCCAACACTATCCCCGCCTCCCAACCACCAGCCCTGGCACAGACCGTATAAGTCTGCCCAGCACTAGCCCCGCCTCCCAACCGTCTCTGCCACCCATTCAAGGCTAAGCTCCTGAGGATCCCTTCCTTCTGGACAGGATTCCTTTATGTTTATCCCACGCATGTTTGAATTCCGTTACCGTTTTCCTCTTCACCACCTCCCGCGGGAGGGCATTCCAAGCATCCACCACCCTCTCCGTGAAAAAATACTTCCTGACATTTTTCTGAAGTCTGCCCCCCTTCAATCTCATTTCATGCCCTCTCGTTCTACTGCCTTCCCATCTCCGGAAAAGGTTCGTTTGCGGATTAATACCTTTCAAATATTTGAACGTCTGTATCATATCACCCCTGTTCCTCCTTTCCTCCAGGGTATACATGTTCAGGTCAGCAAGTCTCTCTTCATACGTCTTGTAACGTAAATCCTATACCACCCTCGTAGCTTTTCTTTGCACCGTTTCAATTCTTTTTACATCCTTAGCAAGATACGGCCTCCAAAACTGAACACAATACTCCAGGTGGTGCCTCACCAACGACTTGTACAGGGGCATCAACACCTCTTTTCTTCTGCTGGTCAGAGGCGGCTGAGGGAGGGGTGATATGATAGAAGTCTACAAGATAATGAGTGGAATGGAGCGGAGAGACGTGAAGCGTTTGTTTACACTTTCTAACAATAATAGAACCAGGGGACATAAGATGAGGCTAGAATGTGGTAGATTCAAAACAAATAGGAGAAAGTTTTTCTTTACTCAGCGCGTAGTTAGACTCTGGAACTCGTTGCCAGAGAATGTAGTGACAGCAGTTGGCCTTGCTGAGTTTAAAGGGGGATTGGACAGATTCCTGAAGGAAAAGTCCATTGAACATTATTAATTTAAATTTTTGTTTTGTTTTTGGGTTTTTGCCGGGTTCCTGAGGCCTGGATTGGCCACTGTTGGAGACGGGATGCTGGGCTTGATGGACCCCTGGTCTTTTCCCAGTATGGCGGTGCTTATGTTCTTATGACATTTACTACATTAATATATGCCAACACCGCTGTCGCCTGAGCCACTGTGTTGCAGAACCTTAAAAAAGTAAACTAAGTGGTGAATTCAGACAACCGAGTGCAGAGGTGTGAAGGAGAAATGAACACATGTAAATAAAAATACGTTTTGAGTGGAAATATTTCATGAAGTGCTTGAGTTAAGAGTGCTGCAGTGTATGACGGGGTGACATTTCACCAAAATGTGGGCAGACCTCAACCACAGGAAAGCAGAGGAAACTCTGCTTATATTTTCCAGCAGAAAGCTGAAAGATGTAACCTAAAGATTTTGAGAAACTTTCCAATTATGATCTGTTTCAAACTGTCCAAATAAAATGCTGTTTTATCGAGTTCATTCAATAGCTGCACATTTCTTGCAGTCTCCATTTTCAAATCTAATCTTTCTTGTCCTATGTGCCTGTCAGCCGTGCTGTTGTGGGTTTTTATTGTACCCTGCGCTTTCCCACTCATGGCAGGCTCAATGCGGCTTACATGGGGCAATGGAGGGTTAAGTGACTTGCCCAGAGTCACAAGGAGCTGCCTGTGCCTGAAGTGGGAATCAAACTCAGTTCCTCAGGACCAAAGTCCACCACCCTAACCATTAGGCCACTCCTCCACTGTTGCTACTATTTGAGATTCTACATGGAATGTTGCTATTCCACTAGCAACATTCCATGTAGAAGTCGGCCCTTGCAGGTCACCAATGTGGCTGCGCAGGCTTCTGCTTCTGTGAGTCTGACGTCCTGCACGTACGTGCAGGATGTCAGACTCACAGATACAGAAGCCTGCACAGCCTGGAATGTTGCTAGTGGAATAGTAGCAACATTCCACGTAGAATCTCCAATAGTAGCAACATTCCATGTAGAATCACCAATAGTATCTATTTTATTTTTGTTACATTTGTACCCTGCGCTTTCCCACTCATGGCAGGCTCAATGCGGCTTACATGGGGCAATGGAGGGTTAAGTGACTTGCCCAGAGTCACAAGGAGCTGCCTGTGCCTGAAGTGGGAATTGAACTCAGTTCCTCAGGACCAAAGTCCACCACCCTAACCACTAGGCCACTCCTCCTTCACCTAAAAATATAATCTTCCATGATAAGATTACTACACACTTCTCTGCAGGGGAGAAGTCACAAGCTGTTTAACAAGTGTTTCCAGCTGGAGAAGCTAAATCTACTGAAAGTAGAGAGCAACCCTTCAAAAGTGAAGGAGGGTAACTAGTGGGGGGGGGGGGGGGGGGGTGGGGAGGGAGGGGGGAGCCACAGGGATGGGTCCTCTGTGACTTGTTCTGACTGTGTTGTCATAAATCACATGGTAGTCCAGCTAGAAGGGAAGACGTGTATTTGCATAAATCACACAATGATCTTTCTACCAGGGTTTGATATTTCAGAGGACTAGAAAACGCAGAGGGACTTAGGAAAGCTTGAGAAATGGTTGAGTGCAGTGGCCAAGAATTAATGGCTAAAATATATACACTTGTTATGTGTTTGGGGTCCAGAAACCCAAGGGAAAAAACTCAAAACAGGGTTGAGGTACTGATGACTATCAAAGAGAGGTCCAGGGTGAGAAGGCTTTAGGGAAAAGAAATGAATACTGGGTGAGAGAGAGAGAGAGAGAGAGCAAGAGAGCAAGAGAGAGAGAGACAGAGAGAGAGAGTGAGCAAGAGAGCAAGAGAGAGAGACAGAGAGAGAGCGAGCAAGAGAGCGAGCAAGAGAGCGAGAGAGAGACAGAGAGAGAGAGCGCGAGAGAGAGACGAGAGAGAGAGAGAGAGCAAGAGAGCGAGAGAGAGCAAGAGAGCGAGAGAGAGAGCAAGCTAGAGAGAGACAGAGAGCAAGAGAGAGTGAGCTAGAGAGAGACAGAGAGAGAGCGAGAGAGAGAGCAAGAGAGCGAGAGAGAGACAGAGAGAGAGCAAGAGAGCTAGAGAGAGACAGAGAGAGAGCGAGAGAGAGAGATTGAGCTAGAGAGAGACAGAGAGAGAGCGAGAGAGAGAGAGAGCGAGAGACAGAGAGAGAGCAAGAGAGCGAGAGAGAGAGACAGAGAGAGCGAGAGAGAGAGCGTGAGAGAGAGAGACAGAGAGCAAGAAGGAGTGAGCTAGAGAGAGACAGAGAGCAAGAGAGCGAGAGACAAAGAGAGAGCAGGAGAGCGAGAGACAGAGAGAGCGAGAGAGAGAGAGCGAGCTAGAGAGAGACAGAGAGCAAGAGAGAGTGAGCTAGAGAGAGACAGAGAGAGAGCGAGAGAGAGAGAGCAAGAGAGCGAGAGACAGAGAGAGAGCAAGAGAGCGAGAGAGAGAGCGTGAGAGAGAGAGAGACAGAGAGCAAGAAGGAGTGAGCTAGAGAGAGACAGAGAGAGAGAGAGAGAGCAAGAGAGCGAGAGAGGGCAAGAGAGCGAGAGAGGGCAAGAGAGCAAGAAAGCGAGCTAGAGAGAGACAGAGAGAGCGAGAGCGAGACAGAGCGAGAGAGCAAGAGTGCTATATAACAAGTGAAAGAGGAAGTGGTAATGTCTCTGTAAAAATGATCAACAGTGTTCTCCCTGGAAACGTTTGCTAGCTGGGTGGCGGGTGAGACGGGGAGTATCGTGTAGTATTATAACTGTTGGTTGGGTGGTCAGTAAAATCAACCAGGTGCTGCCCCTATTGAAAAAGGTCCTGGGAGAACACGGATTGATGTGAATCTCCAGTTGAGTATTCTGTCCGTTTCTGGAGGACCCACTCAGCTACGGACAGTGCGGTATCAGTCCACAGGAGGACAATTAGAAAAGGCAAAGATGGGATTTGAAGTAATTATGCATGATGTGGTTGACAGGACTGTGGGATGATAGGGTGAAGACATTCAGATGCCTCAAGCATGCAAATAATGTACATAAACCGCTACTAAATGGACTTGGGAAAAATCCACAATTCCGGGAATAACATGTATAGAATGTTTGTACGTTTGGGAAGCTCGCCAGGTGCCCTTGGCCTGGATTGGCCGCTGTCGTGGACAGGATGCTGGGCTCGATGGACCCGTGGTCTTTTCCCAGTATGGCATTACTTATGTGGTGAAGGCGGTTAGCTTGGCAGAGTTTAAAAGGGGTTAGACGGTTTCCTAAAGGACAAGTCCATAAACCGCTAATAAATGGACTTGGGAAAAATCCACAATTCCGGGAATAACATGTATAGAATGTTTGTACGTTTGGGAAGCTCGCCAGGTGCCCTTGGCCTGGATTGGCCGCTGTCATGGACAGGATGCTGGGCTCGATGGACCCTTGGTCTTTTCCCAGTGTGGCATTACTTTTGTACTTATAAGAACTTCATGTTTGTTGGTGGAAAAAGAAAATCTATAGGAACAATGAGTAGTGGGAAACAGACCAAGTGATCCAGAGATGGCAAGGACACTTCGGAAAGTTACGTGCAGTTACATAGTAAATGACGGCAGATAAAGACCTATATGGTCCACCCAGTCTGCCCAACAAGATAAACTCATTTTACATGATATGTGATAGTTTATACCCAAGTTTGATTTGTCCTTGCCTTTCTCAGGGCACAGACCGTAGAAGTCTGCCCAGCACTGTTCTTGTACTAAAAGTTCTGAAGATTCTGGAACCCTAAAGAGTTACAAGATTCTGGAGTCCCAATTGGTAGCAACATTCCATGTAGAACCCCAAAGAGTAACATAGTAAATGACGGCAGATAAAGACCTGAATGGTCCATCTAGTCTGCCCAACAACATAAACTCATTTTACATGGTATGTGATACTTTATATGTATACCTGAGTTTGATTTGTCCTTGCCGTTCTCAGGGCGTAGACCGTATAAGTCTGCCCAGCACTGTTCCTGTACTAAACGTTCAGAAGCTAATGTCGAAGCCCCTTAAAATTTACACTCAAGCCCATTCATATCTATTCAGTCATGATAACTACTACTACTACTTATTTCTAAAGCGCTACTAGACGTACGCAGCGCTGTACACTTGAACATGAAGAGACAGTCCCCGCTCGACAGAGCTTACTATCTAATTAGGACAGACAAACAGGACAAATAAGGGATAAGGGAACATTAAAGTGAGGATGATAAAATAAGGGTTCTGAACAAGTGAATAAGGGTTAGGAGTTAAAAGCAGCATGAAAAAGGTGGGCTTTTAGCTTAGATTTGAAGACGGCCAGAGATGGAGCTTGACGTACCGGCTCAGGAAGTCTATTCCAGGCATATTAACAGGAGACTCAACACAGTACTGTGTTTTGGCCACAGGCCTGGCTCAGGAGTCTAAATAAACATACATAAAACAAAATTAAGGAACCATGTACATGATTATAAAATACATGATAAAATGTATAAAAGAATATTTATATAGATCCAACAACTGAAAATACAATAAAATCTAGTCAATGAATGTTAAAACAAAACATATAACAAATGCAAAGAAAAGAAAACCTAGACACCAGTTGTAAAAGCAAACGATATGCACAAGGATATCATAAAGAAAAAAAATATAACAACAATATAAAAATTATAACCTAGAATGGCAGTGGTACAAAAAATGCTTGAGACTGACCTTTATAAATGGTCTTTCTTGCATGTGACAATCTCCAAGGATAAAAGAGACATATCAAAAGGGATAGAAACTACAAAGTTGATCTAGAAAAGACAGAACATCAATGCCAAGTCTGAACAAATATTTATGTATAATACATCAAACAGGAGAGACCCAATATGTAAGCTATAGGTGGTGCGCAATGCATGAAGGTTCTAAATATGGGAACTCAAGCTAGATCCCCACGGATATAGAAACTCTAATAAAGAACAAATCGTTACATAAATCTTGAACAGTGTGCGATGAAGTTACAAAGTAGTAAATTTAAAACGAATCAGAGAAACATTTTCTTCACTCAACATATAATTAAACTCTGGAATTCACTGCCAGAGAATGTGGTAAAGGCGGTTAGCTTAGCGGGGTTTAAAAAAAAAGGGTTGGACGGTTTCCTCAAGGAAAAGTCCATAGACCATTATTAAATTGACTTGGGGAAAATCCACTGCTTATTTCTGGGATAAACAGCATAAAATGTATTGAACTTTTTTGGGGATCGTGCCAGGTATTTGTGACCTGGCCACTGTTGGAAACAGGACGCTGGGCTTGATGGACCTTCAGTCTGTCCCAGTGTGGCAATACTTAAGTACTTATGTTCCTGCTGAAACAAAGATGCAGTTGTTCAACTCTATTTGAATTTTACCCACACCCTTTTCTTAATCTCGTTTCCCATCTAGTCCTGCCTCTCACCTATCCACCCTTCTTTGTCCTTGAGATAGTCGAAATCTCTGGTAGCTTAATGCACATGTATTAATCTGCTTCTTGAAGTTATTGTAATTTGTGTTATACTCTGTACATTATTATGTTTTATTCACTTTACTGTTTGTAAGCCACATTGAACTTGAGTTTATTTCGGGCTAATGTGGGGTACATGAATAAATAAATAAATAACGTATAAATTGCACATTATGTATGATGTGTTCCAATAAAAAAGTAGGTAATACGTGATAAATCTTTGTATTAACTCTAACGGGTACGTAATGCATGAAAATACCGATTAAAAAGACGTGTAGCCATTAGCTGAGCCTGAAAACATGCCTATATTTTGCTAACAAGTCTGTGGAAATAAATAAATAAATAAATAATCCTAACTGTAATGTTATGGGGAGTCTCGACAAGTTGTGCCAACCGGTACTAAATAATTGTACGATGTAGGTTCGTTTAATTTTAGAGAGGATGATTGGCACGTATATATCATGTCTCTTTCTATCAGGTGTTCAGCGCTGCGTGCGTTTGGTAGCGCTATACAAATGCTAATAATAATAATGTTAATACGGAATGAAAAAAGTGGTGAAAAGTGATGCACTGTTGTGTTCTCATGGATAGGTGAACAAACTTGTGGATAAAGGTGAGCCGGTTGACATTATGTATCCGTTTCCACATTCAATTCAAGCTTCTCTTACTGACCTATAAGTGCATTCACTCTACCTCTCCTCAGTACCTCTCCACTCTCGTCTCTCCCTACGCCCCCCCCTCGGGTACTCCGTTCTGTGGATAAATCTCTCTTGTCTGTCCCCTTCTCCTCTACTGCTAATTCCAGACTCCGTTCCTTTTATCTCGCAGCACCTCACGCCTGGAATAGACTTCCCGACCTTGTACGTCTATCTCCGTCCTTGGCTGATTTCAAATCCAGGCTAAAAGCCCACCTCTTTAACGCTGCTTTTGACTCCTATCCACTACTCACTTGCCCTGTACCCTTTTATCCCCTCTTTAATTCCCTTACCTCCTAGTTGTTCTGTCTGTTTGTCTGTCCTACTTAGATTGTGAGCTCTTTGAACAGGGACTGTCTTTTTATGTATGATGTACCGCGCTGCGTATGCCTTGTAGCGCTATAGAAATGATAAGTAGGAGTAGTAGTATCTGGATTTGACAAAGTAAAGACTCCAGAGGAAATTGGAGAGTGATGGGATAGGAGGTTCTGTCCTATTGTGGATTAAAAGTTGGTTAAAAGATAGAAAACAGAGAGTAGGGTTAAATGGTCAGTATTCTCAATGGAGAAGGGTAGTGAGTGGGGTTCCCCAGGGGTCTGTGCTGGGACCGCTGCTTTTTAACATATTTATAAATGATCTAGACATGGGAGCAACTAGTGAGGTCATTAAATTTGCTGATGACCCAGTTATTCAAAGTCAAATCATTTGTTTACTCTTTCCAAAAATACTAGGACTAGGGGGCATGCGCTGAAGCGATGAAGTAGTAAATTTAAAACGAATCGGAGAAAATCTTTCACCACTCAACGCGTAATTAAACTCCGGAATTCGTTGCCAGAGAATGTGGTTTGCTTAGCAGAGTTTAAAAAAAGGTTTGGACGGCTTCCTAAAGGAAAAGTCCATAGACCATTTATTAAATTGGACTTGGGGAAAATCCACTATTTCTGGGATAAGCAGCATAAAATGTTTTATACTTTTTTGGGGATCTTGCCAGGTATTTGTGACCTGGATTGGCCACTGTTGGAACCAGGATGCTGGGCTTGATGGACCTTCAGTCTTGTCCCAGTATGGCAATACTCATATACTTTACACACAGAAGAACCTTTAGAAATTACTCCCTTTCATACATCTGCCAACAAGGCGATGCGTGGCGATTTTATGTATATGGTGTTTGGGTGGTGGGGCTAGTTCTGGGCAAGACTTCTACGGTCTGTGTCCTGAAAATGGCAGATACAAATCAAGGTAAGGTATACACAAGAAGTAGCACATATGAGTTTATCTTGTTGGGCAGACTAGATGGACCGTGCAGGTCTTTTTCTGCCGTCATCTACTATGTTACTATGTATATGTACTTTTCAGGCTGCAAATTTTCAAAGGGAAACACTAGAGATAGCTTTTCTTGGGAAATTAGCTGCAAAGTATGGGAATGCAATAGTCCCTCGAAGGCTCAACTGGCACAAAACTAATCAGACGGAATTGCTTGAACATCAAGGACCACATCACCATTTGATGCCTTTTCAGCTTTTGCAGACACTGGCTTTTCCCTTTAATCTTTCCTATCAGTACAGGACCAACGTGCTTTGCACTTACAAGCTTTTAGAAAAGGTCTTGTGCCTTCGTTCCATCTGACTTAATGGGGCCCTGGCTTCCTACCCCACATTGTTTAATGAGCTCATTAATCCGTTACACGATGGCAAGATGCTCAGTAATAATATCGCTAAGTGGGAGTATTTGAATGGAAGCTTGTTGTTTAATTAAGCAATAATTGATGACCCTGGGTAAATTGGAAGGTTATTAAAGGCTTCAGTGTGTCATTGTGCTCAATACAGTACAGGAAGCTCTTTCAAACCAATTTATTGACCTTCTAGACTAACTGCTCAGAGTACAAGTTTATTTCTGTTTGCGAGTCTCATTTATTTTCCAGTAACTGGTTTGTAAAAGACTTTGGAAGTAGTCAAATATTGGGACAAAAACCACCCCATAAAACAGCGAGGGGGGAGTTCTAGAAATAGTGCTCAAAAATCAGCACAGGAAAACAAATCTGTGCAAAGCGCGATTTGGGTATACTCCAATTCCTGCGCCTAACGTTTGCTATGTCCTGCGTCGACAGAAACCCGGTGTAAATACTGGTGCCCAAGTTAGGGGCTGAGTCCAATCTTCTTTTGAGCTTATAAGACTATTTTCTGAAGAGCAGGTTTGTTAACAATTACTAGCACACGTGCAGTTTGTTGGGGTATAGGAGGTGGTCACCTCTCCAAATGCTGTAACTCACAGGTGGCAACCTGTACCTATGGGCCGAACATGGGCTGCCATTGAATTGTATGTGGCTTGCCAGACCATGGAAAGTATACACTCCAGCCCCAGGCCACAAAAAACTCACTTCTTTAAATTTCACAGTCTCCGCTCACTCTTGGGCCACTCTTACCCCAACACCTCCTTCCAATCCACTTACAGTAGAACTCAAACAAACCTTCACAAAGAACAGCCATATCGCAAACAATTAATTATTACCTGAGGGGTCCTTTTACTAAGGTGCACTGAAAAATGGCCTGCGGTAGTGTAGATGCGTGTTTTTGGGCGGTCAGAATCACTTTTCAGCACACCTGCAAAAAATGCCTTTTTTTTCCCCGAAATGGACAGGTTGCAAAATGAAAATTGACACGTGACCATTTTGGGTCTGAGACCTTACCACAAGCCATTGACCTAGCGGTAAGGTCTTACATGGTAACCGGGTGGTAATGGGCCATGGGCCAGAAAATAAAAACTATTTCGCGTATGCACACCAAAATTGAAATTACCGCAAGGGCCATGCAGTAACCGGGCGGTAACTCTAATTTGGCACGCGTTGGGCGCCCATAGGTGCCTATGCGGCCTAGTAAAAGGGTTCCTGAATTGGTTATTACTCTATTTGCCATTAACTTTCTCTTTGCGTCATGCACAATTTCTCATTCATAATAGATTTTCTAAATGTTAAACATCCATAGTTATCCCAGTATGTTTATGATACTGTATTGTAAAATTGGATTCTTACAACAAATTACTTTCTTATGCAGAATTGGAAAACGTGCAGCGAAGGGCGACTAAAATGATAGCGGGGATGGGACGACTTCCCTATGAAGAAAGACTACGGAGGCTAGGGCTTTTCAGCTTGGAGAAGAGACGGCTGAGGTGAGACATGATAGAGGTATATAAAATAATGAGTGGAGTGGAACAGGTGGATGTGAAGCGTCTGTTCACGCTTTCCAAAAATACTAGGACTAGGGGGCATGCGATGAAACTACAGTGTAGTAAATTTAAAACAAATCGGAGAAAATGTTTCTTCACCCAACGTATAATTACTCTGGAATTCGTTGCCGGAGAAAGTGGTGGTTAGCTTAGCAGAGTTTAAAAAGGGGGTTAGACGGTTTCCTAAAGAACAAGTCCATAAACCACTACTAAATGGACTTGGGAAAAATCCACAAATCCAGGAATAACATGTATAGAATGTTTGTACATTTGGGAAGGTCGCCAGGTGCCCTTGACCTGGATTGGCCGCTGTCGTGGACAGGATGCTGGGCTCAATGGACCCTTGGTCTTTTCCCAGTGTGGCATTACTTATGTACTTATGTATCCTAGACTGTTTATTGTAAGCCACATTGAACTCAAACTTATTTGGGATAATGTGGAATATAAATGTCAAAAATAAATAAATGGGAGTGGGTCCACAGTCAATGCTGCTCTAGAGTCTGGAGTGGTCTCGCTCCACAAAAACAGACGTAAGGAGGAGGTTGGGAACTACAGACCAGTTAATCTGACCTCTGTGAGACAGAGCCGGGCCCAGGCCAGGGCCACCATTGCAGGCTCCACCCCCTTACCTTCCTGCATCTGCTCCTCCCTCGGTATCTCTCTCCTGCTCCTGTGTCAGAACCTGGGTGATTTGAGTTAACGCAATCACCCAGGTCCTGGCACACAGGAGCAGGAGAGCGACAGACTGAGGGAGGAGCAGATGCAGAAAGGTAAGGGGGTGGAGTCTGCAATGGTGGCCCTGCCCTGGGCCCGGCTCTGTCTCACAGAGGTCAGATTAACTGGCCTGTAGTTCCCAACCTCCTCCTTACTTCTGCCAGCGTCAGGACCCTCTCGGAGGCTGGACCTAGGGAATCTTGCCCCCCTGCTCCCCTCTCTGCAACCTTGGTGGCATGTAAATTAATGGAAATACTTCTAAAACAGAGAATAGTGATGTTTCTGGAATCCAATGGATTGCAGGAGCCGAGGCAGTGGCAGGTCTTGCCAAACAAATCTGATTAATTTCTTTGACTGGGTGACCAAAATGTTAGACTGAGAGATAGCGCTAGACAGGACTGTTTTTGAGGGGGTACTGAGTACCGGCACCTTTTCCATTGCCTGCTAAAATTGACCCATGGTCCCCAAATTTTAATGAAAGAGCTCAGGCTCTACACACCAATTCGGCCTTGTCAAAGATTCCGTGACTGGTTGTAGGGGGCCTGGCTATTGTGGGGTGGGGTCCCTCAGTGATCACCCTACCCTTGAAAGGTGGCCTGGCATTTGAGTACCAGCAACTTTTTTGCTAGAAAAAACACACAGGCGCTAGGTGTGGTGTACTTAGATCTTGGCAAAGCCTTTCACACAGTTCTGAATAGATGAGTTGACCTCAGTGTGGACGCTAAAGTGACTGACTAGGTTATAAACTGGTTGAGTGGAAGGTGACGAAAAGTAGTGGTAAATGGAGCTCATTCTGAGGAAAAGGAGGTCATCAGTGGTGTGCCATAAGGATCGGTTCTTGGACTGGGTTTTTTTTTTTTTTTTTTACATTTTTATAAGCAATATTGCGGAAGAGCTATATGGGAAAGTTTGTCACTTTGTGGTTGATACAAATATCTGCAAAGGGATAGACACCAGTGTTCCCTCTAAGCTGAGTGGGAGTCATCCACCTACAGACCCTGCCAGTGAGGGGCGCTGTTTCTAAAAAAAAAGATATAAAAGAATTGGAGAAGGTGCAGAGAAGGGCGACGAAAATGATAAAAGGGATGGAACGACTTCCCTATGAGGAAAGGCTAAGACGGTTAGGGCTCTTCAGCTTGGAGAAAAGGTGGCTGAGGGGTGATATGATAGAAGTCTACAAGATAATGAGCGGAGTAGAGCGGACAGATGTGAAGCGTTTGATTACACTTTCAAACAACAACAAAACCAGGGGACACAAGATGAAGCTAGAATACGGCAGATTTAAAACAAACAGGAGAAAGTTTTTCATTACTCAGCGTGTAATTGGACTCTGGAACTCGTTACGGAAGAATGTAGTGACAGCAGCTGGCCTTACGGAATTTAAAGGGGGTTTGGACAGATTCCTGAGGGAAAAGTCCATTGAACATTATTAATTTTTTTTTGGGGGGGGGGGTCGCCGGGTTCTTGAAGCCTGGATTGGCCGCTGTCGGAGACAGGATGCTGGGCTTGATGGACCCTTGGTCTTTTCCCAGTATGGCGCAGGGGCGTAGGCAGACCTGACATTTTGGGTGGGCCCAGAGTTAATCTGGGTGGGCCCTTCTCACCCCCACCCCTGTACAAACATACAATATAGTATTTTTTTTTAAATGACCCGGCGTCTGCCCATGTCTCCCTGAACCCCCTCCCCTGGTCCTACCTCAGAGCCGTTGTCTGTAGCAATTCCTATGGACAACCTGCGCCAGCCCCTGCAGGCTTCTCTCTACCAAATTCTCATCAAAAAAACAAGAAGTGACATCATTGAGGGCAGGACATGATAGAGAGAAGCCTGCAGGGCTGGCGCAGGATGCCACCGGCAGTCTCTGAGGTAGACTGGGAGGGGGGTAGAGAGACAGGCAGATGCCAGGCCACAAGTGGAGAAGAGGGCAAGAGAGTAATGAGGCGCTGCCACTGAAGACTTTTGGGGGCCTCATGGGCAGCTGACTGGGTGGGCCTAAGGCAAGAATGGGTGGGCCTGTGCCCACCCAGGCCCACCCTTAGCTACGACACTGGTATGGCGGTGCTTATGTGCTTATGTTTCACTATCATATTTTCAATAGGGACTGGCAAGCTCTGCAGCATTCCAGAGGACCTGCCTATCCTTAGCAATTGAAAACAAAATATTGAAGTACCACCCCTTCCTGGTGACAATGCATTTGGAGGACACCTGCTCAGCTTAGAGGAAACAGTGGTAGACACTTCTGATGGTGTGAACAACATGAGGAGAAGCTTGAATAATGGTCTAGAATTTGATAGCTAAGATTTAACGCTAAAAAAACAATACAGGGTCATGCATTTGGGTTACAAAACCTGAGAGAGTGGTACCGTCTAGGGACTGAAGTACTTCTGTGCATGAAAGAGGAGCAGGACTTGGGTGTGATCATATGTGATGATTTTAAGGTGGCCAAACTGGTAGAAAAGGCAACAGAAAAAGTCAGAAGGATGCTTGGGTGCATAGGGAGAGAAACGGCCAGCAGGATGACCTACCGAGAGCAGGCTTATTAAAGCGATTTTTGAAAGCAAAATACCTCCTTAAACAGATGAGATTACAGCAGGCAAACACTGAACACCAGGTCTCACTAACTGCTCTGCCCCATATGCAGGATAGTCAAAATCTTTCCATAAGCTGATCTGCCGGCTTTTCCATTTAAACTACTCAGACTAATGAAAACACTGCCATCTAGTGACTTAACACTGCAAAATAGAAACAGCTGAAGGTTGGACGACTGCACCAGAAAGCAGCTTTGATCGGGTGCAGGCAAAATGGGTGTTGTGTATTCCGTCATTTCTCAGGGACCCTTTTACTAAGCAGCGCGGGTGCCTATGCGCACAAAATTGGAGTTACTGCCCGGTTACCACGTGGCCCTTGCGGTAATTTCAATTTTGGTGCGCGTCCGCTATGCACGACTGAAAAATATATTTTATTTTCTGACGCGCGTAGGCCATTACCGCCCAGTTACCATGTGAGACCTTACCAATAGGTCAATGGCTTGCGGTAAGGTCTCAGACCCAAAATGGACGCGCGGCAATTGTCATTTTGCCGCACGCCCATTTTCGGCAAAAATTTTAAAAAGGCATTTTTTTTGTAGGTGCGCTAAAAAATGATTCTGCGCGCACCCAAAACATACGTCTACACTACCGTAGGCCATTTTTCAGCGCACCTTAGTAAAAGGACCACTTAATTAGCAAGTGCTTGTCATCTAAACTCTGTAAGTATTCTGACGCTATCTGGCGGGAAAAGTCACGAAGCGGAAGTGAGATGTTCAGCTGTGATGTGCTTAAGTCAAGAGACAGAAGGTCTTTGCACTTGTCCTCTGTTAGAATGAGTATTGCTTAAGTCAGCCGCTGCTTTGTCAAATGGATTCATGACTTCTCCTGTGGTATTCCCCAGGGTTCAATTCTTAGCCCTATATTGCAAAATTTTTCTTGCACAATCATTAGGTTTCAATTATTTTTTTTAAATGTATGTGGCAGTGGTGTAGCTAAATGGGGCCATGGGGGCCTGGGCCCCCCCTAAATTTCTTCTGGGACCCTAGTTTTGCTGGTGGAGGGTCCCCAACCCCTGCCAGCTGAACCCTTCATCCAGCGCCGCCGTGTTGCCTGCCCTGCTCGCTCTTCCCCTCATGTCCTGCATGCTCCTTTTAGTGAAACTGAGCATGCTCAATTTCACTAAAAGGAGCATGCAGGACATGAGGGGAAGAGCGAGCAGTGCAGGCAATGCAGCGGCGCTGAGACCGGCGCTGGATGAAGGATTCAGCTGGCGGGGGATGGGGACCCCCACCAGCCAAGGTATTAAATTGTGGTGGCGAGGTGGCGGGGAGCAGTGAGGAGGGGCAGCAGACCAAAATGTGTCCCACCACCTCGAGCTCTAGCCCCCTCCTGCCGCGAGGTCTGGCTATGCCCCTGGTAGGTGGATGACATTCAGCTTCTAACTACTTTAGATACCCTTCTCCTCTGATCCTATATCCAGCATCTCTTCAAAGTTGGATAAAATTGTGGACTGGTTGCCTAGGAATGAGTTAAAATAAAATCTTGGACAACCTGATGCTCTCATCTTTTGATGACACTCTTTGTCTTCCATACCATCGGTGTCCTCTGTTGGTGGTGTTGAATTGCCCCTTAAAGAAAGAAGCAGTGGATTTTCCCCAAGTCCATTTTAATAATGGTTTACAGACTTTTTTTTTGATAACTTCCTAAAAGAAAGGTCCATAAATCATTATTAAGATGGGGAAAATCCACTGCTTCTTTCTAGGACAAGTAGCATAAAATCTATTTTACTGTTTTAGGATCTTGCCAGGTATTTGTAACCTTAATTTGCCACTGTTGGAAACAGGATGCTGGGCTTGATGGACCTTCGTTCTGTCCCAGTATGGCAATGCTAATGTTCTTAGGTTATAAAGACTCCACAGTTACTACTACTACTTATTTCTATAGTGCTAAAAAAGGAAGCTATGATAAAATGAGAACGGTTAAAAAAAAAAAAACTTAGAGGAGCGACTGAGAGGGTAAGAAACCTACAACAGGCGTGGATGCTGTTCAAAAACACCATCCTTGAGGCCCAGACGAAACATATTCCACGTATCAGAAAAGGAGGACGGAAAACCAAACGACAGCCGGCATGGTTAAAAAGTGAGGTAAAGGAGGCTATTGGAACTAAAAAGGAATCCTTCAGAAAATGGAAGAAGGAACCAAATGAGGAAAATAAGAAGCGGCAGAAGGAATGTCAAGTCAGATGCAAAACGCTGATAAGGCAAAGAGGGATTAGAGGCGAAAACTGATAGTAAATTTTTTTTTAGATACATTAAAAGCAGGAAACCGGCAAAAGAATCGATTGGACCGCTGGATGACCGGGGTGTAAAAGGGGCGATCAAGGAAGACAAAGAAATAGCAGAAAAACTAAATGAGTTCTTTGCTTCGGTCTTCACCGAGGAAGACTTGGTGGCGGACAGGGTATTCGAAGCTGATGAGTCGGAAAAACTTATTGAAATATCTGTAAATCTGGAAGACATAATGGAGCAGTTCTGCAAACTGAAGAGTAGGAAATCTCCTGGACCGGATGGTATTCACCCTAGGGTACTGATAGAACTAAAAAAAGGAGCTGGCAGAGCTACTGTTATTGATTTGTAATTTATTCTTAAAATCGAGCATGGTACCGGAAGATTGGAGGGTGGCCAATGTAATGCCGATATTTTAAAAAGGTTCAAGAGGAAACCCGGGAAATTATAGACTGGTGAGTCTGACGTCGGTGCCGGGCAAAATGGTAGAGACTATTATCAAGAACAGAATTACAGAGCACATTCAAAAGCATGGACTAATGGGACAAAGTCAACATGGATTTAGTGAAGGGAAGTCTTGCCTCACTAATCTGCTGCATTTCTTTGAAGGGGTAAACAAACGTGGACAAAGGTGAGCTGGTTGATATTGTGTATCTAGATTTTCAGAAGGCGTTTGATAAGGTCCCTCATGAAAGACTACAGAGGAAATTAGAGGGACATGGGATCGGAGTTAGTATCTTACTGTGGATTAAAAACTGGTTGAAAGATAGGAAACAGAGAGTAGGATTAAAAGGTCAGTATTTGCAATGGAGAAGGGTAGTTAGCGGGGTCCCCCAGGGATCGGTGCTGGGACCTCTGCTTTTTAACATATTCACAAATGACCTAGAGATGGGGGTAACTAGTGAGGTAATCAAATTTGCCGATGACACAAAGTTACTCAAAATAGTCAAATCGCGGGAAGATTGTGAAAAACTACAAGAGAACCTTACGAGACTGGGAGACTGGGCGTCTAAATGGCAGATGACGTTTAATGTGAACAAGTGCAAAGTGATGCATGTGGGAAAGCGGAACCCGAACTACGTCATGCAAGGTTCAGCGTTGGGAGTCACGGACCGAGAAAGGGATCTAGGCGTCATCATTGATGATACGTTGAAAACTTCTGCGCAATGTGCTGCTGCGGCTAGGAAAGCAAATAGAATGTTGGGTATCATTAGGAAAGGGACTGAAAACAAAAATAAGGATATTATTCTGCCATTGTATCGCTCCATGATGCGACCACACCTCGAGTATTGTGTTCAACTCTGGTCGCCGCACCTCAAAATAAGACATAGTGGAATTGGAAAAGGTGCAGAGAAGGGCGACAAAGATGATACAGGGGATGGGACGGCTTCCCTATCAGGATAGGCTGAAGAGGCTGGGGCTCTTCAGCTTGGAGAAAAGGCGGCTGAGGGGAGATATGATAGAGGTCTATAAGATAATGAGTGGAATGGAACGGGTCGATGTGGAGCGTCTGTTTACGCTTTCCAAAAATACTAGAGTAGAGAGGTGTGGTGGCCGTGTTAGTCCACTTCTAATGGTAATCAACAGAAATAAAACAAAATAAGATGATACCTTTTTTATTGGACATAACTTAATACATTTCTTGATTAGCTTTCGAAGGTTGCCCTTCTTCGTCAGATCGGAAATAAGCAGATGGTGGTAGATGACAGTATATATGAGTGAAACATCAAAGCATTTCAGTGACAGTCTATATTGTCAGCTGGTCCCTCTTCCACGGACCAGCCAAGACTAATACCGCTTAGCTTCCCCAGATTCAACGTGGCTGGAAGGTTTCCACCATAGTACTGTCCTTGCTCCACTCTCTCTGGTTCCGGCATTCTTCTCAAATGGCTGCTACCCTTCAGTATCTTTACCACAGATTTTTACCAAGAATGCACAGCAACTCCAGGGCTTTTTATAGGTTAAGGGTTTTATTTTGCTTAATCTTTAGTCACACAGTTCACAACTCTCCTTGATACCCCTTCTCTTTACATAGTCCAGCTCACTTCGCTAGGAAGGTTTAATGAGTGTCTAGCTTCTCCTGACACTGCTTTGACTTCTCAGCAGTTTGTCAGTTCCATTAGCTTTACACCATCAGTACATTTCATCACACAGATCATTCAATAAGATAATTTCATTTTATTTCTTCCTTGTAGCATTCTCCTTCATAGCACTCCCTTCTGACCCCATAGGCAATTCCTTAGGCTAACATCCTCCACAAGCTCCTTCCCCACTGCATCAGTCTTCTCTCCCCGGTCTTAAATAGTTTGGGTATTGTAGCAGACAGAAAACCTTTTACTTTATCACCTGGGGTCCGTACTAGAGCTGAGATCTCCATACACTCCTCCTCCAGCCCCTCCACTGCCTCCATCTTATCATACTCCATAGCCTCCTTCCCACAGGGTTTCCACAGCTGCTCCTCATCACCCTGATCAGAGACCATTTCCCAATCATCTTCCCCACCCTCCAGATCCTGCAAGCTTTGCCTCGGGTGTGATGCATCCTGGGAATGGTAGTTCCTTCCTCTACTCAATATTCTGACCTGGTTTCTTAACCACTAGGGGGCGAATCTCATGTGTACTAGGAACCTGAGAGTGAACCTTTCTCTTCCTTAAGAATACCTTCTCCTCGGGGCCCTGACTCAGCACTCTTTCAGTCAGATCTTTCCCAGACCCCTTACAATATGCATGGAGACAGGGGATGTTGATTTATGGTTTGAAGATCAGCCCTGCTCAAACTAATGTTTTCTGGGTGGGCGGGAGGTCTGAAGAAATGCCATGTAATTCTCTATGGCTGGCCAGTTCAGAAGTATTATTGAAATCTGAGATCAGGATTGTAGGAGTCATGGAGAGGCATTTTCGATATGACACCCAGTAAAATGCCTATCTGAAAAAGACCAGAAAAGCACAGGTATAAATGGATCTGTCAATATTCAAAATACTCGCCCAAAATGGCCACAATAAAGATGTTCCATGGATTGATATAAATGTCATCAGATAATTGCGTCTGCCAATGGAAAATAACCATAGGAAAACGTCTACACGGGGTCCTGTTTCATTTAAAAATGATTTGCAGTATTAAACCTCTTTTGGAAACCATTCATTTGTATAAGCTATTATATTAACACACATGGAGGGGCATTTTCAAAAGTGCATCTAAATCAGAATACAGACGTCTACGTTAGAATGTCCCAAGTGGACGTCCATTTCACATGTATTTTCCAACAGGAAACATAGTAACATAATAACATAGTAGATGACAGCAGAAAAAGACCTGCACGGTCCACCCAGTCTGCCCAACAAGATAAACTCGCATGTGCCATTTTTTGTGTATACCTTACCTTGATTTGTACCTGTCTTTTTCAGGGCACAGACCGTATAAGTCTGCCCAGCACTATCCCCGCCTCCCAACCACCAGCCCCGCCTCCCACCACCAGCTCTGACACAGACCGTATAAGTCTGCCCAGCACTATCCCCGCCTCCCAACCACCAGCCCCGCCTCCCACCACCAGCTCTGACACAGACCGTATAAGTCTGCCCAGCACTATCCCTGCCTCCCAACCACCAGCCCCGCCTCCCACCATCGGCTCTGGCACAGACCGTATAAGTCTGCCCAGCACTATCCCCACCTTCTAACCACCAGCCCTGCCTCCCACCACCGGCTAAGCTTCTAGGGATCCCTTCCTTCTGAGCAGGATTCCTTTATGTTTATCCCACGCATGTTTGAATTCCGTTACCGTTTTCCTCTCCACCACCTCCCGTTTGAAAATATTACCTTAAGCAAGTAAACCTCTCCTATATAATCTAAGTTCTAAATGGAGGAAAAAGACTTCAGATACTGACACTTTATCGGCAGTACTTATCTGAGCTGTAGTGACGACTGCGGCTGGGAGCGCTCTACAGAAAGCTTCTGTTTCACTTGTGCTTCTTAAGGAGCGAAATCCTCGACCTAAGTAAGTACTCTGAAAAATACACAAAGCTCTAGATCTGTTTAAAAGCAGAAAGCCATCATTTAGGCAAAACCTGTATAGAAGATAGGCAGGACATAAATTGGTTAGTGTTCGACAGTTAGTTTCCATCGCTGTGTTCCTTATTTTCCATCTCTGATCTAGAGCTTTGTGTATTTTTCAGAGTGCTTACTTAGGTCGAGGATTTCACTCCTTAAGAAACACAAGCGAAACAGAGGCTTTCTGTAGAGCGCTCCCAGCCGATACAGTGTCAGTAGAAGTTCATGTAATATGATAAAGGGCTAGGAAGCATTTAAATTCACTTGTTAAGGAGGGATTTTTTGACTCATGAGGAGCTCATGCATTTTCCACATTGAGAAGCTGATTCTACTATAGTGGATAAAAAGCATTCAATCATTCGCTGCTCACAGGTATACTGGCAGAGAAAGTTGAGCATCTGAAGTCTTTTCCCTCCATTTAGAACTTAGATTATTTAGGAGAGGTTTACTTGCTTAAGGGTGCGTTAAACTTGGGTAAGGCAGCAAGTACCTTTGATACTTTGACTGAAAATATGCAACATGGACGACCGTGTGCTGGAGGCGTCCAGCATGAACAACCATTTTACAAACTGGAATGTCCAAATTATGAACGGGAGAAAACAAGGAACATGGATGTCTGTATGGCAGCATTCTTAGAAAATGGCCACACAGACATCCATGCAGAGCAGAGGGGCAGCCCATTGGTTAGTGCGGTGGACTGTAAACCAAGGGACCCAAGTTCTTTTTCTTTTTTGCAATTGTGAGCCCTCTAGGAACGTAAAAAAATACCACTTTGATGGTGGCTTATATATTTAATCACAGTAGGTATTTCTCCACACTCGTCCTTCCCTACACCCCTTCCCGTGCACTCTGCTCCATGGATAAATCCTTCTTATCTGTTCCCTTCTCCACTACTGCCAACTCCAGACTTCGCGCCTTCTGTCTCACTGCACCCTACGCCTGGAATAAACTTCCTGAGCCCCTACGTGTTGCCCCATCCTTGACCATCTTTAAATCTAGATTGAAAGCCCACCTCTTTAACATTGCTTTTGACTCGTATGCACTCGCCTCCACCTACCCTCCTCTCCTCTTTCCTCTACACATTAATTGTTTGCTTTATTTTTTGTCTACTAGATTGTAAGCTCTTTGAGCAGGGACTGTCTTTCTTCTATGTTTGTGCAGCGCTGCGTACGCTTTGTAGCTCTATAGAAATGCTAAATAGTAGTAGTAGTAGTATTTTTCTGTTCCTGGAGAGTTAAAGTGGGATTTGAACTTCTTTGGTTTACAGCCCACTGCACTAATCACTAGGTTATTTCTTAGACCTGCATAATGGTCTTTTCAGAATGACCACCTGAAACTGTCACATAGCCTGGTTTTCCTTTCCAGTTTCTCTTTCAGGGAAGAGGAAGGGGGACAGCAACCTCTGGGGGATTGAAGAGGTATCACGCCTTAATCCCTCTAATGACCAGACGCTCAAACAGAGCATTTTTCTGTACCCTAGATGTGATTAAAACTGCTCTAACGATGTCCTTTATAGTGGAAGCGTCCTTTTTTGTTTTGCATAAAGCAACTGCGCTTCCTGTTTTCATGTTTTTGATGTAATCGTTCAGATGTTGGTGTTGTCTGATCTGGACTATTGTAATTCTTTGTACATTGGGCTGAATGTCAAGCTGCTTATACAAAACACATTTGAGAAAATGTGACGGAATCTTCTCTTACTACTAAAAGCTCCACTGGGTTCCTGTAAAGGCACGCACGTTTTTCAAATCAGTTTGTTTGATGTTTCAAGGTTATCTGCTATTGTTCTATCGCCCCAAAGATGTTCTGACTTGACTCTGTCTCTCATAACTCTTCACAATGTAACCATAATTGTACTGTAACATATTGTACTTCCATCACTCACAATGTATTGTAAGCCACACTGAGCCCGCAAATAGGTGGGAAAATGTGGGACACAAATGCAATAAATAAATATATGGTAATACTTCTATTTTACTCATTCAAACATTTCCTAATATGTACGTTTCTTCTTCCAGATTATGTAATTACTTTCTATTGAAGTTTCCATCAATCAAGGGAATTCGTCTTAAGCGCCAGTTCGAGGCATTGTTTTTGTATTGTGTAAGCTCCATTTGGAACACTCTTCCCCTGCAAATTCATTCCGAGACAAATTACGTGAATTTACGTTAAAAATCTTAAGACTTTTGTTTGATAAATTCTAGCTTGTACCTTTTGTATTTTGCTGTAATTCCTCATATTATTTGAGTTACTCTTTTGTTAACCACCTTGAACCTCTCTTTGGGGCTAATGTGGTCTACAACTTCACACTTAGATTAGAATTGGACATTTCCTTCTCTTTGGTAATTGCTGTTGGACGGCCTAATTTTTGGCCCTCCCTAGTACTACCCAAAACACACCCACAACATACCCACTTGCTCTTTGGACGTACAACAGTGTTGGATGTCTGAATCCAACCTTTGCAAAATCCGGATTTGGACTTTTCAAGCACATGGACATCTGTTTTGCCATTTTGGGGCATCCATGTGCTTCAAAAATAAGCGCCGTAGACAGTGACGGTCCTAGGTCAGCTGCCACCCAGGATGGATCGCCGATGCGCACTCCCCCCCGGGTGCAGCACGACCCCCCCCCTGGCGCAATGACACCCCCCCGGGTGCATTCTTGGCTGCTGGGAGCAGCTGCGCAGCTCTCGGCTCCGCTGGCTCCCTGCTCCCTCTGCCCCGGAACAGGAAGTAACCTGTTCCGGGGCAGAGGGAGCAGGAAACCAGCGGAGCTGACAGGCACGCGACTGCTCTCTGCACCCCTCCAGCGGCGTGCACCCGGGGCGGACCGCCCCCACCGCCCCACCCTTGCTACGCCGCTGGCCGTAGACCCACTATAATACCTTCTGAGCCTACCAGTTTAACAATTACACAGAATTTAAGTTTTACAATACATAGCAGCAAAGTTGATAATAGGAGGTAAAAATCAGAGAACAATGCTCCTCCATATCTGAACAGACTTCCCTGATTTCTAATGAAGGCTAGACTGGAGTTTAAATTGTTAATTTTAAAATATTACATGGTCTCTGTCCTGAATATTTTATTAATTCTATTTCTTTGCTTGCCCTGGGATTTGTAGTATAGAATGTTGCTACTCTTTGAGATTCTGCATGGAATCTTGTCACTCCTTAGGATTCCAGAATCTTGCTTCTCTTTGGGGTTCTGCATGGAATGTTGCTACTCTTTGAGATTTTGCTTGGAATCTTGACACTCTTTAGGATTCCAGAATCTTGCTATTCTTTAGGGTTCTACATGGAATCTTGTCACTCTTTTAGGATTCCACAATCTTGCTATTCTTTGGGGTTCTACATGGAATGTTGCTACTCTTTGAGATTCTGCATGGAATCTTGTTACTCTTTAGGATTCCAAAATCTTGCTATTCTTTGGGGTTCTACATGGATTGTTGCCACGATTTGGGTTTCTGCCAGGTACTTGTGACCTGGCTTGGCCACTGTTTGGAAAACAGGATACTGGGCTAGATGGACCACTGGTCTGACCCAGTATGGCTACTCTTATGTTCTTATGTAATTACAAAAAGCTATCAATCTGTGCAGTTAATTCCAAATTAACCAAATAAATCATTTTGAATATTGAGCCTATATTTTTACAATGTGTGTACTGTACCAGCGATGGGAGCTAGATTGGCAGAACGGTCCAAATTTTTAAAAATTTTTCTTGTGTTTCTTCAGATGGGAAACACAAAACAATTGGCTTCTTTTACACAGCCATGCTAGCGATTTCCACACGGCAAATGAGAGGAAACCCATAGGAATTGAATGGACTTCCTCTCATTTGCCGTAACGAGAATCGGTAGTGCGGCTTTGAAAAAGAGGCCCAATATGACTAATACTGCTGATGTCATCATGATGTTTTAAAGTGATAGCACATCCCTCTATTGTGCCAGCAGCGGAGGGATTGTCACCGTTGCCAGGTCATCTACCTTTAGAAAAGCAAAACTGTCCCTACCCCACCCTTGGGAGTGCCTCTACTAAGTATCTAGTGCACCTGAATGTGACTTGCCTTGAGTCCAATCTGGAAAAATGAATAATCAAATCTAAACTCAATATCCCAATCCATATTGTCCCAGTATGGAAACCATGGGACCGTCATGTTCCTGTATGGGTGACGTGCTTCAGGTTCAATCCCATGATGGAGAATGGTGACAAATTTACAAGCTGTGAAGGTTAACGTCAGAGAAATGAGGAAGTCCTGCAATAAATACGCACCAATTCAAACACTTACTTATATCATTAATTTATTTAAACATTTTTATAGATTGCATATACGGAAAACCATTCAAAATGATTCACAGCCAATACAAACCATCATACAGGGCAGGGAAAAGTGAGCAGACCAGAAAAAAAAAAAGACTAAATGGTCCAAAATTCAGTCCAAAGAAGTAATTTTATTGAACAACAGCAGTGGAGGGGTAAAAACCAGGGGCGTAGGCAGACCTCCCTTTTTGGATGGGTCCAGAGTTAACCTGGGTGGGCCCTTCCCACCCCCACCCCTAACCCTGCACATACATACAATATAGTGGGTTTTTTTTAATGACCTGACGTCTGCCCGTTTCTCTCTGAACCCCCTCCCCCAGCCCTACCTCAGAGCCGTTGCCCATCACAGTTCCTATAGGCAACCTGCGCTGGCCCTGCAGGCTTCTCTCTACCACATTTCCGCTAAAGAGACAAGAAGTGACATCACTGAGGGCAGGTCATGATAGAGAGAAGCCTGCAGGGCTGGCACAGGATGCCTATAGGAATTGCCGCCGGCAGTAACTCTGAAGTAGACCGGGAGGGGGGGTTCCAAAGAGAGACTGGCAGATGCCAGGCCACGAGTGGAGAAGAGGTAGAGACAGTAGTGAGGTGCCGCCACTGAAGAGTTTTGGTGCTGACTGGGTGGGCCTGAGGCAAGAATGGGTGGGCCTATGCCCACCCAGGCCCACCCTTAGCTACGCCACTGGTAAAAACTGCACCAGACTTAGCTAAGTTTCGCCCCTTCTGGGCTACGTTAGGGGCCTAAAATACTGTGGAACAAAATATAGACCAAATATCACATAAAAGAGATCAACATATATAAATAATCCCTTAGGGGCCCTTTTACAGAGCGGCGGTAAGTCCCGTCCCAAGCGCGCATTATTTCTGGGGGAAAAAGAAAAGTCCCGGAAATGGCTTGCACGGCGGTAATCGAGCATCACTGCGGGATGTCTGGTTACTGCTGGGTTAGCGCGGAGCAGGGGCATAGCCAGACCTTGGCAGAGGGGGGGCAGAGCCCGAGGTGGGGGGGGGCACTGTTTAGCTGTTTCCCCCCCTCCTTGCCACTTTGGATCCCCCTGCCGCCGCAACTGCCCGCCCGCCCCCTGCCCCTCCGCCGCATCAGGTACCTTGTTTGCTGGCGGGGGTCCCCAATCCCCGCCAGCTGAAGAGTCTTCACGTCCTGCACCGTGCATGTAGCCCCGTGCAGGACGTAAGGCATCAGATACAGATGATCACAAAACGAAGGCGCCGGAGCCGACCGGCGCTGAAGAAGACTCTTCAGCTGGCGGGGATTGGGGACCCCCACTAGCAAACAAGGTACCTGATGATGCGGCGGCGGCAGGGCGGAGGGTGTGTGTGTGTGTGTGTCAAATGTAGAGGGGGCCAGGGCGTAATCTGTGGGGGCCCATGCCCCCGTGGCCCTATGTAGCTACGCCCCTGGCGTAGAGCCCTTATTGCCACCTCGATGTTTGGCGGTAAGGGTTCCCTGCTGCATGGCCATGCGGTAAGAGTTCTGTCATCTGGGGGCTTTGTACCTGCTGCGAGAAAAAGGGCCTTGGCGTGGGGGAAAAACAGCCCCCCCCCCGCAGCTTAGTAAAAGGACCCCTTAAAAAGATAATCAAATTATCCTATGTGGAAGCAGGTGGTTTGCAATAAAATAAAATATTAGGAAAGGAATGCCCTAATCTTTAAGTAGGAGAAACCTAACACACAATATAAGATGAGACTAATGCGCAAGTCAGACTAACGGCCCCTTTTTCTGAGCTGCGGTAAGAGGGGCCCTGCGCTACCGACAGCTGAGTTTTTGCCGTGCAGAGTCCCCCTTTTACCACAGCTGGTAAAAAGGTGGAAAAAAGCAATGGCCGTGCGGTAAGTTCAGGTGACGGTAAGGTTCTCCTGCGCTAACCCAGTGGTAACCATGCAGCGCCGATTACCACTGGGTAACCCCCTGCGGTGATCATTTTTCCACCGGCGGTTGTTCTGGATTGCCATTCAGCAACCCTAGAGTAAAAAGGCTCCTAAAAGCTTGCAGTATTTTGCTAATTAAGCACATGGAAGGTTAAGCTAAAAGTCATATCCAGAGCCACATTAAAAATGAAGCTGTATTGCTGACACAAACAAGGGCACCGTGACCTATATTACATACCCAGATGGTGAACCATAAAAACTTGCACCACAGCTGGTAAAAAAAACTGAGAAAAGAAACAGAGAATCGTTGTTGAGTTATTCTAAAAGAAATGTTCAAAAACATTGGTTAAAAAGAAGTACAGATACTCACTGTTTCTCTCCCTCAGCCAGCAACCTGTTGTCGGTTCTGCTTGCCAGTTCCTCACCTGAGGCTTAGGAGCATAATCAAGGTCACATGATCAACTGACTTAGCAAACTTGCACCACAGCACTAACAATTAAGAAAAAAAAAGGCAGCACACAGCACTAATAAAATGATTCCGCCAAGCTAAAAAAAACAAAGAATAATGGTGGGTAATAAAAAAAAAACACTGGAAAATGCTATGGAAAAGTCAAAAATATCTTGTATTTATTTATTTATTTATTACATTTGTGCCCCGCTCTTTCCCACATACAGCAGGTCCAGTGCGGCTTACATAGTAAACGAAAGCATCTTACATGGTAAAGAATACAGTAAAAACAAGGAAATGTAGGAACAGTATTATAAATTGTGATGATCATAACTACTTACGTTATGAAAGGCATTACAAAGGACATGTGAAAAGGACGTAATGAACTAGAATAGGGAAGGTAGACAAGGATATGATAGGTGAAAGGGAAGGAGAATGGGAGGGAAATGGTAAAGGATGGAGGGAAGAAGATGAGGGATTGAGTATAACATTGGGGTCAGAGTAAGCGTCGACGTCTTAGCAGGAGTGTCGTAGGTGATCTGGTGGAATTAAGCTGGTCCATTAGGGTAAACTTGCTTGAAAAAAAATGGGACTTTAACATTTTCCTGAAAGGTAAATAGTTATTAATAGCTCGGATGGGTCTTGGGAGAGCATTCCAAAGTTGACTACCCAGGAAGGAGAAACTGGAGGCGTGGTATGTTTTGTACTTGACACCTTTGCAGTTTGGGAGGTGTAGATTGAGGTATGTTCGCGATGACATTGTTCTATTTCTTATAAGCTGCGGTACTTAATTCTGTTGTCCTTCATTTTAGAAGCCTCTACGTGCGTATATGGCAGCTGACCCCTAGCAGTAGTGTAAGAGTACCACAAGGGATCAGAGGTACTATTTTGCTCCCTGTTGCAGGAGTGACAAAATTTAAGGGTGAAGGGTGGTGATCAAGGTGGTAGGGGAAGTATTGGGGGCCTGTATTTGTGTCAGGTAGCCTTGATTGAACCAGGGGCACTGGGACAGACTGGACCCCCCCCCCCACTGGACCCTTAATATATAGCAGATCCGTCTTGAGGTTAAGGTCCTGGCTATAGCAATGTATACATTTATGAAATCGGGATATTATAAATTGTGATGATCATAACTACTTACATTATGAAAGGCATTACAAAGGACATGTGAAAAGGACGTAATGAACTAGAATAGGGAAGGTAGACAAGGATATGATAGGTGAAAGGGAAGGAGAATGGGAGGGAAATGGTAAAGGATGGAGGGAAGAAGATGAGGGATTGAGTATAACATTGGGGTCAGAGTAAGCGTCGACGTCTTAGCAGGAGTGTCGTAGGTGATCTGGTGGAATTAAGCTGGTCCATTAGGGTAAACTTGCTTGAAAAAAAATGGGACTTTAACATTTTCCTGAAAGGTAAATAGTTATTAATAGCTCGGATGGGTCTTGGGAGAGCATTCCAAAGTTGACTACCCAGGAAGGAGAAACTGGAGGCGTGGTATGTTTTGTACTTGACACCTTTGCAGTTTGGGAGGTGTAGATTGAGGTATGTTCGCGATGACATTGTTCTATTTCTTATAAGCTGCGGTACTTAATTCTGTTGTCCTTCATTTTAGAAGCCTCTACGTGCGTATATGGCAGCTGACCCCTAGCAGTAGTGTAAGAGTACCACAAGGGATCAGAGGTACTATTTTGCTCCCTGTTGCAGGAGTGACAAAATTTAAGGGTGAAGGGTGGTGATCAAGGTGGTAGGGGAAGTATTGGGGGCCTGTATTTGTGTCAGGTAGCCTTGATTGAACCAGGGGCACTGGGACAGACTGGACCCCCCCCCCCACTGGACCCTTAATATATAGCAGATCCGTCTTGAGGTTAAGGTCCTGGCTATAGCAATGTATACATTTATGAAATCGGGATATTATAAATTGTGATGATCATAACTACTTACATTATGAAAGGCATTACAAAGGACATGTGAAAAGGACGTAATGAACTAGAATAGGGAAGGTAGACAAGGATATGATAGGTGAAAGGGAAGGAGAATGGGAGGGAAATGGTAAAGGATGGAGGGAAGAAGATGAGGGATTGAGTATAACATTGGGGTCAGAGTAAGCGTCGACGTCTTAGCAGGAGTGTCGTAGGTGATCTGGTGGAATTAAGCTGGTCCATTAGGGTAAACTTGCTTGAAAAAAAATGGGACTTTAACATTTTCCTGAAAGGTAAATAGTTATTAATAGCTCGGATGGGTCTTGGGAGAGCATTCCAAAGTTGACTACCCAGGAAGGAGAAACTGGAGGCGTGGTATGTTTTGTACTTGACACCTTTGCAGTTTGGGAGGTGTAGATTGAGGTATGTTCGCGATGACATTGTTCTATTTCTTATAAGCTGCGGTACTTAATTCTGTTGTCCTTTATTTTAGAAGCCTCTACGTGCTTATATGGCAGCTGACCCCTAGCAGTAGTGTAAGAGTACCACAAGGGATCAGAGGTACTATTTTGCTCCCTGTTGCAGGAGTGACAAAATTTAAGGGTGAAGGGTGGTGATCAAGGTGGTAGGGGAAGTATTGGGGGGCCTGTATTTGTGTCAGGTAGCCTTGATTGAACCAGGGGCACTGGGACAGACTGGACCCCCCCCCCCCCCCACTGGACCCTTAATATATAGCAGATCCGTCTTGAGGTTAAGGTCCTGGCTATAGCAATGTATACATTTATGAAATCGGGATATTATAAATTGTGATGATCATAACTACTTACGTTATGAAAGGCATTACGAAGGACAAGTGAAAAGGACGTAATGAACTAGAATAGGGAAGGTAGACAAGGCTATGATAGGTGAAAGGGAAGAAGAATGGAGGGAAATGGTAAAGGATGGAGGGAAGATGATGAGGGATTGAGTATAACATTGGGGTCAGAGTAAGCGTCGACGTCTTAGCAGGAGTATCGTAGGTGATCTGGTGGAATTAAGCTGGTCCATTAGGGTAAACTTGCTTGAAAAAAATGGGACTTTAACATTTTCCTGAAAAGGTAAATAGTTATTAATAGCTCGGATGGGTCTTGGGAGAGCATTCCAAAGTTGACTACCCAGGAAGGAGAAACTGGAGGCGTGGTATGTTTTGTACTTGACACCTTTGCAGTTTGGGAGGTGTAGATTGAGGTATGTTCGCGATGACATTGTTCTATTTCTTATAAGCTGCGGTACTTAATTCTGTTGTCCTTATTTTAGAAGCCTCTACGTGCTTATATGGCAGCTGACCCCTAGCAGTAGTGTAAGAGTACCACAAGGGATCAGAGGTACTATTTTGCTCCCTGTTGCAGGAGTGACAAAATTTAAGGGTGAAGGGTGGTGATCAAGGTGGTAGGGGAAGTATTGGGGGGCCTGTATTTGTGTCAGGTAGCCTTGATTGAACCAGGGGCACTGGGACAGACTGGACCCCCCCCCCCCCCACTGGACCCTTAATATATAGCAGATCCGTCTTGAGGTTAAGGTCCTGGCTATAGCAATGTATACATTTATGAAATCGGGATATTATAAATTGTGATGATCATAACTACTTACGTTATGAAAGGCATTACGAAGGACAAGTGAAAAGGACGTAATGAACTAGAATAGGGAAGGTAGACAAGGCTATGATAGGTGAAAGGGAAGAAGAATGGGAGGGAAATGGTAAAGGATGGAGGGAAGATGATGAGGGATTGAGTATAACATTGGGGTCAGAGTAAGCGTCGACGTCTTAGCAGGAGTGTCGTAGGTGATCTGGTGGAATTAAGCTGGTCCATTAGGGTAAACTTGCTTGAAAAAAAATGGGACTTTAACATTTTCCTGAAAAGTAAATAGTTATTAATAGCTCGGATGGGTCTTGGGAGAGCATTCCAAAGTTGACTACCCAGGAAGGAGAAACTGGAGGCGTGGTATGTTTTGTACTTGACACCTTTGCAGTTTGGGAGGTGTAGATTGAGGTATGTTCGCGATGACATTGTTCTATTTCTTATAAGCTGCGGTACTTAATTCTGTTGTCCTTCATTTTAGAAGCCTCTACGTGCGTATATGGCAGCTGACCCCTAGCAGTAGTTTAAGAGTACCACAAGGGATCAGAGGTACTATTTTGCTCCCTGTTGCAGGAGTGACAAAATTTAAGGGTGAAGGGTGGTGATCAAGGTGGTAGGGGAAGTATTGGGGGCCTGTATTTGTGTCAGGTAGCCTTGATTGAACCAGGGGCACTGGGACAGACTGGACCCCCCCCCCCCCCCCACTGGACCCTTAATATATAGCAGATCCGTCTTGAGGTTAAGGTCCTGGCTATAGCAATGTATACATTTATGAAATCGGGATATTATAAATTGTGATGATCATAACTACTTACATTATGAAAGGCATTACAAAGGACATGTGAAAAGGATGGTAATGAACTAGAATAGGGAAGGTAGACAAGGATATGATAGGTGAAAGGGAAGGAGAATGGGAGGGAAATGGTAAAGGATGGAGGGAAGAAGATGAGGGATTGAGTATAACATTGGGGTCAGAGTAAGCGTCGACGTCTTAGCAGGAGTGTCGTAGGTGATCTGGTGGAATTAAGCTGGTCCATTAGGGTAAACTTGCTTGAAAAAAATGGGACTTTAACATTTTCCTGAAAGGTAAATAGTTATTAATAGCTCGGATTGTAGCGCATCAGAGAGGCTTGCACACATTTTTCTACGGCTTAAAACAATAGCATTTTTTCCAGAAATAGTAATAAATTAATGGTGTCCTGGTATAACATGAATTAAAAAAATGTAAAATAAGGAACGCATTAAAAGTACCTAGAAACAAAACGTTTTCTAAAAGAACAAGCAACGGAAATCATACGTAAACATTGTTAAAGCCAGAACATCAGACTTAGATGCAACGGAAACGTAATTTCCAGAACGGAAGCGAGCCAAAAGAATAGGGATTACTGTTCTTACCCTTCCTTTGGTTCTTCCTTTCGCCTTCATTTCCAGAATGGAATCCATAAATATAATGAACAGTAAGATTAATAAATATCACATGTACATTAAAAAAAAAACCATAAATATATCATCCAAATTAAATAAAAGCAAAACATAAATGAACTTACAAAAATCCAGAAAGGTCAAGCTCCTGATTGAACCCATGTGGTGCTACCGTGTTGTAATGAAAAATAAGGGCCCTGTTTACTAAGGTGCGCTAGCATTTTTAGCATGGGCTAAAAATTAACGCACACTAAAAAAATGCTAACGTGCCTCTAGCCCTAGGGGGCCCTTTTACAAAGGCGAGGAAGCAGGGCCGCCGAGAGGGGGGGGGGGGACAGGGGGGACAAAATTTCCCGGGCCCGGCATTGAACTTAAGCACCCCACCTTCGAAACCACGGCAAGCAGCGGCAGACCACTCCTTCCTTCCGTGTCCCGCCCTCGCCTGAAGTAACTTCCGTGAGGGTGGGATAAGGGAAGGAAGGAGTGGTCTGCCGCTGCTTGCTGCACTTTCGAAGGTGAGGCGCTTAAGGTCAGTGCAGAGGGCCCGGGGGTGAGAGAGGGCCTGGCCCGGTGGTGGGTGGTGGGTGGCGGGGGGCCCGGCCGTGCGTGTAGGGCATGAGCCCTTACTGCTGGGTCAATGGGTGACGGTAGTATTTAAGGCTGAAAATGGATGCACGCTGGTTTCAATTGTAGCGCACGTCCATTTTCTGGCCCCTTAATTAAAAGCCCTTTTTCCTAGATGTATAAAAAAATGGCTTAGCGCTCATCCAAAAGACGCGCTCGCACTACCACAGGCCATGTTTTACCGCAGCTTAGTAAAAGGACCCCCCCTAAGTTTCTGTTTCATTCTCAGGAGTGACTTATCGAGATTTCCTCCTCTTTATGAACATCTGGGTTGTGGCAATACACAGAATCCGTAATCTTCAAATATATTTCCAGTGTCGAGGGAATGATCTACTAGGTGCTTTGCCTTCAGTTTTATATTTCATTGCACTTTTGTGCTGAGTGATTCTGATATTACATTGGCGTGTAGTCGCTGGGGAGGGATGGGGTTCAGTGAAGGACGGGCAGACGCTGAGATGCCGCAGGGCTGGCGCAGGCAGCAATCCAACAATGATTTTGCTACTGAGAGAAAAACATGTGATTTATACTAAATTGAACCCGCCGATTCCAAATATGAACTCCGAATTTGCCTGACACGTCTAGATTTTAAGTTATACATGCAAAGCCTATTTGCTTGGGATGCATTTGTGCTAGTAGTGCAGAACTTCATTGGGAACAGACGAGCTGAAAACTATGCTGAACTAGTAGACAACATGCTTAAAGCATATGAACAACTTGGCTGCCGAATGTCATTGAAAATGCATTTTACATTCCCATCTTGACTTTTTCCCACCCAATTTGGGACACGTAAGTGACGAACATGGAGAGAGGTTCCATAAAGACATTTCTACAATGGAGAACAGATATCAAGGCCGCTGGAATCCCAACACGACGGGGGACTATATGACCGGTCACAAACGCAAAAGCAGATGCCTGAAGCACTTTTAACAGTACCGGGCCTTGCTGAAGTAAGACTTTTAAACTGGAAAGCGAGACTTTTTTGAAATGTTGTTATTCCATTACATTTTCATATACTGTTTACTACGAAAACTTTGATGTAGATCAGGTCATTGTTGGAGTAAAACTCGTTCTGTGAAAAATTATTCAATGCTTTCCAAGTGCTTAATTCATTTGGGCAAACTTATGCATAACACAATTTCCTGATGTGTTACAACAATTCTGACTTCGGATTTGGAATACGCACATTGAATTTAGTATAGGACAAATGGTTTTTGCCCAGTAGCACACAAAAATTTTTTTTGTTGTGCTGTGATAGATCACTGCAGGCGCCGGGGACGGGGGATTCCACGATGGGCAGACAGATGCCGAGACGTCGCGGATGAGGAGAGATGTTGATGAGGTAGGAGAGAAAAAAACCTACATTTTTTTAGATCTACGGGGTGGGGGGGATGGGGGGGGGGGTTGCATGGTGTGGAAGGACCTGTCTAAGTTAACTCTGGGCCTATCTAAAATACTGGGTCTGGCTACGACACTGCTTTGATTGCTAAAATCCAGCAAGGTCTGCAGCCTTATTCTTGCCAGTGAGGACAGTTATGCAATTATCCCCTAAAATTGAATAAAATCAAAGCAGTTCACAAGACATGTATATATCAAATCATAATATTTTGCATTTTTCTGCAAACAACAGTTTCTTCTTAACGATGGAACAACGTTATGTACAAAATATTATGATTAAGAGATCTTATTTTTCTATGTCATGGGTTGTTTTTTTGTTAAGCAGTGATGAGTTGAGGACAAAGGTTTGCTCTTCCCTGCAATTACAGAGTGGCGGTCCTTTGAGTTGAACATTTTCTCTCATTTGTTTTTAAGAATAATGAATGTTTTCGTAAGACACTGTGCTGGACAGAAATGTATTTTCAATAGAATGCATAAAATGTATTTTTCAAAATTATTGAATTATTAAAATAAATCTACTTGGTTGGTGTGAATAAATATGTTTTGAAAGTATTAGCATATTTGCTTCCATTTATTGGTAGCACTTGAAAAATGCTTTACAGAAATTATTAGACTGGGAAAGCATTGGTGAACTAACTTCCCAACAGCCCAGGCAAAGATCATTGTAAATTCAGCCCTCTTTTACAGCTAATTTACTTTTTAATTATAATCAAGGACCTGCTTCGCTGAGTGATTGCTGCATGAAATGCACTCCTCCCAAAGTGACAAATGCAGTTTTCATGTAATGCGATTTATTGGTTTCTGAGCTGGCCAGGACTGGATGACGGAGGTGTGCTAGTGGAGCTGTTCCTAAGGTTACACATTCCTAACTTTCAATTGCGTAAACCTGTTTTTGCATTTAGGGATGAGAACGCTGCCACAGTGGCAAAATTCTTTGCCTGAAAATCTGGTGAGATGTGGCTATGGGAGAGTTGAAGGGGCAGTTTTTGGGGAGGAGGAAGCCTTGCCATTGTCTAGCACTCCACATCTGCTAATTCTTCATTTCCCTGTTCTACCATGGGTTTTCTTTTTTATTATTTGCATAGTTATAGGCCAGGGGTTCTCAACCTAGTCCTTGGGAATATGCATGAAATAATCTATCTCATGCATATTCATTGTGGGCATCCTGCAAACCTGACTGGTAAGGTATGTCCCGAGCACTGAACTAAGAAATTCTGTTATAGGCAAAATGGGTGACAGTGAGACTTCTTGCAAAATTTAATTTCAAATGACTGAAAAAGGCATAGGAAGATTTCCAAATTTGATCCGCAGAGAAAACATGTGATATTAAGCACACAAAAAAAGAAAGATGTATTTAACATTTCACTTTGAAAAGTGTTCACAGTTCCTTTGACTTAGAGCAATTTGTGGATTCTGCTTTCAGTTTTAGGCAGAGCCAGAACAAATATTTTTAAGCATTAAAAAAAGGATTTAGTCTGTGAAAAGTGGAAGGAGAAACCATCCATCTTCCTTCTCCCGTCGCACTGACTTTGTAACATAGTAACATAGTAGATGACGGCAGAAAAAGACCTGCATGGTCCATCCAGTCTGCCCAACAAGATAAACTCATATGTGTATACCTTACCTTGAATTTGTACCTGTCCTTTTCAGGGCACAGACCATATAAGTCTGCCCAGCAGTATTTCCCGCCTCCCAACCACCAGTCCCGCCTCCCATCACCGGCTCTGGTACAGACCGTATAAGTCTGCCCTCCCCTATCCTCGCCTCCCAACCACCACCCCCTCTTCCCCCCAACTGCTCCGCCACCCAATTTCAGCTAAGCTTCTGAGGATCCATTCCTTCTGCACAGGATTCCTCTATGCATATCCCACGCATGTTTGAACTCCGTTACCGTTTTCATCTCCACCACCTCCCGCGGGAGGGCACTGACTTTGCCGGGTTTTACTCTTCCATTGCTTTCAATGGAAAGCAATGGATGTAAAACCCGGCTGGCTCAATCCGTCCTCCTTTTTCTGGAGCCATATGGTAACCCTAGTTCATTTATCAGGAAAACTGGAATACAGGAAAGGACCTTTAGTCTAACTACCCCTGGTCTAACTTTAAAGATAATAATTCTTTCAAGGTTCACTTGCTGTTGCATTTACCCAGGCTAGCAAGTAATTTCAGGCATGTGAAAGAAACTAAGTGCCAACATGGCTTCAATCTCAAAATGTCGCAGTTTGTCCATTTTCCACCAGGGGGCAGAAGACATTAACTTAATAGGTATGTTTTAAAATCTTCCTACTGTAAATAACCTATCTTCAGATAGTCCTGCCAACCAATCATCTGATGTGAATGTGTTTTAGGCAGCCCAATGAAAACAATAGCTATAATTAGACAGTTTCAGTGGTTTTGTGAGTAAGCCTTGACTTTTGTGGCTGAAGAAGCGCTCAGCTGTGGTACTGTTTTAATTCTTACATGCTCATAAATTGCAGTGGTGCTCCAGCGTCTCTGCAGGCAGCCTGCACAGTTTCTGGTCTCCAGAGAAATGGCTCTGACACCCACCTCCACATGCGTTTGTTGCTGCTGCTGTATTCTTACTTTTCTTTACCTAATAGGATTTATCTACTGCCTTTTGAAGAAATTTACCCAAAGTGATGTGCACAACAGAAAAATATTCAAATAGCAGTACACAGGACTAGGGGGGTACACAATGAAGTTACAAAGCAGTACATTTAAAACAAATTGGAGAAAATATTTCTTCACTCAACGTGTAATTAAATTCTGGAATTCGATGCCAGAGAATGTAGTAAAAGAAGTTAGCTTAGCAGGGTTTAGAAAAGGCGTGGATAGCTTCCTAAAGGAAAAGGCCATAGACTATTATTAAAATGGACTTGGGGAAAATCCACTGCTTATTTCTGGGATAAGCAGCATAAAATGTATTGCACTGTTTTGGGATCTTGCCAGGTACTTGTGACCTGAATTGGCCACTGTTGGAAACAGGATGCTGGACTTGATGGACCTTCGGTCTGTCCCAGTATGGCAATACATATGTACACTATAGCATAGTATGTTACTTACAATGTCAACACAACACACATTAAGACATCTTAATAGAGTGCAAATTGGTCAATGGAAGCAGAACATATAGGGGTCCTTTTACTAAGGTGCGCTGAAAAGTGGCCTGCGGTAGTGTAGGCGCATGTTTTCGGCGCGTGCAGAATTATTTTTCAGCGCACCTGCATAAAATGCCTTTTTAAAATTTTGCCGAAAATGGACGTGCGGCAAAATCAAAATTGCCGCGCATCCATTTTGGGTTTCAGACCTCAGTACCAGCCATTGACCTAGCGGTAAAGTCTCACGCGGTAACTGGGCGGTAATGGTCTACGCATCACGAATGCCACTTGGCACACGTCCGACACATGCGTCCGAAAATTAAAATTATTTTTTGGACGTGCGCCGAAAATGAAATTACCGCAAGAGCCACGCGATAGCCGGGCGGTAACTCCCTTTTGGAGCACGTTGGGCGTACATAGACGCGTACGTGGCTTAATTACAGGGCCCCATAGACAGTTTAGACGAAGTAACAGGAATTGAGATAGATGAGCCAGAAAAGGTTCATGGATATGATCTCAGCTAGGGTAGGAGTGGATAAGGAAGTCCTATCACAGTATTTGCAGCCAGGTGTGTAGCTACGTGGGGCCATGGGGGCATGGACCCCACAGATTACGCCCTGGCCCCCTCTACATTTGTCCCCGCCCGCCTTGCCGCTGCATCAGGTACCTTGTTTGCTGGCGGGGGTCCCCAAACCCCACCAGCTGAAGAGTTTTCTTCAGTGCTGGTCGACTCCGGCGCCTTCATTGTGGGATCATCTGTTTCTGACGCCTTACGTCCTGCACCATGCATGTAGCCCCGTGCATGACATAAGGTGTCAGAAACAGATGATCCCACAATGAAGGCGCCGGAGTCGACCAGCGCTGAAGAAAACTCTTCAGCTGGTGGGGTTTGGGGACCCCTGCCAGCAAACAAGGTACCTGATGCGGCGGCGGGGCAGGGGGCGGGCGGTGGCGGCGGGGGGGGTGGGGGGGTTGCCATTGCTAGCTTGCATTTCTCTTAGTTTAAGCAGGGCTATTTTGACACAATTCTTGTTGATAGCTTTCCTTCAGTGGTTCTTCCAAAACTGAACTGCACCATGACGCCTATTTTCCAGCTGATTTAAAATAATGTTATTCTAGCCTGCACATTCCCAACAGAGAGTGAAGCTGTTTTATATTTCGGAAGGTGCTATTTATATTCATTTTATAGTGAAGCTACTGTTCAGTTGACAGCTGTGGATACTGAAATCTTCCATTTATTTGCAGAATAAAAGTTCACAGCAAGCAGCACAGGACAATTGTCCTGCTTTGTCCGTTCAGTTAGATTTCCCAGAAGGCTCCATCTCAGGAAGAACGGTTCTGGTTTTACTTTATTGCATCTAAGGACCCCCTAATCCTGCTTTCCTTGGGGAAATTGGAAGTCCAGCTTTATGCAGTGGGCTGAAACCAGGACTCAGCCTGCAGGGATGGCAGCCCAAAAATTAATGTGTCATTTTTTTCTGTTTTTCTTTTTTTTTTTTTAATTCTGGAATGAATGACATCAAGGGTGTGCACTCTTTGCAAAAGACTGCGCAGTTGTGCAAAGAGGGCACGCTCATTAAAAAGTGTCTGGCCAATATTCAGAATACCAACCAAAGATCGGTGCTGCTCACAAGTAATGATACTCTCAAACAACCAAACCGAGCAGTATCGTAGTGTCTGCGAGGGAAAAGTCTCAACTGTTACGGCAACATTTCCAGACTGTCTGTTGCACGTACAAAAAAAGTCACCATCGACTTAAAAACCCCCGTGTAACTTTTTTTGTATAATTTTTTTGTTTCTGATTATTGAAATTATTCTCGTTCCAGTCAAAGAACTGTAATAATTTAATCAATCACAGTTTCAAAGCAGAAATGCACTTATCTTGCAGCTTTACACTCCAGCTTGCTAGATGATTGCAACGGTCCCGTTTCGGTAATCTTCCTCAGGGAACCACACAGCAAGACATCTAATGTTAGCTAATGCTCGATGCTGGAGAGTTCTTAGACCGGCCAATATTCAGCCCATGAAAGGCAGGACGGCTTAATTCCACGATATATGCTGAGCCCGGGCATTCAATCCTAGGCCATTTGTGGTGACCAGCATTGAATATCTGGGGTTTTTGCTTTTGGATGGCTTAAACTTAACCAGCCAAGTTAATATTCAGTGCTGGCCAGTTAAATTTATATCGACCAAAGGTAGAACTGCTATTTAAGCAGTCCGATTTGGCTGCTAAACTTAGCCAGTGACGCGCTGAATATTCACGGTTAGCCCACTATGCGCTAAGTTCTAATATTCAGAAGGATAACTGGCTATCTCATGCTGAATGTTAGTGCTTACAGAGTAACAAAAGAGAGGGTAAAACAACGAACCCAAACAACAGCAAGAAATAAGCACAGCTGGACCTTCAGAATTGAGATATGTGGAGGGGCATTTTCGAAAGGGATATCCTCGCAAAACGTCCCGATCCAGTGGCGGGGAAACCCGTATTTTCGAAACAAGATGGACGTCCATATTTCGTTTCAAAAATACCATCAGGGACGTCCAAATCCTTAAATGTGGTCGTCCCTAGATTTGGTCGTCCCTAGACATGGACGTTTCTGATTTTCGGCGATAATGGAAACCAAGGACGTCCATCTCAGAAATGACCAAATGCAAGCCATTTGGTCATGGGAGGAGCCAGCATTTATAGTGCACTGGTCCCCCTGACATGCCAGGACACCAACCGGGCACCCTAGGGGGTACTGCAGTGGGCTTCAGAAATTGCTCCCAGGTGCATAGCTCCCTTACCTTGTGTGCTGAGCCCCCAAAACCCACTACCCACAACTATACACCACTACCATAGCCCTTAGGGTGAAGGGAGAGCACCTAGATGTGGGTACAGTGGGTTTCTGGTGGGTTTTGGAGCGCTTGCTGTTTCCTCCACAAACGTAACAGGTGGGGGGGGGGAAGGGGCTGGGTCTATCTGTCTGAAGTGCACTGCACCCACTAAAACTGCTCCAGGGACCTGCATACTGTGATGGACCTGAGTATGACATCTGAGGCTGGCATAGAGGCTGGCACAAAATATTTTTAATGATGTTTTTTGAGGGTGGCAGGGGGTTAGTGACAACTGGGGGAGTAACGGGAGGTCATCCCCGATTCTCTCCGGTGGTCATCTGGTCATTTTGGGCACCTTTTAGTGCCTCAGTCATAAGAAAAGCAGGTCCAGGTGAAAATGTCCAAGTGCTCATCAGGGACGTCCTTCTTTTTTTCGATTATGGGTTAAGGACGTCCAAGTGTTAGGCACACACAAGTCCCGCCTTCGCTATGCCTCCGACATGCCCCCTTGAAGTTTGGCCATCTGTGTGATGGAGTGCAGTTGGGGATGTCCAAAATCGGCTTTCGATTATACTGATTTAGACATTTTTGTGAGAAGGACGTCCAATTTGTGTCGAAAGATGGACGTCCTTCTCTTTCGAAAATGAGCCCGATAAAGTCCTTTGATTCTGAAAAACCCCCCGACATGGGCCGTGTTTCGGCGCAAGAACGCCTGCTCCAGGGGTCCAGATATTCTTATAGTAAAAATAAAAGATTGGAAAAACCAACCAGTCAAGGTAAGGTTGCCTTGTTCTTTTAGCTCCTCAGCATAGGCGCCCGGTATAAGAGGCTTTGGACAGGCTAAGCCTCCCCTGCTGTGCTCTGAGAGGTTTAAATTGTTGATTTACCTCCATCCTCACAGCAGGAGCTGCAGTGAAAGCCCTCTAGCCTTGTGTAACCAATTGTAGAAATTGGTTTATGGTTTGTTTATCCTTACATGCTGGGAGAGCAGGGGGGGGGGGGGGGGGGTGGTTGGCTGGGTTGCCAGGGAGATATTTAAGGAGGATGACTTCCTGACCTGCACTGAGAACAGACAGCAGCAGAATCGGACAACCAGACAACAAAGGTAGAAAAGATCATTTTATTTTCATTATAGTGTTTGGAATGTGTCCACTTTGAGAATCAGGTGCTCAACATTAAAAGTTTATATTTATTTACTTATTTATGGCATTTTATCCCACATTAAACATGAATTAGGGTGTTTTGTGGCTCTACATGAGAATTGTGATGATATGATCCCTTGTTTCATATTGTTGATGGTCTGCATTTTCCCTATGGGTGGTATATTGGTGTATTAGGGTCTGCCCAGTGTAATATTTATGGTACAGTAAGGTTCTGAGTGTGTTTTTGCACAAAGTTGTGCATAGTGTTTTGCAGTTGAGCGATTGTGCTTAGAATATGCTTTGAGCAACCACTTTATTCTTTGACATATGATACATATCTAATATCTAAATTTAATAAAAGGTATTAATTGTGACTTTTATTTTTATTTATTTATTTTTTTCTATATGTTATCAGACAATTATGGATTTAAGCTCCACCCCTGGCCCCACCCCTCACCCCACCCCCTTTAGCCTCCCCAAACAGTTGGACCACCGACCGCCTATGCTCCTCAGCAACTGTGTTCTTTTTCCTAATATTTCAACATTTTACAATACAGGTTCCATCAGATCACGAAGCTTCAAGAACCTAATGTCATGGCCTGCCCTGGACTCCGCACTGAGCTGTAGACTGTGGTTGCCAGATTGGCAACCTTGCCTTGTTTGGTCTGGATCCAGTGTTGTTGCAATTTCCTTCCCTTCATGGTGTTCATCGCAAACGATTCCTTCTTGTATTTTCTCTGTTGTTGGCTCCACATTGTGTAACGCTCTTCCGCTGTCTTTGCGTCAAATTTCTTCCTTGTCTTTCTTTAGGAAGGAGCTGAAGACTTTGTTGTTGGGTAAGGCTTTTTCTGGGTAGCAGGGAGTTTAGACTGTTTTGATTATCTCACACTAGCTAAATGCAGTTATATAGAATGATAGCATTTTTCATTTTTGCAATTAGTTTGCATTTTAATTTTAATTTTTTTATTATTTTATAATTTTATATAGCTGTAATGTCTGTTTTTAACAATGTTTGTGATTAGGATTATGTTTGTTTTATTGTAACTCGCTCAGATGTTACGATGTGTAGGATATTAAGTTTGTTAAATAAATAAAAAACCCACATGTACTCATAAGTACCTGGCAAGATACCAAAACAGTACAATAGATTTTATGTTGCTTTTCTAGAAATAAGAGGTGGATTTTCCCAAGTGCATCATAATAATGACTTATGGATTTTTCTTCTAGGAAATGAGCCAAACCTTTTTTTTTTAAACCCTGCTAAGCTAACTGCGTTTAACACATTCTCTGGCAACAAATTCCAGATAAATAAAAGTAGGGAGCTAGACTGAAGGTATGTCATTTGATTATACATGCAGTTTAACTGGTCTTGGATAGCATATGTCAAGCCTGTCCTGATGCAGAGTGAGTGAGTGAATACTAGGTTGCTACAGGTATTAAGGGCTTGAGAGAAGAACCAGGCTTTCATTGCTTCCTGAACAGAGGTGTTCTTGAGTTAGGTGTAGCCCCTTGGAGTGAGTTCCAGAGAGTGGGGGCTACTTCTAAGAAGATTGGCCAGTAAATGTCATTCTGTGTGATTTCGTTTGGTGGCAATGTAGTTAGGGATGCACACTGGGAGAACCTTAGAGGGGTGGGAATAATATCTGTGAGGGCCTTGAAGATCAAAAATAAGGTTTTTTTTAAATTTTACATTGTTTCTTTCTTATAGCTTAATTGAGGCGGACTTAGGGGATTTCAGATACGGGCCGGTATTCTTTCAGCTTGTCCTAATCAATGGAACTCTCTTTCAGTAGGGGGCCACATCACAGCCTTTTAGTACTGTTTGCAGTTACCTGAAAATAAGAAAGGGGTTGACAATTTTAGTGAACCTTTCTGTGACCCTCTATTTTTGATGGATTGGGTATTAAGTGGGCAAGATCTTGGCTGTAGGCCTTTTTTTTTTTTTTACTTTAAGTTTTATTTATTGTTATAACAGAGGGTTTCTGATCAGACTAGGATATAAAATACAGGAAACGGAGGGCCAGTTTTTGCTTGATCGACCAAGAGCTTTTTTCCCTTTGTGTGCTCCAGCAACTCTGTTATGTAGAAAGCTGAGTTTGGTGGCTCGAAAGTGTATAATGCAATATTGGACCTCACCGGAAGCACCCGCCTACTGGCATTGGCGTAATCAGGTGCACCAATTAGCTTCTTGGGAGGCTAGAGATTCAAAATTATCGCCTAAACGTAGGAAACAATTTCTTCAGATATGGATGCCTTATCTTCAGGTGCTCAGCCCAAGGGGTAGAAGTTTGCTTATTAATGCTCATTGAGGATGGTATGGTAGGGGAAGCTGCATTAGATTTTAGTTGAGAAGCTGGAGGAGGGAGGAGTGTTGGCTGTAGGCCTTTAAAGAATTTTTGAAGGTCTCCTGTGTTACCTGGTTGAATGAATCTCAGTTGGTTTTGTATTGAGGGGGGGGGGGGAGAGGGAAAGAGCGGCAAATATATACTTTCTTTGTTTGGTAGATCGTTATGGAGACCTTTAATTTAATTTGCAAAATAAATGGTAAAATCGTTGCTGGTTAGTTATGATTGGGGACCCTGGAGGGAGTAGAAATGTTCAGAAGGGATCTCCGAAACCTAGAAGAATGGTCGAGGGTCTGGCAGTTAAAATTTAATATACTCTTCAAAATCTGGGTTTTCTGTGCAATTCGGTTTCTAATCACTCAACTAATGAACCATTACAGAAACCAATAATTAATAAGCTAATTACAAAGAAAAAGAAAAAGTTATTATTAATTTGAAAATAAAAAAATATAGAATATTATACTTAATAAATAATATTGTTCTGCTCAGTTTTTTGGTGTACTACAAAGTCCCGAAGACTCAAGATGTGTAAAACCACCATATCGCCATCATCGCACACCCTGCCTCCAACCTAATCGTGGCAACATACAGTATAACAATCTTCAAAAAGAAGAAAAATAAATATCACCTACTTAGCTTAAATTGGATTAGGAGGGATAAGATGGAATGGCAATTTTCTAACCGTTTCCAACAGATGTTCCGATTCAAGGGATGAACCAAGTCCCAGGTCGATGCAGTACTTTTATACATCTAAATCCATAAGTGGCTTCTCCATTAGTGTGTCCATTAATTAATGTTCATGGTTCCCTACATGGGCCATGTTTTGCCATAATGTGGCGTCTTCAGGGGAACTTGTGACTCTAGGCAAGTCACTTAACCCTCCATTGCCCCATGTAAGCCGCATTGAGCCTGCCATGAGTGGGAAAGTGCAGGGTACAAATGTAACAAAAATAAAATTGATACTATTGGACATTCTGCATGGAATGTTGCTACTATTGGAGATTCTACATGGAATGTTGCAACATTCCATGTAGAGGTTGGCCCTTGCAGATCACCAATGTGGCCGTGCAGGCTTCTGTGAGTCTGACGTCCTGCACGTACGTGCAGGACATCAGACTCACAGAAACAGAAGCCTGCACAGCGTTCTACATGGAATGTTGCTAGTGGAATAGCAACATTCCATGTAGATTCTCCAATAGTATCTATTTTATTTTTGTTACATTTGTACCCTGTGCTTTCCCACTCATGGCAGGCTCAATGCGGCTTACATGGGGCAATGGAGGGTTAAGTGACTTGCCCAGAGTCACAAGGAGCTGCCTGTGCTGGGAATCGAACTCAGTTCCCCAGGACCAAAGTCCACCACCCTAACCACTAGGCCACTCCACTGCCTCAGACACAACTTCACAGGCTCCAGATTATTCAAAATACTGCCCCGAAGTTGCTCTGTGTTGTTAAAAAGTGTGATAGAGTTACTTTCTGAGGAACCCTGACTTCCAATCAGTCGTTGCATTCCTTTTAAGATTCTCATACTGGCCCATAAAGCTTTTTTAAACTGGTGCATCTTCATTCTTGCATAATGTACTTTCACAGTATAATCCCTCCCGATCTTCCTGCTTTTCACAGCAGCATCTGTTTGCTGTTCCTCCTCATAAGAAGATTTGTTTGGGTTATACTTGGTGTTCGTGTTTTCAGGTTGTGGCTCTGGTTTTACGGACCGGATTCCTACTTTAGATTCATTCCGAGGAGTCCCTCTGTAAACTTAAATGTATATTAAAAACTTATTACACTCAGGCATTTTTTTCCGGGTGAGTTTACTACTACTACTACTTAACATTTCTAGAGCGCTACTAGGGTTACGCAGCGCTGTACAAATTAACAAATAAGGACAGTCCCTGCTCAGAAGAGCTTACAATCTAAAGGACGAAATGTCAAGTTGGGGTAGTTAAGATTTCCTGAGAAGAGGTGTAGTGATTAGGTGCCGAAGGCGACATTGAAGAGGTGGGCTTTGAGCAATGATTTGAAGATGGGTAGGGAGGGGGCCCGGCGTATGGGCTCAGGGAGTTTGTTCCAAACATGGGGTGAAGCGAGGCAGAAAGGGCGAAGCCTAGAGTTGCCTAGAGTTTAGGCAGGAGTGTGCTGGGCCATAGCCAGCCCTGAAATTTTGGGGGGGGCAGGGGTGGACTGGGGGGGCAACTCATAACTCTCTCTCATCCCCCCTTTGCTGGCAAGGATGCCGAGCCCCCACTAGCCAATAAATGGACTGCCACCATTCCCCGCCATAGGAGCCAATTTTTCAAAATTATTGGGGGTGCTAAGCCCAATGGAAATGACCCCTCCCTGGACACATACAAGGAATTTTCTCAATATTGGGGGTGCTCAAGCACCCACAGAACCCACAGAGTCGGCTCCAATGCTTTCGAAGTGGGGGCGGGGGGAGCTCCTGCGGCAATTCATGGACTCACTTCCTAGGACAGTAAGGTGGAAAGGAAACTGATTCTCAGTGGGCATAGGGCCTACGAAAACTCTTGCCTTTCATTACCCTACCAGGCCCCTCTCCATCCTTAAGATGGCACTGAGCAATGAAAAGTTTGCCTTGGCAGAGATGTGAAAGCTAATGTAAGCATTTATGCCAAGAATACTAATATTGAGACAGACATGGGAAGCAACTGTTTGCCCTGGGATTTGTACTATGGAATGTTGCTACTCTGAGATTCTGCATGGAATCTTGTCACTCTTTAGGATTCCAGAATCTTGCTATTCTTTGGGGTCCTACATGGAATGTTGCTGCTCTTTGAGATACTGCATGGAATCTTGTACTCTTTAGGATTCCATAATCTTGCTATTATTTGGGGTTCTACATGGAATGTTGCTACTCTTTGAAATTCTGCATGGAATCTTGTCAATCTTTAGGATTCCAGAATCTTGCTATTCTTTGGGGTTCTACATGGAATGTTGCTACTCTTTGAGATTCTGCATGGAATCTTGTCACTCTTTAGGATTCCAGAATCTTGCTATTCTTTGGGGTTCTACATACTACTACTATAAATCATTTCTATAGCGCTAACAGTCGTACGCAGTGCTTCACAATTTAACATGAAGAAAAGACAGTCCCTGCTCAAAAGAGCTTACAATCTAAATCAAGACAGACAGATAGGACAAATAAGGGATATGGGTAGGACAGACAGATAGGACATAAGGGGAAAGGGACTATTGAAGAGAGGAAGATAAGATAAAGGTTACGAGCAAGTGATAAGTTTGGAATTAAAAGCAGCATCAAACAGGTAGGCCTTTAGCCCGGATTTGAAGGCGGCCAGGAATGGAGCTTGACGTAATGGCTCAGGGAGTCTATTCCAGGCATAAGGTGTGGCAAGATAAAAGGAACGGAGTCTGGAGTTAGCGATGGAGGAGAAGGGTACAATTAGGAGAGATTTGCCTAGTGAACGGAGTTCCTGGGAAGCAGTGTAGGGAGAGATGAGGGTGGAGAGGTAGTGAGGGGCAGCAGAGTGAATGCACTTACAGGTTAATAAGAGGAGCTTGAATTGTATACAGAAATGGATAGGGAGCCAGTGAAGTGACTTCAGAAGAGGGCTGATATGGGCATAGCGACTTTGGAAAGTTGCTACTCTTTGAGATTCTGCATGGAATCTTGTCACTCTAGGATTCCAGAATCTTGCTATTCTTTGGAATCCTACATGGAATGTTGCTACTCTTTGAGATACTGCATGGAATCTTGTCACTCTTTAGGATTCCAGAATCTTGCTATTCTTTGGAATCCTACATGGAATGTTGCTACTCTTTGAGATTTGCATGGAATCTTGTCACTCTTCTCATCACCAGTTTTGAAGGCTCTCTCTCTCCAGAAAGATGGAATCAGGATAGTTACACAGGATCTGCCCACCAAAGGTAAAGGTTTTCATTATATTCCCACTGGGCGGGATTTATCTGTCCAGTGTTTTTTTCTTTAGCATTTTTGAGTGTTGCTGGGACCTGTTAATGGGTCCATGCCGCATCACGTCCATTCTGTCTTGATCTATCGTACTGCTCAACTAGACTCCAGAAATCTGTAGAAAACCCCCATATTATTTTTTTTAGCATGGCACAGGGCCTGGGAGAAATCTCACCCTTTTAATACATTTCATCAGATGCTGTGAAGTGATTCAGAGCCCTTGTGTTGAGAAAATTAACAGGTCATTGCTCAGGTACGTTCCAGAAGAAAATGTAGACTTTCCTGATAAACTTGAAAAGGCCCTTCTGTTCTAGTAGCGGACCTGGTACTGGGTGCCAGGATGCTGATTCAAGGTAGAGAATAATCGAGTATGCTTGCTGGGCTGTCAGTTTCGATTTTTAAAAGATGTATTTTTTAGCGAGTGAAGCACATTCATCTATTGATTTTCTAAAACATTTACGAACAAATCGAGGGTTAATGAGAGACAGGTAACACAGTGCATGGCTTTGCAGGCAGAAGAGTCTGAAGTACAGCTACCAGGAAACGTCTGTTTCAGGAGTGGAGAAACAGCTGTTGATTCTGGATGCATGAGAGGAGCAAATACATCACTGTCCGAGTTTCCATAACAGGACAGGTCACAGATGACTGGAATGCTAAAACAGGAAGGAGTGAGATTTCGTCAATGCCAAGCCATTAAATGACTGCAGAAGCAAACAGCAGTGTAATATTGCCTGATGTTGCAACTGGCCCCATCGTTTTCCAGCAGGAAAATCCATCTCTGGTTTTACTTCCATTGCATCTATGGACCTTATTAATTTAAGGAAAGCAGAGGTGCCAACCACTACTAAATCAACCTGTAAATTAAAAAGAAAGGGGTTAATAATTCAGCCAGCAGCAGCCAGTGATTTTTTAAAGCTGCCACCGGCTCTGTGTCTGGATATCTAATGCCAGGCTAGATCCAGGAATCAGCATCGAATGTCCAGGTATGTGCTGAGAGCTGGCACTTATCCGCATAAGTAAAACCAGAAAAAGACTAGGGGACACTCAAGGATGTTACTTGGAAATACTTTTAAAACAAATTGGAGGAAATATTTTTTCACTCAACAAATAGTTAAGCTCTGGAACTCTTTGACGGAGGAGGTGGTAACAGCAGCTAGCGTATCTAGCATTAAAAAAAGGTTTGGACAAATTCCTGGAGGAAAAGTCTATATAGTCTGCTATTGAGGCAGACATAGGAAGCAACTGCTTGTCCTAGGATTTGTAGTATGGAACGTTGCTACTCTGAGACTCTGAACGGATCTTGTCACTCTTTAGGATTCCAGAATCTTGCCATTCTTTGGGGTTCTACATGGAATGTTGCTACCCTGAGATTCTGAACGGAATCTTGTCACTCTTTAGGATTCCAGAACCTTGCCATTCTTTGGGGTTCTACATGGAATGTTGCTACCCTGAGATTCTGAACGGAATCTTGTCACTCTTTATGATTCCAGAATCTTGCCATTCTTTGGGGTTCAAACAAGAAAACAAAAAGGAGGATAACCCTCACGAGCAACAAAAGCAATGGACAAAAAAAGTGAGGGTAACTCAAGGAGGATATCTGGAAGTCTTTATTGTAAACAGCTAAAAAAAGCGACCCGACACAGCCGTGTTTCGGCACCAAGGCCTGCATCGGGGGGGGGTCTATAAAATCTGTTATTTTGTGGCTGTTGGGTTAACAAAGAGGAGTATAGTTGTGTAGCTTCCGTGAATTGAGAAAATCTTTGTGCTGCAGTCCGCCGTAACGTCATAGACAGACTTTGCCTGAAAGCTGGTGCAGAAGGGAAGTTAGACCTGCACACCTGAGTCAGCTGCCTCCGGTTCCTGCTGCAGGAGCTTCTGAGTGGGAGGCTGTCTTAGGGACAGCTTTTTAATTTATTTGAAAGCTTCCCATATGTAGATATAAACATCACGAAATGAAATTAAATGTCAGTAAAACTGCTTAAAAAAATTATTGTAGCTGATGGAAACAGCAATAATAAAGGCTATATTTTGTGCTCCTTTGTCAACACTGTTCTACATAATGCAGTAATATATGATCAAATTTCAGTGAGGATATCCTGTTTACTGCTGGGTTGTAACCTGCCTTGGGAAGCCTGGTGTTATAAAGTTTGGAAGTAAAATTTAATTCTCTTTTCATTGAGGCACATGGAATCACATCTTCACCTCATCACTTTTGTAAACGGATTCTTCTGTTTTGAGCTTGTTTCAGGGACAAGTGGTTTTCATAAGTCAAAATAATAAAAAATATATCTTTTCTTTCATGCAGATCTTTCATTTGTTTTAACATAACTAAATGGGCTTTAAGCCCCTATTGCAGTCCATTGGCTTCCTTATATTTTGTCCTTGCGATGACTTATACTGTAACAAAACCCGCCCCCGACTTATACTGTGCTAATACGTACCCCCCCCCCCCACACACACACAAATACAGTAATGATGTCATCCCCCTCCAGCGTACTAGAGTCCTACCTTGCCGCCCGCCCTGGTGATGTAGTTGCGGCTGCGGGGGCAGGAAAGAATTCCCCTCTTTCCTGCCCGCTGCCGCTACTCCGTCTCCGGCGCTCTCCCTTTTTCTGTGCCGCGGACGGCCCCTCCGTATTTTAAAAATGGCTGTCTCTGAATACCCTATTACAATCTAACCTTTTAAAATTTTTTAAACACTGCAGTAGCCGTAGCCAGCCTTATGCAACGTTTTTCACACGTGACGGGAAAGCTGCCGGTGTGTGCATGGCTGGCTGAATGCAGTAGGACAATCTATGTAATTCAAGACATGTCATCTTGTACACTGTGTTCTGGTTAGTTATCAGCTGACTTTCGGAGCTGTTTGTTTTTTCACTGTAAAAATGTACCTATTTTTTTTTCTCTTTGCTACTAACAAGCAAGTGAATTTAACAGATCTGACACTAGATGCAAAATCGTGTCTGTATTCCTAGAAAGAAAATGCTTTTCTCCATAGCTAAATGAGGAGAAAAGCCCTTTATTAAAATACACTAGAGCTATTTTCTGTTCTGTCTCTGTTTGAAATTGTTAGACCTCCTTTGCTTTTTCAAACCCTGGCTTCATGTTTGAATATTCTGAAGGTGGGGGAAAGGTCTTACAGTCTAAATAAGGTCACAGCAGACCAAATGAATGTGTGTGAGGGACCTAAAATGGTGAAATACTGTAGAAACAGTAGGGGGTATTAACAAATTCACCGAGGAAAGGAAATCTGAGGTGAGATTTTTAAGCCGAGAAATCAAACAAAATAAAACAAAACATGGAAAAGAAAATAAGATGATACCTTTTTTATTGGACATAACTTAATACATTTCTTGATTAGCTTTCGAAGGTTGCCCTTCTTCGTCAGATCGGAAATAAGCAAATGTGCTAGCTGACAGTGTATATAAGTGAAAACATTCAAGCATTACTATGACAGTCTGACAGGGTGGGAGGATGGGGGTGGGTAGGAGGTATGCATGGGGACATCAAAGCATATCATTGATATTCTAACAGGATGGGTGTGGATAGGTGAGGGATGAGGTGATCAACAGAGACATACAACTTTATGGTTTATAATGGGCTAGGAACCCCAGATCCTTGTTAAGTCCTTTCTGTTGGGTGTTAAAATATTCAATCATTCTGACTTCAAAGGTCTTGCTTATTTCCGATCTGACGAAGAAGGGCAACCTTCAAAAGCTAATCAAGAAATGTATTATGTCCAATAAAAAAGGTATCATCTTATTTCGTAAGACCACATTCCTCTACTTAAGCCGAGAAAGAAAGGTCCTGCCAATCAAGATTCAATAGCTCGGACCTTCATACCCTGACTGTCTGCTCTACAGCTTCTTTACCACTAAAAAGGGTTACATAAGTATTGCCACACTGGGACAGACCAATGGTCCATCGAGCCCAGCATCCTGTTTCCAACAGTGGGCAATCCAGATCACAAATACCTGGCAAGATCCTGAAAACGTTTAATACATTTTATGCTGCTTATCCCAGAAATAAGTAGTGGATTTTCCCAAGTCAGTTTAATAATGGTTTATGGACTTTTCCTTTAGGAAGCTGTCCAGACCTTTTTTAAACCCCGCTAAGATAACCACCTTTACCACATTCTCTGGCAATGAATTCCAGAGTTTAATTACCCGTTGAGTGAAGAAAAAGGTTTTCCAATTTGTTTTAAATTTATTACTAGTCCTAGTATTTTCGGAAAGAGTAAACATTCACTTCTAACCGTTCCACTCTAGTCATTATTTTATACACCTCTATCATATCGCCCCTCAGCCGTCTTTTCTCCAACGTTCTGTGGTGAAGAAACAACTGCCACTCTATGACTGCTGTTTGTCTGGAACAAAAAATTGTGTTTCTATAGCTGGGGCTTGTTTGTAGAATTGTTTGCCAGGCTAATTAAGACTTCATCCAGATTTTCAGAAATTTATAAAATTGTTGAAGTCTTTTTGTTACAGCAGCGGGGGGAGGGGGGGGGGGCGCAAACAAAATGTGCCCCCGACACCTTGGGCTTTGGCCTCCTACCACCTCGAGGTCTGGCTATGCCCCTGATCTGTATATTAATTTCTTTCAAAGAGGTGATTATGAAGGATACTGAGTCTGCTATGGAGGATATGTTTTTGGCTCAGCAGACCAGAGCCAAGGGAGGGAAAAACATAGCTGAAAGAGGGACAGACAATGAGAGGGGGGGGGGGGGGCAGAATGAGTAAGTAGCAGAGATGGCCCTTTGACCTGGGGGGTTTCACTTCTTTGACCAAAATGCTGTGTTGCGCAGCCAGTTAATTTGCAGTCCGCCATGGTAAAGCATCCAAAGTCTTTTCAGCTTTGTTCACTCGATCCACTCGATCAGAATAGTGAACGTTACCCGGTAGCACCTGACAGTGTGCTGACAGGTGAACCGGTTCCTTTTCCCCTTTATGAAGTGTCTCCCGGCTAACCTGAATTTTGCGGCTCATTGTAAGCATAGCACGAAGTTAATTTTAGGTTACAGTAACAGAAACCCCAGCTGACTGGTGCCTATTATAGTTAGGGAGCAGTGACAGAGGCACCTTGCTGTGTAATTATGGCAGGCAGGGCGTGGGACCTGTTAGAAAAACACACACACCCATGTTAGCACTGGGAGGTTAGGGCATGTGCCTTCAGCCATCTCTAGGCCAGGTGCTGTAAAACCTGAGGTGTACCATTACTCTAGGAAATACATGAAAGCCTTTAACAATAAAATGAAGATAAAACTCACGTACTTTACCATGTGGTCTGCTGTGATACAGTGTAATTTCAGAAAAGGAACTTCCCTCCAGCTTGCACCCCAGAGGTGGCTGCATTGCTACTTCTGCTGGGGCCCAGAGCAGAAATTTGGCACAATGTATGTCATAAAGCTTCAGACAGGCTTGGGGCTCCCTGTAGCCTGGGGGCCCAGGTCACTTGTCCTGTTTGCATCCCTCTAACACTGGCCCTGGCGGTGTTGGACTGTTAAGTGTGATAAGATCCACTGAATACAAGCCACACTTAGCAGTTCATGACTTGCAATCCAGTGTGGCTGGTCCCATATGCCTTTCCTTACTGGTGGTATCCAAGGGTAAGGCTGCCAACTGGATCCAGATTCGCAGGACAGATTTGATCCAGCCCTGGGTTTACCCCCCACTGCATGCAGGGACTTGTAGTTCTGATTTCCCCATTGCATTCCCTAAGAAAAGCAAGATTTCAAAGTCCCAGCATGCACTGGGGTAAACCCAGGACTGGATCAACCCTGTCCGGCGAACCTGGATCCAGTTGGTAGCCTTATCCGAGGGCCACAGTGTTGTAAAGGAGGAGGCCCCATTCCTCCTCTTCTGGTACTGAGGAAGCAGGGGAAAGCCAGCCTCAAGGCCTTATCTAGGTGCAATGCTTCACATGGGTTCAAGCTCTATTTCTCTGCCATCCAAGTCCCCAGACCAGAGGAGTAGCTAGGTGGGGCCACAGGGGCATGGGCCCCCGCAGATTTAACCCTGGCTTCCCTGCTTTCACCCTCCCCGATCGCTGACCCTCTCCTGCCACATTCGACCCCCCCCTCCTGCCGCCACCGCCAACCCTCCCCCTCCGCTGCCGTCAGGTACTTTTGCTGGCGGGGGTCCCCAACCCCCGCCAGCCAAAGTCCTCTTCAGCACCGGTCTCCGGCGTGTTGCTGATCTGGATTCTGTTTCTGTGAGTCCTGACGTCCTGGACATCAGGACTCACAGAAACAGAATCCAGATGTTCCGTGCAGGACGTCAGGATGTATTACTATGTAACTTCATTGAGTGTCCCCTAGTCTTTGGACTTTTCAGTGGAGTAAACTATTGATTTGGGTTTATTCATTTCACTCACTAAGGATTTTGTAGACCTCTATGATATGCCCCTCAACGGTCTCTTCTCCAAGCTGAAAAGCTCTAACCTCTTTAGCCTTTCCTCATGCAGGAGTCGTTCCAGTCCTGTGCTAACATAGCAGGAGTTAATGGTAAAATAACACGTCTTAATGGTGGTCCATTTTGATAACTACCCTACCCCCCCCCCCCCCTTAGTGTGAAGAGTTTCAGTCTCTAGCAACCAGAGCTGATATTGTGATGTCATAATGCCTCATTCCACCAATGCCTGAGCTAACCTTACCAGTGATGTCACAATGGCTTGACTGCCCTATACGTGGCTCACTTCTGATATTGTGATGTCATAATGCCTCATTCCACCAATGCCTGAGCTAACCTTACCAGTGATGTCACAATGGCTTGACTGCCCTATACGTGGCTCACTTCTGATATTGTGATGTCATAATGCCTCATTCCACCAATGCCTGAGCTAACCTTACCAGTGATGTCACAATGGCTTGACTGCCCTAGACTTGGCTCACTTCTGATATTGTGATGTTATAATGCCTCATGTCACCAGTGCCTAAGAGCCAACCTCATCAGTGATGTCACAATTCCACTATATCTTTCTGAGATAACGATGACCATAATTGCACACAATACTCAAAGTGTGGCTACACTTTGTGATACAGAGGTAGATTGGTATTTGTTTAATTCTCTAGTCCTTTGCTAATAATTCCAAACATTTTGTTTGATTTTGTTTTTGGATGCCACTATAACTGTGCAGACGATTTCAACGTGTTATCTGCGATGACACCTAAATTCTTTATCTGGTAGCTGACAGCTAATCTAGAATCAATTGGTCATTATCTAATTACATCAAGGGTTTTCTCAGTAGCCAAAGTGATCCATCAACCAAGTTATTGTCCTCTAGTATGTGAAATGTATTTATTTTTTTAATAGGATTTATTTACTACCTTTTTGAAAAGATGACTAAGGGGAGATATGATAGAAGTCTATAAAATACTGAGTGGAGTGGAACGGGTAGATGTGAATTGCTTTTTTACTCTTTCCAAAAATACTAGTATTAGGGGGCACACAATGAAGTTACAAAGTAGTAAATTTAAAACAAATTGGATAAAATATTTCTTCACTCAATATGTAATTAAACTTTGGAGTTCTTTGCCAGAGAATGTGGTAAAAGCAGTTAGATTAGCGGGGTTTTAAAAAAGGTGTGGCTAGCTTCCTAAAAGAAAAGTCCACAAGCCATTATTAAAATGGACTTGGGAAAATCCACTGCATATTTCTGGGATAAGCAACAAAAAATGTACTGTTTTGGGATCTTGCCAGGCACTTGTGACCTGGATTGGCCACTGTTGGAAGCAGGATACGGGACTTGACGGACCTTTGGTCTGTCCCAGTATGGCAACACTTATGTACTTATGAGGGGGCGTGGCATGGAAGGGCCCCTCTCTCAGCCCATCCAAAATACTGGGTCTGGCTACGGCACTGCTATACAAGGCTGTGATTTTATAAAACAAGCATGTGCGGCAGAACCTCTGTCTCTGTTCCATCCAAATTAGGCCCCTGGGAAGCCCTACATGCAGATTGATAAAAAGCAGGGGCACTTGTTCTGTGCAACTATTTTTGATAGGGATATGAGACTGCACAATCTTACACTGGCTTCCACTTAAAGAACGCATCACGTTCAAAATTTGCTCCCTAGTCCATAAAATCATTCACGGAGATGCACCAGCCTACATGTCAGATCTGATTGACTTACCATCCAGGAATGCCAAAAGATCATCCCGCACATTCCTTAATCTGCACGTCCCTAACTGCAAAGGTCTAAAATACAAACTAATGCAGGCGTCAAACTTCACCTACTTGAGCACACAGTTATGGAACGCATTGCCGCACAACCTAAAAACGATTTACGAATTAACGAACTTCCTCAAATTGCTGAAGACCCATCTGTTTAACAAGGCATACCACAAAGATCAACCAATGTGAACATACTCAACTTCTCCGCATATATTCAGAACTGTCTTAGAATTCCTGCTTGTTATGCTACTACCATGTTCTATCATTATCATGTTACCCAAGATCCTTCTGTAACACTAATTGTCCATTTTCTAATATATTTCCACCATTCATGATGTATTGTAAGCCACATTGAGCCTGCAAAGAGGTGGGAAAATGTGGGATACAAATGCAATCAATCAATCAATCAAATCAATAAATTTAAATGCCCCTTTCTGCATGTAATGCAGACTGCACATGAAGAAAATACTACTACTACTAACTAGCATTTCTAAAGCGCTACTAGGGTTACGCAGCGCTGTACAATTTAAACATAGAAGGACAGTCCCTGCTCAAAGAGCTTACAGTCTAAAAGACAAGAGAACAATCTAAAGACAAGTGTACAATCTAGAGGACGAGTGAACAGTTAATCTGATAGGGTGGATAGATTGGGGCATTCTATAGATCTCGAGCGGTTAGGCGCCGAAGGCAGCATTGAAGAGGTGAGTTTTAAGCAGAGATTTGAAGATGGGTAGAAAATCCTTTCTTTCATGCCCATCTTCTCAAACACACTACACAGATGCATTCAGAGAAATATATACGTATCAAGAGACAAATGTGGAGGGGCATAATTGAACGAAAACGTCTATCTCCATGGGCGTTTATCTCCGAGAACGGGTCCATGAAGGGGTGGACCGAACCGTATTTTCGCAAAAAATAGACGTCCATGTTTTATTCGACAATTTGTGAGCTGGGCATTTTTGCTTTTCAGCGATAATGGAAAATGAAAGCGCCCAGCTCAAAAACGAATAAATCCAAGGCATTTGTTCATGGGAGGGGCCAGGATTCGTAGTGTACTGGTCCCCCTCACATGCCAGGACACCAACCGGGCACCCTAGGGGGCACTTTTACAAAAACAAAAAAAAAGGTAAAAGAGCTCCCAGGTGCCACCCTTCCCTTGTGTGTTGAGCCCCCCAAATCCCCCTCAAAACCCACCGCCCACAAGTCTACACCATTACTATAGCCCTAAAGGGTGAAGGGGGGGGGGGCACCTACATGTGGGTACAGTGGGTTTGGGGGGGCGGTTTGGAGGGCTCCCATTTACCAGGTGGGGGGGGATGGGCCTGGGTCCACCTGCCTGAAGTCCACTGCACCCCCTAATAACTGCTCCAGTGACCTGCATACTGCTGCCAGGGAGGTGGGTATGACATTTGAGGGTGAAAATAAAAAGTTGTGAAACGGCATATTTTGTGGTGGGAGGGGGTTTGTGACCACTGGGGGAGTCAGGGGAGGTCATCCCCGGTTCCCTCTGGGGGTTATCTGGTCATTTAGGGCACTTTTTGGGGCCTTATTCATGAAAAAACAGGGTCCAGGAAAAGTGCCCTAAATTCTAGCTACAAACGCATACTTTTTTTCCATTATCGGCGAAAGGCGCCCATCTCTCCTCGGCCGATAACCATGCCCCAGTTCCACCTTCGCCACGCCTCCGACACGCCCCCGTCAACTTTGTACGCTTCCGCGATGGAGTGCAGTTGAAAACGTCCAAAATCGGCTTTCCATTATACCGATTTATTCGTTTTTGTGAGACAAACGTCTATCTCCCGATTTGGGTCGAAATCTAGGCGTTTTTCTCTTTCAATTATAAGGTGGATAGTATCTTTGTACTGCACAGCAACATTAATAAACAGGATTCCAACGCACTGACCATATGTAACACCAGTTAGCACGATACATGGTCTTATGCTGGCAATTTTGAAACTCCCAGGGGAACTTGCAGGTTGTATTTTATACCTGCTGGCTTGCAAGCACATTTTGTGAATTTCCCTTGGAAACGGTGGAGTCAGCTGGTAGCACACAGGTACTTCTGTGGACTTTGCATCTGTTTTCCAAGGGGTCTAAATTCCACACATGCGATTTTACAGTGTGTTGGGTCCCGTCTCCTCCCTCCACCAGCTCTAATGGCGCTTTCCGGTGCATTGTGAAACAAAGCGGGTATTTTTAGCCACAGAGAGGGGAAGGAAATTTTCAATTGCTTAGATAGCTACACAGGTCAAATCTTTTTTAAATTGTCTACGAAATGCACAAACATCTAAGTTAGGCTGCGAGGTGATTGAAAAGTGGCTGTTTGACCTGAGTTTGAACTGGCATCACAGTGGAAGCTCCTGTCCTCTGCCCTTTTCCAAATGCAGACCAGATCAGAACTGCAACTCCGTATCTGGAAAAGGGATAAACAGTAAGATAAATATTCTAAGTAAACTTATAACACATTACTATATTCTGAATAGAAACTAGGCTATGATATCAGCATAAAGGTGTTTGCTGGTGAATTGCCAAGACACACAATATCTCAAATATTGAGGTAGAATAAGGTTGCCAACTGGATCCGGATTCGCCCAACAGGGTTGATCCAGTCCTGGGCTTACCCTGATGCATACAGGGACTTGTAGTTGTAGCCCTGCTTTTCTTAGGGAATACAATGGGGAAATCAGAATTTCAAGTCTCCTCTCTGCAATGGCATAAGCTCAAAACTGGTTATTTTGTAACCAGGTGCACCTGTAAAAGTCTGTGCATAGTGTGTGGGCTTAGGTGAATTTTCAAAATGAAAGCATGCATGTACTTCTGCTTTGAAAATGACCCCCAGGGAATTGATATGCTCACAATTTTGCCTGCACACGATTTTTTTCTGGGTTGTGTAAGAATAGAGAACAAACTAGGCTGAGTCACAAACCAGGCTGAGTCACAGACCAAAATTCACTGACCCCAGGATCATGTCTCCAAAAGTGGTTAGTCTGGGTCACAGAAACCGGGCAGATTCCAAAATGCAGATCCATTTTAATAGCTCATGTCCATGGATAAATTACGACTTTCCAAATCTACTTGGCTAATAACTTTTTATGGACTTTTTATACAGAAGCTTGCTCAAATCTCCTTTGAAACCACACTGTTAGTCACCACATCATTTGGCAACAGACCTAGAACGTTTAATAATGCACAGATTAAAAATAAACTTTCTTCAGGGGCTCTTTTACTAAAGTGAACATAAGAATAGTCATACTGGGTCAGACCAATGGCCAATCTAAGCCAGTATCTAGCTTCCAACAGCGGACAATCTAGGTTACAAGTACCTGGCAGGAACCCAAATAGTAGCAACATTCCATGCTACCAATCCCAGGCAGGCAGTAGGTTCCCCATGTTGGACTCAATAACAGACTATGGACTTTTCCTCCAAGAACTTGCCCAAACCTTTTTTAAACTCAGATACGCTAACCGCTGTTACCACGTCCTCCGGCAAAGAGTTCCAGAGCTTAACTATTCGAGGGTTAAATTTTGCACTTAACAAGCTTAAATGCAGGAAATGAATGTGCACCAACTGCAAAACTAATGTAGTACCTGGCAAGCGGGTGTGCTCACTCAGCATGTAACCTGCAGTTACCGCATTAAAATGCCCGTTAGTGCGCAGTACTCAGCTTGCAGTTAGCACCTTCTAATCAGGAGGTGGTAAGTGGTCCTCAGCTAACTGTGTTAGTGCACGGTAACTGCAGTACATTAAGTGCCAAACGCTCTCCATGCCCATTCTCCAACAATGCCCCTCCACAAAAATGGCCTTAACATTCAACTTATTGCACATTAATCCCTGGATAGACATGGGGAAAGCCTTTGCTTGCCCTGGGACTGGTAGCAGAGAATCTTGCTACTCTTTAGGATTCCGGAATCTTGCTGCTCTCTGGGATTCCGGAATCTTGCTACTATTTAGGTTTCTGCCAGGTGCTTATGACCTGAATTGGCCCCTGTGGAAGCAAGACACTGGGCTAGATGGACCATTGGTCTGACCCAGTATGGCTATACTTATGATTCTCTATAGGTCGTCCAAAATTGGGTGCACAAATTTGGCACCAATCACAGATCCATGTGCAAATCAATTAGCTAATGAGGCATCAACAGTCAATAATTGATGTTCATTGGCATCAATTTGTATTTGCAAGTGAATCTGCCCCAGGCGCTATTATATAATATCAGAGCCTGAATTTCATAGTATGCAACTCAATAGGGGAGTGGCCATGGGAGGGGCACAGGCAGATCGAGGGGTATTCTCAGAAGTTGGCCATGATGCTATATAATAGGGTTAACCGTGTGCCCAACTGCTATAAATTGGTTGCCAGCATTTACACCAGCTTTTGGCAGGCGTAAATGCTGGGCACCCAAAGTTAGGCGCGAAATCCGCGCTAAGCTAGTTTTCGGCAAAGGGGGCTCATTGTGGAGCCCCCTTTACAGAATACTGGTTAAGTGCAGATCTTCATGGCACCTAACTTTGGGAACAATTTACTGAATTCCACCCCCCCCCCCATCTATAAATATGCATCCAGCTTCCCCTACATAAGCACGCAGCTATGGAATGCATTACCATTTGCCGTGAGAAAAATCCACGACCTAACTAACTTTCGGAGATCACTGAATACCAGGCTGTTCAAAAAGGCATACCACGACGATACAGCCTAACTACCAGACAACGAAACCCAAGCCTGAACTAGATAAAACCCAACTCTCTATGCTCGACTGCCAAAGTCTACTCTACCATGAATGAACTTTAACACAATACCACCTCCTCCTCTCTGCCCTGTAGTAAGCTGCTTTTCCTAGTGTACAAAGGTAATCGCGTAATCTGTGGGCTGCCAAACAGTTCTGGATTACTGGCACTGTTGTACTTCCTTGAATTAACACGGATAGCAACCGGAAAGGTTCCTGATACTTTGGAAATTGAGTGGTACAGGGGTTGGGATGGAGGGGATGGGAAGAGGAGGGTGGGATGGCAGGGGGAAGGGCGGTTTACAAGTTGTATGGTTCATGCATAGTATCTTATTGTTTGTAAATTGGCAATATTGAGTCTGTTGTGTGTTGTGTTGCTTAACTTTGAGTTGTCAATAAAATTACTTTACTTTAAAAAAAAATGTTATACCACTCTAATTCCGAATATGAACTCTTTATACTTGACTGTTTAATCTACTAAGCCAATCATGATCTCTAATGTAATACCACTTGTATCTCTCACTACGGAAATGGTGATTGCCATTACGGCATAATGTAAGCCACATTGAGCCTGCAAATAGGTGGGAAAATGTGGGATACAAAAGCAACAAATAAAATAAAAAATAAATACACTGCATAGGCTGTTAACACATGCTAAATCTCACATTAACAGCCTAACACACTTTTGTAAAAGGGCCCCTTGTCTTGTCGAAAGAGACTGGACTGAAGATTGCTCTCCACCGATTCACTATATGTGTGAATATGTTTAACCTTATTAAAAAGTCACATTTCCTGGGCAACTTGTAGGTCAGGAAAATAAAGACCACACACCTATACCCAGGATATACGTCTAACCTCATAGACCCGCCGACTAGAAACTCAATCAGATCATCACGTTCTTATCTAAATCTCCGCTACCCTAATTGCAAAGGTCTCAAGTACAAATCAATTCATGGATCCAGCTTCTCATTTATAGGCACAAGACTCTGGAATGTACTCCCCAAAACCATGAGGACTACGTACGACCACCTGAACTTCCGGAAATTACTACGGACCTACCTGTTCGGAAGAGCATCTCCTACTGACCCAACTTAACTACCTAAATCCAGCAACACAAAGATATACAAACTTGTATTGGACTTTATGATTGTTATATAACCTCCCTCTCTCTGATTCCCTGATGTGTCTGTTCATATATGTTTCATTGTAAATAACCTCACTCTATATTTGTTTCTTCACCGTAGGTGGCTATCGCCTCACGGCACTATGTAAGCCACATTGAGCCTGCAAATAGGTGGGAAAATGTGGGATACAAATGTAACAAATAAATAAATACTTCCCCCCTTTTCCTCTGCCCAATGTTGCTGCTATCTGGGTTTCTGCCAGGTACTTATGACCTGTATTGGCCACTGTTAGAAACAGGAAATGGACCATTGATCTGACCCAGAATGGCTAATAATGAGGATTAAGGTACCCTAACACTTTTTCATCCATTTACTCATAAAGCTGATTTCACACAGAAAAGCTACGCAGGTAATTTCTCCCTGACTACTGCCTTCAGGGTCCAGGGTCCAGAGTACCCAGGGAATTTGCATCTTGGCGGGCCACTGAAAATCGTCCCCTCGAATAAATCTCTGTAGAAAATGTTTATAAGCCCCAAATTTGGATAAATCAGCTCTATGACCTTAAATAATAATAATGCTAACGAGGAATATTAAAATGGATATATTGCTTTGTGCGCGGCTGATCTAGAAGCTTGGCAGCCGCTGCTTTCGTAACATACCAATATCTCTCTGAACAGTTAGTTTCAAAAGGACCACTTGATTAGAATTTGGCTAATGAAGATTTATTATCATTTTGTTTACCTTTTGCTTTGTGAGTGCACAGTCAGCAAAACATTCGCGGGAAAGAGCCAAACCTAAACAGAACAGCAGAAGGGAGCGGAAAACAAAAATAATCAAAAGATCCATTTAGAGTAAATATTTTGCAAGGCATTTTCTGGTAGTCCTTTGGTGTAGTCTAGTTGCTGGAGCAGCCACTAGGTGTCAGCAATGCATTTTGTAAGTAACACCTGACAGCCAGAGAGAGAGAGAGAGAGAGAGAGAGAGAGAGAGAGAGAGAGATTCCTCTACCTTTCCATTGCTATTTTTATTTATTTATTTATTTATTGCATTTGTATCCCACATTTTCCCACCTATTTGCAGGCTCAATGTGGCTTACATAGTTTTGTTAGCATTGTCATTCCAGGATATCAGGTACAGTTAGTATTTTTCACACTCAGGGGCCTATGCTCAAAGGTTCTTGGTACAATTGCGGCCATTTTGGGAAGGAGCGTTGAGGTGGCAGTAAGGGCTCCCACGCTAACCTGGCAGTAACCACTGACCGATTACTGCTGGGTACGCACCGGTGATACAAAAATGTAAATATTTTTGTAGCGATGGAAATGGCATGTGCTGGAGGAGGGAACTACTGCCAGCCTGCTTTGGTAGCTCGGAGATACTTCCCTTTTATCGAGCGGTAAACCCGCATTGGGCTTACCACTGCTTCGTAAAAGGGTCCCGCAGTGCAAAACTTTGTGTGCATGTGTCTGCACTATCCCCGCCTCCCAACCACCAGGCCCGCCTCCCACCACCGGCTCTGGCACAGACCAAGACATGATTCCAAAGCGCCACACCACTCCGTGAGAAACAGCACTGGCTTCCTATCAAAGAACGCATCTCTTTCAAAATCTGCACCTTAGTCCATAAGATTATCTACGGTGCAGCCCCAGGTTACATGATTGACCTAATCAAGCTCCCAATCGGAAATAGTACCAGTTCATCGCGGTCTTATCTGAATCTCCACTACCCTAGTTGCAAAGGACTAAAATACAAGACAACCCATGCGTCCAAGTTCTCTTACATAAGCACGCGCCTATGGAACGCACTGCCACAAGTGGTGAAAACAACTTACGATCACCTAAAATTCAGAAAATTATTAAAGACTCGCCTATTCGGAAAGGCATATCCGAATGACCCAACTTAGGTCACTCAACCCTGCAACACTTCACTATCAAAGATCGTATTGAACATTGACAAACCCTTTTACCTCAAACCCAACTTGATTGAATCTTATCTTCCCTACCCCACTACAACATTTTGTACTTATCCCGTACCGGACTTGGCGAATGCCTTCACGGTATTATGTAAGCCACATTGAGCCTGCAAAGGTGTGGGAAAATGTGGGATAGAAATGTAACAAATAAAATAAAATAAAAGCAGAGCAGATAGACCACCCAGAAATGCAAAAAAAATCCTCCCGCACATTCCTCAATCTTTATCCTCCCAAATGTAAAGGCTTAAAATACAAATCAATGCATGCATCAACCTTTTCCTATACAGGCACACAACTCTGGAACACACTGCCACGTAACCTGAAATCGGTCTACGAAATGACCAATTTCTGCAAAACTCCTGAAAACTTATCTCTTCGACAAAACATATCATAAAGAACAACAAGCATTACTCTACTTTCTTCAAGATATCCAGGAATGTTCTTTAATGTCTTCTGCTTTCACACTATCATGCACCTAATGTCTATGACTTTAACACTATCATGTATTTTACCATCATGTAACCAAAACTTCTGCTAAAACAAATGTATACTCTTTTCTCTTCCCAATATTATGTATTTCACCATCATGTACCCAAAACTTGCTGTAAAACCAAATGTACATTCTTTTCTATTTCCAGTATCCACGATGAATTGTAAGCCACATTGATCTGCAAAAAGGTGGGATAATGTGGGATACAAATGTAATAATAATAATAGACGCATTCACATCCATGGAGCATATTCGGTGGAATGCTCTGTCCTTTTTTCTGGAATTTTTGCTTGTGTTTTTTTTCCTTGCTCTCTTTCTCTCTCCTCCTGTCTTTCCTCTCCACCCCCCCCCCCCTCCCCACATCAAACAGAACTGATGATTCACAGGATTAGGATAAATTGGATACTTGAAAACTGGGTGAACACCAGTGGCCAGGAATCTTGTCATTTATTTTTTTTGCTGAGGCGAGGGAAAGAAATGTTGATATTGACGTAGGAGGAGAATAAAACTAATTTCCTCTCTTCACGTGAGCGGCACCCCAAAATCGCAGTCAATTATTGTTCACTCCAGAAATGATTTTAATGCTTGATTTACGAGCATCTGCAGTCCAGAATTAACTGGCAACTGGTATCAGTCCAGCTCACTTTAAACTGGATTAAATGGGAAGGGAGTGATGACCTCTGCTCCTGCCTGAGTCCATTTCAGCAACGCAATCCTAATTATCGAATACCAGGCCGTATTTGTAATTGCAGTCTGATGACTGTACTGAGTATGTCTGTTCTGGGAGAGCAGGAAAACGGAGGTTGCTTAGATTCTGAACTGCAACACTAGGCAATGATCTGTTTAATTAGGACGATCATCCTTATTTATGTATTTCTTTATTTGTTGCATTTGTATCCCACATTTTCCCACCTATTTGCAGGCTCAATGTGGCTTACACAGTACCGTGATGGCGATCGCCAATTCCAGTAAGAGAAATTCAGAGTGGTCAAGTGTTAATGATCATAGATGACGGAGTATATTAAGTATTCAAGGAGAGGGTGAGTTAAGTTTTGTCCAGTTCCGGTAGGAGTTTCGATTGTGTTGGAGGGTTCGGGTGTTTAGGTTGGATCATTCTGGTATGCCTTTGTGAACAGGTTGTTTTTAGTGATTTCCGGAAGTTTGTTAGGTCGTGCATTGTTTTCATGACGTTTGGAAGTTCATTCCATATTTGCGTGCTTATATAAGAGAAGCCGGATGCATATATTGCTTTATATTTTAGTCCTTTGCAGCTGGGATCAGAAGCCTTTTCCAATAGGAATATTAATTTCCTAAGGGGTCCTTTTACTAAGGTGCGCTGAAAAATGGCCCGCGGTAGTGTAGATGTGTGTTTTGGGCGCCTGCAGAATCATTTTTCAGCGCACCTGTAAAAAATGCCTTTTTAAAATTTTTGCCGAAAATGGACATGCGGCAAAATGAAAATTGCTGCGCGTCCGTTTTGGGTCTGAGACCTTTGACCTAACGGTAAAGTCTCATGTGGTAATGACGTGCATGTGCCAAATGCCACTTGGCATGCATAGCTGAGTTGCGCCAGAAAATAAAAAGTATTTTTCGGGCGCGCATAGCAGACACATGCCAAAAATGAAATGACCGCAAGGGCCACGCTGTAGCTGTGTGGTAAGTCCATTTTGGTGCATGTTGGCCGCGTGTAGACGCTTATGTGGCTTAGTATAAGGACCCCTAAGTAAAGGTATTATTATCTGTCTTAATAATCATCCATTAAGCAATCACACACACACACACACACACATATATGAATCTCAAAATATCTAAAAATAATATCACTCTTTCTTTTTAGATTGAATCACATTTTCAATAAAATGCCACTACATATTTTAAGTAATCAAAAACAAAAGATGTAAACCATTCTGTTTTGTGAATGCAATTAGAAACGGTATAGTAAATAAATAAACGATAAAAAGAAGAACCCCCTCCGTATAAGGAAGTGAAATTAAAAATACAAAATAACCCCATGGGAAAAGTTTAATTATACGAAAAAAGTTTTAAAACTTTTTTAGAGTCCATTTTATTTTTATTGTTTGCTATTAAACTAGTGACCCTTGGGTTGGAATTGTATTGGTCTTCCCCCATTTTTTTTTTTTTTTTTTAAATTTTATTACCTTTCAATAGACCAACATGAGGGTTATTCCAAGACAGTGGTGTACATGGTCTTTTAAGATTACAGTTTTTTCCTTCAGACACAAAATCTTCATTTGATTGCTTTATTGTGTCGTCGTTTATCACAGCCTAACAAATGCAGTGTAGAGAGCAACAGGCCTTAAAGATGTCTATTGAAATAGTTCATGGATTTGGCCTGAAAAATATGAGAGTGACCACACTGTGTAAGTATTAACAGATAATTGACAGGATGCAGCATACCAGCAGTGCTTAAATTGTGTCAGTGTTGGCCTAATTTCTTTTTCATTTCATAGACAGAAAAGAGTAAGACGAAGGAGCACAGGAAAGGGGAAAAGAGAAGTCCAGAGGAAGAAAGAGAGAAATTGGAAGAGTGTAGAGATTCCTTGTTTAGAGGATTGCAAGTCCTAAATACACTCTGCCTTTGAACTTCTGCCAATGTACATCCGTTCTCACTTTTTGCAAACAGTTGAAAGCAATATTTTTTAAAGAGGCATTTTCTGGTACTTGAGGGGCCCCTTTACTAAGCCGTGTAAGCACCTACGCATGCCCAACATGCGCCAGGAAGCCGGCAAAAGAATCGGTTGAGTGATGTAGAAATGGAAAAGGTGCAGCGAAGAGCGACTAAAATGATAGCGGGGATGGGACGACTTCCCTATGAAGAAAGACTAAGGATACTAGGGCTTTTCAGCTTGGAGAAGAGACGGCTGAGGGGAGACATGATAGAGGTATATAAAATAATGAGTGGAGTGGAACAGGTGGATGTGAAGCGTCTGTTCACGCTTTCCAAAAATACTAGGACTAGGGGGCATGCGATGAAACTACAGTGTAGTAAATTTAAAACAAATCGGAGAAAATTTTCTTCACCTAACGCGTAATTAAACTCTGGAATTCGTTGCCGGAGAACGTGATGAAGGCGGTTAGCTTGACAGAGTTTAAAAAGGGGTTAGACGGTTTCCTAAAGGACAAGTCCATAAACCGCTACTAAATGGACTTGGGAAAAATCCACAATTCCAGGAATAACATGTATAGAATGTTTGTACGTTTGGGAAGCTTGCCAGGTGCCCTTGGCCTGGATTGGCCGCTGTCGTGGACAGGATGCTGGGCTCGATGGACCCTTGGTCTCTTTCCAGTGTGGCATTACTTATGTACTTATGTTATGTACTTATGTACTTACCACCCGGCTACTGCGTGGCTCTTGATCCAATTTCATTTTTGGCGTGTGTCCGCTATGCGTGCCTGAAAAATAATTTTTATTTTCTGACGCTCGTCAGCTATGTGCATCAAGTAGCAACCGCGCTAGCTCAGGGCCTCTTTTACCGCTGCGTAGTAAGAGGGCGCCCGGAGAGAGATAGATTGTAGTTTTCAGTACTTTATAGAGCCATGTGATGCCGGTTAAACATGTTAAAGTTGTCCTATATTCGTCCCCTGATAAAGCCATTGTATGAAACTGGGTGGCCATGGGATTGAAGGATCTACAGTCTCGGTCCTATTTGACAACATTTTGATAAGCTAAGCCTTGTTTATACTGCAAATGATATAGATTTGAATGTTTCTTGCGAGCTCATTGACACACATGTGAAAGAATGAGAACATTTTTAAGTGCATTATTAGTATAAAAAAGGGGGAGATTTTTTAGACCAATAATTCATAAACGAGCTGAATTTAAAGCCACCTTGATATACACTGGGATCCTTTTATTATAAGGAGGAGGCAATCCACCGAGGTGGATGAACACTCACTCCCACGAAAGCGAAACAATGTGATAGGAAGTAGGAAGTGGACCAGTGACTCCAGGGAAACAGGACTATGGTGGTGAAAGAACAGCTTTATTTCACAGACTCGACACAGTACTGTATTTCGGCCACAGGCCTGCCCCAGGAGTCTAAAAATTTTTTTTATAAAAGAAAAACATCAATGTTTAATATAAACACAAGATAAGTAAATACATTTAAATATGCATGCAACATGATTTAAAATGACATACAAAATAATTAAAAAAATTTTTTTTAAACGGCGAGATGTAATACAGAGACAGGAATATATTTTTGTACATAACAGAGGGGTCCTTTTACTAAGGCGTGCAAAAAAATGGCCTGTAAAAAAAGGACATTTTGGGGGGGGGGGGGGCTAAAAATGGATGTGTGGTGAAAGAAAATTTGATGCGCTTTCATTTTGGGCCTGAGACCTTACCACCACCCATTGACTTAGCGGTAAGGTCTACACGTTAACTGAGCGGTAATCGTCAGCACGCGTACACTGCTGATTACCGCCCGGTTAGCACTGCATGGTAGAAAATAACAAATATTTTCTGACGCGCTTATTGGACGCGCATAAAAAATGGAATTAGCACCTGGGGCACACGGTAGCCGGGCGGTAGTTCCAAATTGACGCACGTTGGATTCACGTACGTGCCTATGCGTCTTTGTAAAAAGGCCCCTGAATGTGAAGATTGCATTCTTAAGGCCTCTTTTGCAAAATGGCGGTAAGCCCAATGTGGGCTTACCGCTCGCTAAAAAGGACCTACCGTCGGGCTACCACAGCAGCCTAGTTCCCACCCTCCAGCGTGCCGTCATATCCAGCACTACAAAAATATATTAATTTTTGTAGCGCTGGTGTGTACCTGGCGGTAATCGGCCAGTGCCACGCGCTGCACGGTTACCACTGGGTTAACACGGGAGCCCTTACCACAACCTCGAAGGGTGGTGGTAAGGGCACCCCCCCGAAATGGCCGTGTGGCAAGTGCTTTACTTGCTGCACAGCCATTTCCTGCAGAAAAGAAAGACCTACTTTTTTAAAAATATTTTTATTGAGATTTTCAAAAACACAGCAAACAAAAGAAAAAAAAAACAAAAACAAAAAGACCCCAACAACTTAAACTATACAAAACAATGTTATACATTAAGCTGAGATCAAACATTAGGCAGGGACGCCAAGAGGGGGGGACAGGGGGGACAAAATTCCTCAGGCCCAGGCCTTTCATGGGGGGCCTGGCGCCACCGCCGCAGTCTGGCCCACCCGCCCTCCGTCGCTCCTGAACTTAAGCGCCTCACCTTCGAAAGCGCAGCAAGCAGTGGCAGACCACTCCTTCCTTCCGTGTCCCGCCCTCGCCTGACGTAACTTCCGCGAGGGCGGGACACGGAAGGTCTGCTGCTGCTTGTTGCTGTGCTTTCGAAGGTGAGGCGCTTAAGGTCAGTGCAGAGGGCCTGGGGGTGGAGAGAGGGCCCAGTGGCGAGTGGAGATGGGGGCCCGGTGACCTCAGGTGGGGGGGGGGGGCCGGGGGCGGCCTTGTCCCGGGCCTAGCCCAGTCTCTCGGTGGCCCTGACATTAGGCAATACAGTTAGACAGCCGATGACAGAAAGAGAGCGAGAGTTTTCCACTTCTGAGAACCATAATGAGACCCAGGGATATCAGTCACTGAAAGTTGCTCATATTTCTTGTACAATAAGACCCAATTCCACCAAAGAATGACATTGACTGGCTCCCCCCTCCCCCTCCCCCCCCCGAAATGGCCGTGTGACAAGTGCTTTACTTGCCGCACAGTCATTTCCTGCAGAAAAGAAAGACCTACCTTTTACCCGGCTGTGGTAAATGGGGGCCTCGGTACGTGTCAAAAGCACGTGTTGACGCCAGCACAGGCCCCTCGTTGCCGCAGCTTGGTAAAAGGGGCCCTGAAGCAAGCACGACAGTTCTTTCTTGTGGGCCATAAAAAACAAACACAGAAAATGAGGTTAATTTTTCACTTCTTTACAGGCAAACTGTCTGCTGGTTTTACTAAGAACCAGAGCGGAAGTTTGATTGACCACATCTTTATGATGAGCATAAATTTGCATTCAGCAACTTCAAAGAGGCAAATTTAAGCTAACTGTCAAAGAGAATTCGACCTCACTTTCTAGCTCTTTGCAAGTACAAATGTAAGTTCTTTAGACACTAGTAAAAAAGGCCCATTTCTGACACAAATGAAACGGGCACTAGCAAGGTTTTCCTCGGAGTGTGTATGCTTGAGAGAGTGTATGTGAAAGTGACTTTGTGTGAGAGAGAGAGTGAATGTGCAAGTGTGTGTGTGTGTGTGAGAGAGAGAGAGAGTGAATCTGGGTGCGAGTGTGTCTGTGAGAGAGAGTGTGTGCGTGTGAGAATGAGAGTGTGTGACACAGTGTGAAAGTGACTTTGTGTGAGAGAGAGAGTGAATGTGCAAGTGTGTGTGTGTGTGTGAGAGAGAGAGAGAGTGAATCTGGGTGCGAGTGTGTCTGTGAGAGAGAGTGTGTGCGTGTGAGAATGAGAGTGTGTGACACAGTGTGTGAGAGCGAGAGAGAGAGAGAGTGTGTTTCACACAGATTCAGTGTGTGCGAGAGAAAGAGTGTGTGTGAGACACAGACTCTCTATGTGAGTGTATGAGACCAAGAGAGTGTGTGAGTGACTGTGTGACACATAGAGAGTGAATGTGATACAGTGTGAGACATAGAGTGTGTGAGAGACAGTGTGTGAGAGAAAGACATTGACTGTGAGAGAGAGAGAGTGTGTGTGTGACAGAGATACCTCCCCCCCTCTCTGGTGTCAGGCCCCCCCTCCCTCCCTCTCTCTGGTGTCAGCCCCCCCCCCCTCTCTGGTGTCTGAGCGTTACTGTGCAGGACGCTGAGCTCTGGCTGTGCTTCAAGGAACTGACCAATCCTATTTAATAGAATGCACCTCCAACATTCTGAAGCCGAGAAACCTCGTGTGGTTGGTCACTTCTGCTTGTGACGAACCCGGAAGTACGTGATGTCAATTCAGGAGATGGATACAGAGAGCAGGAATGCCTCAGCCATGCAGTCAGCTTCAGAATGTTGGGGGATTTTTCCCCCACTTTTCTCAACAGATCTAAGCAGAAAGCATAGGTGTAGACTGGGGGGGGCGAGGGGGGGGCAATGCCCCCCCAAACGACGCGAGGCGCCGCCGCGCCATTAGTTAAAAAAAAAAAAAAACACATGCAGGCACGCGCTCCTCTCCATCCGCTTGGCTTCCCTGCCCTCTCTATCTGCGTCCCGCCTTCCTCTGACGTCATTTCCTTTCGGGCGGGACGCAGACAGAGAGGGCAGGGAAGCCAAGCGGACGGAGAGGAGCGTGTCCGTCTACCTCTCTCTTTTCCTCCCTCCCTCCGGCGCAGGCAGCAGTCTTTTCCAGCGTTCCTGGCAGCGGTAGCGTTGTACACGCTGCCTTTGGCTCTGCTCCGAAGCCTTCTCTTCAAGTTCCTGTTCCCGTGGGAACAGGAACTTGAAGAGAAAGCTTCCGGGGCAGACCGAAGGCAGCGTGTACATCGCTATCGCTGCCAGGAACGCTGGAAAAGACTGCTGCCTGCGCCGGAGGGAGGGAGGAAGAGAGGGGGTAAACGGAGTCACCATCTTGGACCTCGCGGGGGGGGGGGGTGGGGAGCAGAGGGAAGATGGATGGGACGGAGGGATGGTGAGCAGAGGGAAGGAACAGAAGATGGATGGGACTGGGAGGGGTGGGGAGCAGAGGGAAGGAGCAAGAGATGGATGGGACTGGGAGGGGAGCAGAGGGAATGAGCAAGAGATGGATGGGACTGGGAGGGGTGGGGAGCAGAGGGATGGACCAGGAGATGGATGGGATTGGGAGAGGTCAGGCACAGCAGAGGGAAGGAGCAGAAGATGGATGGGACTGGGAGGGGAGCAGAGGGAATGAGCAGGAGATGGATGGGACTGGGAGGGTGGGGAGCAGAGGGAAGGAGTAAGAGATGGATGGGACTGGGAGGGTGGGGAGCAGAGGGAAGCCTACTGGAAAGAAGACACTGCATAAAACAGAAGACACTGGGATCAAAGCGAATAGAAAAACTAAATGATCAGACAACAAAGGTAAATAAAAGTATTTTATTCATAATTTATTAATTGAAATGTGTCAGCTTTTTGAAATGTGCATCTGTGATATTTTGCCTGTAAATTTCATTCCTCCATTCTTTGCCCCCCCAAATGAAACAGTCAAACTACGCCTATGGCAGAAAGTGTACTTAAGTATGCATAGTTTGGAAAAATCAATAATTTCTGAGGAAATTATGTATGCAAGGGCAGTTTTCAGGTTAAGAATTTAATTTCCAACTCAATTCCAACTCCTATATCCCGCTTAATCCTTAAAGAAATCAAAGCAGGTTACAGGCAGAAAAAAAACACCAAAAATAAATAATCAATTAAAATATTTTCCAAACAGGTAAGACTTCAATGATTGTCTAAAATGAGAATAAGAAGTTATACTCCGAATCTGCACTGGAATATTATTCCATACTAGTAAAAAAAGCCCCGTTTCTGATGCAAATGAAACGGAGGCTAGCAAGGTTTTCTTCTGTGTGCATGTGGGAGTGTGTGTGTCCCTGCCCTCTCTCCCTTCCCTCTGCTCTCTGTCCCCTCCCCCCTCGGAGTCCAGTCCTTCAGTGTTGTTTCCTGCTGTGCTGTGTTTGTGTTACAGAGATAGTGAGGGCTTCTGCTCTCTCTCCCCTCCCCCCTCTGAGTCCTTCACTGTTACAGAGAGAGCGATTTGATTTCGTGCTTTGCTGTGTTTTCCTTCACTGTTTATGTTACAGAGAGAGCGAGGGCGGGGCAGACACTCATGGGGAAACCGGATATCTCTCCCCCTTCACACTTCCGGCTGGAGGCTTCATTTAGAACATTGGTGGTGCCTTTTATATATAGAGATTTTTGTGGCAGCATAACTAAAAGAGCTATCATGATACCGTTTAAAACGAATCTGGCTAACGGAAGGAAAACCCAAGTTCAAACGATAATTTGGATACCATTGAAATTCCAGCTAAGCTGTTTTGAAAATCTTCTCCATTGAGATGTAGAGGCCATTTTACTAAAGAGCTTTAAGCCAGAATGCACACTTAAGGGTCCCTGAGTGGAGGAGTAGCCTAGTGGTTAGTGCAGTGGACCTTGATCCTGGGGAACTGAGTTTGATTCCCACTTTAGCTCCTTGTGACTCTGGGCAAGTCACTTAACCCTCCATTGCCCCTGGTACAAAATAAGTACCTGAATATATGTAAACCTCTTTGAATGTAGTTGCAAAAACCTCAGAAATGCGGTATATCAAGTCCCATTTCCCTTTCCCTATTTGAGATTCTACATGGAATGTTGATGTTGCTACTATTTGAGATTCTGGAATGTTGCTACTATTTGAGATTGTACATGGAATGTTGCTATTCCACTAGCCTGAAACCACTAATATCTCCAATCCACAAATCTTTGGAAACTGCTATCTCGCTCTTCACTCATCCAAAGATAAGAACTAAGTGTATGCTCACCACAATTATAAAAATACCACTGTAAATATGTGTTTATATATATGCAGATTTCACATGTTTTATATATTTATTGGGAACCCTCGGACGATACCACTTAACGGCAATTTCATTAATTTTTTGCCTAGTGGCTAGGTCTCTCTTCATAGGGCATTCCCTTTTGTTAAACCATAAATAATTGCAGTTGCAAACACTTTTCACTGTGAAAAGTGTTTGCAACTGCAATTATTTATGGTTTAACAAAAGGGAATGCCCTATGAAGAGAGACCTAGCCACTAGGCAAAAAATTAATGAAATTGCCGTTAAGTGGTATCGTCCGAGGGTTCCCAATAAATATATAAAACATGTGAAATCTGCATATATATAAACACATATTTACAGTGGTATTTTTATAATTGTGGTGAGCATACACTTAGTTCTTATCTTTGGATGAGTGAAGAGCTATTCCACTAGCAACATTCCATGTAGAAGCCTGCTCTTGCAGATCAGCAACGCGGCAGCGCAGGCTTCTGTTTCTGTGAGTCTGACGTCCTGCACGTACGTCCTGAGAGGCCGTTTCACTAAGCCGCATAGGCGCCTATGCACGCTCAACATGCACCAGTTTGGAACTAGAGCCTGGGCGGTAATTTCTTTTTTTTACGCACGCCCACTACGCATCCCTGAAAATTTCCAGTGCATGGTGCTAACTGGGCAGTAATCGGAATTGTACACGTGCTGACGAATACCGCCCGGTTAACACGTAAGACCTTACCACTAAGTTAGGGTTACCATATTTTGTCCCCCCCCCAAAAAGAGGGTGCATGCCCCGCCCCTTTCACACCCCACCCCGCCCATTTGACGCCCTCGCTACGCCCCCTGTCACATTTTCCCCTCCCCCCTGTCAAACACCCCGTCACTCCCCTCTCCATCACCCCCCTCCCCTTACCTTACTACTGCCCTGGTGGTCTAGTGACCTCTTCGGGGCAGGAAAGAGCCCCCTCTTTCCTGCCCAGAGCGCTGCCCTGCATGCATCCTTCCTGTTGGTGATCTCGGCGCCGATTCAAGCCTCGTGAGGCCACTTCAACTCTCAGTGGCCATTTTGAATCGGTGCCGAGATCACTAACAGGAAGGGTGCATGCAGGGCAGCGCTCCGGGCAGAAAAGAGGGGGATCTTTCCTGCTCCGAAGGCGGAAGAGGTCACTAGACCACCAGGGCAGTAGTAAGTAAGGGGAGGGGAGGCTAGCAATCTGCCTATAGGACAACCCGCTCACCATCCTGCCCGTTTGTCCAGAAATCCGGACAAACGGGCAGATTGGCAAAACCCGCCCGGTTGCCCGGACATGTCTTCAAAAAGAGGACATGTCTGGGTAAATCCGGACATACAGTATGATAACCCTACACTAAGTCAATGGGTGGCGGTAAGGTCTCAGGCCCAAAATGGACACGCGCCGATTTTCATTTTGCCGCACATCCATTTTCGGCCAAAAAGAAAAAAAAGGCCTTCTTTTTGCAGGCGTGCTGAAAAATGGACCTGCCCGCGTCCGATACATGCGTCTACAACAGCACAGGCCATTTTTCGACCTACCTTAGTAAAAGGACCCCTTAGTTTTCGTCCTCCTCAAGATGTTCTATCATTATTATTGTAGTTCCCTTCTCTGTTTGTATTTGTTGATTGTAAACCGCTCGGATGGTACTTATGACGTGGTTTATCAAGAATAAATAACTTGAACTTGTGGCTAAAAGTCTGCATGCAGCAGGTTTCCACAGCACCTGGTATTTTAGCTGCAGAGAAAAGAGATGGGGCAGGAAAAGAATTTGATCCCGAGCTCCTGTCTGGTATTTTAGTGGATGCTCTCCTATCTGTACCCTTCTCCACCACCGCTAACTCCAGACTCCGCCCCTTCTGCCTCGCATCACCATATGCCTGGAACAGCCTTCCCGAGCCCATACGTCATGCGCCCTCCCTGCCCATCTTCAAGTCCTTACTCAAAGCCCATCTCTTCTCCCTTGCGTTTGGCGCCTAACCACCTTCCCCATTCATGATACCTACACTGACTACATAGTTTGTAACCTTTAGATTGTAAGCTCTTTTGAGCAGGGACGGTCCTTCCCCATGTTAAACTTGTACAGCGCTGCGTAACCCTGGCAGCGCTATAGAAATGCTAAGTAGTAGTAGTAGTACTCTGCATCTGTAGCACAGTAGGAAAGAAACACGAGGGAGAGGAAGAGACACACAGATTTGATAGACACAAGCAAGCACACAGACCCAAAATGACGGAGGCCCAGATGCATCAACCATACGTTAAAAAATCAAAAACGTAAAAGTCCTTATCGAAGTTGAAAAAACGAAGAATGCACTAAAAACAGAAGTCCCAAATGTTCGGTTCGGAATTTGAAAGTTGAATGCATTACAGAAGTGTAATCCCCATCGTTAATCTGCCCGTAAAGCATGCGCAGAGCAGCCAGGCGTTATGCTGGCTGCTCTGCGCATGCCACAAACGTCAAAACCCAAAACAAAAAAAAAAACACGTTGAAAATAAAAGGGGCAAAGGCGCTCGTCAGGAGCATCCTGTATGGGCGCCCTTGCCCCCCCCCCCCGAGGTCCCCGCTGCTCCCCGCTTCCGCATGTATTAAATAAAAAATAAAAACAAAAAAAAACCCAAAGTTTAGAAGCCCCGGTCCCCCTCCCTTCCTCTCTCTGTTTTTCTCCTTCTCCTTCTCCCACAGCTCCGCCTCCCGCCATCCTTCGCCCCCGTGCCCCGCCCCCCTGAGCTCGTCGCCGCCACTCTCCCCCTCTACCGGACCCCCCCTCCGCTTTACCAGCCCGCGCAGCGCCTCTCACCCCTGTGTGAAGGCTCTGCACGGGTAAGAACAGCTGATCGGCGATCAGTGCTGCCTTCTCCGACATCCCTCTGTTCTTCCTGGGCCCGCCCTCCTCTGACGTAAATTACCCATGTCAGGCGGTAGCGGGGAGATGACAGCTCAGGCCTTAACGACAGCTCTGACCTGACATTAAATATTTCATGGTAAATGAATCGGTGCACTCGTCAGTATGGTTATTACATTCCGAATCGCCCACATTTCAATGGTAGTTACTTGTTTGCATTCCGTTTTTGTTAGCTGCTAGCGTCGTCGGAAAATGGCCTTTAATGCATGCTATGTTTCAAAATTTCCTCGTTAAAGGGTCGTTAAAGTTTAATGCATCTTGCCCAGAGAAAGAGAGAGAGAGAGAGAGAGATGCACAGACATGCAGAGACACAGGGACAGAGGCAGAGAAGAGACGGGCAAACATAGAAACAGATATAGCTGGAGGGGAGACTCACATGCGCAAGAACAGAGGCACAGAAAGAAGCAGCCAGGGGCCAATGCACTGCCATTAGCTGCTCTACCTGTTTACTCAGTAGTTTATGCCTGATTATCCTGCACCAATCATACTCCTGAAGCAGAATTTTAACGTGGGAAAATCAGCGTAAAACCACTGCACTAAAGGGTAATGCAATGAGCAGGCACAGCACATGCAAATCACGACAGAATTACGCCTGAACGTTGCAGCTATAATAATTCTTTGTAAAGCAAAATATGATAGTTATTTGACTCCACTGTTAAAAATTCTTCACTGGCTTCCTGTGATTGCTCATATCAAATCTGAAATCTTCTGTATGGTTTTTAAGGTCTTGAATGGTTTTTGTCCTGACCGTATGATAGTCTTAGTCCAACTTAAATACAGATAACGTCCCTATCGCTCTAACTACAGGAACTAACGGGATATGACCTCAATTTCAATTACAAAGATTGCCTTCTTTTAGCAAAAAAATTGTTTGTTTACATGGCATCTAGGAGGTGTTTCTAAAATCTACGCACATTATTATAGAATACACCCGATCTGCACCTAATATAGGAATCGGGATTTACGCCAAGTGAAACATGGCCTAAATGGACACGACCAAATTTGATTGCCTGGAGAGGAGCTTGGTGTATTCTATATACTGCGCAGAAATTTATAAAATTCTATAAAATTTAGGTGCACTTTAGAGAATACACCTAAGCGTATTTTTTTCCATGCAGATTTTTCAGGCGCCATATACAGAATCTAGCCCTAAGCGCTATTCTATACGTGGTATGAACCTTAAATAGAATAGCATTTAGAGTAGATTCCAAACCTAAATTTTGGGCGTCAGACTTACACCTGTTGAACTTAGCGTAAATGCTGGCACCCAAGTTAAGGCAGTGTTCTGTAATTATCCACGCAGCTTTTCAGAATAGCCCCGACCTGACCATGGCTACACCCCCTTTTGAGATATGCACCATGGGAAGTTAGGCGCCATGCCTTATAGAATAACACGCATCCAGACAAGTGTGCAAATTATATTAAGTGTCAAATAAACATCAGTAATTGGTTGTTAGCACCCAATTATCGATGGTTCAGAGCTCATTGTCCAACGTATTTGCATGCGCATCTCGGAAGCACACCCTAACTTTGGACACCATGTATAGACTCCAGAGGCTAATGTTTGGAATTCTTTGCCAATGGAAATAAGGCTTGAACAGAATTAGTTTAAGTTTTGCAAATTACTGAAATCATGCTTGTTTCAGAAATAAGAACACAGGAATACCCATACTGGGTCAGGCCAGTGGTCCATCCAGCCTAGTATCCTGCTTCCTACAGTGGCCAATCCAGGTCACAAGTACCTGGCAGGAACCCAAATAGTAGCAACATTTCAGAATCCCAAAGAGTAACAAGATTCCATGCTACCAATCCCAGGGCAAGCAGTGGCTTCCCCATGTCTGTCTCAATAGCAGACTATGGACATTTCTTCCAGGAACTTGTCCAAATCCTTTTAAAACCCGGATATGCTAACCACGGTTACCACATCCTCTGGCAATGAGTTCCAGAGCTTAGATCTTCATTGAGTGAAAAAAATATTTCCTCCTCTTTATTTTAAAAGTATTTCCATGTAAGTTCAGTGAGTATCCCCTAGTCTTTGTACTTTTTGAAAGAGTAAAAAATCGATTCACTTCTACTTGTTCTACATCACTTGGGATGTTGTAGACCTCAATCATATCTCCCCTCATCTGTCTCTTTTCAAAGCTGATGATCCCTAAACTATCCTTTCCAAAACCCGCGCCTACACTGCAGCAAGCCATATTCCAGCGTGTGAATCCCATGAGGTTAATATCTCTGACTGAGGAGCAGGTGATTGCTGACAACCATAAAGTTTGAAGGATAGGGGGCACTGTTGCTTCTTTGACCTTCACCTGCCACCACTGACCATGCAGGTTTGTATTTTTCTCCCAGGAGCATTCTATGATTAGACCCCAGTAATATAAGGGAGCTGAAACTGGAAGCAAATTCCCTTTATTTTGGAGCTTACATTGCATTAGTTGCTACTCCAGAAAGCTAAGCAGGTTGCAGCAAATGACAGCGGTGGAAAGAGTGAGAGGTTGACAGAGGCAAAGAGGCAGATTGACAAATAGAAGGCGTTAAAAGGAAAATCATAACTGAGCCAATAAAATGTAGCTGAAATCAAAGTCCCCTAATTTAGAGAAGAAGGAATGTGAGAAATCGCAAATGCAGAATCAAATATTGAATGGGTGGAGGTAGCAGCAGCAGCTAGCATTTGGCAAAGGTGGAGAAAGGAGACTGCAGATGTCTCCAAGTCATGTCAGACCATTATGGCAGCAGGGCAGACAAAGAGCAGTAATTGTATGAGCAAAAGTAGTAAATGTAATACGAATCGGAGAAAAGTTTTCTTCACTCAACGTGTAATTCAACTCTGGAATTCGTTGCCAGAGAATGTGGTAAAGGCGGTTAGCTTAGCGGGGTTTAAAAAGGGTCTGGACGGTTTCCTAAAGGAAAAGTCCATAGACTATTATAAATTGATGGGGAAAATCCACTGCTTATTTCTGGGATAAGGAGCATAAAATGTATTGAGATTTTTTGGGATCTTGCCAGGTATTTGTGACCTGGATTGGCCACTGTTGGAAACAGGATGCTGGGCTTGATGGACCTTCAGTCTGTCCCAATGTGGTAATACTTATGTACTTATAGTAAAAAGCACAGAAAGAGGCACCAGAATGAGTGCGATCACCAATGGGCTCATTTTCGAAAGAGAAGGATGTCCATCTTTCGACACAAATCGGAAGATGGACGTTCTTCTCACAGAAACCTCCAAATCGGTATAATCGAAAGCCGATTTTGGACGTCCCCAACTGCACTCCGTCGCAGGGACGGCCAAACTTCAAGGGGGCGTGTTGGAGGCGTAGTGAATGTGGGACTTGGGTGTGCCTAATACTTGGCCGTCCTTGACCCATAATCAAAAAAAAGGACGTCCCTGATGAGCACTTGGACGTTTTCACCTGGACCTGTTTTTCTTACGACTAAGGCACAAAAAGGTGCCCGAAATGACCAGATGACCACTGTAGAGAACCATGGATGACCTCCCATTACTCCCCCAGTGGTCACTAACCCCCTCCCACCCTCCAAAAACATCTTTAAAAATATTTTGTGCCAGCCTTTATGCCAGCCTCAGATGTCATACTCAGGTCCGTGACAGCAGTATGCAGGTCCCTGGAGCAGTTTTAGTGGGTGCAGTGCACTTCAGACAGGCGGACCCAGTCCCATCCCCCCCTACCTGTTACGTTTGTGGAGGAAACAGCAAGCCCTCCAAAACCCACTGTACCCACATGTAGGTGCCCCCCTTCACCCATAAGGGCTATGGTAGTGGTGTACAGTTGTGAGGAGTGGGGCTTTTTTTTTGGGGGGGGGGGGTTGGGGCTCAGCACACAAGATAAGGGAGCTATGTACCTGGGAGCATTTTATGAAGTCCACTGCAGTGCCCCCTAGGGTGTCCAGTTGGTGTCCTGGCATGCCAGGGAGACCAGTGCACTACAAATGCTGGCTCCTCCCACAACCAAACGGCTTGCATTTAGTCGTTTCTGAGATGGACGTCCTTGGTTTCCATTATCGCCGAAAATCAGAAAAGTCCATGTCTAGGGACGACCAAATCTAGGGACGACCAAATTTAAGGGTTTGGATGTCCGTGACGGTACTTTCGAAACGAAAGATGAACGTCCATCTTGTTTTGAAAATACGGGTTTCCCTGCCCCTGGATCGGGACATTTTGCGAGGATGTCCAATTCAAAACTTGTACGTCCCTTTTGAAAATGCCCCTCCAAGTCAACTCAGGCCATCATGGTACTAAGGTAGGCAGAGTCAGCAACAGCTATGTGAGTGACCTGTTGCTAAAGATCACGGTTGATTTAGTGCACTGAATTAATGCATCAGTAAGAAGATAAAATTCAAAGAAAAACTGGAAATGTAGAGTAGAAAACCTTCATGGCAACTTGAAGACCTGCAACTTGCTGGTTGGCATGCTGCTATGGGATGATGGCTCAGGGAGTGGTTGTAGCAGAAAGTGCCAGCTAAAATTCTTAGCAGCAACTCCAAGAAAAGCAGAGAAGAATTTTGTTCGGACCCAGAGGACGTACTATCAGTATTCTGTTTTTTCGGAGAGGGAGGAAGGAAGAACAGGCAAGATGTAAATAGGAACAACAAACATAGTTTGAAACGTCAATAAGCAAATGCCAGAAGCCTAAGAAATATATTGCACTAAATGAAAAATTAGATATAATCGGCATCTCTGAGACCTGGTGATCGTAGTGATAGGGTGGATCAAATTGGTGGAGGGGTAGCATTGTATGTTAAGCATAGCCTTGAATCAAATAGATTGCAAATTCTGCAGGAAACACAACACATCTTGGAATCCCCTATGATCTCCTTATTCTCCTCTCCCTTCTTCTTACTGTCTGTGTTCTTCTCTGATTCATCTCTGTTAACAATGCTCTTTCCTGCCCTGCATCCACCTGGGGAATAAATCCTATTAGAAAGCACAGGGACCTGGGCTCTGCCCATCTTGGCAACATTATACCCCTGGTGAGTTACATAAATAAGTCAGTCTCCTAAGTTGTCAGGTTTGTAATGTGCATAGAAAATGTGCCTGCACAGCTGAAGGGTTTTACAGGGACAGGGACGAAAACTGGAGTTTACAAAGTACCGACAGAAACGGTACAAGCGAGCACTGTGCATTCATGTCACACATCTGAACAAGAACACGCTCCGGGCAATTCTGTACGCTGGTGCCTAGAGATACACTGCTACTACTACTCATCATTTCTATAGCGCTACTAGACCTACGCAGCGCTGTACACCTGAACAATGAAGAGACAGTCCCTGCTCGACAGAGCTTACAATCTAATTAGGACAGACAAACAGGACAAACAAGAGATAAGGACAAAGAGTAGCAAGATTCCGGAATCCCAAAGAGTAGCAAGATTCCGGAATCCCAAAGAGTAGCAAGGTTCCATGCAGAATCTCAAAGAATAGCAAGATTCCATGCAGAATCTCAAATAGTACTACTACTACTTATTATTTCTAAAGCGCTACTAGACGTACGCAGCGCTGTACACTTGAACAATGAAGAGACAGTCCCTGCTCGACAGAGCTTACAATCTAATTAGGACAGACAAACAGGACAAACAAGAGAAAAGGGAATATTAAAGTGAGGATGATGAAATAAGGGTTCTGAACAAGTGAATAAGGGTTAGGAGTTAAAAGCAGCATAAAAAAGGTGGGCTTTCAGCTTAGATTTGAAGACGGCCAGAGATGGAGCTTGATGTACCGGCTCAGGAAGTCTATTCCAGGCATATGGTGCAGCAAGATAAAAGGAATGGAGTCTGGAGTTAGCAGTGGAGGAGAAAGGTGCAGATAAGAGAGATTTACCTAGTGAACGGAGTTCCCGGGGAGGAATGTAGGGAGAGATGAGAGTGGTGAGGTACTGAGGAGATGCAGAATGAATGCACTTATAGGTCAATAAGAGGAGTTTGAACTGTATGCGGAAACGGATAGGAAGCCAGTGAAGTGATACACGTGTCAAAGGTGCAAATAGACAGGCACCTATTTGTACTGTACTGGGCATTATTTTAAAGGTAGCATCTAAGGCCCGGATGCTCATAGCTTACCATGCTTGCAACTTTTGATTTAGACTGGATGTAAGTCTAGCTCGCACGTTATTCAGCGTCTAATGCACAAAGGGGTTCTGTGTCGCTTTTACCGTTTGCCGTAGCAGGTACCGATAATCCTATACAAATATATTACAATGAGCTTATTAGTATTAAAATGAGCATTCCATGTGATGCCCGGATTTTTCTGTGCACCACACAGAAAGGTTTGCCCACCTTTAACGTGCAAAATTTTATGGCAGGTCTGGAGCTGTCATTGCATGAGGGTGACTTTTCAATGGAGCAGTCTGCTTGCGTTTTTTGAACTATTTTTTCGCAGTGTGTGAAATGTGCCATGTGTGTGTAATATGTGTCCCACACATAACAATAGTGTTAAAACGTTGTCATGGAACAAAGAGAAAAAAGAAAACTCTGACTATGATGTCATCGATGCACGCCTTTTCTCTGGGCATGCGCAGAACATCAACGCTTACTGAAAGACTGTTCTGCGCATGTGCTAGGCGCTTTCTCTGTTGAGCTGCTTGAATGAAAGAGCTCAGGCTCTACACACCAATTCTGCCTTGCCATAGATTCTGTGACTGGTTGCAGGGGGCCTGGCTATTATGGGGTGGGTCCCTCAGTTTTGTGCCCTGCGCTTTCCCACTCATGGCAGGCTCAATGCAGCTTACATGGGGCAATGGAGGGTTAAGTGACTTGCCCAGAGTCACAAGGAGCTGCCTGTGCCTGAAGTGGGAATCAAACTCAGTTTCTCAGCACCAAAGTCCACCACCCTAACCACTAGGCCACTCCTCCACTCAGTGATCACCCCACTCCTGAAGGGTGGCCTAGCACTTGAATACCAGCACCTTTTTTGCTAGAAAAAAAAACACACTGGGTAAAGTGCAATCTTTGACTTCACCTTGATGATCCCCTCCTCCGCCATAGCCGGCTAAGTGCCACTGAAAATGAAAGGCTAGCCCCCACCAAGTGATTTAACCACTTTTCCATAAGCTCCTAAATGACAATTCACTCACTGATTGTGGTGGGTTTTCTAACTAACTGGCATTTTCACCCCCTTTTCCCACACTATCTTGTCTTTTATTTGTTCAAATGGTAATAAGTATGTAATGTTTTATTTTAATATGTGACTATTAACCTAATGTAATACACTTATGTGTATTGTTGAGATTGATTGAATGTTTATTTTATCTTAATATTGGATTTTCATTGTAAGTTTGTTTCCCTTTTGTGTGTTTCCCTTAAGTACCAAAGTCTGTATTTTTCTCCTTGTTAGGAAGATGCAACCCTAAAGAAGCTGGCATGCTATCACTCAGGAGAGTGAAACAACACAGGGGAATAAGGATAGGATAAAGGAGGGAGAACTATCAAACTCCATAAGAACATAAGAGGAGCCATACTGGGTCAGGTCAATGATCCATCTAGCCCAGTATCCTGTTTTCGAAACAGTGGCCAAGCTAGGTCACAAGTACCTGGCAGAAACCCAAATCGTGGCAACATTCCATGTAGAACCCCAAAGAATATCAAGATTCCGGAAACCCCAAGAATAGCAAGATTCCATATAGAAACCCAAAGAGTAGCAACATTCCATGGTACCAATCCTGGACAAGCAGTGGCTTCCCCATGTCTGTCTCAATAGCAGACTATGGACTTTTCCTCCAGGAATTTGTCAAAACCTTTTTTAAACCTAGATACACTAACCGGTGTTACTACATCCTCTGGCAAAGAGTTTCAGAGCTTAACTATTCATTGAGTGAAAAAAATATTTTCTCCTATTTGTTTTAAAAGTATTTCCATGTCACTTCCTTGAGTGTCCCCTAGTCTTTGTACTTTTGGAACGAGTAAAAAATCGATTTACTTCTACTCGTCCTACACAACTCTGGATTTTGTAGACCTCAATCATATCTCCCCTCATCCGTTTCTTTTCCAAGCTGAAGAGCCCTAACCTCTTTAGCCTTTCCTCATACGAGAGGAGTTCCATCCCCTTTATCATTTGGGTCGCTCTTCTTTGAACCTTTTCTAATTCCCCTACGCCAGACACAGACAATGGGGGAAAGTGCTGAGAAACACCGGAGTAACAGCTGGACTGAAGCAATCAGCTTGGCAAAGACCCACAGCAAAAGGATGACGAAGGACATGACAACTGGGAAAGGTAATGAGATACGACTTGGTCCACCGTTCTAACAGAGAAAATGTCTGGAATCTGCGTTTTTTTTCTGGAAGCAAAGAAACAGTTGAGAGAACTGCAAAATTCATTACCACGTCTGCTTGCGCTGGAGGCAGATTCACATTCTCTTACTGTCCACAGAGGTCACGTAGCTGTTATGCAATAGAAATACTGACCGTGTGGACATCAATCATTGAGATTTGCTGGCGAAGCTTTGGTGGATGAGCTGGAAAGTTGCAAAAGTGACCTGTTGATGATCAGGCGCTTATGAATTTAGCAGGTACCACATCGCAAACAGAATGTGGCTTTTATGTGGAGGATAACTTTATTTTGATCATCAAGTAGGCGAATAATTCCGTAATTTCTAGTGCGACACTAGCCCGGCGGTAATTACGCAGCACTGTGCGCTGCCGGTTACTGCTCAGTTACCGTGCGATCCCTTATCGCCACCTCAATGGGTGACAGTAAATGCTCCCCCTCCCCCTGCATGGTCCTGCAGTAAGAATAATCTTACCACATGGCCACGTCTTTTATACGTTTTTTTACTTGCTACGGTAAAAAGGACCCTGGCACATGGCAAAAGTAGCTCCCGCTGCTACTGCAGGGCCTTTTTTACCGCAGCTTGGTAAAAGGACACCTTAGACATTTATTTGATTTGTGATATATCAAATAAAATTGAATTTCTGAAATACCAATGGGGGGAGTTGACACACCTACCACTGCAGGAAGACAAGTCAGTTTGCATTAAATTTGAGGTCTCCTTCAACGAGGAGCAATTTATATTTTCTGTATCACAACCAATAAGGCTCCCAGCTTTGCAATCCAGATAGAAAACAAAAAGCCCTACGATCCTTGATGAGAAGTGGGTGTTAAGGATAGAGGAGAATAGTCCTTCCCCATCAGAAAAACAAACATATTGAGTTATGGGTACTTAACATAAGACTAGCCATACTGGATCAGACCAATGGTCCATCTAGCCCAGTATCCTGCTTCCAGCAGTGGCCATTTCAGGTCTCAATTACCTGACAGAATCCCAAATTCATGCTACTGATTTGAGGGACAAGCAATGGCTTTCCCCCATGTATCTCTCAATAGCAGACTAAGAACTTTTCCTCCAGGAACTTGTCCAAACCTTTTTTAAATCCAGATACACTAACCGTTGATACCACATCCTCTGTCAACAAGTTCCAGAGCTTAACAATTCGTTGAGTGAAAAAATATTTCCCCCTGTTCGTTTTTTTAAAAGTAGTACCACGTAACTTCCTTGAGAGTCCCCTAGTCTTTGTATACTTTTTAAAAGAGTAAGAAATCAATTTATGTTTACCCGTTCTACACCACTAAATATTTTGTAGACCTCTATCATATCGCCCCTCAGCCATCTCATTTTCAAGCTGAAGATCCCTAACCTCCTCAGCCTTTCCTCCCCTTTATCATTTTGGTTGCCCCTCTTTGAACCTTTTCTTATTCTGCTGTATCTTTTTTAAGATACGGTGACCAGAACTGCACACAATATCACAGAGGAAGGGTGAAAGAGCCATTTAGAAGGTGTCCAGTGAATATTGTAAAGGGGTCCCACTTCCTCCGCTCTGGGTTGGGGCCGCGGCCCTGTTAGGCTCACAAGTTTCGAGCAAAGAACCAGACTGCCATGCGGACTTAAGACCAAAGTGCTTTATTCTTAATTCAGTTCTTCTCTCACAATTGAAATGCAGTTCACAAACAGGGTTCAGGCCGGGTTCCAAACTCCAGCCAACATTCAGTTCCTTAACAGTTCAGGCCCCCTTCCTTTGCACTACCTTCCCCTCTCCCTCAGAAGGGCTCAGTCAAAGTTCAGCCTGCTGTTCTCTACATCTCAATAATTCAACCCTTTCACAAACAGTCTCTTCAAAGGAAACCACTACTTAATGCCCCTGTCCTCTTCACAGCACCCAGGAAGACCCTGTACCAAACAGGGCTGGCAGCTTTCCTCCTACCTCACAGCACCACACCCCTGTGGCCTCTCACACTGCCTTCATGTGCTGGACAGGGCTACATTTACAGTCTCACACTCCATGGCAGCTGACTCTCCACCCCCCCCCCCCCCCCCCAGGGAAGCTCCAGTGGTAGGCCCTTTCCATCCTCCACCTACTCTCACTCAGTTTCCTCTCCCTCCTGGAGGCTGAAAGTCACCCAGAAATCTCTCTCTCCATTCCCCTCTCCTCTCACAGCTGGAGGGAATTATGTACTGGCGATGCAGCTAAGGGACTGAGCTTCACCTCCCCTTCCCCCTCTAGTGGGGAAGGGAGTAACTGGCTCCCCTAGCACTGAGTCACTGCTCCCCCTGCTGGGGTTGGAAATCCGTTCCACCCTTTTGGGACTACTGTCCTCTCTCCTGCTTTCAAGGGCTTCTGGTTATCAATAGAAATCAAACAAAATAAAACATGGAAAAGAAAATAAGATGATACCTTTTTTATTGGACATAACTTAATACATTTCTTGATTAGCTTTCGAAGGTTGCCCTTCTTCGTCAGATCGGAAATCTGAAATTTCCGATCTGACGAAGAAGGGCAACCTTCGAAAGCTAATCAAGAAATGTATTAAGTTATGTCCAATAAAAAAGGTATCATCTTATTTTCTTTTCCATGTTTTATTTTGTTTGATTTCTATTGATAACCTTAACAGTGGACTAACACGGCTACCACACTCCTCTACTTAAGGGCTTCTGGGAACTGTAGTTCGGTGATTAGCTGCTTCTCTGTGGGGCCCCCAGTGCTAGCTTTGTCAGAATATATTCTTCAGAGTGGGGTTGCATCAGCAAAGGAGAAAGAGCTAATGCAGCAGGTGCAAAGATTAATCACCTTTGCTGAAAACTGTGTGTTGAGAGAAACAGATTTCAGTGAAAGCGTCTTCCATTTATGCTAGGGTCCCTGGAGAGCAGTTTGAAGTCCAGGCTAATTAATACGCTATAGACCGTTCTCTGGGGCATCTTATTAAGACGTGGAATCTCTAATGAAAGCAAGATCTGGTCTCAGAATTCTTACATGCACATAGAAAGTAACAAACCAACTGGTACTTCTGTGAAGGTCCAGGACCTGTCAGGCTGTGAAGGGTTGTTCTTTCCTTTTAGAAGAGGGCGGAACTACAGCTCCCATAAGTCCTTGCACCAGAGCAGGGAATTTTCAGAGCTCAGAAAGGGGAGGGCCAGCTAGGAAAGTCCTGGACCAGCTGGAAGTGACTGGATGGAGAGTCCTAGAAGGTGGGGGCAGGGAAGCCTGCAACCCCCCCCCCCCCCAACAGAAAGCGGCATCTCTATTAGGAGAGGCTAAGAGGAACTAGACCAAGTCAACCACTGGCAATCAGCGGTTTATTTATTTATTTATTATCTGATTTGTACCCCACAGTTTCCCAACAGTGCCAGGCTCAATGTGGCTTACAGCGCACCACAGAGGCAGACGCCAATGCAGTGAAATGAAGCTAATACAGCAGGAAAATCTACAAGAGATATTGGGGAAGAGTAGGAATGGACGGAAGGATTAGGAAAACCAGGAGGGAAGAGGGAAGGGGAATGTGTCCATAATGTCTCTAGATCAATGCGCATCCAACAGTGGAGACACATGCAGAGGCCGTGGGATAAGCATTTCCGAATAACATGGTCTTTAAAGATTTCCTGAAAGTTAGATATAGTAGATGACGGCAGAAAAAGACCTGCACGGTCCATCTAGTCTGCCCAACAAGATAAACTCATAGGTGCTACTTCTTGTGTATACCTGACCTTGATTTGTATCTGCCATTTTCAGGACACAGACCGTAGAAGTCTTGCCCAGCACTAGCCCCGCCTCCCAAACACCAGCCCCGCCTCCCAATCTCGGCTAAGCTTCTGAGGATCCATTCCTTCTGCACAGGATTCCTTTATGTTTATCCCACGCATGCTTGAATTCCCCTACCGTTTTCATCTCCACCACCTCCCGCGGGAGGGCATTCCAAGCATCCACTACTCTCTCCGTGACAGCTGCCAACATTGTACCCGGAATTCAAAACATCTTTAAAAAATGAGAAACGTTTATCAATAAAAAAAAATAATTAACCCCTAGAAATCACGTTTTCCACTTTAGGTACCTGTAGTTTTTAGGCTGTAGAACATGAAAAGCATCAAACTTGTAAAAAGAAATTGCATAGTCCCATTCTACTGACCCTATAGAACACAAAACTTTCAAAAATGAAAGGGGACCCTCCAAACTTCTAGCCTTTATCTCTTTTCTTGTAACCCCACTTTTGGTACCTTTCCACCCAGCAGGGTCACATATAGATGTTGAGCTCTTTTAGGTGGGGGACAGAGAATGAGAAAATCATGTTCCAGGCTACTGTTAATACTCCGGCTTTGCTACATTTTTTCACCAGTTTTGTGAAACTTTATTTCAATTTAATCAACAGCTGAGAATATAGTAGATGACGGTAGAAAAAGACCTGCACGGTCCATCCAGTCTGCCCAACAAGATAAACTCATATGGGCTACTTTTTGTGTATACCCTACTTTGATTTGTACCTGTGCTCTTCAGGGCACAGACCGTATAAGTCTGCCCAGCACTATCCCCGCCTCCCACCACCAGCTCTGGTACAGACCATATAAGTCTGCCCAGCACTATCTCCGCCTCCCAACCACCAGCCCCGCCTCCCACCACCAGCTCTGGCACAGACCATATAAGTCTGCCCAGCAATATCCCCGCCTCCCAACCACCAGTCCCGCCTCCCACCACCAGCTCTGGCACAGACCATATAAGTCTGCTCAGCACTATCCCCGCCTCCCAACCACCAGCCCCGCCTCCCACCACCCGGCTCTGCCACCCAATCTCAGCTAAGCTTTAGAAATCCATAGCTGAACTGAACTCTGTAGAAACTATATGCTAAAAGTTTTAGGGCTCCTTTTGCTAAGGGAATCTCTACCATGGCTTAGTATAAGGAGCCCTTATTTTCCATTTGGAATTTGCTACGATTACATTAAGGGCAGGATTTAGTAAATGGTACCCAAATGTAGGCGCTGGGACGCTCATCTCGGAATGCCCGTTACAGAATAGTGCTTAGAGTGGATTCCTGTACCCAACTTTGGTTGTGAGTACTTAACGCCAGCTGAAAAATTGGGTGTCAGTCCTAGCACACGAGTTGGGCACGTAACCATAAGCACCGCCATACTTGGAAAAAACCAAGGGTCCATCAAGCCCAGCATCCTGTCTCCGAGAGCGGCCAATCCAGGCTTCAAGAACCCGGCAACCCCCCCCCCCCCCCCAAAAAATGATTTTTTAATAATGTTCAATGGACTTTTCCCTCAGGAATCTGTCCAAACCCCCCTTAAACTCTGTAAGGCCAGCTGCTGTCACTACATTCTCTGGCAACGAGTTCCCGAGTCCAAATATTTGGGGTATCTTGTAGTTGCCACCGGAACAATGCCGACTGGATATATCTCCCAATTCCCCCTGGGAGAATTCCCTCCTAGGACTACTTCCTCCCAGCTATTTTCCACTCTCCAAAGTTTTTTCTTACTGGGATGTAGTGTTTGGTCTTTTTTCTTGTGTAGCCATACTGGGTCAGACCAATGGTCTATCTAGCTCAACATCCTGTTTCAACAGTGGCCAAGGCAGCTCACAAGTACCTGGCAGAAACCCAAATAGTAGCAACATTCCATGCTACCAATCCCAGCACAAGCAGAGGCTTCCCCATATCTGTCTCAATAGCAGACTATGGACTTTTCCTCCAGGAACTTGTCCAAACCTTTTTTAAAACCCAGATATGCTAACCGCTGTTACTACATCCTCCAGCAAACAGTTCCAGAGCTTAACTATTCATTGACTGGAAAAATATTTCCTCCTATTTGTTTTAAAAGTATTTCCATGTAACTTCCTTGAGTGTCCACTAGTCTTTGTACTTTTGGAACGAGTAAAAAAAAATCGATTCGCTTCTACTGGTTCTACACCACTTTTTGAAAGACTGAAAAATCGATTCACTTTTCCCCGCTCTACACCACTCAGGATTTTGTAGACCTCAATCGTATCTCCCCTCATCTGTCTCTTTTCCAAGCTGAAGAGCCCTAACCTCTTTAGCCTTTAGGAGTTCCATCCCCTTAATCATTTTAGTCGCTCTTCTTTGAACCTTTTCTAATTCCGCTGTATCTTTTTTGAGATAAAGTGACCAGAACTGAACACAATATTCAAGGTGAGGTCACACCAAGCAGTGATACAGAGTATTAAGTCTGAAAATACCATCTCTTTCCTAATAATTCCAAGCATTCTGTTTGCTTTTTTGGTCTCCGCCGTCCACTGGGCAGAAGATTTCAGTGTATTATCTACAATGACACCTAAATCTTTTTCTTGAGTGCTGATTAGGGCTACGTGTTAATCACAATTAACGCTGTGATTAACATGCTAATTATTATTAGCAATTACACAATTTAATTGCAATTAATATTTAACTGCTCTCCCTCCCCCTTCCTGCCCACATGCATGCAAACATGGTTAGTCTGGCATTTCTCCTTCCCCTCCCGGCCCACCGGCGGCTCTCCCTCCCCTCCCGGTTTACTTTTATTTTTTCAGCAAATCTTTGCCGTTCAGCAGCAGCAGTATTGAAACGCTGCCCCGGTCTGCATCGGGCATTTCCCTCTGACCCATCCTGCCTCTTTCTGGCACAGCTTTCTGTTTTCAGAAGGGGGTGGGACAGGTCAACATTTGCAAGGAAGGCCCAATGCAGAACCAACCAGGCATTGTTCTTCCCAATGTGCATCGGTTTGCATTTGTCCACATTAAATTTCATCTGCCATTCAGATGCCCAGACATGATCTATAAAAGTATTCTATCAAAATTCTATAAATAATACCATGCAGCAATATTAACCCACAAGTTCAGTGGAATTTCCATAGCTACATTTCTCCATGGAAACCCCACGGCTTCTACACCTTGTTATAAACTTTGCGGTGTAAAACTTCCAGAGTAATTTCACACCTTATTCTTGAAAGGGGTCAGAGGGTGTAGGGCAGGAATAGCGCTGAGGTGTAAGGGCTTCTGCTGGGTTTGAGAGCTTTTTCTCTCTCTCACTTTTACAGCTTGCTAGAAAATGCTTACATTGTGTTTTCCTGTATAGTGACGAAAACCACAAAAAGGCCTTGTTTCTTTCAGATGCAGTATTTGGGTGGTAGAGTGATTGTGTTTTTGAGCTAAGTAGAGGATTGTGGTAGCCGTGTTAGTCCACTCTTAAGGTTATCAATAGAAATCAAACAAAATAAAACATGGAAAAGAAAATAAGATGATACCTTTTTTACTGGACATAACTTAATACATTTCTTGATTAGCTTTCGAAGGTTGCCCTTCTTCGTCAGATCGGAAATAAGCAAATGTGCTAGCTGACAGTGTGTATAAGTGAAAACATTCAAGCATTACTATGACAGTCTGACAGGGTGGGAGGTTGGGGGTGGGTAGGAGGTATGCATGGGGACATCAAAGCATATCATTGATATTCTAACAGGATGGGTGTGGATAGGTGAGGGGTGGGGTGATCAACAGAGACATACAGCTTTATGGTTTACAATGGGTTAGGAACCCCAGATCCTTGTTAAGTCCTTTCTGTTGGGTGTTAAAATATTCAATCATTCTGACTTCAAAGGTCTTACGTTCTTGTATGGTTTTAAAGTTACCTTTCAGGATTCTCACTGTGAAATCACTGGTACAGTGTCCTGGTCCTGTAAAATGCTGACCAACAGGGGTGGGAGCCCTACTGGCACCAGTATTGTTCATGTGATGTCTATGTAAATTGAATCTTGTCTTAAGCATCTGGCCTGTTTCTCCAATATAGCATCCTTCGTTACATTTTTTACACTGAATGATATATACCACACATTGGAAGATGAGCAAGTGAAAGATTCCTTTATGTTGAATATCTTTCCTTTGTGGATGACTGTGGGGTCCTGTGAAATGTTTTGGCATAGTTTGCAACTGGATAAATTACAGGGAAGTGTGCCCTTCTGTTCCTTTTCAGTCTGTGTTGGGAGTTTACTTCTGATTAGCTTGTGTTTTAAGTTGGGTGGCTGTCGGAAGGCCAGTACTGGTGGGGATGGGAATATCTCTTTCAGTATGCATGGGATATGCATAGAGGAATCCTGTGCAGAAGGAATGGATCCTCAGAAGCTTAGCTGAAATTGGGTGGCGGAGCAGGTGGGGGGAAGAGGGGTTGGTGGTTGGGAGGCGAGGATAGGGGAGGGCAGACTTATACGGTCTGTACCAGAGCCGGTGATGGGAGGCGGGACTGGTGGTTGGGAGGCGGGAAATACTGCTGGGCAGACTTATACGGTCTGTGCTCTGAAAAGGACAGGTACAAATTCAAGGTAAGGTATACACATATGAGTTTGTCTTGGGCAGACTGGATGGACCATGCAGGTCTTTTTCTGCCGTCATCTACTATGTTACTATGTTACTATGTAATTCATCCTCCTGGAGTATAGGTTGTAGATCTCTTATGATTTTCCTCAGTTTTTCCAGCTCTGGATTGTAATTCACTACAAGTGGGATTCTGTCTGTGGATTTTTTCTCCTTGTACTGTAGCAGATTCTCCCTGGGTGTTTTGAGGGAGGAGGCAATATTCTTGGAGATTATTTTGGGGTTGTAGCCTTTCTGTTTGAAGAATGCAGTCAGGCTTTTAAGGTGTCTTTCTCTGTCCCCTGGATCAGAGCAGATACGGTGGTATCTTGTGGCTTGGCTGTAAATAATGGATCTTTTTGTATATGAAGGGTAGAAGCTGGAGTTGTGGAGGTAGCTGCATCTGTCTGTGGGTTTCTTGTATATAGATGTTTGTATACAGCCATCACTGATTGAGACCGTGGTGTCCAAAAAATTGACTTTTTTTTGGCTAGAAATGAGGTGCAGATGCTGGATCCAGGGTCACCATCAGGCTTATTTTCGAAAGAGAAAGACGCCCATATTTCGACCCAAATCAGGAGATGGGTGTCCGATTCCTGTGGGCGCCCAAATCGGTATAATTGAAACCCGATTTTTGGCGTCCTCAACTGCAGTCCGTCACAGAGATGAACAAAGATCACGGGGGGGGGGGGGGCTGTCAGAGGCGTGGCGAAGGTGGGACTGGGGCGTGGTTATCGTCCGAGGAGAGATGGGCGTCTTTAGCTGTTAATCGAAACAAGAAGGGCGTTTTTGACGAGAATTTGGTCCACTTTACTTGGACCCTTTTTTTTCAGGTCCAAGTCCCAAAAAAGTGCCCCAACTGACCAGATGACCACCGGAGAGAATCGGGATGACCTCCCCTGACTCCCCCAGTGGTCACTAACCCCCTCCCACCAACAAAAACCTACTTTACAAACTTTTTTCCCCAGCCTGTATGCCAGCCTCAAATGCCGTACCCACCTCCATGACAGCAGAATGTGTTCTATCCTGTGACAGCCTTTCCCTGGTTCTGATGTGGCTCTCGGGTGAGTGTGACACTTTTTCTGTTAAGGGCACTGCAGAGTCACATCAGCAATGCATTGTGGTGGGCGTAGGGTATTGGGCTCCGTGATTCCACTAGCTTGTGTTAAATGCTCACGATGTTGGTAGTTGGTAGGCTCTACTCCCATGGTGCTTTTCCCTCTGCTTACTGGGTCAGAGTGTGCCCTGTTTTGTTTCTGGTAGTCCATGAGGTAGTGGCCATTTGTGTGACACTTTTAGATCCCTTTCATGTGTTAGCCACATTATAGCACTTAGTTCTTATCTTGAATGTTGCTGAAAGAGGGCATTGTACACCATTCTGCCACCTCAGACCTACTGCTAGTCTCAGTACCAGGGAGACTCGTTGCCAGTGGGGCACAACCTCTGATCTGCAGTTAACTGTGAGTAAAGGTGCTTATTCAAATAAAGGACGTTTTCAGCGAGATTAGTCTTCAGGTGTGAACTGCTGTGCCAAGGTTATACACCAGCAACAAGTCCTGTCCCTGGAGCACCTTTAGTGGGTACTGCAGTGCACTTCAGGCAGGCAGACCCAGGCCCATCCCCCCCCACCCGTAACACTTGTGGTGGTAAATGGGAGGCCTCTAAAACCCACTGTACCCATATGTAGCTGCCCCCTTCACCTCTAAGAGCTATGGTAGTGTTGAACATTTGTCCATCCCACGACCAAATGGCTTGGATTAGGACGTTTCTGAGCTGGGCGTTTTTAGTTTCCATTTTCGCAAAAAAAAAAAAAAAAAAAAAACCGCCCATCTCAGAAGGGACCAAATCCATGGCATTTGGTCAGTCCAAACCGTATTTTCGAAACAAAAGATGGACGCCCATCTTTTTCAATAATACGGTCTGTTCCGCCTCTTCACATACCCGTTTTCGGACATAGACGCCCATGGAGATGGGCGTTCACGTTCGATTATGCTCCTCCATGGCACATTAATAATTATATGCCTTCCTCTTCCCTCTAAGTGAAACACAATATAACTATGATTCAGATAACACTACTTCATTTTTGCAGGACAATTGAATTTCAGATCCAATAAGGTGCTTTGCATTAACAAAATTGTGTTTCTGGTAAAATTCATCACAATTTCAGAGTTGGGTACTCACAGACAAATTATCATAACCAAAGTAAGGGGAAAATCCATTGCATATCATATGTTTACTCTTTCCAAAAATACTAGGACTAGGGGGCATGGAATGAAGCTACAAAGTAGTACATTTAAAAGGATTCAGAGAAAATTTTTCTTCACTCAACTTGTAATTAAACTCTGGAATTCATTGGCAGAGAATGTAGTAAAGGCGGATAGCTTAGCGGGTGTTTTAAAAAGGTTTGGACGGCTTCCTAAAGGGAAAATCCATAGACCATTATTAAAATGGACTTGTGGAAAATCCACTGCTTATTTCTGGGATAAGCAGCATAAAATGTATTGTACTTTTTTGGGACCTTGCCAGGTATTTGTGACCTGGATTGGAAACAAGATGCTGGGCTTGATGGACCTTCGGTCTGTCCCAATTTTCACCAGGGTGGGCAAATTTCACCCACACAGATACCCTCCCTCTCCTTACACAACTTTTCCTTCCCGCCCAATGTCCCTCGTTCTCTCCTTCTAATACTAACCCCACCCTCAATGGTGGTTCTAATAGAAAGAAAAGAGGATTGGTCAAAAGGTGAGCAGCGTCTTACGTATTAAAATCAGCTGACAGGCACCATTTTTAAACCACCTTAGAAGCAAGAAGTAACATTAAGGAGTAAGTCATAAGAGGTATGGCGAAAATCATAAAGATTAAGTGAGTACATGAAACTGGTGTACACAGCAAGATAACAAGGAAAATTGTTTGTTTTCAGGGCAAGATTAATAGAGGTTCGGCTCCTAACGAAGCGGAAGCGAAACAGGAGCTGGCTGTAGCGTGAACCTACCATAAGTACATAAGTACATAAGTAGTGCCATACTGGGAAAGACCAAAGGTCCATCTAGCCCAGCATCCTGTCACCGACAGTGGCCAATCCAGGTCAAGGGCACCTGGCACGCTCCCCAAACGTAAAAACATTCCAGACAAGTTATACCTAAAAATGCGGAATTTTTCCAAGTCCATTTAATAGCGGTCTATGGACTTGTCCTTTAGGAATCTATCTAACCCCTTTTTAAACTCCGTCAAGCTAACCGCCCGTACCACGTTCTCCGGCAACGAATTCCAGAGTCTAATTACACGTTGGGTGAAGAAATATTTTCTCCGATTCGTTTTAAATTTACCACACTGTAGCTTCAACTCATGCCCTCTAGTCCTAGTATTTTTGGATAGCGTGAACAGTCGCTTCACATCCACCCGATCCATTCCACTCATTATTTTATACACTTCTATCATATCTCCCCTCAGCCGTCTCTTCTCCAAGCTGAAAAGCCCTAGCCTTCTCAGCCTCTCTTCATAGGAAAGTCGTCCCATCCCCACTATCATTTTCGTCGCCCTTCGCTGTACCTTTTCCAATTCTACTATATCTTTTTTGAGATACGGAGACCAGTACTGAACACAATACTCCAGGTGCGGTCGCACCATGGAGCGATACAACGGCATTATAACATCCGCACACCTGGACTCCATACCCTTCCTAATAACACCCAACATTCTATTCGCTTTCCTAGCCGCAGCAGCACACTGAGCAGAAGGTTTCAGCGTATCATCGACGCCCCTAAGAAAAGATAAGTGCTAAAAAATTGCATAAGAGAATATATACTAAAAGCACAGTGGCAACAAATAGAGGATTTTTTGACTGATTGGATTCCCGCCTGTAACCGCACTGGTATTTACACAAACCAGCGGCAGAGCGGAGCGGTGCTATTCAAAAGAGAGTGAATGAGCACCGGGGATCTGATGTCTTTTTACCTCTTACCAGGAGACTGTGTCAAAGAGTACAGTTTGCTCCTTTAGATTGTAAGCTCCTTGGAGCAGGGACTGTCCTTCTTTGTTAAACTGTACAGTACTGCGTAACCCTAGTAGCGCTTTAGAAATGTCAAGTAGTAGTAGTAGTAGTGCGCAGCGGCGACCCGCCCCGGGTGTCAGCCGGCCTCGCTACGCCGCTGCTCGAGGGCCACAATCCAATCGAGTTTTCAGGATTTTCCCAATGAATATGCTTGAGATGTAATTGCATGCACTACCTCCGTTGTATGCAAATGGATCCCATGCATATTCATTGGGAAAATCCTGAAAACCTGACCTGGTGAGGGCCAAGGTTGGACACTCCTGATCTAGATACATTTAGGACTGCTGAAAGGACATCCTAATTTTATGCACTGAGTTAATCAGGCACTGGTCTGAATATTGGCTGATGTCCGATTAACTTCCTCTACGATCTTCTGAAGATATCTGTTTAGTTGTCTATTAGATTGTAAGCTCTTTGAGCAGGGACTGCCTCTCTTTGTTAAACTGTACAGTGCTGCGTAACCCTAGTAGCGCTCTAGAAATGTTAAGTAGTAGTAGTAGTAAGGTATTAGATTGTTGAACTCATCGAGCAAAGTCTGGATTGTTCAGGACAAATATATTCCACGTATTAGAAAAAAGGGAAAAAAGACTAAACGTCAGCCGGCGTGGCTAAACAGTAAGATAAAGGAAATCATTAGAGCCAAAAAACAATCCTTCAGAAAGTGGAGAAGAGAACCAACTGAAAGTAACAGGATAGATCATAAGGAATGCCAAGCCAAATGCAAAGCGGAGATAAGGAGGGCAAAAAAGGACTTTGAGAAGAAATTAGCGTTGGAAGCAAAAATACATAGTAAAAACTTTTTTAGATACATTAAAAGCAGGAAACCGGCCAAAGAGTCGGTTGGGCCGCTGGACGAAAATGGTGTTAAAGGGGCGATCAAGGAGGACAAAGCCGTAGCGGAGAAATTAAATGAATTCTTTGCTTCGGTCTTCACCGAGGAGGATTTGGGGGGGACACCGGTGCCGGAAAGAATATTTGAAGCGGGGGAGTCGGAGAAACTAAACAAATTCTCTGTAACCTTGGAGGATGTAATGGGTCAGTTCAGCAAGCTGAAGAGTAGTAAATCACCGGGACCTGATGGTATTCATCCCAGAGTATTAATAGAACTAAAAAATGAACTTGCGGAGCTACTGTTAGAATTATGCAATCTGTCCCTAAAATCGAGTGTAATACCGGAAGACTGGAGGGTAGCCAATGTTACTCCGATTTTTAAGAAAGGTTCCAGAGGAGATCCGGGAAATTATAGACCGGTGAGTCTGACGTCGGTGCCGGGCAAGATGGTGGAGGCTATTATTAAGAATAAAATTGCAGAGCATATACAAAAACATGGACTGATGAGACAAAGTCAGCACGGATTTAGTGAAGGGAAGTCTTGCCTCACCAATCTAATGCATTTTTTTGAGGGGGTAAGCAAACATGTGGACAATGGGGAGCCGGTTGATATTGTATATCTGGATTTTCAGAAGGCGTTTGACAAAGTGCCGCACGAAAGACTCCTGAAGAAATTGCAGAGTCATGGAATCGGAGGTAGGGTATTATTATGGATTAAGAACTGGTTGAAAGATAGGAAGCAGAGAGTAGGATTGCGTGGCCAGTATTTTCAGTGGAGGAGGGTAGTTAGTGGGGTCCCGCAGGGGTCTGTGCTGGGTCCGTTGCTTTTTAATGTATTTATAAATGACCTAGAGATGGGAATAACTAGTGAGGTAATTAAATTCGCCGATGACACAAAATTATTCAGGGTCGTCAAGTCGCAGGAGGAATGTGAACGATTACAGGAGGACCTTGCGAGACTGGGAGAATGGGCGTGCAAGTGGCAGATGAAGTTCAATGTTGACAAGTGCAAAGTGATGCATGTGGGTAAGAGGAACCCGAATTATAGCTACGTCTTGCAAGGTTCCGCGTTAGGAGTTACGGATCAAGAAAGGGATCTGGGTGTCGTCGTCGATGATACGCTGAAACCTTCTGCTCAGTGTGCTGCTGCGGCTAGGAAAGCGAATAGAATGTTGGGTGTTATTAGGAAGGGTATGGAGTCCAGGTGTGCGGATGTTATAATGCCATTGTATCGCTCCATGGTGCGACCGCACCTGGAGTATTGTGTTCAGTACTGGTCTCCGTATCTCAAAAAAGATATAGTAGAATTGGAAAAGGTACAGCGAAGGGCGACGAAAATGATAGTGGGGATGGGACGACTTTCCTATGAAGAGAGGCTGAGAAGGCTAGGGCTTTTCAGCTTGGAGAAGAGACGGCTGAGGGGAGATATGATAGAAGTGTATAAAATAATGAGTGGAATGGATCGGGTGGATGTGAAGCGACTGTTCACGCTATCCAAAAATACTAGGACTAGAGGGCATGAGTTGAAGCTACAGTGTGGTAAATTTAAAACGAATCGGAGAAAATTTTTCTTCACCCAACGTGTAATTAGACTCTGGAATTCATTGCCGGAGAACGTGGTACGGGCGGTTAGCTTGACGGAGTTTAAAAAGGGGTTAGATAGATTCCTAAAGGACAAGTCCATAGACCGCTATTAAATGGACTGGAAAAATTCCTCATTTTTAGGTATAACTTGTCTGGAATGTTTTTACGTTTGGGGAGCGTGCCAGGTGCCCTTGACCTGGATTGGCCACTGTCGGTGACAGGATGCTGGGCTAGATGGACCTTTGGTCTTTCCCAGTATGGCACTACTTATGTACTTATGTACTTATGTTTGGGATAATGTGGGATATAAATGCCATAAATAAAATAAATAAATAAATAAAAATAAGGGGCTCTTTTACTAAGCTGCGTAGGCACCTATGTGCGCCCAACGTGCGTCAGTTTTGAGTTACCGCCTGGCTACCGTGTGGCCCTTGTGGTAATTTCATTCTTGATGTGTGTCCGCTACGCGCGCCGTAAAATAATTTTTATTTTCTGGCGCGCAGCAGAAACCGGACGGTAATCGCCAATTCTACACGCGTAGATAATTACCGCTAAGTCAATGGCTGGCGGTAAGGTCTCAGACCCAAAATGGATGCACGCCAGTTTTTATTTTGCCACACGTCCGTTCATCCATTCTCGGCAAAAATTTTTAAAAAAGGCCTTTTTTACAGGCACGCTGAAAAATGGATCTGCGTGTGCCCAAAACACGCGCCTACACTTGCGCAGCCCATTTTTCAGCGCAACTTAATAAAAGGGCCCCTAAATAATTTGCTAATTGTGCTTTGAGATATCTAAATGTTAAGTGCAATTCGGCGTGACTCATTTGCTGAGTACTGGGTTTGCTGTGCTAGTTGACTTACAGTAGGTAAACAGATGTTGCAATACCCATCATTCTTGCAGTGGGCTGAGTCATCTCCTGAAATGCAGGACTCGGTAATGTCTGTAAGTTGGTCAGGTTTTATGTTTACTATGACAAGAATAAACCTCATGCCTGTGCCGGGGTTTGTTGGAGATTATCTCATTCTCTCAGATTTATGGTTAACGCTTGTCGGAACACATGCCCTGAGCCAAAAAGGTCATAAGATGTGATATATACAGACAGCTAATCAACAGACTTTGGAAGTTTTTTTTATAATCAGGCCAGCGATATCCAGTACAACTGTGGGACGATTGCCGTATTTTATTTATTTACTAGTAAAAAAGGCCCGTTTCTGAGAGGAATGAACGGGCGCTAGCAAGGTTTTCATGGAAGTGTGTATGTTTGACAGTGAGTGTGTGAGAGACAGAGTGAATTTGCGACTGTGTGTGTGTGAGAGAGTGAGACTGTCTGTGTGAGAGTGTGTGTTCGAGACAGAGAGTGTGCCACAGGGGTCCCCCCCTGCATGTGTTGGCATCCTTCCCGCTCCCCCCCTGTGTTTTCTTTTCCCATATCCATCTCGTCCCCCCCCCCCCCCCCCGGCCTGCAGGATCGTGGGCCCTGTGGCGGCGTTTTTCTGTATCATAGTGTGTGTTTGAGAGAGTATGTGTGAGAGAGAGTGAATGTGTGAGTGTGACAGAGTGAGAGTGTGTGTGGCGTGTTTGTGCGAGAATGTGAGTGTGTGTGTGTGAGAGGGAATCCCAGCTTCAGGGTGTTGGCCCCGCCTCCCTTGGGCTTTCAGGATGGTGGTCCCTCCGTCTGCCGGCGTTTTCCCCCTTCCCTCCTCGCAGGTTGAGGTTTGAGTGCCCCCCCCTTCCAGTGCCTTTCAGGGTCGTGGCGCTCCCTCCGACTGAAGCTGTCTCCCTTCCTGGCACGTTCAGGCAGGCAGGCTGGCTCCCTGCATGTGTCCAAGGTTCAGGCTGCCTGCCTGCGTCGCTCCCTCCGTGTCTCCGAGTTTGTGCGGCCCCGGGGCAATGGGAGTCCTGCGAAGTTGGGAAATGGCTGCCGAGGGGCAAGGGGAGTGAGATCGTGTGTCGCCGATGCTTACGTCCCCGCCTGCCTCTCTCTGACGTTGTGCGGGCAATGTTAGTCCTCCGGAGGTGGGAAATATCCACCGAGGGTCAGGGAGATGGCGTTTGGCTGATTGTCATAGCGCCGCCCTCGACGTCATGACGTTATGACGCGAGGGCAGGCCAGACACTCAGGGCAAACCGGATATCTCTGGCACCTCAATTTCCGGCTTGAGGCTTCAGAACGTTGGAGGTGCCTTTTATTATATAGAGATTTTTATTTATTTACTTATTGCATTTGTATCCCACATTTTCCCACCTATTTGCAGGCTCAATGTGGCTTACATTGTTCCGTCATGGCGATCGCCATTTCCGGAGTGAGAGACACAGGAGATCATGATTGACATAACAGATTAAGCAGTCAAGTATAAAGAGTTCATATTTGGAATTAAAGATATAGTGATGATGCGATAAAGTTCACTCGTGGTAGAGTAGATTTTGGTAGTTGAATGTAGAGATTTAGGTTTTATCTAGTATCTTTGCACCACATTTTCTTGGATTCTGTTGCATCTGTTGGTACTGGAGGATCTTTTCTTTTCGAACACGTAGTGGAGAATAGTCGTTTAGAACTAATGCTTCTATTATTAATACTATTCTTGTGCTTTTCTCCAAGGACTGGGCTAGGTGGGGAAGGAAGGCGAATAGGAGAAATGGGAGGAATTCAAGAAAGACGCAGGGGAGCAGAACTGCCAGGGACCCTTTTACCAAGCCGTGGCAAAAGGGGGCCTGGGCTGATGTCACACGCCGAGGCCCCCTTTCACCAGAGCAGGTAAAAGGGAAGTCTCTGTTTCCTGCAGGAAATGGCCACGCGGCAAGTCAAGCGCTTGCTGTGTGGTTATTTTATGTATTTATTTATCACATTTATACCCCACATTTTCCCACAGGTTTGCAGGCTCAATGTGGCTTACAATAAACCGAAAAGGCTATCGCCAATCCAGTAGTTACACAAACACAATAAATTGTGGTAGACGCGGAGGGGCATAATCGAACGGAAACACCTATCTCCATGGGCGTTTATCTCCGAGAATGGGTCTGTGAAGGGGCGGGCTGAACCGTATTTTCCAAAAAATGGACGTTTTTGAGCTGGGCGTTTGTTTTTTTTAGCGATAATGGAAACTAAAAACGCCCAGCTCAAAAACGTCCTAACGTTTGGTCGTGGGAGGGGCCACGATTCGTAGTACACTCGCCCCCCTGATATGCCAGGACACCAACTGGGCACCCTACGTCAGTGCGGTGGACTTCAGAAAAAGCTCCCACATGCATAGCTCCCTTACCAAGGGTGCTGAATACCCAACCCCCTCCCCCAAAAACCACAAATGTACAACACTACCATAGCTCTTAGGGGTGAAGGGTGCACCTACATGTGGGTACAGTGGGTTTTGGAGGCCTCCCATTTACCACCACAAGTGTTTCAGGTGGGGGGGGGGGGGATGGGCCTGGGGCCACCTGGCTGAAGTGCACTGCGGTACCCACTAAAAGTGCTCCAGGGACCTGCATACACGCAGGCCTCTAGGACTTGTTGCTGCTGTATAACATTGGCACACCAATTGACACCTGAAGACTAATCTCTCCGAAAATGTCCTTTATTGGAATAACCGCCTTTACTCACAGTTAACTGCAGATCAGAGGTTGTGCCCCACTGGCAACAAGTCTCCCTGGTACTGAGATGAGCAGTAGGTCAGAACTGGCAGAATGCTGTACAATGCCCTCTTTTCAGCCACATTCAAGGGAAGAACTAAGCTGTCTAACGTGGCTAACACAGGAAAGGGAACTAAAACTCCTCCAGTGGTCATCTGGGCAGTTGGGGCACTTTTTTGGGACTTGTTCGTGAAATAAAAGAGTCCAATAAAGTGACTCCAAATCACGGCAAAAACGCCTTTTTTTTCGATTATCAGCTAAAGACGCCCATCTCTCCTCGGCTGATAACCACGCCCCAGTTCCGCCTCCGACACGCCCCCGTCAACTTTATTTGTTTCTGCGATGGAGTGCAGTTGGAAACGCCCAAAATCGGCTTTCGATTATACCAATTTGGGTGCCTTTGCGAGACAAATGTCTATCTCCCGATTTAGGTCGCACTATAGGCGTTTTTCTCTTTTGAAAATAAGCTGGAGAGTGGATAGATACAACAGGATATAAAGGGGGAAAGGGTAAAGATAAGAGAGTCCACAATGGTCAATTTAAATGATGTTTTGAAGGACTTTGGGTTTATGTTGGAGCTTGGGAGTAGGTCTTCCGGAATAGGCTGGTCTTGAGTAATTTCCTAAAGTTGAGATGGTTTTGAGTAGTTTTGACAGCTTTTGGCAGTGCATTCCATAATTGGGTGCTGATAAAGGAAAAGGATGAAGCGTAAGTGGATTTACATTTGAGGCCGTTACAGGTAGGATAATGGAGATTTAGGAATGAACGGGATGTGCTTGACGTATCCCTGGCTGGAAGATTGATTAGGGTGTTCATGTATCCTGGGGCTTCTCCATAAAGGATTTTGTGGACTAGGGTGCAGATTTTGAAGTTGATTCGTTCCTTTATTGGGAGCCAGTGCAATTTCTCCCGAAGGGGCTTGGAACTTTCAAATTTGGATTTACCAAAGATGAGTCTTGCTGCTGTGTTTTGGGCAGTCTGAAGTTTCTTTACAAGTTGTTCTTTGCATCCTGCGTACATTCCATTACAGTAATCTAGGTGACTTAATACCATTGATTGAACTAGATATCGAAATACTTCTCTAGGGAAGAAAGATTTTATCCGCTTGAGTTTCCACAATGAAAAGAACATTTTCTTTGCAGTGGAATTGGTTTGGCTAATTTTTTTTTTTGGGGGGGGGGGCCCTTACCGCCACCCACTGAGGTGGCGATAAGGGCTCCTGTGGTGACCTGATGGTAAAAGATCAGCGCATGGTACTGCCCGATTACTGCCGGGAACACTCGGGCACTAACAAAATTAATATATTTTTGTAGCACTGGATATTATTATTTATTTTATTTTTATTTATTGCATTTGTATCCCACATTTTCCCACCTTTTTGCGGGTTCAGTGTGGCTTACAATATGATATAAAGGATGGAAATACAATTTGTTACAACTTGGTTATGGATTACATTGTGTAGAGTTAAGCGAGACGGCGCACTAGGGGTGGGAAGTACTTCTGGGCTGCTGCAATAGCCTGGCAGTACTTCCTGTTTAGCGAGCAGCAAGCCCGCGTTGGGCTTCCCGCCAATTTGTAAAAGGGGTCTTCAGCTTTTTTGTTGAACTTTTTCAGACCATTATTTTGAAGTAGAACTAGAAGTACTATGTGCAAAAGCTGCATTGATGAGCCTGAAGCAACTGTGGAACTCTTTTTAATTTTTTAAAATTTGTTTATTGGGATTTATTAACCGCCTTTATGAAGAGATTCACTTTTGTCCCTTGAGGAGAAGTTGCTGTACAAAGTAAGGGGTCAAGGAGGGCCTGTGGTCATTTTTCTGTCGTCGTGTCAATAGTAAGGACTTTTTTGCTTGTTTTATTATTTTGCTTCCTTTTCTAAAATTTTATTTATTTTTGAAATTTCAAAACAAATGAAGAAAACAAAAGCCCGAAAAAAGGAAAACCCCTTAAAAGTCAAATGAGAGAAAGAAACAAAAAAAAAGGAGACAAATAAAAAATCTATGTACACCCCTAGCAAAGATACATGCTTTTCAAGAACCGAGTTAACATATGCTGGTCACACTTGGTGCTCTTACTGTAGAACCAACCAGAAATGATCAGCGCCGAGTTATTTTGGGGGATGAGGGTTTGGAAGCTCAGTTTTCAGAGCGTTCTCAGAATCAAAATGTGAAGAAAGACTAAGGAGGCTAGGGCTTTTCAGCTTGGAGAAGAGACGGCTGAGGGGAGACATGATAGAGGTATATAAAATAATGAGTGGAGTGGAACAGGTGGCTGTGAAGCGTCTGTTCACGCTTTCCAAAAAATAGTAAGACTAGGGGGCATGCGATGAAACTACAGTGTAGTAAATTTAAAACAAATAGGAGAAAATCTTTCTTCACCCAACGCGTAATTAAACTCTGGAATTCGTTGCCGGAGAACGTGGTGAAGGCGGTTAGCTTGGCAGAGTTTAAAAAGGGGTTAGACAGTTTCCTAAAGGACAAGTCCATAAATTACTACTAAATGGACTTGGGAAAAATCCACAATTCCGGGAATAACATGTATAGAATGTTTGTACGTTTGGGAAGCTTGCCAGGTGCCCTTGGCCTGGATTGTCCGCTGTCGTGGACAGGATGCTGGGCTCGATGGACCCTTGGTCTTTTCCCAGTGTGGCATTACTTATGTACTTTATAGCTGTGTGAGAGCAAAAGAAGGAATCTGTTAGAGAAAACAAAATGTACATGATAGAAATTTCTACTTGGGAAGATAAAAGAATTACTCCTGAAATTAGGATGACATTTATGGACTCATTAAGTACTTTATTAGTATAATTTGATTTCGGAGCCCAGGTTTTGTTAATCTGTGAACAATACTTTATGGGGTTAGTGGAAATGCAATTCATTAATTAATGCAAACAATAGGACACATGATAATGCATTTCAGGAAAGAGCAATGTGACAATCCACTGGGAGATATTATTTTCAGACCAGCTCAGTCAATGCATGAATAATGCTAAATGGGAAACTCAGTCAGATATTTCTGGGACATTTCTCATGGAGAAATCATCAAAGAATGAGAAAAATTCAATAATCTCAGATTATCCAGTGGATAAATATCCTCGGTGCATCTCCTATGGATATTTAGGGACACTTTTACCGCTCGCTAAACAGGAAGTAGCACCGGGCTACCGCAGCAGCCTGGCGGTACTTCCCACCCCTCGCACACCGTCATATCTGGCACTATAACCCGGCGGTAATCGGGCAGTTCCTTTTGCTGTCTGGTTACCGCCAGGTTAGCGTGGAAGCCCTTACCGACACCTAACCTTTAGAAGGAATGGTTCTGTGGAATCTTAGCGGAGATTGGGTGGCGATGCCGGTAATTGGAAACAAAACAGGAGCTGGGCAGACTTCTACGGTCTACGCCCTGAGAATGGCAAGGACAAATCAAACTCAGGTATACATATAAAGTATCACATACCATGTAAAACGAGTTTATCTTGTTGGGCAGACTGGATGGACCATTCAGGTCTTGATCTGCTGTCATTTACTATGTTACCATATGACCCATCCAGTTTGCCCATCCTCTGTAACCCCTAATTCTTCATGTTCCTAAGCGATCCCACATGCTTATCCCATGCCTTTTTAAACTCTGGAACAGTCCTTGACTCCACCACCTCCACCGGGAGGCCATTCCACGCCTCCACCACCCTTTCTGTGAAATAATACTTCCTTAGGTTACTCCTAAGCCTATTCCCTTTTGCTAAAGGGTTGCTGTGTAGTACCGTCGGCCCAACGCAGGTGCCAGCGGTTGTTCCACCCCCAACGTGCGCCATTTCCGACACTAGTGGAAATATTGAAAAAATATTTCCATAGAGGGTTACCCGGCGGTAATCAGGCAGCGTTGCGTGGAGCCCGGTTACCAATGGGTGGTGGAACGTGCTCCTCCCTGAAATAACCATGCGGCAAGTGCATTAACAAAATTGTGTTTCTGGTAAAATTCATCACGTAGCCATTTCATTTTTGGTTATTTTCACCCGCTGTAGTAAAAGAGGCCCTGGCGTGTAGCAAACATGGCTGCCGCTGCTAGCGCAAAGCCCCTTTTACCGCGGCTTAGTAAAAAGGCCCCTAGCTATTAATTGAAATGTACATGCGGAAATTTAGGCAAGGATCTGCACCCTAAATTTTTTTTTTAATAGAAATGTTTTTTTACATAATTACAAAGCGAACTTTGTCAAGCAATGCGCCATAATTTACAAGGAAATAGTTATCCAGGGAGATCCCTGATCTACAATAACATTTATAGGCTGTAGTCCACAATAAAGGGGGGAACTGATACTCTATTCCTAAAGAAAGGAAAAGGAAACCCTAAATTTTATACACAAGTCAAAAAAAGGGTGTGTGGAAATGAGAGGGTCATGTGCAGATCAAGGGCATTCCTTTAAGTTACACACATAGGACCCCTTTTACTAAGCCACGAAAACGTCTAGGTGCACCCAACAACTGTCAAAATGGACTTACCGCCCAACTACCGAGTTGAACGGGTAGATGTGAACCGTCTGTTCATGCTTTACAAAAATACTAGGACTAGGGGGCATGCGATGAAGCTACAATGTAGTAAATTTAAAACGAATCAGAGAAAATGTTTCTTCACTCAATGTGTAATTAAACTCTGGAATTCGTTGTCAGAGAATGTGGTAAAGGCGGTTAGCTTAGCGGAGTTTAAAAAAGGTTTGGACGGCTTCCTAAAGGAAAAGTCCATAGACCGTTATTAAATGGACTTGGGGAAAATCCACTGTTTCTGGGATAAGCAGTATAAAATGTTTTGTACTTTTTTGGGATCTTCCTAGGTATTTGTGACCTGGATTGGCCACTGTTGGAAACAGGATGGGCTCGATGGACCTTTGGTCTTTCTCAGTATGGCAATACTTATGTACTTATGTACCGTGTGCCTCTTTCGGTAATTTTATTTTTGGGACATGTCCACTACGTGCACCTGAAAAATACTTTTTATTTTCTGGCACCAAGTTGTATCTGATGCGCGTAGGTCCTTACCGCGCAGATTCTTTACCGCTAGGTCTGTGGCTGGTGGGTAAGGTCTCAGACCCAAAATGGGCGCGCGACAATTTTGATTTGCAGCACATCCATTTTCAGCAAAAAAGGGCATTTTTTGTAGATGCGCTGAAAAATAATTCTGTGCGTGCCCAAAACCCGTGCCTACACTACCACAGGCCACTTTTTACCGCGGCTTAGTAAAAGGACCTCATAGTTAGAGAATAAGGGCATCTGTGCCTAAATTTACGCATTTGGTCCTAAAAATAAATGGACCAAGTGAAGCCTGCCAAGTGCTCATCAGAGCTGGCCTTCTTTTTTCCATAATTGGCCAAAGCCGGCCATCTCGTAACCACGCCCCATCCCGCCTTCCATACCCTGCCGAAATACCCCCTCTAACTTTGGCCGGCCCTGAGACGGAAAGCAGTTGAAGGCGGCCAAAATCGGCTTTCGATTATACCGATTTGGCCGGGTTTAGGAGAAGGCCGACATCTCTCGATTTCTGTGTCGGAAGATGGCCGGCCTTGTTCGAAAATAAGCAGGATGGCCTTTATCTGCCGTCATGTTTCTCTGTTTCTAAAAGGGCCCCTTAATTAATCCCAATAATTGCTTGTTAAAAAGCCAATTGTCAGCACTAATTAGCTGGTTATTCAATTAATTTGTGCATGCAATTTTTAGCGCTCTTTATAGGTTTTCTGCTTCTTAGTTTTGCAGGAACTTTTCTATACGTAGTTTATTTTTTCTATTTTCTCCTTTATAGATAGATGACGGCAGAAAAAGACCTGCACGGTCCATCTAGTCTGCCCAACAAGATAAACTCATATGTGCTACTTCTTGTGTATACCTTACCTTGATTTGTATCTGCCATTTTCAGGACACAGACCGTAGAAGTCTTGCCCAGAACTAGCCCCACCACCCAAACACAAGCCCCGCATCCCAATCTCGGCTAAGCTTCTGAGGATCCATTCCTTCTGCACAGGATGCCTTTATGCTTATCCCACGCATGCTTGAATTCCGCTACCGTTTTCAGTACTTGAAGCTCTCTCAACCATTGGATTTGAGGAGCGTTTTCTTTTTCTTTTACATAGTAACATAGTAAATGACGGCAGAAAAAGACCTGCATGGTCCACCCAGTCTGCCCAACAAGATAAACTCATATGTGCTACTTTATGTGTATACCTGACTTTGATTTGTATCTGTCTTTTTCAGGGCACAGATCGTATAAGTCTGCCCAGCACTATCCCCGCCTCCCAACCACCAGCCCCGCCTCCCACCACCGGTTATATGTGAAATCTGTTTTCCCTGTTACATTCTGGTGTAACTCTTGTTCTGTGCAAGTTGTGTTACTTGTTTAATTTTACAAATTGCATACATAAAAATAAATAAAAAAGGAAACTCAAAGCTACCCAAAGAACCTAAGAGACCAGAAGTAAAATAATCAAACACTTTTGAAACAAATGCAAGGGCTCTTAGCAGAGACGTTGGCTTCCTCGGAAGTTACTAAGCTTCCTTCCTATTGCCGCACCCACAGAGGTAAAATTAGAATGTGTTTCAGGGTTGTGAGCAGCAGTACCACTTGTCAGGGCTTCAGCCTGGGCTGCTGCGCGTTTGTGCATCTTTCATACCTGCGCAAGAATCAGACACCTAAAGAGAGCAATTTTCAAACAGCCTACATCATTACAAACGACGGGGTGCTACCGACCTGCATGATTTGCGACAGATTTTCAAAAGGAAACTGCCTGAGTTGTTCCTCTTTGAAAATGAGCAAGTGCAATGGATGAGTGTGTGTATTTTTGGAAATCAAATCTGCCCATGCTGTTTCTATCCCATGGCTGATGAATACCTAGGGGAACACCTCTATTTCCTACAGCTATGGAGACCGTGAATATTTTAACTGCATTTCAGAAAGAAAGATTTTAGCTGCATAAATACATAAGTACATAAGTATTGCCACACTGGGAAAAGACCAAAGGTCCATCGAGCCCAGCATCCTGTCCACGACAGCGGCCAATCCAGGCCAAGGGAACCTGGCAAGCTTCCCAAACGTACAAACATTCTATACATGAGTTTGATTCCCACTTCAGGCACAGGCAGCTCCTTGTGACTCTGGGCAAGTCACTTAACCCTCCATTGCCCCATGTAAGCCGCATTGAGTCTGCCATGAGTGGGCAAGCGCAGGGTACAAATGTAACAAAAATAAAATAGATACTATTGGAGATTCTACATGGAATGTTGCTACTATTGGATATTCTACATGGAATGTTGCTATTCCACTAGCAACATTCCATGTAGAAAGCTGCGCAGGCTTCTGTTTCTGTGAGTCTGATGTCCTGCATGTACTTGCAGGACGTCAGACTCACAGAAGCAGAAGCCTGCGCGGCCACATTGGTGATCTGCAAGGGCCGACTTCTACATGGAATGTCGTTAGTGGAATAGCAACATTCCATGTAGAATCTCAAATAGTAGCAACAGTGGAGGAGTGGCCTAGTGGTTAAGGTGGTGAACTTTGGTCCTGGGGAACTGAGGAACTGAATTCGATTCCCGGCACAGGCAGCACCTTGTGACTCTGGGCAAGTCACTTAACCCTCCATTGCTCACCGCATTGAGCCTGCCATGAGTGGGAAAGCGCGGGGTACAAATGTAACAAAAAAAAAAATATATATATACAGTTTGTATCTGTAGGGCTGACCATGGAATTCTGCAGCTCAGGCACCACGTTCGGAAGGATAATGTCGCACCGAGGACAAAAGGAGAGAATTCCACAGGGCAAAACACGTGAAAAGAAGCTTATAAACCATCGAGCTTGGAATTACACCAGAAATCATCTTGTTTCATTGCCTCTCTAACTTGCTGAGACTCAGCCTGTGTACTGCAGGCTTGCAGTAGAAATGAATGCCTTCATACCAGGAGGTCTTACATCAACCCTGTTCCAAGGTTTATGGGGTTATCTATCTTCAGATGAAGGCCCTTTACATTTACTGATAATGTATTTATAGGACTTTATTACTGTAATATTTAAACCTAATACAATATGGTTCTCTTTGGATGTCTGTGACCTTATAATTGTATCATTTTGTTTGCCAAAAGACGTGTAGCTATAAATTGATCTAATTTATCCAATATATGAGTTTCATTTATATTACCGAGGGCACTGAGGTTTGTTCCTACGTAAGGCGTCACATGTTGGCAGGCAGATATCCATCACAGACAATATGAAGTGATGTTCTCAGCCCGTGTACAATATTCCTCCCCAGGCTGAAACAACAGGACTGCACCACCACTGGCTAAACGTGCTAATCTGACTCCCTGAAACCAGCTCGCCCGTCTCTGGATGCATCAAGAGTAAATTTTCCTAAACCCCTTCCCGTGCACTCCGCTCCATGGATAAATCCTTCTTATCTGTTCCCTTCTCCACTACTGCCAACTCCAGACTTCGCGCCTTCTGTCTCGCTGCACCCTAAGCCTGGAATAAACTTCCTGAGCCCCTACGTCTTGCCCTATCCTTGGCCACCTTTAAATCTAGACTGAAAGCCCACCTCTTTAACATTGCTTTTGACTCGTAACCACTTGTAACCACTCGCCTCCACCTACCCGCCTCTCTTCCTTCCCGTTCACATTAATTGATTTGATTACTTTATTTATTTTTTGTCTATTAGATTGTAAGCTCTTTGAGCAGGGACTGTCTTTCTTCTATGTTTGTGCAGCGCTGCGTACGCCTTGTAGCGCTATAGAAATGCTAAATAGTAGTAGTAGTAGTAGTAATTTTCCTAAAATATCAGCGGATGGACATGCACACAGGGCCGCCGAGAGGGGGGGCAAAATTCCCCAGGCCCAGGCCTCCAAGGGGGACCCGGCGCCGGGGTCAGGCCACCGGTGCTGCAGTCCCCGGTCTCACCTGCCTGCCTCCACGGCTCTGGGCCCCCTTCATTCAAAGCGGCAGTCGCAGATCGTCTCTCTTCTGGCCTTCCTTCCCTGTGTCCCGCCCTCGCGGAAACCAGAAGTTACATCAGATGAAGGCGGGACACGGCGAGGGAAGGCCAGAAGAGACACGATCTACGACTGTCGCTTTGAATGAAGGGGGCCCGGAGCCGTGGAGGCAGGCAGGTGAGACCGCGGACTGCAGCGACGGGGGGAGCGGAGGCGGGGCAGCAGGGGGCGAAGGAGGGGGCAGAGGCGGGGTGGCCTTGCCCCGGGCTCAGCCTAGTCTCTCGGCGGCCCTTCATGCACAGGACAAAATGTTTTGGTTAAAAAAATAGGCTGAAAATCATAGCCTTCTTTGAAAATAGGCATCCCGTTTTGGATTGTATAAATTAAGGGCCAGATTCTACATAAGGTGTCTGAAAGCTCCGCACGGAATAAATTTCTGTAAGCTACGCCTATATTTAGGTGCGGTATGTAGAATGCGCTTAGTTGATATCACAGCGTAAATGTCTGCACGTAGATTTAGGTGCAGAGGGCCATATTCTAGAACACTGCACTTAAATTTTGGAACGCCCATTGCTCCACCCATTACCACGCCACTTTTTGGCTGCGCGCATTAGAATTTAGGTGCAGTGCGTTACAGAATACACTGAGGGCCCTGTTTGCTAAGGTGCGCTTAGATCACGCCAATGCTAGAGTCACCCATAGGAATATATGGGTGTCTCTAGCGTTAACACATGCTAATTTTTAGCAAGCGCTAAAAATGCTAGTGCACCTACAGCACAGCTTAGTAAACAGGGCCCTTAGTGAGTTGTGCATGTAAATTCTAATTATTGCCAATTAGTGCTCATTATTGCTTGTTAAGTGCTGTTAAAAGTGCTGATTGGCCCGTTAAGCCAATTAACTTACGTGCGTTGTTATAGAATATGCTTGGATTTGAGTGCAGAACTCTAGGAACGCTATATAGAATCCGGGCGTATATACTGATTAATTATTTATCTCTCTAATTGTAATTTACTTTGATCTATCCCTGAAAAGGCAGAACTGAGAAACTGAGGCATAATGAGTTGGATTCAGTAATTGACCTGAACGTTAGAAAGATCTGCGCTGAAATTGCATTCTAGAAAGGTGCCAAGTTCAGCGCCAACTCCTGTGACCAACTGTAAGTACCCTGACTTATACCAAGTGAAGTCTGGTATAAATCCAGGCATGCAAGTTGAACGTGCAACCCTGGAATTCTACAACATTGCGACTAAGTTATGGGAAAGCCACTGATCCACTCATGCCCCTCCCATGGCCCCCTTTCGAGTTGAGCCCCAGACAATTTCAGCATGTAACTTTATAGAATAGTGCAAAGGCAGAAATGTGTGTAAATCCAAATTGCCAATTTGGGGGCCCTTTTAAATAGCGGCGATAAGACCAACGCAGGCTTACCGCTCGCTCTTTCTGGACTATCGCCGGCCCAACGTGGCCGCTGGTGGTACTTCGACCACGAGCGCACGCCATTTCTGGGGGAAAAAGAAAAACCCAGAAATGGCTTGCGTGGCGATACCCTGACAGCATAGGCGTAGACTGGGGGGGGGCGAGGGGGGGCAGTGCCCCCCCAAACGACGCGAGGCGCTGCCACGCCATTAGTTAAAAAAAAAAAAAGTTAAAAAAAAAAAAAAACACATGCAGGCACGCGCTCCTCTCCGTCCGATTGGCTTCCCTGCCCTCTCTATCTGCGTCCCGCCTTCCTCTGACGTCATTTCCTTTCGGGCGGGACGCAGACAGAGAGGGCAGGGAAGCCAAGCGGACGGAGAGGAGCGTCTCCGTCTACTCCTCTCTCTTCCTCCCTCCCTCCGGCGCAGGCAGCAGTCTTTTCCAGCGTTCCTGGCAGCGGTAGCGTTGTACACGCTGCCTTTGGCTCTGCCCCGAAGCCTTCTCTTCAAGTTCCTGTTCCCGCATAGGTGGGAACAGGAACTTGAAGAGAAGGCTTCCGGGGCAGACCGAAGGCAGCGTGTATATCGCTACAGCTGCCAGGAACGCTGGAAAAGACTGCTGCCTGCGCCGGAGGGAGGGAGGGAGGAAGAGAGGGGGTAAACGGAGTCACCATCTTGGACCTCGCGCGGGGGGGAGGGGTGGGGAGCAGAGGGAAGATGGATAGTACTGGGAGGGGTGGGGAGCAGAGGGAAGGAGCAGGAGATGGATGGGACTGGGAGGGTGGGAAGCAGTGGGAAGGAGCAGGAGATGGATGGGACTGGGAGGGTGGGAAGCAGTGGGAAGGAGCAGGAGATGGATGGGACTGGGAGGGGTGGGAAGGAGCAAGAGATGGATGGGACTGGGAGGGGTGGGTGGGGAGCAGAGGGAAGGACCAGGAATTGGATTGGACTGGGAAAGGAGGTGAGCAGAGGGAAGGAGCAGGAGATGGATGGGACTGGGAGGGGTGGGGAGCAGCGGGAAGGAGCAAGAGATGGTTGGGACTGGGAGGGGTGGGGAGCAGAGGGAAGGAGCAAGAGATGGATGGGACTGCGAGGGGTGGGGAGCAGCGGGAAGGAGCAAGAGATGGTTGGGACTGGGAGGGGTGGGGAGCAGAGGGAAGGAGCAAGAGATGGATGGGACTGCGAGGGGTGGGGAGCAGAGGGATGGACCAGGAGATGGATGGGATTTGGAGAGGTCAGGCACAGCAGAGGGAAGGAGCAAGAGATGGATGGGACGGAGGGATGGTGAGCAGAGGGAAGGAACAGAAGATGGATGGGACTGGGAGGGGTGGGGAGCAGAGGGAAGGAGCAAGAGATGGATGGGACTGGGAGGGTGGGGAGCAGAGGGAAGCCTACTGGAAAGAAGACACTGCATAAAACAGAAGACACTGGGATCAAAGCGAATAGAAAAACTACATGATCAGACAACAAAGGTAAATAAAAGTTTATTTTATTCATAATTTATTAATTGAAATGTCAGCTTTTTGAAATGTGCATCTGTGATATTTTGCCTGTAAATTTCATTTCCTTCCTCCATATTAGCATATTCATTTGCATATGTATATATGCAAATGATATGCTAATATGCTCCGCCCATTTTTTGCCCCCCCAAATGAAACAGTCAAACTACGCCTATGCCTGACAGTAATTGGGCATCGCTGCGCACTACCCAGTTTTCATCGGGTTAGTGAGGGAGCCCTAATCGCAACCTCAATGGCCAAAATGGCCCTGGCACATTGGAAAAATGGCCCCCACTGCCAGTACAGGGCCATTTTCCCCACAGCTTGGTAAAAGGACCCCTAAGCTTGTTAAGTAATTATATGGCACGCACATCTCAGAATCACGCTCAAAATTTGCCATAGTAACATAGTAAATGACAGCAGATAAAGACCTCTATGGTCCACCCAGCCTGCCCAACAAGATACTTTATATGTACACCTGAGTTTAATTTGTCCTTGCCATTCTCAGGGCACAGACCGTAGAAGTCTGCCCAGCACTGTTCTAGTACTAAAAGTTCTGAAGATTCTGGAATCCTAAAGAGTTACAAGATTCCGGAATCCCAATTAGTAGCCACATTCCATGTAGAACCCTAAAGAGTAACATAGTAACATATAGTAACATATAGTAACATGGTAAATAAAGGCAGATAAAGATCTGCCCAACAAGACAAACTCATTTTACATGGTATATACCTGAGGTTGATTTGTCCTTGCTATTCTCAGGGCACAGTTTGTGTGCCCACCTGGCGGTAACTTTGAAGTTGGGGGCGTGCTGTTTCCAAAGGTAGAAAATATTTTTCTATTTTCTACCGCAGTGGGGATGTTCCCAGTGGTAATCGGCAGCATCAGGGCCGGTCTTAGCAAGTGCGGGGCCCTGTGCAGACCAATTTGATGGGGCCCCATCCTAGCTCCGCCCCCACCCTAGCTCCACCCCGTTGATAAGATTATTCCATTTTTAGAAATTTTTTTTATTTATGAAATTTCAAATAAAGACAAATGAAGCTAAACTTGTACAAAAAAAACTGATTGAAATAATAAGCACAATGCTATCATGAAACCTCCCCTCCCCAGAAGTGGAGTGGCCGAGCCGCGGGATCATCATGAATGATGCGGACGGTCATCCGAGGCGAGCGGAGGTCGGAGCGGAGGCAGAGCGGGGCCCCCTTAGGCGCGGGGCCCTTTGCGGCCGCCTTGGTTGCCTCTGCTTAAGACCGGCCCTGGGCAGGATGGCCAGATTGGTGCATGCTGCATGACTACTGCACGTGTAACACGTGAGCCCTTACCGCTAGTTAACTTAGAATGGGCTGCGTCGGCATCGCCGCTCGGCAGCTGCTAGTGTAACTTTGTAAACTTGGGGGTTAGTCGGATCCACATCTTGGGCTGTGCCCAAAAATCGGCACCCAATTATGAGCGCCATATATAGAATCCAGGGGAATGTGGGTGTGTGGTTTATCTGGCTTCTAATCGCTCCCCTCCTCCACTCTCTGTTTTAATCCTGTGATGTTCACAAGGCTCAGTTTGAGCAGTCACTGGCTCTCGTAGACTCTCCAGGCTGTCCTACCCTCACCTTCCATATTATTTTTTTTCACAGCTTAGCTACCATTCTGCTGTCAGCATTCATTAGTAATTATTATCTTCATGTTAAAATGAATAATAAGGCCCCCTGGTCATAAAAGACTAGCAATTTATGCCCAGCGTTGGACTAATTTGACAGGTTCCACCATAGCTAATTAGACTGTATTTAGTTTAATATAATTATCTAGAAAACCCAATGTTAAATATTTGAAAATCAGAATATGTCAAGATAAATAATTGTACTGGATATCTGCCTGTAGATTAACCACGTAGGGCCTGATATTCAGCTGGCGACGGTCAACATTTTGCTGACCACTGCTGGCTTTATCCCCGGAAATTCAATGCCGGGCTCCAGCTTTGAATTTCAGGGTTTTCGGAGTCTCAAAACCACAGCCGGTTGTGTGATACTCAGCACTTAGGAGCTCTTATACTAAGCAGTGGTAGGGCTAACGTGCAGGTAGCACACGCCAAATTGACAATACCATGGGGGTAACGGCGCCAGTGGTTATTTTAAAGTTGGCAGGCGCTGTTTCCCGTGGTAGAAAATACCATGAGGGGGAGGGGTGTTCCCAGCGGTAATCGGCAGCACAACCACATTGGCGTGTGGTGCATGACTACCGCGCAGTTAGCGCATGAGCCCTTACCGCTAGGTCAATGGGTGGCGGTAAGGGCTCAGGCAGTAAATAGCTGCACGCTACTTTTGATTTTAGCGCACAGTCATTTACTGCCCTATAAAAAAGCCTTTTTTCCCCCCAGCCACAGTAAAAATTGGGCCAGCACGCGCCAATTTCACGCAGGCCACTTTTTACCGCAGCTTAGTAAAAGGACCCCAAAGATAGGACTGACTTTTATGTGGTCCTATTTATGCGGTTACCTTAACCAGTTAAGTGCCGAATGTCGACATTTAACTGGCCAAATGATGACTCTACCCCCAGTTCATAAAGAAGGAGCACCCACGTGGTACTGAAGCGCCGACTCGCCGATCCTGCTCGTGCTCGCCTTTCACTACTGCTGCCGCCGGGACCCTGGTAAGATGACTTTTAAGTTATGGGCGGCATGCAGGAAGGCGAGGGGCAGGCGAAGGACTGTTGTGAGAGTGGGAGAAGAGGTCGGGCTGGCTCCTGGGGAACTTCCGGTTCCGGCGGGGAAATATTGGGGGTGCTCGAGCACCCACGGAGTCGGCGCCAATGATGTGGTAGTCTTTCAAGACCACTAACGGGTGAAATATTGCGCTCTCCATTCATTGGGTCGCTCACTCCTATTGTGTTACTTTTGTGCAATAATGTGATTTTTTTGTGTACTAAGTGCAATTGTGCACCCTTTAAATCCTAATCGAACAAATGCACTGCTAATAACCAGCACAGCCAGTATAAATCTTCAATCACAGCAAAGGTATATTATTAATAATAAATGTAATCACTTATCTCATGAGCCCTTCGCCGGTAAACACCAAACGCTAAGGGCTCTGATGTCCAAATGGCTTTCAAGTTGAAGAGAAAAGACGGCTCCCCCTGCTGGCGGCAAAGTCAAGGGAGGACAGTCCTAACCCAAGTCCCCGAGGAAACTCAATTTGAAACCTGGAGTGTCGGGCGTATCCTTTATCATAGGGGACAACAGTCTTTTCTCTTCAACTTGAAAACCATTTGGACATCGGATCCCTTAGCGTTTGGTGTTTGCTGGCGAAGGGCTCATGAGAAGTGATTACATAGTAGATGACGGCAGAGAAAGACCTGCACGGTCCATCCAGTCTGCCCAACAAGATAAACTCATACGTGCTACTTTTTGTGTGCACCTGACCTTGATTAGTATCTACCATCCTCACGGCACAGACCGTAGAAGTCTGCCCAGCACTAGCCCCGCCTCCCAACCACCAGCCCCGCCCCCCACCATTTATTATTATTAATATACCTTTGCTGTGATTGAAGATTTATGCTGGCTTTGCTGGTTATATTAGCAGTGCATTTGTTCGATTAGGATTTAAAGGGTGCACAATTGCACTTAGTACACAAAAAAATCACATTAGTGCACAAAAGTACCACAATAGGAGTGAGCGACCCAATGAATGGAGAGCGCAATATTTCACCCGTTAGTGGTCCTAAGTTTCTGAGTTTGCTCTTCCTTTATGATTCTATCAGGTACATTCTCCTGGTTATGATTTGGTGTTATATACGAGGTTACCAGAGAGGAAGGGGATTTTTTGTTGACTCTACCCCCCCCAGAACACCCCCAAAATGGCTGGTTTCATGTTGGACACTAACTGGACATTCTCAGCACTGCTATCCAGTTAACTGCTGTTGAATATGACTGGTTAAGCCCTGATCAAGTGGTTTAACTGGTCAGGAGCTGTTTCTGGCAGGCCATTCTAACCCGGCAGTAACCAGGCAGAGCACAGCAGTGCCTGATTATCACTGGGCACACTCCAGCGCTGCAAGAATAAATACATTTTTGTAGTGCTGGAAATGACAGCGCACTAGGGGGCGGTACTTCCTGTATAGTGAGCGGTAAACCTAACCATCTTCCGAAGGCTACTGAAAACAGATCTCTTCAAGAAGGCATGCCATAAACATCCATCTTAAATACTAAACAATACCATTATATACGATCTATACAAAACCGAACTTTTATCACCTGACTGCTTAACCTCTTTGCTTTTAATGATCAAGCACTACCACTTTAAACCTCATGTCGAACAGGGTCTCTCTATAGTCGATGACCTAATGTATGTTACAATCCAATTTATTACTCAGGAACCTTCATGCAATAACCAAAATGTATTCTTCCTTACCATGTATGTATACACATGGTATATATATATATACCATGATTTGTTCCATATATGTTATGTTCCATGTATGTTACCATGTATGTATGCACCTTAACGCAATACCATTTGCAATTCTGTTACCCGTAAATGGCAACCGCCATTACGGCAAATGTAAGCCACATTGAGCCTGCAAAATGGTGGGAAAATGTGGGATAAGTACATAAGTAATGCCATACTGGGAAAAGACCAAGGGTCCATCGAGCCCAGCATCCTGTCCACGACAGCGGCCAATCCAGGCCAAGGGCACCTGGCGAGCTTCCCAAATGTACAAACATTCTATACATGTTATTCCTGGAGTTGTGGATGTTTCTCAAGTCCATTTAGTAGCGGTTTATGGACGTCCTTTAGGAAACCGTCCAACCCCTTTTTAAACTCTGCTAAGCTAACCGCCTTCACCACTTTCTCCGGCAACGAATTCCAGAGTTTAATTACACGTTGGGTGAAGAAATATTTTCTCCGATTTGTTTTAAATTTACTACACTGTAGTTTCATTGCATGCCCCCTAGTCCTAGTATTTTTGGAAAGCGTGAACAGACGCTTCACATCCACCTGTTCCACTCCACTCATTATTTTATATATCTCTATCATGTCTCCCCTCAGCCGTCTCTTCTCCAAGCTGAATAGCCCTAGCCTCCTTAGTCTTTCTTCATAGGGAAGTCGTCCCATCCCCGCTATCATTTTAGTTGCCCTTCGCTGCACCTTTTCCAATTCTACTATATCTTTCTTGAGATGCGGCGACCAGAATTGAACACAATACTCAAGGTGCGGTCGCACCATGGAGCGATACAACGGCATTATAACATCCTCACACCTGTTTTCCATACCTTTCCTAATAATACCCAACATTCTATTCGCTTTCTTAGCCGCAGCAGCACACTGAGCAGAAGGTTTCAGTGTGTTATCGACGACGACACCCAGATCCCTTTCTTGGTCCGTAACTCCTAACGTGGAACCTTGCATGACGTAGCTATAATTCGGGTTCTTTTTTCCCACATGCATCACCTTGCACTTGCTCACATTAAACATCATCTGCCATTTAGCCGCCCAGTCTCCCAGTCTTGTAAGGTCCTCTTGTAATTTTTCACAATCCTGTCGTGATTTAACGACTTTGAATAACTTTGTGTCATCAGCAAATTTAATTACCTCGCTAGTTACTCCCATCTCTAAATCATTTATAAATATATTAAAAAGCAGCGGTCCTAGCACGGACCCTTGAGGAACCCCACTAACTACCCTTCTCCATTGTGAATACTGCCCATTTAACCCCACTCTCTGTTTCCTATCCTTCAACCAGTTTTTAATCCACAATAGGACATTTCCTCCTATCCCATGACCCTCCAATTTCCTCTGTAGCCTTTCATGAGGTACCTTGTCAAACGCCTTTTGAAAATCCAGATACACAATATCAACCGACTCCCCTTTGTCCACATGTTTGTTCACTCCTTCAAAGAATTGAAGTAAATTGGCCAGGCAAGATTTCCCCACACAAAAGCCATGCTGACTTGGTCTCAGTAATCCATGTCCTCGGATGTGCTCTGTAATTTTGTTTTTAATAATAGCCTCTACCATTTTCCCAGGCACCGACGTCAGACTCACCGGTCTATAATTTCCCGGATCTCCCCTGGAGCCTTTTTAAAAAATGGGCGTTACATTGGCCACCCTCCAATCTTCCGGTACCACGCTCGATTTTAAGGATAAGTTGCATATCACTAGCAGTAGCTCCGCAAGCTCATTTTTCAGTTCTATCAGTACTCTAGGATGAATACCATCCGGTCCAGGAGATTTGCTACTCTTCAGTTTGCCGAACTGCCCCATTACGTCCTCCAGGTTTACCGTGAAGTCAGTAAGTTTCTCCGACTCGTCCGCTTGAAATACCATTTCCGACACCGGTATCCCACCCAAATGCTACAAATAAATAAATAAATAAATAAACCCACATTGGGCTTACTGCCGCTTAGTAAAAGGAGCCGTAAGTGACCACGGGTACTGTGTATTGCATATACGATTGTATATACCTTTAATTTTTTTAACACGCTGTATAAAATGCATAGAGGTTTTTTTGAATAGCATATAAATTGAAATAAATGAGATGAACATTAAAAAAAACAATCCCAGTTCTTCTCATAATCTAGAGTCCATTTGGTCAACTTTTTTATATCAATAAAAGATTTAAGTTGCTCAGGTTAAAAAAAAAAAGAATATTTGTTATCTAGATATCGAACTTAAACATTTACACGGGTATGTGAGTAAAAAAACTCGCTCCCAAAGCTTTTGTCTATTCTTTTAAAACCAAGAAAGCTGTTCTTCGTTCTTGTGTAGATTTTACTACGTCGGGCTAAATCCAAATTTTGTCTCCTTAGAATGTTTTAAATGAATTTTTAAAATATAGATCAATATGTTTAAAACAAGAAACAAATCTCCTTTAGAAAATTAACTGCTGTTTTTTTGCCACATCTAATTCTTAGAACACTAGCAAAAAAAGGCCTGTTTCTGGAGCCAATGAAACGGGCGCTAGCAAGGCGTTCCTCTGGCCCCCCCCCCCCCCCACCCAATGCACCTTCGTTGTTAGTGACGCCGTCGATGTGTGACTGGCCCCCCCCACGCAATGCACCTTCGTCGTCAGTGACGCCATTGCGCCGCCCTGGCCGCCGTCGATGTGAGTGAATTGCTCCGCCCTCAACGTCATAACGTTTGACGCGAGGGCGGGGCCCCAAGACTGTGTTTTTCGTGGCTTCAGAGCTTCGAACTTACGAACCTTGGCTTCAGTGACGTCAGACAATAAAACGTTGAGGGTGAGTTTTATCTATATAGATAACAGTTGATTTACCAGGGATTCTGGTTAATAGCATTGTTGGGAGAGGGATCTTGGGGTGATCGTATCTGAGGACCTGAAGGCGACGAAACAGTGCGACAAGGCGGTGGCAGTAGCTAGAAGATTGCTAGGCTGTATAGAGAGAGGAGTGACCAGCAGAAGAAAGGAGGTTTTAATGCCCCTGTATAAGACGTTGGTGAGGCCCCACCTGGAGTATTGTGTTCAGTTTTGGAGGCTGTATCTTGTGAAGGATGTTAAAAAAATGGAAGCGGTGCAAAGAAAAGCTACGAGGATGGTATGGGATTTACATTCCAAGACGTATGAAGAGAGGCTTGCTGACCTGAACATGTACACCCTGGAGGAAAGGAGGAACAGGGGTGATATGATACAGACGTTCAAATATTTGAAAGGTATTAATCCGCAAACGAATCTTTTCCGGAGATGGGAAGGCGGTAGAACGAGAGGACATGAAATGAGATTGAAGGGGGGCAGACTCAGGAAAGATGTCAGGAAGTATTTTTTCACGGAGAGGGTGGTGGACGCTTGGAATGCCCTCCCGTGGGAGGTGGTGGACATGAAAACGGTAACGGAGTTCAAACATGCATGGGATAAGCATAAAGGAATCCTGTGCAGAAGGAATGGATCCTCAGAAGCTTAGCTGAAATTGGGTGGCGGAGCAGGTGGGGGGGAAGAGGGGGTGGTGGTTGGGAGGCGAGGATAGGGGAGGGCAGACTTATACGGTCTGTACCAGAGCCGGTGATGGGAGGCGGGACTGGTGGTTGGGAGGCGGGAAATACTGCTGGGCAGACTTATATGGTCTGTGCCCTGAAAAGGACAGGTACAAATTCAAGGTAAGGTATACACATATGAGTTTGTCTTGGGCAGACTGGATGGACCATGCAGGTCTTTATCTGCCGTCATCTACTATGTTACTATGTTACTATGTTTCCACCCATCTGTAAACTGCTTTGTCTTGCCTTTCAGTTAAAACGGTATAGCAAGTTTTAAATAAATAAATACATCTTTGTCCAAAACAGCATCAGAGAATCCTGTTAGACAATTTCAGATTTGCTTTCTGCAAACCACATTGCAATCTGGCCCATTACACCAGCTTCTTCTCTTGCAGCTCCCTAATTTCAGAATCAAGCAATATAGGAGAATTGTAGCTTAAAGCAAGGAGGTATCGTTTTGCAATGTGTGGGCATTTGATAGGAAAAGAAAAGCCATGACTAAATTTGCCTTGAGGATTGCGCAAGACTAAATTAAGACCCTGAATGAATTTCTGCCACCAGGAACTGTTTTTAGACATGCGCCCCACGCCCCTGCGTGAGGATAAATGTAACACAAACATTTTTATGGTATTAGAAGCCATTATGAGTTGCAGGGTAAAAAAAAAAGAGTCAGTTCCATACTGAAATGGAAATAAATGCCTCATTAGCAATAAAAGCTTCAGGTTGTACAACGGTGCAACCTTTTGTTCAAACACAATGCCTGGAATTTGCATAAATAGTCAACTGTGTAGCTCTCACAGGCTATTAAAATACTCTTACTCACCAGCCCAAAGAGCTCATGTAAACACTGGTTTTCTCTTTCCTTCAGTTTGCTTGCACAGAAGCCCAGAGGGGGTTTTCCCCCCCAGAAAGTTAAGAGAGAGAGAGAGAGAGAAAATCCCCTAAAAAGAGAATACCAAAGCTTTAATTTTATAACTATTGCACACCACTTTGACGCAGGGGAGCCAACTTTTCAAAATTATTGGGGGTGCTAAACCGAATGGAACACAGTCAAGGAATTTGGCTCCTATGCTTTGAAGAGGTTTATTTGTTTACTTTTAACAAGAAAAGGTGGCTGTAAATCGACAAATTAAGGGGTCCTTTTACTAAGCTGCGGTAAAAGGAGGCCTGCGCTAGCGTCAGCGTGTGGTTTTTGATGTGAGCTGAGCCCCCCCCTTTCACCGTTGCAGGTAAAAGGCAGTCTTTTGAGGAAGAAAAGAAATGACCGTGCGGTAAGTGAAGCGCTTAGCGTGTGTGGCCATTTCGGGGGGAGCCCCTTGCTGCCACCCATTCAGATGGCGGTAAGGGCCTGCCACGCTAACCTGGTGGTAACCGGGCGACACGCAGCACTGCCTGATGAATGCCAGTTAGGTTCCAGTCAGGGGCGTAGCCAGACTTCGGCAGGAGGGGGGTCCAGAGCCCCAGGTGAGGGGGCACATTTTAGCCCCCCTGGCGCTGCCGACCCCCCCCCCTCCCCCGCTATTTTTTACCTCCCCGCTGCCACCACCACCTTTGACCCCCCCAGCAACAACCCTTTCAACCCCCTCTTCCCGCTGCCGCCAACCCTCCCCTGCCGTCGGGTACCTTTGCTGGTGGGGGTCCCCAACCCCCTCCAGCCAAAGTCCTCTTCTCCGGCGTGGCTGCATTGCTGATCTGCAAGGGCAGGTTTCTGTGAGAGTGCAGGACGTCAGACTCACAGAAACAGAAGCCTGCGCGGCCACGTTGCTGATCTGCAAGGGCAGGCTTCTGTTTCTGTGAGAGTGCAGGACGTCAGACTCACAGAAACGGAAGCCTGCGCGGCCGCGTTGCTGATCTGCAAGGGCAGGCTTCTGTTTCTGTGAGAGTGCAGGACGTCAGACTCACAGAAACGGAAGCCTGCGCGGCCGCGTTGCTGATCTGCAAGGGCAGGCTTCTGTTTCTGTGAGAGTGCAGGACGTCAGACTCACAGAAACGGAAGCCTGCGCGGCCGCATTGCTGATCTGCAAGGGCAGGTTTCTGTTTCTGTGAGAGTGCAGGACGTCAGACTCACAGAAACAGAAGCCTGCCCTTCCAGATCAGCAACGCGGCCACGCCGGAGAAGAGGACTTCGGCTGGCGGGGTTTGGGGACCCCCGCCAGCAAAGGTACCCGACAGCGGCGGGGGAGGGTTGGCAGCGGGGGAGGGGGGGTCGAAGGGGTTGGCGGTAGGGGGCCAGGGCCAAATCTATGGGGGCCCGTGCACCCGTGGCCCCATTTAGCTACGCCCCTAGTTCCAGTTCTAGATTGGCACACGATAAGCACGCGGTGGGCTTACCGCTGCTTAGTAAAAGGGCCCCTTAATTAAGCTATACACCAATATATAAGCTGCAGTAAGCACTAACGCCTGCTTACCCTAATTTACAATGCACTACCATGAGGCTTGCTCAGGCACCCCAAGGTAGTTTTTACATGTGTGTGCGCTACCCGTGTTCTAAAAAATAACATTTCTTTTGCATTGGGGTGCGCTTGGGGGTGGAGAGTGGGCATGGCTATGCTAATCGGTTAGTGCATGGGCTTTGCCGTGCACCAACTGATTAGCGCAGGATTGGAGCGTGAGCCCTTACTGCCTATAAAATAGGTGTCGTAACTGCTCACGCGGTAATGACCATGTGCTAATTACATGGAGAAATTAGCATGTGGCCATTATTTTAGAAATAGGAAAATTGGCTAATTTACCGGCAGTGCTAAAAGTGGCCTTAGCATGCTGGGGATAGCGCAGACCACATTTTAGTTCTGCTTAGTAAAATAGCCCCTAAGAGGGGGTATTCTATATATGGCTCCTAAAAATCCACGTGGAAAGGGAATGGGACTTGACATACCACCTTTCTGTGTGGGTTTTTTTTTTTTGTAACTACATTCAAAGTGGTTTACATAGTATATTACAGGTACTTATCTGTACCTGGGGCAATGGAGGGTTAAGTGACTTGCCCCAGTCACAAGGACCTGCAGTGGGAATTGAACCCAGTTCCCCACTAACCACTAGGCTACTCCTCCACTAGCAACATTCCGTGTAGAATCTCAAATAAGGAAAGGGAAATAGGACTTGATATACCAAGTTTCTGTGGTTTTTGCAACTACATTCAAAGCAGTTTGCATATTATATACAGCTACTTATTTGTACCTGTACCTGGGACAATGGAGGGTTAAGTGACTTGCCCAGGGTCACAAGGAGCTGCAGTGGGAATTAAACCCAGTTCCCTAGGATCAAAGTCTGTTGCATTAACCACTAGGCTACTCCTCCACTCATTCCACCAATAAGAGCCAACCTCATCAGTGATGTCACAATGGCTTGATTGCCCGATACTTGGCTCACTTCTGATATTGTGATGTCATAAGGGAAAGGGGGAAAGGGAAATGGGACTTGATATGCCGCCTTTCTGTGGTATTTTGCAACTACATTCAAAGTGGTTTACATGGTATATATAGGTACTTATTTGCACCTGGGGCAATGGGGTGGTTAAGTGACTTGCCCAAAGTCACAAGGAGCTGCAATGGGAATTGAACCCAGTTCTCCAGGATCAAAGTCTGCTACACTAACTACTAGGCTACTCCTCCATTAGCAATGTTCCATGTAGAATCTCAAGTAATAGCAACATTCCATGTATAACCTTAAATAGTAGCGACATTCCATATAGAATCTCAAATAGTAGCAACATTCCAGAATCTCAAATAGTAGCAACAGCAACATTTCATGTAGAATCTCAAATAGGGAAAGGGAAATGGGACTTGATATACCACCTTTCTGAGGTTTTTGCAACTACATTCAAAGCGGTTTACATATATTCAGGTACTTATTTTGCACCTGGGGCAATGGAGGGTTAAGTGACTTGCCCAGAGTCACAAGGAGCTGCAGTGGGAATCGAACTCAGTTCCCCAGGATCAAAGTCTGTTGCATTAACCACTAGGTTACTCCTCCACTAACAGCATTCCATGTAGAATCTCAAATAGTAGCAACATTCCATGTAGGATCTCAGATAGGGAAAGGGAAATGGGCCCTCATATACTTTTGAACTACATTCAAAGCGGTTTGCATAGTATATAGAGGTACTTATTTGTACCTGGGGCATTGGAGGGTTGGATGAGTTGCCCAGTCACAAGGAGCTGCAGTGGGAATTGAACCCAGTTCCCCAGGAGCTGCCAGCCTCATGGAAAGGAAAATCTTGAAACTAAGGAGCGCTTTCGCTAAAGTGCACTAGGCACAGGGCTGGATTCTATAAATGGTGCTCAAAATCAGGCCGGGTGGAGAACCAAAAAAGATCCAGACACAGTTTGATGCATAGCTTCAGATCTTGTGCTTTCAATCTCCTTGTTGCAGTGTGGGATTATTTCAAAGTAATTTTATCCAGTGACATGAACTCAATTTTGCAATACAACAGGCTGTAGATATTTTATTGACCCTTGATGCAGACTATCAGGCCGAAACGCAGCCTGTGTTGCACACCCTTGTCTGAACCCTTTTAGGTTCTCCACCCCCTTGTTTCCAAAATATCTATAAAACAGGTTCAAAATAATGAAAGGCTTTGGAAGTGATGGTAAGAACAACAGGACAGAGGCAAAATCCTCCTTTGCTTGGGATCCTTTTCCTTTCTTGATTTGGCTAATTCTGTTTGGGAATGTAGATTGTCCAGTTTAGTCAAAAGAACATTGTCAGGCACCCAGCCAAATAATGGCATCAGCCTATCTGGGGATCTGCTCTCCTTAATCCGTACGTTGTCTCCTTGGCACTTGTACAGATAAAATTAATGTATTACACAGAAAAACACTCAGGCGTACGAACATGCAAGAACAGAATCTCTACTTGTGTTACTGACTTTCCCCACAGTCAATATGATCTGTGGTCTGTAAGCAGTGACTATCCTAACCTTAACTTACACGACTACTACTACTACTACTTATCATTTCTATAGCGCTACTAGATGTACGCAGCGCTGTACACTTTGTAAGCTCTGTTTGAGATAGTCCCTGCTTAAAAGAGCTTACAAACTAATTAGGACAGACAAACAGGACAAATAAGGGATAAGGACAAAGGGTAGAAAGATTCTGGTCCGGAATCCCAAAGAGTAGCAACATTCCAGAATCCCAAAGACTACTACTACTTATCATTTCTAAAGCGCTACTAGACGTACGCAGCGCTGTACACTTGAACATGAAGAGACAGTCCCTGCTTGACAGAGCTTACAATCTAATTCGGACAGACAAACAGGACAAACAACAGATAAGGGAATATTAAGGTGAGGATGATAAAATAAGGGTTCTGAACAAGTGAATAAGGGTTAGGAGTTAAAAGCAGCATCAAAAAGGTGGGCTTTCAGCTTAGATTTGAAGACGGCCAGAGATGGAGCTTGACGTATCGGCTCAGAAAGTCTATTCCACAGTACTTTTTTATTACACTTTAATTAACCCTTCTTAATTAACTGAGCAATTATTTCTAAAATTCTGAAATTCTTCTCCGTTAATATGATTGCCACAATATTCCTATGCACCTTATCTGTCATATATACTCTGATTTTCTATTCCATCAATGTGATAGTAGTTGTATTATATTGTAAGCCACACTGAGCCTGCAAATAGGTGGGAAAATGTGGGATATAAATGCAGCAAATAAATAAATAAATAATGCCTAATTGAGAAGACCATAGGCTTTAGATTTCTCTCTAGAGTCTCTTTACTATTAATCTCATTTTGTTATTGTGCAACTTTCTTTAAATCAATCACCTTACTTTCTAACTCTTCCTACTTTCTTACCTATCTATATGTTCCATCTTTGCTTTACCTTTCACTATCAATTAAAATGTTCTATTACGTATTGTGTTGACGTTGTAAGTAGTCTACTTTGCCATACTTTGTATTGTTACTTGAATATTTTTACTGCTCTAATTGCCTAATGCTCATGTTTGATCTATTCTTATTGTACACCGCCTTGAGTGAATTCCTTCAAAAAGGCGGTAAATAAATCCTAATAAATAAATAATATAAATAAATTAGGCTCAGCTGGATGTTTTATAATTCCTGTGATTAAAAAAAACACCTTCTTGTTTAATAAAAACAAAACAAAACAAAAAAATAATATAAATAAAATTTTGACATATCAACCCAAGTAAAATGCTCGTACAGCAAAGTGATATACATAAAATAATAATAATAAAAATCACATTTCAGTAATCTAAATATAAAAGTAAAGAAATATCACTCAAGTCCCCAAAATGATGATCCAAGATTACAGAAAAGAGAGGATCTAAATAAAAAAGAAACTATCAGAAAAGAAAGCAAAGAAATGTACTTGAAGTGCCAAAGTCTACAGCAATATTCCTGAAGAGTTAATTAGCTATTGGGGTAACACCTGGTTACCTACTACACGTTTAAGACACTAAAAAAGCAGAGAGATGCGAAGGCTCAAAGAAGACATATTTCACGGACTGGTATCTACGAATGCATTTACAGGGGTATCTAAGAAAGAAGGTGGCACCAAGCTCAAATACACCTGGTTTCATCAATAGAAACTGTTTACTTCTTTTTTGAGTGTCTCTGGCCACATCTGGGAAAATCTGAACTTGAAGACACAAAAAGGACTTATTTCTATTCTTAAAGAACTATTTCATGAGCCAGCGTTTATCTGGTGTTAATGCCACAGAAGCAACCAAGGTTGCCGCTGTGGCCATCTCTGTATCTGAAACAGAGGCGTAGCCAGACCTAGTGGTGAGAGGGGGCCAGAGCCTGAGGTGGGGGGCACAATTTCACTAAAAGGAGCGTGCAGGACGTGAGAGGGAAGAGAGAGCAGGGCAGGCAACGTGGCGGCGCCGGAGACCAGTGCTGGAGGAAATTTGAGGGAGGGGGGGCCCCACGTAGCTACGCCACTGATCTGAAACATTTAAAGAAACTTTACTTTGCTCCAAATTATTCCGTCTCTTTGACGGGTTAGATGATTTATTTATTTATTATATTTGTATCCCGCACTTTCCCACTCAAAGCAGGCTCAATGCGGCTTACATAGTAATAGGTAACACAGAATTTTGTTATGTAAAGTAGGAAATTAAGTATAACATAATAGAAGGATGGATGGGTAGTAAATGGATGGGTAGGTAGGTAGAGACAGGTGATAGAGAGGGGAGGGTAAGGTGGGAGATAGATTCTGGGTCAATGTCGTTTTCTCTTCAGTATATGTAAGGTAGATGGGTTCAAGAGATTGGGTTGATTTTATTATGTATGTTTAATTGCTACCTGCCTAAAAAATAGGATAGTGTGAGCTATAACTTTTTAAAATTAAGCAATAAATAAACCAAATGAGGAATCTGCCAGAGCTGATGTCTCTAGGAAGCCTATCTGAAAGGGCTGGAGATGTAGCTGGAAGGCCACCTCAGGAAGATCAGTCCCAGACGCTGTTCCTTTTATCTTGCTGCACCATATGCCTGGAATAGACTTCCTGAGCCGGTACGACAAGCTCCATCTCTGGCCATCTTCAAATCCAAGCTATAAGCCCTCCTTTTTGATGCTGCTTTTAACTCCTAACCCTTGTTCAGAACCCTTATTTTATCATCCTCACTTTAATATTCCCTTATCTCTTGTTTGTCCTGTTTGTCTGTCCTAATTAGATTGTAAGCTCTGTTGAGCAGGGACTGTCTCTTCATGTTCAAGTGTACAGCGCTGCGTACGTCTAGTAGCGCTATAGAAATGATAAGTAGTAGCAGTCTTTGGGGTTCCGGAATCTTGCTACTCTTTAGGATTCTGCATGGAATCTTGCTACTCTTTGGGATTCCGGAATCTTGCTACTCTTTGTCCTTATCCCTTATTTGTCCTGTTTGTCTGTCCTAATTAGATTGTAAGCTCTGTCGAGCAGAGACTGTCTCTTCATGTTCAGGTGTACAGCGCTGCGTACGTCTAGTAGCGCTATAGAAATGATGAGTAGTAGTAGTAGTAGTAATTGATGTGTTAATTTAGGGATGGCCAACTCTAGAACGTAATGGGCACTCGAGTATGATTTTCTGGGCATCTCCAATTTATGAGGTATATTTGGATCTTTTTGGTATCTGAAAAGAGTTCAATTTACATATTTTAGTCACTCTGAAAACCAGGCCAGTCTGTGGCCCTCAAGGGCTGGAACTGCCTGTCCCTCAGTTAATCACTTTTTAGTGATTACTGTATCTTCAACTTAGCGACTGACACATCTCTTGTCTGTGTATTCGGCTCATTTCAGGGCAATGCTTCATTTTTCCAAGAGAAACGTTTTCCAAGTGGGTGATAACATTCAGTGTGGTTGAGCCCTGGGTGAAGTGCTTGGGCTGGGACTCAAATGGGGAATTCGTGATCTGCTAAAACTCTTCTCGGAAATACAGCATTAAGTGAAACCTGCTAGTTTCTTACAGCGTTTTTGTAAATTGAAAAAGTATAGTAGATTGCCGGGGTAATTTTATTTCCTTCATTTAGCTGATAAAATCAGTTGCAACTTGCAACTCTCATGCAGGATGGTATCATGTGTGGGTGTTTTAAAGTTAAAAAAAAAGAAAGAAAGAAAGAAAATGATTCAGATGTAAATTTATTATTAAATGAGTCACATCTGTCTGCCAGAATAGAGAGCAGAAACTCTTCAACCCTGAATTGAAGATCAAGTATTGTGCCAGGAGACTGGCGGATTCAGCCACCCTACAGAACAAAAATAAAACATTGGCAGGAAGATGAAAAGTGGAAGCAGGAATTCTGGCTAAGCAGAATATAAATGCCAATTTTAATTAAGTTGTTGCTTACAACAAACTTCTTTATGCGTGCTGTAAGTAATTATTGCATTTACTGCTGAAAGGGTCTAAGGCTGGACCGCAGGACAATTTACATAGAGTTTGCCCTCCTTAGTAGGCTGTATACCTAATTATAACTATTAATGCTGGCTAGAACTGCAAAGAAGACATCATATAGCCCCAGTGATCCCTCTCAAGAAAAATTATACTCTAAGGCAAAGGGAAAGGAAGGAGTATTCTTGTAGGGCTCTACTACCATCCGCCAGGTCAGAAAAAACAGCAGATGAAGCAATGTTTACAGAAATTAGGAAAGCTGGCAAATTGGGCAACAGTATAATGATGGGTGATTTTAATTACCCAAAATCAATTAAACAATTCTACTACTTAGAACCCTGCATTGCAGGTGTGAATTCACTTATATTTATGAAAATACGTGGAGAAAAAAAGACTTCAGAAACCGCAGGAAAATTCTCTTTAAGGGAACACCTTTCAAAATTAAGAGAACTCCTCTCTTCAATCACTAGTCTTCACAAAAAGAACTCCACTCTTCTTATTCATAAAATACTTGTGCATACACCTTTGACAATACAATAAGGTAGAGGCTGTTTACCACGCCACAAATACGGTGAATTAACTCAAAATTATAACTTAGCTTGCATCTTCTGAATATCAATTCTCTTCCATGATGTCCAGTGATCTTACGCCCAACAGGAGAACCCTGTTTCGCCACCAACGGGCTATTTCAAGGGCTGGTATTTCAAATCTCCAAGCTTCAAACTTTCACCCCAATATCGCCTCTACTTGGCGTCTTTAAACTTCGAATGGCTTCTTTCCAATATATATACACACACCAACGTCATTTCCCACCACGTCATTTCCACAATGACGTCAACATTATAAAGGGCTACCTCTCACTCTGCATCAAGAGAAGTTCTTCACAAAAAAGCTTTCCACTCTATTGATATGTTCAAACCTTTAGGGATTACAGTTTGTAATGCATAAATCCATCGTTGTTCTTTTTGTCTTAATAATTTCCTCACATCTCCTCTACGCTCCTCTACGCTCCTTAACATACATTAGTGATTTTAATTACCCCAATATTGGCTGGATAAATGTTACATCAGGGAATGCTGGGGAGATAAAAATCCCTAGATGTAATAAATGACTGCTTCTTAGAGCAACTAGTCTAGGAACCGTCAAGAGGGGAAGCCATTTTCGATCTAGTCCTTAGTGGAATGCAGGGCATACTATGCGAGGTAACAGTGCTGGATTTGCTGGGAAAGAGTGATCATAACATGATCAAGTTTGAGCTAATATCTGGAATTATGCCGCAAAGAAAACGTAGCGTAGCAGCATTTAATTTTCGAAAGGGCGACTATGATAAAATGAGGAAAATGGCATAAAAGAAACTAAAAGGATCGATTGCGAAGGTTAGGACTTAAAATCAGGCATGGACATTGTTTAAAAACATCATTGCGGAAGCCCAGACCAAATGCATTCTACGTATTTACAAAAGTGGAAAAAAGAGCAAATGATAGCCAGCACGGTGAAAAGGTGAAGTGAAACGGGCTATTAGAGCCAAAAGAATATGCCTCAAAGAATGAAAAAGGGCCTGAATGAAGAAAATAAGAAGCAACATAAGCACTGACTAGTCAGATGCAAAGCACTGATAAAGAAGGCTAAAAGAGAATATGAAGATAAAGTTGCTGCAAAAACTCACAGTAACAACTTTTCAGGTACATCAGAAACAGAAAGCCTGCGAGGGAATCTGTGGAACCGTTAGATCTTGAAGGAGCAAAAGGGGCACTCAGGGAGAACAAGGCCATAGAGGAGAGACTGAATGAATTCTTTGCTTCAGTCTTTACGGAGGAAGATGTAAGAGATTTACTTGTACCAGAAATGGATTTCAAGGGTAATGATGTGGAGGAACTGAAAGAAATCTTGGTGTGCCTGGAAGATGTACTGAGCCAAATCAACAAATTAAAGAGTAGTAAATCACCTGGACTGGATGGCATGTACCCTAGTGTACTGAAAAAACTCAAACATGAAATTTTTGATCTGCTGTTTGTGATCTGTAACCTATCATTAAAATTGTCTGTATTACCTGAAGATTGGAAGGTGGCCAATGTAACACCGCTTTTTGAAAAGGTTCCAGGGCTGATCTGGGGAAATTACAGACTGGTAAACCTGACGTCAGTGCTGGGTAAAATAGTGAAAACTATTATAAAGAATAAAATTACAGAACACATAGATAAACATAATTTATTGGGACAGAGTCAGCATGGATTCAGCCAAAGAAAGTCTTGCTTCACTTCTTTGAAGGCATGAATAAACATGTGATAAAGGTGAGCCCGTTGATATCTAGGTTTTCAGAAAGCTTTTGAGAACGCTCCTCATGAGAGACTCCTGAGAAAATTAGAGTCATGGGATAGTAGGCAATGTTCTGTTGTGGATTAGGAATTGGTTATTGGACAGAAAACAGAGGGTAAGATTAAAGGGCCAATTTTCTCAGTGGAGAAGGGTGAATAGTGGAGTGCCACGGGGATCTGTACTGGGACCGGTGCTGTTTAACATATTTATAAATGATCTGGAAATCAGAATGACAAGTGAGGTGATTATTTTTGCAGATCACACAAAACTATTCAAGGTTGTCAAAACACATGCGGACTGTGAAAAATTGCAGGAAGACCTTAGGAAATTGGAAGACTGGGCAACCAAATGGCAGATTAAATTTAATGTGGACAAATGGAAAGTGATGCACATTGGGAAGAGTAATCCGAATCATAGTCATCAAATGATGCTAGGGTCCACTTAAGAGTCAGCACCCAAGAAAAAGACCTAGGTGTCACTGTAGACAATAGGCTGAAATCTTCTGCCCAGGGTGTGGCTGCAGCCAAAAAAGCAAACAGGATGCTAGGAATTATTAAGAAAGGGATGGTAAATAAGATTCTAATGCCTCTGTATTGCTCCATGGTGTGACCACAGCTTGAGTATTGTGTTCAATTCTAGTCGCCGTATCTCAAATTAGAAAAGGTTCAAAGAACAGCGACCAAGATGATAAAGGGGAGTTGCCGTGTCTCAAAAAAAGATACAGCGGAATTAGAAAAGGTTCAAAGAACAGCGACCAAGGTGATAAAGGGGATGGAACTTCTCTCATATGAGGAAAAGCTAAAGAGATTAGGCCTCTTCAGCTTAGAAAAGAGACGGCTGAGGGGAGATATAAATTGAGGTTTACAAAATCCTGATTGGTGTAGAATGAGTAGATGTGAATTGATTTTTTACTCTTTCAAAAAGTACAAAGAGCAAGGACACTCAATAATGTTACTTGGAAACACTTTTAAAACAAATAAGGAAATATTTTTTCACTCAACAAATAGTTAAACTCATTGCCGGAGGATGTGATAACAGCGGTTAGCATATCTGGGTTTAAAAAAGGTTTGGACACGTTCCTGGAGGAAAAGTCATAAGTACATAAGTAATGCCATACTGGGAAAAGACCAAGGGTCCATCGAGCCCAGCATCCTGTCCACGACAGCAGCCAATCCAGGCCAAAGGCACCTGGCAAGCTTCCCAAACGTACAAACATTCTATACATGTTATTCCTGGAATTGTGGATTTTTCCCAAGTCCATTTAGTAGCGGTTTATGGACTTGTCCTTTAGGAAACCGTCTAACCCCTTTTTAAACTCTGCCAAGCTAACCGCCTTCACCACGTTCTCCGGCAACGAATTCCAGAGTTTAATTACGCGTTGGGTGAAGAAACATTTTCTCCGATTTGTTTTAAAATTACTACCCTGTAGTTTCATCGCATGCCCCCTAGTCCTAGTATTTTTGGAAAGCGTGAACAGACACCTCACATCCACCTGTTCCACTCCACTCATTATTTTATATACCTCTATCATGTCTCCCCTCAGCCATCTCTTCTCCAAGCTGAATAGCCCTAGCCTCCTTAGTCTTTCTTTATAGGGAAGTCGTCCCATCCCCGCTATCATTTTAGTCGCCCTTCGCTGCACCTTTTCCAGTTCTACTATATCTTTCTTGAGATGCGGCGACCAGAATTGAACACAATACTCAAGGTGCGGTCGCACCATGGAGCGATACAACGGCATTATAACATCCTCACTGACTGGAATCTTGCAACTATTTGGGATTCAGTTCTGCCATTGAATATTCAGGTCTGCAGCAGCACTGGAAGTAGGGATGGAACTGTCATAAGCAATGACGTATTCCATGTCATTGCATGTCATTAAAACCCTGAAATTGTTTCGTTTGTCAATAATAATGTGCGCTCCTTTGAAAGAAGGCACACTCTTTCTGAAACGGTGCACAGGCTTTGCCCATTAGTTCACCATTGCGCAGGTATGAACCATTATGCATGTGCAAACACTGTACATGTGCATGGTTTGCTCTCAGGGGTCCTTTTATCAAGCTGCAGTAAAAAGGGCCTCCGTCCCTCCCCCGCATGGCCATGTGGGGGGGGGGGGGGGGTGGAGGAGCACTTACCACCACCCATTGAAGTGGCAGTAAGGGCTCCTGGGTAACCCAGCAGTAACCGGGCAGCACCACGCTAATAATTAAATTTTCCATAGCACCGGCCATGGCGTGCGCTCGAGGCAGAACTACCGCCAGCGGTCGGATTGGGCCGGCGGTAGTTCTGGGTTGCTATGTGGCAACCCTTTAGTAAAAGGATCCCTCGATGACTTTGCTCCTGAAATGAAAAAAAAAATGACCAATGAAAACAGTCGGCATGAACATTCCTGGAAACAACACAGGAAACGAAACGAAATGAAACGTTTCTGGCTGCCCTGCCCTAGGATTCAGTGCCAAACCTGCATAGTAGAACTGGAAAAGGTGCAGCGAAGGGCGACAAAAATGATAGCGGGGATGGGACGACTTCCCTATGAAGAAAGACTAAGGAGGCTAGGGCCTTTCAGCTTGGAGAAGAGACGGCTGAGGGGAGACATGATAGAGGTATATAAAATAATGAGTGGAGTGGAACAGGTGGATGTGAAGTGTCTGTTCACGCTTTCCAAAAATACTAGGACTAGGGGGCATGCGGTGAAGCTACAAAGTAGTAAATTTAATACGAATCGGAGAAAATTTTTCTTCACTCAACATGTAATTAAACTCTGGAATTCGTTGCCAGAGAATGTGGAAAAGGCGGTTAGCTTAGCGGGGTTTAAAAAAGGTCTGGACGGCTTCCTAAAGGAAAAGTCCATAGACCATTATTAAGTTGACTTGGGGAAAAATCCACTGCTTATTTCTGGGATAAGCAGCATAAAATGTAATGAACTTTTTTGGGATCTTGCCAGGTATTTGTGACCTGGATTGGCCACTGTTGGAAACAGGATGCTGGGCTTGATGGACCTTTGTACTTATGTACAGGTGCATCTACCGTTATCCTCAAATAGGTGTTAAGAACCACCTGTCTCATGTGTTTTCAGTATTAGCGCTAAACAAGTTAGATTCAGGTATAGTAGACAGCTTCCTGTCTTCCAGTGGCATAGCCAGAACTCGAGGTGGGAGGGGGCCAGAGCCAAAGGTGGGGGGTGCACATTTTGGTCACTGCCCCGCCATCGCCCCCCCCCCCCCGCTGCCTCACCATCCCCCTCTGCCGCTGCAAATGCTTTGGCTGGTGGGAGTCCCCAACCCCCGCCAGCTGAAGACTTACTGGTCTCCGGCGCCACCGCATTGCCTGCCCTAATCTGTCTTCCCCTTACGTCCGACATGCTCCTTTTAGTGAAATTTCATTAAAGGGAGCATGCCCAATGTGAGGGGAAGAGAGAATAGGACAGGCTATGCGGTGGCGCCACCGCTGGCGGGGGTTGGGGACCCCCGCCAGCCAACTAGGGGCCCAAAGGAAATTTTGGGGGGCCCAGGCCCCCTTTGCCCCACCTAGCTATGACACTGCTGTCTTCAGCGAGCTTATAACCTAGTTTTGTACCTGAGGGTTAATTGACTAGTGTAAGGTCACAAGGGGCAGCAGTGGGATTCAAACCCAGGCTTTCCTGATCTGTCATCTGACGCTCTAAGTTATTCCTTCACTCCAGTGCTTGTGGGCATCTGATACATCAGGTTCATAATATTATTGCTTCCAGCAAAGTCAGAGAAGAGAAGTCACAGAGCGTTACAGAAGCAAAAGGCAGTAAGAAGCAGGTTTTCAGCTCAGCTCCCTTATTGTCTCAAGTGTCGCAAAGGTCAGAAAACTTCAGTGCCTCATAATGAAACCTGGGTGTTGCCTGCCAGTGACTGCTGGTAATTTCTACCACATACCTCTTTCGTTTAATGTTTATAAAATCCATTGTACATATATAATCAGGTTGCTGCAGAGAATAACTGGTTCATGAAGCTCAGGATGTGTTCTCATACACATCTCCTTCAACCTGCGGAGGCACTAATGAAGGGAAATGTTAGCTTCTAGTGACACTTACCCAAAGGGATATAATGTTAGAAGCAGAGGGGGCACAAACGCATTCCAAAATTTCCATTCCATTCTCCCTGTGCAGGAACAGAGACCACAAGAAATACCATGTTAATTAGCAAACCAAGGGGATCCTTTTACAAAGGCACGCTGAAAAATGGCTTGCGGTAGTGTAGGCATGGGTTTTGGGTGTGCGCCAAACCATTTTTTAGCGCGCCTGTAAAAAAGGCCTCTTTTTTTTTGCCAAAAATGAACATGCGGCAAAGTCAAAATTGCCGTGCGTCCATTTTGGTCTGAGCCTTACCGCCAGCCATTGGCCTAGCAGTAACGAATCTGGGTGGTAATGATCTATGCATGTCAAATTGGGCGGTAATGATCTATGCATGTCAAATGCCACTTGGTGCGCGTCCGTTACGTGCGCTAGAAAAAAAATAATTTTCAGATGCGCGTAGCAGACGTGCGCCAAAATTGAAATTACCGCAAGGGCCTCACGGTAACCGGACTTTAACTCCATTTTGACGTGCTTAGTAAAAAGCCCCCCCCCCCCCCCCCCCGAGTTTCATAGCTGCAGTTCTCTTTGCTAATTAATCAAGCCAGAGCTGGCGCAGACAGATGTGCAAGTGCTGCATTAAAATATGCAGGATGGTTTCAGCACCGTGTGAATCACATGATCTAGGGGCATTGAAGACGGTGCCTCACAATTATGCGTGGTTTGTGGCTGGCTACTGGGGCGACCATCAATCTCATTACTAGAGCCGGTTCTCACATTTTCTTAGCCCTAGTTTTATTTTTAGTCGTTTTCATTGTAAGTTGGATTGTTGTGTTGCTTTGCCCAGGGGCTCCCTTGGTAACAAGATATCTAACCCTAAGGGAGCAACTACTAAAAGTGAAATTTCAATAACCAAATTGAAGATGAGTTAGAAGGGCATGCAGTGTTACCTTCTAATTTATTTTATAGCATTTTCAGAGATTTGTTATTATTATTATTATTATTAGGTTTCAAAGCTCATTTGCAATCATGCTCTTTTTCATTCATTTCTGCGTCTCCATTTTTCTAGTCTCACACCAAAGGAAAACCTATTTTTTTCTTCTTCCACGTTCATGTTTCCATTTATCGGGAAAGGGTTTTTTTTTTTTCTGTCTTGTAGCTATGGCAACAATTTTTAGTCCTAGAGATAAGATCTGAACGAGACACCTTCTGACCATTGGTACCTGCTAAGATCTTTTTCTCTTTCCATCTTGCCATTTTTTCTCTCTCTTTTTATGTTAGGGAAACACGAGTAAGAAAACATCAGTGTTCACAACAGATCAAAGTCAGTTTTCCCTGTGATGTTCTGATGGCAACGAGTCCCTTTATAGGAAAATAGCAGCACCGCCATTGACAGACCTGAAAAGTCATTTCTTTCAGCGCTCGCCTCTCTAAATGAAAAGCAGTAAGGTTGTTCAGAAAACACAGAAGATATGAGGTTCTGTACTTTAGGGCTACGTCAGCAGTTTCAGTTCTCATGGGTTATCCTGAACTTTAAACGACGGCAGCTGCAGAATTTTGGATGTCAACAGGTTGTACGGATATCCAGCGAGAGATAGAAAGCCCCCAAGCAAAATATCAGAAAAAGCCTCATCATCATAGGGGATCCATCTCAGAAGATATAGGAGAATTGTGAGGGGACCCAGGAGGTCTTTTACAAAGCGTCGGTAAGCCCAACGCGGGTTTACTGAATGCTAAATCAAGACTGTCGCCGATAGTAGTTCTGCACCATTTCTGGGGGAAAAAGGTAATCAATAGAAATCAAACAAAATAAAACATGGAAAAGAAAATAAGATGATACCTTTTTTATTGGACATAACTTAATACATTTCTTGATTAGCTTTCGAAGGTTGCCCTTTTTCATCAGATCGGAAATAAGCAAATGTGGTAGATGACAGTATATATAAGTAAAACATCCAAGCATTTCATTGATAGTCTAACAGGGTGGGGGTGGGCAGGACTGTTAGACTGTCAATGAAATGCTTGGATGTTTTACTTATATATACTGTCATCTACCACATTTGCTTATTTCCGATCTGACGAAGAAAGGCAACTGTTGAAAGCTAATCAAGAAATGTATTGTTATGTCCAATAAAAAAGGTATCATCTTATTTTCGTTTCCATGTTTTATTTTGTTTGATTTCTATTGATAACCTTAAGAGTGGACTAACACGGCTACCACACCTCTCTATTTAACATGTAGAACCCCAAAGAGTAGCAACATTCCATGTAGAATCCCAAAGAGTAGCAAGATTCCATGTAGAACCCCAAAGAGTAGCAACATTCCAAGTAGAATCTCAAAGACTAGCAAGATTCCATGTAGAAGAAGGGCAACCTTCGAAAGCTAATCAAGAAATGTATTGTTATGTCCAATAAAAAAGGTATCATCTTATTTTCGTTTCCATGTTTTATTTTGTTTGATTTCTATTGATTCCCTTTAAAAGTGGACTAACATGGCTACCGCACCTCTCTACTCATGGGGGGGGGGGGGGGAAAGAAAACCCCCGGAAATAGCTTGCCCGCTGCCCGGTTACCACCAGGCTACCAAGGGAGCCCTTATCAGTAAGGATTCCATATGTGTCTGGGTTTTTTTTTTACCCACTGTGGTAAAGGGAAAGGGAAATGGGACTTGATATATTGCCTTTCTGAGGTTTTTGCAACTACATTCAAAGCATCTCAAAAAAGATATAGTGGAATTAGAAAAGGTGCAGAGAAGGGCGACGAAAATGATAAAGCGGATGGGACGACTTCCCTATGAGGAAAGGCTAAAGTGGCTAGGGCTCTTCAGCTTGGAGAAAAGGCGGCTGAGGGGAGATATGATAGAGTACATAAGTACATAAGTACATAAGTACATAAGTAGTGCCATACTGGGAAAGACCAAAGGTCCATCTAGCCCAGCATCCTGTCACCGACAGTGGCCAATCCAGGTCAAGGGCACCTGGCACGCTCCCCAAACGTAAAAACATTCCAGACAAGTTATACCTAAAAATGCGGAATTTTTCCAAGTCCATTTAATAGCGGTCTATGGACTTGTCCTTTAGGAATCTATCTAACCCCTTTTTAAACTCCGTCAAGCTAACCGCCCGTACCACGTTCTCCGGCAACGAATTCCAGAGTCTAATTACACGTTGGGTGAAGAAAAATTTTCTCCGATTCGTTTTAAATTTACCACACTGTAGCTTCAACTCATGCCCTCTAGTCCTAGTATTTTTGGATAGCGTGAACAGTCGCTTCACATCCACCCGATCCATTCCACTCATTATTTTATACACTTCTATCATATCTCCCCTCAGCCGTCTCTTCTCCAAGCTGAAAAGCCCTAGCCTTCTCAGCCTCTCTTCATAGGAAAGTCGTCCCATCCCCACTATCATTTTCGTCGCCCTTCTCTGTACCTTTTCCAATTCTACTATATCTTTTTTGAGATACGGAGACCAGTACTGAACACAATACTCCAGGTGCGGTCGCACCATGGAGCGATACAACGGCATTATAACATCCGCACACCTGGACTCCATACCCTTCCTAATAACACCCAACATTCTATTCGCTTTCCTAGCCGCAGCAGCACACTGAGCAGAAGGTTTCAGCGTATCATCGACGACGACACCCAGATCCCTTTCTTGATCCGTAACTCCTAACGCGGAACCTTGCAAGACGTAGCTATAATTCGGGTTCCTCTTACCCACATGCATCACTTTGCACTTGTCAACATTGAACTTCATCTGCCACTTGCACGCCCATTCTCCCAGTCTCGCAAGGTCCTCCTGTAATCGTTCACATTCCTCCTGCGACTTGACGACCCTGAATAATTTTGTGTCATCGGCGAATTTAATTACCTCACTAGTTATTCCCATCTCTAGGTCATTTATAAATACATTAAAAAGCAACGGACCCAGCACAGACCCCTGCGGGACCCCACTAACTACCCTCCTCCACTGAGAATACTGGCCACGCAATCCTACTCTCTGCTTCCTATCTTTCAACCAGTTCTTAATCCATAATAATACCCTACCTCCGATTCCATGACTCTGCAATTTCTTCAGGAGTCTTTCGTGCGGCACTTTGTCAAACGCCTTCTGAAAATCCAGATATACAATATCAACCGGCTCCCCATTGTCCACATGTTTGCTTACCCCCTCAAAAAAATGCATTAGATTGGTGAGGCAAGACTTCCCTTCACTAAATCCGTGCTGACTTTGTCTCATCAGTCCATGTTTTTGTATATGCTCTGCAATTTTATTCTTAATAATAGCCTCCACCATCTTGCCCAGCACCGACGTCAGACTCACCGGTCTATAATTTCCCGGATCTCCTCTGGAACCCTTCTTAAAAATCGGAGTAACATTGGCTACCCTCCAGTCTTCCGGTACTACACTCGATTTTAGGGACAGATTGCATATTTCTAACAGTAGCTCCGCAAGTTCATTTTTTAGTTCTATTAATACTCTGGGATGAATACCATCAGGTCCCGGTGATTTACTACTCTTCAGCTTGCTGAACTGACCCATTACATCCTCCAAGGTTACAGAGAATTTGTTTAGTTTCTCCGACTCCCCCGCTTCAAATATTCTTTCCGGCACCGGTGTCCCCCCCAAATCCTCCTCGGTGAAGACCGAAGCAAAGAATTCATTTAATTTCTCCGCTACGGCTTTGTCCTCCTTGATCGCCCCTTTAACACCATTTTCGTCCAGCGGCCCAACCGACTCTTTGGCCGGTTTCCTGCTTTTAATGTATCTAAAAAATTTTTACTATGTATTTTTGCTTCCAACGCTAATTTCTTCTCAAAGTCCTTTTTTGCCCTCCTTATCTCCGCTTTGCATTTGGCTTGGCATTCCTTATGATCTATCCTGTTACTTTCAGTTGGTTCTCTTCTCCACTTTCTGAAGGATTGTTTTTTGGCTCTAATGATTTCCTTTATCTTACTGTTTAGCCACGCCGGCTGACGTTTAGTCTTTTTTCCCTTTTTTCTAATACGTGGAATATATTTGTCCTGAACCTCCAGGATGGTGTTTTTAAACAGCATCCACGCCTGATGCAAGTTTTTTACTCTGCGAGCTGCTCCTTTCAGTCTTTTTTTCACCATTTTTCTCATTTTGTCGTAATCACCTTTTCTATAGTTAAACGCTAGCGTACTTGATTTCCTAGTTTCACTTCCTTCAATGCCAATATCAAAACCGATCATATTATGATCACTGTTATCAAGCGGCCCTCGTATCGTTACCCCCTGCACTAGATCATGAGCACCACTAAGGACTAAGTCTAGTATTTTTCCTTCTCTTGTCGGCTCCTGAACTAGCTGTTCCATGAAGCTGTCCTTGATTTCATCAAGAAATCTTATGGAGTTGAACGGGTAGATGTGAAGCGTCTGTTCACGCTTTCCAGAAATACTAGGACTAGGGGGCATGCGATGAAGCTACAATGTAGTAAATTTAAAACGAATCAGAGAAAATTTTTCTTCACTCAATGTGTAATTAAACTCTGGAATTCATTGACAGAGAATGTGGTAAAGGCAGTTAGCTTAGCGGAGTTTAAAAAAGGTTTGGACGGCTTCCTAAAGGAAAAGTCCATAGACCGTTATTAAATGGACTTGGGGAAATTCCACTATTTCTGGGATAAGCAGTATAAAATGTTTTGTACATTTTTCGGATCTTGCCGGGTATCTGTGACCTGGATTGGCCATTGTTGGAAACAGGATGCTGGGCTCGATGGACCTTTGGTCTTTCCCAGTATGGCAACACTTATGTACTTATAAGGCTGTGTACAGCAAGAATAGATCAAACATGAGCAATACGCAATTACAGCAGTAAAAATATTCAACTAACAATACAAAGTATGGCATAGTAGACTATTTACAATGTCAACACAATACGTAATAGAACATTTTAATTGATAGTGAAGGGTAAAGCAAAGATGGAACATATAGATAGGTAAGAGAGAAGAAGAGTTAGATTTAAAGGAAGTTGCAAAGGAAGCCAGAGAGATGGTTAAATATTATATATAAAATATATATAGAATCTATCCCTATATGCATAGAACGTGCTTATTTTATCAACACTTTGCCCCTGAGAACACCTGCCCAGTGCAAACATTTAAGCACATGCCATTAACATACTTAAATGCACATAGACAGCCATGTGATTTTAGGCATGTCCCTTTTCCACATACTAAACACGTGGAAAAGCTTTTCTAAAATGACCTTCATCAAATGCATGTTTAACAGAGACAAGCCACGAAATGCTTCTTAATAAACCCAGGAAAGGAATCTGTATTTCCCCCATACAGGTCTTCAAACAGCGTCTGTGTCCCCATCTGGCTATAAGGCATCCCACGGGATGATTCACAGTTGTAACCTTGTATCCCAGGAAACTGTGTCCCCTGAGGTATTGTAACTAGCAGATGTTCAACTTCCACACCTGACATGTGCCTTTAATTATGTCCACATGTAATTAAAGTGCTTACGATTGACTAAAATGGAAAAACATCCATGGCATAGAGGTATCCAGCAGTGCGTTATGTTGCAGAGAGAGGCAGCTACGTTAATATTTCGAAGTTCCCAAGGGAGAGTTAATGAGAGAATGAATGAAATATCTTTATCTGTATCTGAAATACATTGGGACGATAAGAATTCCAAGAAGGAGATAGCGGAAAGACAGTGGAGTGGAATAGTGGTGATCTTTTGAGCCCAAAAAGAGGAAGCCCTGACCCAAAGAAGGCAGTGCCGGCAGCTCAAAAGAGGAAAACCCAGTCTAGAAACATAGAAACATGTCGGCAGATAAAGGCCAAATGACCCATTCAGTCTGCCCATCCACACCATCCGCTATCTCCCCCTCTCCCTAAGAGATTCCATGTGCCTGTTCCGTGCTTTCTGGAATTCAGACACCGCCTTTGTCTCTATCACTTCCACTGGAAGGCTATTCCGCACATCCACTACCCTTTCCATAATAAACTGAGGGGTCCTTGTACTAAGGTGCGCTGAAAAATGGCCTGCGGTAGTGTAGGCGCGTGTTTTGGCCGCGCACAGAATCAGTTTTCAGCGCACCTCTATAAAATGCATTTTTGGTTTTTGGGCCGAAAATGGACGTGCGGCAAAATGAAAATTGGTGCACGTCCATTTTGGCTCTGAGACCTTACCGCCAGCCATTGACTTAGTGGTAAAGTCTCACGCGTTAACCGGGTGGTAATGGTCAACGCGCGTCCAAATGCCGATTACCGCCCGGGCCATGGGTAACTCAAAATTGGCTTGCGTTGGGAGCACGTAGGCGCTTACACGGCTTAGTTAAAGGACCCCTGAGGCAGGCCAGTTGAGGCCGAAACACAGCGTTGTGTCGAGTCTTTGCTCAATAAATCTTCCTAAGCATTAAGATTGTCCATCTTATCTCTGGAGCCCGTGGTCCTTTCCCACTATCTTCCTCTCCTCTTGTGCAATCCCGTGGGGGCCATAGAGTTCTCTGCACTTGTGGATTTCTGTTGCACTTACCGCCACCCATTTTTTTTTCAATATTTCCACTAGTGCCAGAAATAGCGTGCGCTGGGGATGGAACTACCTCTGGCACCTGCGTTGGGCTGGCGGGTGTTCTGGGTGGCCATGTGGCAACCCTTTAGTAAAAGGGCCCCTTTGACAGTCTATGAAAAATTTAGAATATCACTGAAAACTTAACCTTTTGAAGAAATATGTGTTAGGAGACTAAGGACATGAAGATGTTAAAATGGTAGATGATGTTTAATGTTTAACTTACGCAGCCGGCTTCTCCTACATAAGCGCACAACTATGGAATGGGCTCCCAAAAGCTGTGAAAACAATCCACGACCACTTGAACTCCAGGAAATCACTAAAAACCAACCTCTTCAAAAAGGCCTACCCCAACGACCCCACGTAACCCTCTTCACCTACCAACACAGCATGACTATGATCGAACAGGACAACACGCAATCTTCATCCATTCCGACCCCAATGACCCCACGTAACCCTCTTCACCTACCTACCAACACAGCATGACTATGATCGAACAGGACAACACACAATCTTCATCCATTCCGACCCTCCACTTATACCTCATACGATCACTATACAACTTTGTATTTGTTATCCACCGATTGGGCAAACGCCTTTGACGGTACTATGTAAGCCACATTGAGCCTGCAAATAGGTGGGAAAATGTGGGGCACAAATGCAACAAATAAATAAATAAATAATGTGAGCAAGTGCAAAGTGATTCATGTGGGAAAGAGGAACACGAACTATAGCTACGTGACGCAAGGTTCCGTGTTAGGAGTCACCGACCAGGAAAAGGATCTAGGAGTCATCGCTGACGATACTTTGAAACCCTCTGCTCAGTGTGCTGAGGCGGCAAAGAAAGCAAATAGAACGTTAGGTATTATTAGGAAAGGAATGGAAAATAAAAACGAGAATGGCGATGCTTATGTACTTATGAAATATTGTCAGAAATTAGGGAGGCTAACAAATGGGGAACACGATAATAATGGGTGATTTCAATTACCCTGATATTGACTGGGAAAATGTAACATCAGAGCACGCCAGGAAGCTAACATTCCTTGACAGAATTAAGGCCTGATTTATGGAACATCTGGTACAGGAGCCAACCTAGTCCTTAGTGGAGCACATGATTTGGTGCAGATGGTAATGATGCTGAGGCCGCTTGATAACAGTGATCATAATATGATCAGATTTGATATCGGCTCTGGATTAAGAACACACAGGAAATCCAATACGTTAGCATTTAATTTCAAAAAGGAGACAATGATAAAATGAGAAGAACGGTGAAAGAAAAAAGAGGAGCAGCTGTTAAGGTCTAAAATTTACATCGGGCCTGGATGCTGTTCAAAAATACCGTCCTGGAAGCCCAGGCCAGTTAAATTCCATGTATTAAAACAGGAGGAAGGAAGGCCAAATGACAGCCGGCATGGTTAAAAAGTGGAGGTGGTGGAAGATGTTAGATCTAAAAGAAAATCCTTCAAAGCATGGAAGAGGGATCTGACTGAAAATAATAGGAAACAGCATAAGAGATAGCAAGTCAAATGCAAAGCACTAACACGGAAGGCAAAGAGGGACTTTGAAAAAAAAAAAAGATTGTGTTGGAGGCAAAAAACACATAGTAAAAACTTTTTTAAAAAGTATATTAAAAGCAAGAAGCCAGTAAAAGAATCCTGCCCTCCCGCGGGAAGTGGAGGAGATGAAAACGGTAAAGCAGTAGCGTTCCTAGGGGGGCTGACACCCGGGGCGGATCGCCGATGCGCCCCGCCCCCCGGGTGCAGCGTCCCCCCCGGATGCAGCGCGACCCCCCCCGATGAAAGGACACCCCCCCGTGAAAGAACCCCCCCGGATGCACGCCACTGGGGGGGGGTGCCGCACGCGCCTGTCCTTCCTTCGTTCCATGCTCCCTCTGCCCCGGAACAGGAAGTGACCTGTTCCGGGGCAGAGGGAGCATGGAACGAAGGAAGGACAGGCGCGCGCGGGACCCCCCCAGCGGCGTGCACCCGGGGCGGACTGCACCCACCGCCCCCCCTAGGAACGCCACTGCGGTAAAGGAATTCAAACGTGTGGAATAAACACAAAGGAATCCTGTTTAGAAAGAATGGTTCCGCAGAATCTTAGCAGAGATTGGGTGGCGACGCCGGTAATTGGGAAACAAAATGGGAGCTGGGCAGACTTCTACGGTCTGTGCCCTGATCGTGACTGAATAGATAGGGATGGGCTGGAGTGTAAATTTTAAGGGGCTTCGATGATAGCTCCAGAACTTAGTACAAGAACAGTACTGGGTAGACTTCTACGGTCTTTGCCCTGAGAAAGGCAAGGACAGATCTAACTCGGGTATAAAGTATCACATACCATGTAAAATGAGTTTATCTTGTTGGGCAGACTGGATGGACCGTAAGGTCTTTATCTGCCATCATTTACTATGTTACGACGTTACTATGTTAGAATGCCTTTGTATCACTCCATGGTGCGACCGCACCTTAAATACTGTGTGCAATTCTGGTCACCGCATCTCAAAAAAGATATAGTGGAATTAGAAAAGGTACAGAGAAGGGCGACGAAAATGATAAAGGGGATGGGATGACTTCCCTATGAGGAAAGGCTAAAGTGGCTAGGGCTGTTCAGCTTGGAGAAAAGACGGCTAAGGGGAGATATGATAGAGGCCAATAAAATAATGAGTGGAGTGGAACGGATAGACATGAATCGCTTGTTTACTCTTTCCAAAAATGACTAGGGAGCACGCAATGAAGCTACAAAGAAGTACATTTAAAACAACTCAGAGAAAATACATCTTCACTCAACGTGTAACTAGACTCTGGAATTCATTGCCAGAGAATGTGGTAACAGCAGTTAGCTTAGCGGGGTTTAAAAAAGGTTTGGATGACTTCCTAAAAGTCCATAGACCATTATTAAAATGGACTTGGGGAAAATTCACAGCTTATTTCTAGGATAAGCAGCATAAAATATACTGTTTTGGGATCTTGCCAGGTACTTGTGACCTAGATTGGTCACTGTTTGATGGACCTTCGGTCTGTCCCAGTATGACAACACTTATGTATATATATGCTCAAATTTTTGACTACTCTTTGTACTGTTCCTAGGTATACCTAACCTCTTAGCATTGTACACCACATAGTACTCATACTGGGCTAGTGTAGAATATAAGAGCTTATTGTATACTGCCTGATATTTAGAGCGATGTAACTGGACAGGAGAAGCTCCTTTGTGAACGCCCCCTTTCAATTATGTTCTAAGCCAATTTAGCGTATAATTTTAGAATAAGCAATTACTGCAAATTTACATGTGTGGATGGCAACATTCTATAAATTTAACCATAGACTTGAGAATTGCCCCCATAAATTATAGAATGCTATAATTTAAGTGTGTTTGCCAGCAATCTAGGCGCAAGCTTATGTAAGCTGTCGTGCCTAAAATATGCACACATATTTATTTATTTATTGCACTTGTACCCCACATTATCCCACCTTTCTGCAGGCTCAATGTGGCTTACAGAGTAGGTTATGATAGAGACAGTACCTGATTTAAATACAATTTACACTGCTAGACTAGTATTCTATAAAGGAAAATAGACACTTACTTACTGTTATAGAATAGGCTTCAAATAGATGCCTTCTTAAGAACATAAGAGTTTAGCTATACTGGGTCAGACCAATGGTCCATCTAGCTCAGAATCCTGCATCCAGCAGTGGCCAGTCCAGGTCACAAGTACCTGGCAGAAACTCAATTAGTAGCACCATTCCATACTACCAATCCCAGGGCAAGAAGTGGGATGTCCGTCTCAATAAAAGACTATGGGCTTTTCCTCCAGGAACCTGTCCAAACCTTTTTTAAACCCAGATACATTAACCACTGTCACCACATCCTCCAGCAACAAGTTCCAGAACTTAACTATTCTTTGAGTGAAAAAATATTTCCTCCTATTTGTTTTAAAAGTATTTCCATGCAATGTCATTGAGTGTCCCCTGGTCTTTGTACTTTTTGAATGAGTGAAAAATCGATTCACCTCCACCCTACTCAGGATTTTGTAGACCTCAATCATATCTCCCCTCAGCTGTCTCTTTTCCAAGAGGAACAGCCCTAACCTCTTTAGTCTCTCCTCATATGGGAGCAGTTCCAACCCCTCTATCATTTTGGTCGCCCTTCTTTGAACCTTTTCTAATTCCGCTAAATCTTTTTTAAGGTAACAGTGACCAGAATTGGTATAGACTACTACTACTACTATTTAGCATTTCTATAGCACTACAAGGCATACGCAGCGCTGCACAAACATAGAAGAAAGACAGTCCCTGCTCAAAGAGCTTACAATCTAATAGACAAAAAATAAAGTAATCAAATCAATTAATGTGTACAGGAAGGAGGAGAGGAGGGTAGGTGGAGGCAAGTGGTTACAAGTGTGTGCTGGATTGTAGAATGAAAAAATGTGTGCTGGATTGTAGAATGAGAGGATAAATGCCTACTCTGATTCTTAGCTAACAGATATGTAAACCATATTCTTTGTCCTATCAAAATGGAAACTAAACATTGATTGTTGTATCCTCAGGAATAGATTTATTTTATATATTTATTTATTGCATTTGTATCCTACATTTTCCCACCCATAGGTAGGTTCAATGTGGCTTACTTAGTACAAGAAAGACGATTACAAAATTTCAGTCTTAGATGATCATTAGTAGCATAGAATGCGTTTACATGACGGACAGGAAGAATAGGTGGCATTTGCGGGAGCGAGGAATGCATCGTAGTTTTTCATTTATGAGGTTGTTTCGTGTAATTTTTTCATGGTTGAGAGGTTATGACAACGTAGAAAGGAGGGACTTTCTGAAAAGGTGCGTTTTTAGGATTTTTCCTGAACTTTAGGTAGTTGTTCATGAGTTTCAGGTCTTTTGGCAATCAGTTCCAGAGTTGGGTGTCTATGAAGGAGAAGCTGGAGGCGTATGACGATTTGTATTTCAGGCCCTTGCATCTGGGGTAGTGGAGGGTTAGGTATGATCTTGTTGTATTTATCAAGTTTCTTATGGGTAGATCAATTAGTGCGGTCATGTAGTCCGGTGCAAGGCCGTAGATAATTCCGTGTACGATTGTGCATATCTTGAAAATTATTCGTGCATTAATTGGTAGCCAGCGTAGACTTTGTAGTAGGGGTTTTGCGCTATCAAACGTGATTTTCCATAGATAAGTCTGGCTGCTGTGTTTTGTGCTGTCTGTAATTTTCTTATGATTTGGTCTTTTTTGTGTGAAAAGTTAGGTCTATAGAAAGCTCTTCTAAACATTTCCTCATAATATTATCACCTGCATAATTTCTGTTTGACCCTGCAGTCTTTTTCCCTAGCTTTCTAGTCAGTGGATCGCCACGCCTCTGACTCCGGGCTATCTCTGATTGTCATCTCAAGGATTTCTTTGGTAAATGTGTAGAGAAGGCAGATCATTGAAAGCAGGAGTCTGGCCTGGTGGCAGCAGGTGCCCCTGTAAAAGTTACTCTTTAAAAGAAAATCCCGCTCTGTTAATTTACAATGGTGTTTGTGTACAATTGAATTGTGTAGATGGCATCTCTTGGAGAT